>NC_047052.1:45880736-46565736 GCF_011762595.2 Tursiops truncatus | reverse complement strand
ATGTACAAAGTGGGAATAACGGAATAAGAGTACCGTTTACCTCAAAGGTTGCTGTGCATATTATATGTGTGAATTAATCCACAGAAAGCTCTTAGAAGAGTTGCCCGTATAAACAAATGCAAAACAGTGTTAACTGTTATCCTTTTTCAAGCTGGGGTACAAACTCAAATGCCCGCAGGATCCTGAAGCCGTCAGAGGGGCCTGGCGGGGACTGAGGGAGTGGATAATGCCTCCCCGCGGGAAGGGGCAGCAACCACTCAGCCCCAGCGGATTGCTGCTGGTGACGCCAGGCAAGTGGCTTCCTTTGTCCAGCTCAGTTTCCTCATCTGTAGAATGGGGGTGATGGTAACTGCCCCACCTCCTGGGGTCACTGCAGCGTTCCACGTTCCACAGCTCACAAGCTGCCTCGTGGAGCTGGCCACACAGCCCTCCGGAGATACTGGGTTGTTTTTTCTTTTTTAGTTAGAAATACATTCCTTCCCTTCATCTAACGCCAGGTTTGCAAGCCTCTCCCTTTTTCTAGCCGGGTTTCAGACACCAGTGCTCCCAGAGAACCCGGATGACTGGGCAGGCAAGCAGGCGGCTGTCAGAAGAGGCAGACGCTGCCCAGCTCTGGATGGCTGTTGGCATGTGGCGAGCGGCCCAGGGTTACCGTGTCTCTCGTGGTGCCAAGAGAAACTGGAAATCCCGATTTTGGTGTGAACTCTACATCTTTATCATGTTTTCAATGTTGGCAACTAATTTTTTTAAATGTTTAGTCACCGGGCAGGTGAAACCAAACCTGAGGACATAAGAGGTGGGGCCCAGGCCTCCTCTTTGTGACTTGCGTGTAAAGCTCAAAGGCAGTAACAAGGGTGATGAGGGTGATGTTTGGTGATAACAAACGTGACCATAAAAGCTGGCACATACTGCAGGGTTCTTATGGGCTGGGCTTTAACTATATTAACCCACTTAACCTTCGTTACACCCATGCGGCAGGTGCTACCGTTACCCTGTCCTACAGGTCAGGAGACAGGCCTGCGGAGCTGCTGCCCAGGCTCAGGTGGCTGGGATTCGAACACAGGCTGGCCTGACGCCCAGATCGGTGCTCTTTCAGAAGTCAGTGATATCAGGAAAAAGAGGAGAGAGGGGCTTGAGCGGGGAGGCGGAAGAACTTGGAGATAGACACAGTGACGTCACCACAGACTCTCTGAGACAGCCTCAGAGAGATGAATGTTTCCAAAGAGACACAGGCTGCGGAACGGAGAGAGAGGAAAGGGGAGTGGGGACAGCCACCAGAGGAGGAAGGCAGGTAACAAGAACTGTAAATCATCACGGGTCTAAAATAACCACAAGAGCCAGGAGTCGAGAGCCCCTCTGTGCTCCTCACGGCGCTCTGCATTTGCTCATCTCCCACCTCAGCAGCTCTGTAAGGAAGGTACTATTGTTCCTCCCCACGGCAGGAGGAAACTGAGGCCTGAGAGGGTAGGTCATATGCCCAGGGTCACGCGGCAGAGCCAGCCTCATCCCAAGGCCGCCTGGCTGGGGTCCATGCTCCTAACTGTCCCACCTCCCTGCAATCCCTCGTGCTGCCTACCCTAAAGAAGCAAACCCCAGAACTCGGGGCTTCCTTTTATAGCTTTGGCCTGTGACCCTGTTGGTGGTTTCTGCCGAGCACCACCCGGACCCCGACACTCCCCCTCACACAGGGCCCTCTGTTCCCATGGTGGCCGGGGCTCGCACCTCGTGGGTCTTGAAGAAGGGGGAGTTCTCCAGAGCTTCACGGAGTTCCTCTAGGCGTGCCACGTACTTTTTCTGTGCATGAGACGGAGGATTTCTTGGTTAGCTTATGGACTTTGTGGGTCCTTACCCACCTTGACATCTGACCTCATCCCATACCCCCAAAGGAGTAGGCATACCCCAGCCAGAATGGGGTAAAGGGGGCCATGGGGAAATGGGAGGTGGGGGGGGGCAGGGGTTGGATGCATCAGGGTGGCACAGACAAGACTGTGGTTGGGGACTTCCCTGGTGGCGCAGTGGTTAAGAATCCGCCTGCCAATGCAGGGGACACGGGTTCGAGCCCTGGTCCAGGAAGATCCCACATGCCACGGAGCAACTAAGCCCGTGTACCACAACTACTGAGCCTGTGCTCTAGAGCCTGTGAGCCACAACTACTGAGCCCGTGTGCCACAACTACTGAAGCCCACGTTCCTAGAGCCTGTGCTCCACCACAAGTGAAGCCACCGCAATGAGAAGCCCGCACACCACAACAAAGAGTAGCCCCTGCTCGCTGCAACTAGAGAAAGCCCATGTGCAGCAATGGAGAGCCAATGCGTCCAAAAATAAATGAACACAATAAATAAAAATTAAAAAAAAAAAAGAGTGTGGTTGGTAGATTACATGAATACCCACAATTCCTAGCAGCTCCTCTCACCAAGAGGTGGAGTCTTTCCCTTGTAACCTAGTCTTGGTCTTATGACTTGCTTTGGCCAATAGAACATGGCGAGAATGATGGTGGCCATTCTGAGCCTAGCCACCGATAGGCTTTGCTTTTTCACTTGTTTTCTTGGCCCGCTGCTTCCACCGTGAGAACAAGCCCAGGCTAGTCTGCTGGATTGAGCCAGGAGCCGAGACAGTAAGGCAGCCACCAGACATGAGAGCAGGGCCCTCCCACCAGCTGGCCTGACGGTGAGCAATGCCAGCCAGTGTCAGCCAACCTCGGCCCAAGGCAAGAGGCTGTTGACGTGGGAGGAACAATGATGGTGGTGGTCCTAAGCTGCTAAATTTGGGGGCATAGGTGTCCCGCTCACCAGGATTCCGCGGTTCCCATCCACAAAGTCCTCCAACATCTTTGTCACCTCCTCCAGTTTCCGCATCTTCTTGAAGTTAGTGTTGCAGGTCCCATCGGCTTTCTAAAGGATGAGGGGTGTCACACCTTTTCCTTCCCACGCCCAACACCAAGCAGCCTCAGGCACTTCCAGGGGCCACCTACCCACCTCCAGGCTCACTTGCTGTTCAGGGGAAGCTAGCCCACCCCCCTAGCCCCAAGTCATACTCCTGAGCAACCAGTCCTTCAAGTCTAACCTTGAACCCCCTGGTTGAGCCAATCTAGCCAGGTGGGCTTTGGAGCCGGGTGGATCTGGCTTTGAATCATGGCTCTGCTAATTCCTAGCTAGGTGGCGTTAAGCAAGTCACTTCACCTGCCTCAGCCTGGAGTTCCTCATCTGGAAAATGAGAATTGTGTTAGTCTCTACCTCCTAAAGCTGGTATAAGGAGGAGGAGAGATTGGGTGTGTAGGATACACTGCACAGTGCCTGGCACATAGTAAGTAAGCACTCAGTAGAAGAGACTAATGTTATTTTTTGTCTGCGAGGGGCACAGAGAGCCCCCCGAGTCATTCTGCCATGCTGTGCCGGGTGCCCTGTGGGCAATGGTAACATGGAGGTAACAGCACAGGTAACAGCATAGATGAGGGATGCAAATACTGAATAAGATCATCACAAAGGGAGATAAGAATAATGGAGTATAGGGAGTTATAAGGAGGTAAAGACCCTGAACTAGTCGGATGGAACTCAAGGAGGGCTTCCCAGAGGAAGTGAAATTTGGAAGGAGTCAGGAAAATGACTGGGAGTCAGTCAACCAGGGGAACAGGGGAAAAGTACTCCTGGCACAGGAAACAGCACGTGCAGAGGGCCTGTGGCAGGAGAGAACAGGACCCTTTCAAAGAAATGAAAGTGCTTCACTGTGCCATCTATAGGGGACTGTGGCACATCCACAAAGAGCTATTATAGAAGGAATAGGAAGGAAGGGAGGGAGGGAGGGAGGAAGAGGATCTCCTATCTCTCTACGAAATGATATGGGAAACTCTCCAGGACTACGCCACCTTTTGTAAAAACGAAAAAGGGAGGAGGGACTTCCCCCGTGGTCCAGTGGCTAAGACTCCACACTCCCAATGCAGGGGGCCCGGATTCAATCCCTGGTCAGGGAACTAGATCCCACATGCCACAACTAGGAGTTCACATGCCGCAACTAAAAAGATCCTGCATACTGCAACTAAGACCCAGCGCAGCCAAATAAATAAATTTAAAAATGGGAGGAAAAGGTAGTATATACAACTGCATTTGTTTGTATATACAGGAAGAAATATAAGAAACTGATAAAGTGGTTCCCCACGAGGAGGGGGTGGTAGAGGGACAGAATGGGAAGGACGGCAACAGGGTTGGGAGAGAGATTTCTCCTATATACCCTTTTATAATATTATTTTGACTTTCGAGCTGTGTGAATAGCTATTCAAACGATTAGATTTAATTTACAAAAAAAAGAAAGAAAAGGGCTACCCTAGTGGCACAGTGGTTAAGAATCCGCCTGCCAATGCAGGGTACATGGGTTCGAGCCCTGGTCCAGGAAGATCCCACATGCCGCAGAGCAACTAAGCCCGTGCGCCACAACTACTGAGCCTGTGCTCTAGAGCCCACGCTCCGCAACAAGAGAAACCACCGTAATGAGAATCCCGCATACCGCAACGAAAAGTAGCCCCCGCTCTCCGCAACTAGAGAAAGCCCGCGCACAGCAACGAAGACCCAATACAGCCAAAAATAAATAAATAAAATAAACAACTTTTGAAGAAAGAAATAAAGAAGAAAAGAGAACATTTTTCTCCATAAGGAGGAAAAAGCCCCTCCAGCTGCCGTGTTGGATGATGGATCAGAGGAGGTGAGACCAGCATCTGGGAGGCCAGGGAAACTGAGTCAGGAGAAGATGCGGCTGGACTAGGACAGGGTCTTGGTCTTGGGGAGGGGAAAGAAGATGGAATCAAGAGACCTTCAGACAGATGGGTAAACAAAACTTGGTCTGTGATAGACACAGGGGTAAGAGGGAAGCAGGAACCCTCCTAGCGCATCTTTCCATCCTCTGCAGTCTCCTGCTCTCTCTCCAGATCTTGCTTCTTTCCTGCTTTCTCTGACACCCTGGTTCCTTGGGAAGCCCTGCCTCAGATCTAGCTCTTAGCCCTCTACAAACAGGCTAGCAGCTCCTGGCCCTCACCTTGATGCCCTCGATCCGGAAACCCAGGGTGGAGGTCGAGCTCACGGTCTCCCTCCACTGCATGTAGCGGGGCTTGGTGACTGCACCCTGGGCATGTTCCTCGGGCGTTGGGGCCCCAGGGTCCACAGCCACCATCTTCTCATACATGTCCTTCCGGGGCCGGGGCCGTTCTCGCGCCTTCACCAGCTCCTCCTCCAGGTAGGTCCTGGGACACAGAGGATATAACAAGGGAAATTACGAAGAACAAAGCTGGAGGACTTACACTCTCTGATATCAAGGCATGTTACAAAACTACAGTGTGGTACAAGAATAGACAAATAGATCAATGGACCAGAACAGAGTCCACAAACAGACACACACGTACGTTCACCCAATTTATGAAAAAGAAGGCACCACAATTCAGTGGGGAAAGGGCAGTCTTTTCAATAAATGGTGCTAGGTCAATAGGATATCCATACAGCGGTGGGGAGAGGGGAATGAACCTTGATCCCTGCCTCAGACCATATACAAAAATTAAATCTAGGTGGATTGCAGATCTAAATGTGATAATTAAAACAAAGCTTGTAGAAGAAAACATAGGAGAAGATCTTTGTGACCTTACAGTAGGCAGATTTCTTAAACACAAAGCTACTAACCATAATGGAAAAAATTGACAACCTGTACTAAATTAAAAGCCCTTCTCGGGACTTCCTTGGTGGCGCAGTGGTTAAGAATCTGCCTGCCGGTGCAGGGGACACGGGTTCAATCCCTGGTCCAGGAGGATCCCACATGCCGTGGAGCAACTAATCCTGTGTACCACAACTACTGAGCCTGAGCTCTAGAGCCTGTGAGCCACAACTACTGAAGCCCGCATACCTAGAGCCCGTGCTCCGCAGCAAAAGAAGCCACCGCAATGAGAGGCCCGTGCACTGCAACCGCAACAAAGAGTAGCCCCAGCTCGCTGCAACTAGAGAAAGCCCACGTGCAGCAACAAAGACCCAACGCAGCCAAAACTAACTAACTAAATAATTAATTTAAAAAAAAACTTCTGTTTATCAAAAGACGTTAAGAGAGTGAAATGGGAGAGTTGGAGTGTGTGTGTGTGTGTGTGTGTGTGTGTGTGTGTGTGTGTGTGTGTGTGTGTGTGTGTGTATCTCCAGCAAAGGACTTGTATCCAGAATATATAAAGAATTATACATCTTTATAATAAAAAGAAAAAGAGAGACCAGTAGAAAAATGGGCACTTTTCAAAGAGGATATCCAAATGGCCAATCAATGCTCAAGTTGTTTGGTCATCAGAGAAATCGAAATTAAAACCATAACTATTCACCAGAATAGTTAAAAGTAATAAAACAGGTAATACAAAGTGTTGATGAGAAGATAGAACAGAACTCTCATACACGGATGGCAGGAAAGGATGCTGAAGACTGGCTTGGTGCTATCTTCAAAAATGTCCCCCTGACCCTTTACCTCTGCCCCATGGCTGCCCCTGAACCTACCTGCTGCCCATCTTGCAGTCCATGATGGAGGGGTTCTCAAAGTCTGCCAGGAGATCTTCCATCTGGTTGAAGGCCTGGCCATCCTGCTGCACCATGCCATAGTAGGCTGGCACGAAAGGTCGCAGTGGGTCGCGCATCAGCTGCTCCAGGCTGCGCTGCTCATACTGACAGAAACGCTTTAGAATCCAACCATCCTCTCCTGCCTGGAAGTTCCCTATGAGCAGCAGTCAATGAGAGGGTCAAAAACTGAATGAGCAAGGGCTTCCCTGGTGGCGCAGTGGTTGAGAGTCCGCCTGCCGATGCAGGGAACGCGGGTTCGTGCCCCGGTCCGGGAGGATCCCATGTGCCACTGAGCAGCTGGGCCCGTGAGCCATGGACGCTGGGCCTGCACGTTCGGAGCCTGTGCTCCACAACAGGAGAGGCCACAACAGTGAGAGGCCCGCGTACCGCAAAAAAAAAAATAAAAAAAAAACTGAATGAGCAAGAGAATTCCCCCACCTCCTGTAGGTATCAGGTCCTGGCCACCATCATCTTGCCTGACCCTTCCGCAATACCTTCTCTCCCTACCAGCAATTCTCAAAATCTTGGCCAGAGGTGGTGAAGGAAGGACCTAGTTCTGCATTTTGTTTAAACAGAGGCCTGTTCACAGCACACTGTGTCCTCATTTGTTTTGTAATTTTGGATTATGAGCTCTCGATCAGCAATGGGAATTTTTGTGAGATCTGAGTCAAGAGCATGACTCTCCCAAGCAGATTTGCATTTGCTTCTGCCTGGGTCCCAGAGTGCTAACAATCAGGGCCTTGTTAATTTACAAATCTGGCATTTTGTGGGCCATGCAGATAGAGTAGATCAGAATTACAAATTCTTATTGAGGCAGATAGTATTTTCAGATTATATTTTCCAAAGATGGCTGCAACAGTAGCTCATGTCCCATATGCTCTTCTAGAATTTTGCCACTCCCATCAAGAAGTGGAATCTAATTCTTTTCCTCTTGAATCTGAGAGGGCTTATGGCAGAAGCAACACTGTGACTTCAGATCTAAGTCATAAAAGGAGATGCAGCTTCCACTTTGTTGGCAGAGACACTTGCCTTTCAAGTCCTGAGCTACCATGTAAGAAATCTGATTAGTCTGAGGCTACCATACTGTGAGGAAGCCCAAGCAGCTACACATAGAAGTCACATATAGGCTTTCCAGCCGGCAGCCCCAACTGAGAACCAGCCAACAACCAGCATCAACTGCCAGGTGTGTGAATGAATGAACCTCCAAAGGTCTCCAGCTTGCAGCCTTCCAGTTGTTCTAGCTGAATTCCCAGATATCACGGCGCAGCAACAAGCCAGCCCTGCCATGCTCTGTCTGAATTCCTGACCCAAAACTTATGAGTGTAATCAAATGGTTGTTTTATTCCACTAAGTTGTTTGTTTGTTTTTTTAAACCACCACTAAGTTTTGAGTTTTTCATTTTTGGTATTTTTGAAACTCAGCGATAGTAACTAGGATACATACAGATGGCAGGCCTGTGTTTACAGTTTTAGGGGGGCCTTGCCTTTCTCTGACTCAGTTCTAAGGATGAACAGGCAGATAAGTTCCCTTCATGCCTCCCTTTGCTGGTGGATACAGTTGGTCTAGTCCAGCCCACAGTCTGTTTTTGTAAAAAAAAGCTTACTGGAACACAGACACACTCACAAATTTATATATTAACTATGGCGGCTTTTGTGCTGCAACAACGGAGCTGAGTAGCTTATAGCTATTATCTAGCCCTTTACCAAAAATGCTAGATTCTAGGCCTTGTGCTATTATGTGCTAACGAGATTGTGCTAGGCCCTGGGGAAACATTGTAGCTGTTGTTTATTGGCGGCCTACTCTGCTCTGGCCACAGGGTGAGGACAGGGACTGGTAATTGCCATTTACGAGGGGTCTGTCTCTCAATCTCAATATACATTGCGGTACGTGGGCCTCACTGTTGTGGCCTCTCCCGTTGCGGAGCACAGGCTCCGGACGCGCAGGCTCAGCGGCCACGGCTCACGGGCCCAGCCGCTCCGCGGCATGTGGGACCTTCCCTGACCGGGGCACAAACCCGTGTCCCCTGCATCGGCAGGCGGACTCGCAACCACTGCACCACCAGGGAAGCCCTCAATATACATTTTGATTTTAACCCTTTAGTTTACCCTGCAAGGGAGGGACAATTATCTCACACTAGAGATGAGGACACTGAGCCCCAGGGAGGGAGAGTAACTTGCCCAGGGTCATCCACAAATAGAGAGCGGAACTCGGATTTGAGCCCAGGCCCATCTGTCCCCATGGTCAAAGATTTGCCCCCTGCCACCGGGATAACAGGAAACAGCCCTCCATCCTGATATATGAATGGCCCAGCCCAGGCCTAAGCACTTTCCATAAAAGCCCCATGAGCTGGAGACTGTCACCAAGCCCATTTTACAGATGCGGGAACTAAAGTACAAACAGCAGTTCCTTCCCCGCCCAGGCGTCTCTGCCCAGCCCTGCCTGTCCCCCACCCGCCCTTCTCCCCCCCGCGCTCACCAGAGTGTCCAGACAGCTGGACCCAAGGGTAGTGTTTTCGGAAGGAGACCATGAAGGGCGAATACTTCAGCACTGTCTTCAGCTTCTTCCACGGTTTGTTCTGTGTGGGGCAGAAAGGGTGGGGTCAGGGCTAAGGCCGGGGATGGAGGGGGATGGCGCTGCTGCCATGAGAGGGAACCAAGGTGGACCGGGGGTCCTTAGGGGGGCTTCCTGGGATCCCTGGGCCCAAGCTGGTTGCGGTGAGCAAAGCTCACTGACTTGTGCAATCACAAACTCCCCAGGGGCCTCAGCAAAGGCAGAGAAGAGTCTCTGTCCATTTGTCTCGGTGTCATCACTTTGTATCTGTGTCTCTCTGTCCTTCTCGAAGGAGCAGAGATAGGCTAGGTTGTGTTGCAGTCACCAGCAACTCCCAAATCGTCCCTCGACATATATACATCAAAAAGGTGGTTCCAGGGAAAATGATAAAGGCAGGAGTTGATGAATGGAGGCCGAACCACAAAGAGAGACAGAAACAGAGACAGATGACAAAGTGATGACAAAGACAGACAGGGACAAAGATGGAGACTGCAGCAGTCATGACAGCTGCTTACCAAATAGCTCCAGCCTGTCCCCCTACCAGGGATATGCCCGCCCTCTTGAACTCAGCTTTGGCCAATGACATGTGAGCAGAAGTGTCACTTTTGGGTGGAAGCCTTAAAGCCAACGAGTGACTCTCCATGTTCTTTTCCCTAGTGTAGAAAGGGGTGGGGGACTGTAGGAAGAGAAACAGAGGCTGAGAGAAAACAGCATGGAGCAGGGCCGCCTCAGCCACCACTGACCCACAGTCAGTGTGCAGTAGGAACGAAAATAATCCTTTGTTGGGAATTTCCTGGTGGTCCAGTGGTTAGGACTCCGTGCTTTCACTGCCAAGTGCCTCGGTTCAATCCCTGGTTGGGGAACTAAGAACCTGCAAGCCTCGGGGCCAAAAAAAAAAAAGAAATCCTTTGTTGTTCCAAGTCACTGAGTTTGGGGTCTGTTTGTCACTATAGCAAACCCTGACCTCTTCCAACTGACACAGAGATAGGCACAGAGTTACTAGAAGAGAAAGAAATATAGAAAGACAGAATGCGAGACACAAAGTAATGACAGAGAAAGAAAAAGAAACATAGATGCAGAGAAAAACAGAGAGAGAGCAACAAAAAACCAGAGAAGCAAACAGAAAACAAGGATTTAGTTGTATCATGTGGACTCAAGCAAGAGCTTCTTGAGACCTGGTTACTGCCTGATTCATTGCATTTGCATATGCACGCACACGCACGTGTGCACACGCGCGCACACACGAGTATCTTCTCTGCTCCAAGCACACAGCAGGCCCTTAGCAAGGATTGGGAGAATGAGTCCTCTCCAGAGAAAAAAGCTATGTGGCTCATCTCCCCCCACCCCGGGGTCAAGGCCATGTTCTCTCCTATCCACCAGAGCCCAGCTACCTAGCAGACATCTAATGGATGGTGGGAAGGTCAAACACAGGCAGGGGTTGGACTGAAGGATTCAGGAAGGGCTATTCCCTCCCCTCTCCAGCTGCCAGCCGTGAAGAGGAGGTGATGAATAAAGGTTCCTGTTTACTAAGCACCTGGAACATTCCAGGCACAATGACAAAGGCTCAGTGTGCCATAACCTACTTAATCCTAAAAACACAACCCCAGGAAGACTGCTGACTGTGTTACAGAGGCGGAAACAGAGACTCAGACGGGTGAAGTCACCTGCCTAAATCACACAGCATAGTGCTGGGGTTCTCCCTCTGGTCTGACTCCACTGCCCTGGGCTTATCCATTACAGCCCTGCTAGATTACAAGTCTTGAGGGCAGGGACTGGGGTTGTCATGGTTACAACTGTGTCCCCAGCCATGGCCTGACACACAATAGGTGCTCCAAAAATGTAGCTTGGGTTGAAGGAGGTTGATTAAATGTCTTTTTTTTTTTTTTTTAATCATAAGCAGGTTCAGTATCTTCTCTCTCTTTTTTCTTAGATCTGATGGTTAATCTGGGCTTTCTCAGATGGCTTCATCATGGCCTCAGCTCACATCTCCTCCTCCTCCTCCAGGAAGCCCGCTCTGATACCCCAGGTCTGGCCAGTCACCTTCTCTAGATTCCCACAACCCTCTGGGCTTCCCCCATCCCAGCCCTGAGCACTCTGAGCTGTCACTGCCTGGTGATGGGTCTGTCTCCTCCACCGGCCTGGGAGCTCCATGCGGGCAGTGTCTGGGTCACTACTGTGTTCCCAGCAAAGCCAACACGGGGCCAAACACAAATTAGGGACCCTGGGACTGTCTGTTGTCTGATTAGGAGGACAGGATGGATGTGAGAAGGAAGGAAGGTGGGGGAGGGGGGAGAAAGTAGCTGGGCCTTTAAGGTCAGATGGGATTTCAAAATGAAGCAAGAAGGAAGCGAGGGGTATTCTGGGTGGTGGGAAAAGCTTGAGCAATGAGCGGAGGCAGGATGGCTGCAACATGTTCAGGGAACAGTGTGTACTTCGGCTCCCTTGCAGCAGCAGAAGGGATCAGGACGGGAAAAGGGAAGCTGAACGTAGAAAGGAGCCTGGAGACAGGAAGCTGTGAACACAGGACTGAACTCCTGATCGCTACCAGGCAGGCCCTGGGGAGCCATGGAAGACTCTGGAGCCGGGAACGTTGAAAAGTTAGTCAGAGCTGGGTTTTGGAGGCAGATTCTAGGGGATGAGGAAACACTGGAGACAGGGAGGCCTGGGAGGAAGGCAAGTTAGGGACAGATCCACAAAGTGCAGGGGTGGAAATGACTGGGTTTTCAACTAAGCCAGCACTGAGTTAGAATCCAAGCTCCGACCAGACGTGGCCAACTCCAAGCAAGTGACCTCACTTCTCTAGGCCTTAGTTTCCCCTCTGTAAAATGCAGATAATAATAATCCCAATCTTATAGTGCTTTTATAAGGATTCAAAGAGTTAACACACATACAGCACTTGGAAAAGTGCCTGGTATTCAGTAAGGGTTTGAATCTCAGTTCTGTGCCTTCCAAGGTCTGTGACCTTGGATGAGTCTCTGTGCCTCAGTTTCTTCATCTATAAAATGGGGATCATAGTATCTACCTCATAGGGCTGCTGTGAAGATTAAGATGAGTTAATATTAGCAAAGAGCTTAGCACAGGGAATTCCCCGGAGGTCCAGTGGTGAGGACTCTGTGCTCCCAATGCAGGGGGCGTGGGTTCGATCCCTGGTCGGGGAGCTAAGATCCTGCATGCCTTGGAGTGTGGCCGAAAAAAATAAAATAAAAAAGAAAGCTTAGCACAGGGCTGGGCATGAGCGAGTGATAGCTGCTATTTTTGTTTCTTCATTCACTCCAGCTCAGCTGCTCTGAGATGCCAAGGAGATGAGGGAGTAGGCAGAGGGAACAGCAATGGCAGAGAGCCCCAGAGGGTCAGCGCCTTGGCTCCGGCACAGGCAGGCTGGGGCAGGTCTACCTCTTATATCTGTGGCCACATGTGTGAGCACGTTCCTAAAGGGAAGCATGCGCGGTGAGGGGGACTCAGGGCAGATTCCAGCCAGGGGCCCCAGGACAATGGGAGGACCCAGCAGGCAGACCCACCAGAGGCTCTCACACCTGCCTATGCGCTGACCCTCCCTCCCTGAACCTGCCCTGACGGCCTTCCTGATTCCCCAGAGAACCGCACCCAAGCTGTGGATGAGGGTGGAGGATGTAAACAAGAGTGTGCAGGAGCACCCTGGGGAGCTGGGGGGCAATGCAATGGGGAAATGGGAGAGTCCCTGGCCAGGCTGGGGGTCCCTTAGCATTTTGGCTTCACACAGCTCTTTGAGAATCTGATAAAAGCTGGGAGCTCACTCCCTACAAAAGTGAATGAGCTAAGGGGTGGTGAAGGCTGATGACCCTTTAAGGCAGCTACAGGCCCCAGACTTAGAAAAGTCGGTAGAAAGTGCACCCTTCCTGTCTGCCTGAACTAGTGTTCTTTAGAGTTTGGGGTCACAGACTGTGATCCAACAGAAGTCACAGACCCTTGCTGCAAAAACATGTGTATACACACACAGTTTCACACAATTTCAGGGATTCCTGGGTACCATGAAGTTGGCCAGCAGCCATCCATTTTAGACCCCAGGACTGGAGGCAGTGGGTGAGGGGAAATGAAGAGAATTAGCAAGAGGCTGCCTGGAGGGGGTTAGTAACCCTGCTGTCGGATGGAAGAGGTGCCTGGAGATGAAATTGCTGGTGGAGTTCTAAAGAACTTCTCAAAGGAAAGGCGGGGGCGAGGCGGGGGATACGGGATCTGTGGGGATGTGGCTCAAGGGCAGGATGGGTCCCACTCACCCCAGACCTGTCCTCGGGGTCGCTGGAACCTCCACCCCCGGCCACCACGTCATCCTCAGACTCGTCGAAAGAGGAGGCAGAGGAGAAGCCTCCACTGCCCCCTTCAATCTGGGAGGGGGGTCCCACTGGCTGAGCCTCAGGCTCGGGGGTTTCAGGAGTGATGATGAGGCGGGGCACAGGGGTCAGGGGGCAACACTCCTGGTGAGAGTACAGGTGAGTCACCAACTCCCCGTGTTCTGGTTCCTCTAACGAGCCATCTTGGTTGGGCTCCCCCAAAAGGCAGTCTGTCCCAGGCTCTGTCTGGGGTCCATGAGTATCTTGTGTCTGGGGTCCATCAGTGCCAGGCTGTGGCCAGAAGCCATCAGTATCTTGTTGTGCTGGGAAACCATCGATGTCAAGCTGTTTCCAGGTTGTTTCCGTATCCTGTTGTATCTGGGAGCCATCAATGTGCTGCTCTATCCAGGGGTCTTTGGTATCCGGTTGTGTCCTGGAGCCATCAGTGTACAATTCTTTCCGAGAGCCATCAGCATTTGGCTCTGTTGAGAGAGAGGCCCCTTCTGGCTGAGTCCGGATGCTGGACCTGTTCTGGTGGGTCCAGAGGTTATCAGCCCTGGGCTTGGCCCTCTCTGGCTGGGTCTGTGACCCATGTATTTCTAGCTCTGCCCAGGGCCCATCAACCCCTTGCTGTGCCCAGAGGTTAGCCCTCTCTGGCTGACACTGGAGGTCAGACCTGTGTGGATCAGTCCAAAAGCCATCTGTCCTAGTCTCCGTCCAGTCACCGGCTGTCTCCAGTTCTGACCAGTGGCTGCTCCTTTCTGGATGTGTCCGGAGGATGGACCTGCCTGGCTCCGTCTTTTGGCTGGGCCGCTCCGTCCCCGCCCCGGAGCCAGCTGCTTCAGGCTCAGCCTGTCCGTCGGTCCCCGACTCAGGCCCGAGGCCGGCCCTCTCGGGCTCGGTGTGGAGGTTGGACTCCTCGGTCCGGGCCCGGGTCCCGCCCCTCTCCGGCCGCCCCGCCGGGCCCCCTGCGCCGGGCCCAGGTCGTTGCTGCCCCGGCTGCCGCCGCCGCCCCCCTCGCGTCGCCGCCAGTCCCATGCGGGCTGTCCCCGGCAGCGCCCCAGCCTCCGCCTCGCTCAGGTTTCCCCGGCACGGGCAGCGCCTCATGCCCGCTCCCTAGGTTCGGGATTCGACCGGGCCCAGCCCCTCCTGCCCCTTTAAATCCCGCGAGGGGTGTGGCTGGGGAGCCCCGACTCGCGGGTTCCGGCCCGCGGAGCTCCAGCCAGCCCAGCCAAGCAGGGGTTAACCGATACTTTCCCCCACCCCCACCCCCGCCCACAACTCCCGGGGAAGGCCCCGAAGCCCCGCCTCGCCGGACGTGACGTAAAGGGGTATGGGCCTTGTCTGGCTCCTCCCCTCTCCATTCGCGCGGTGAACCGCGAGCGCCTGGAGCTAGTCCAGGTTAGGTGTGGGGCGCCGGGATCGTGGTCCCGATCAGTGGGGCCCCTCGCAGCACCCTCGCAATTAACCCTACGTCCCCACACCCTCGAGTGACTAGTTTAGTCTTCCTATAACCCCCGGCGACGAGTCCGGCAGCGCGCCCATTCTTCACGCAGCGCCGGGAAGGACTTTCGAAGAGTTGGGAATTCTACTTGCGTGAGTTCGAGACCCGCCACTGCTAGTTCCTAGCTGTGTTACCTTGAACGAGTGACTTCCTCTCCCAACCCCCTGCCCCAGCCCCAGACTCAGTTTTCTCACCTGTAAAATGAGGATACATTATATTACTTTACTGTTTTGAAAAATGTGTGTTCAATGCCACAAGAGCCAGTCACTTTTACCAACTGGGAAACTGAGGCCCAGAGCAGTGAAAGAATTTGCCTAGGGTTAAATGACGGGCAAAACCAGGGTCTTAATCTCTGAAGCTAGAACGCCTGGTTTCAAAGCTTGGCTGCAGCACTTACTTCCTGGATGACCTCTCCCAGCAGACTTGTCTCTTCAGAGCCTCCATTCCCCCATCTGTAAAAAGGGTTGTTATGGGGATTTTTATTTATTTACAACAGCATTTACATTTGTATACTTGCTTTGTGCCAGGCGCTGTACTTACCGCTTTGTACCCAAAATCTTGTAAGGTAGGGTTGATCATCATCCCCATCGCACCGCCAAGGAAACAGAGGCACAGAAAGGCAAAGCGGTGAGTCAAGATCACACATCTAGGGAATTCTGACAGTCCAATGGTTAGGACTCTGTGCTTCCACTGCAGGGGGGCTGGGTTCGATCCCTGGACGGGGAACTAAGATCCCGCAAGCCGCCTGGAGAGGCCAAAAAAAGGGGAAAAAAAGATCACACATCTCCGTTGTGTAGGTTTGAACTTTGGCCCATCTAATCCAAAATTTAGGTCTTTGGTCACTATTGTTTTTTAATATTTTTTATTTTATTTATTTTGGCCGAGCCAGGTCTTAGTTGCAGCATGCATGCGGGATCTATTTCCCTTACCAGGGATCAAACCCCGGCCCCCTGCATTGGGAGTGCCTTACCCACTGGACCACCAGGGAAGTCCCTTTGGTCACTATCGAGTGATACAACTTGATTTTGAGGCTGGGGGTGTTGGAAGAAGAGCCGGAAGTAAGAATATTTTCTGTAAATCAGTCCCGCCTCTGCTCAGAATCCTCAGTGGTTGCCATTCTACTCGGGAAAAAAGCCACAGTCTTCACCATACCTGAGCTGGCTCTGCTTACCTCCCAGACCTCATCTAATCCTTTTCCCCTCACTCACTCTGCCCATTGGCATCTTTGCTATTTCTCTGAGATATCTTCAGCACAGGGACTTTACACTGGTTGTTCCCTCTGCCTGGAACATTCTTTCCTCAGCTATTTCAATCGCTCCTTCCCTCACCTCCTTCAGGTCTTTACTCAAACGATGTCTCCTCAGTGAGGCCTTTCCTTTCCACCCTATTTAAACGCACACTCTTCCCTCCTCTCCCTGCCCTTCCCTGGTTTGCTTTTCTCTTTAACAAGTGTCACCTTATTACATGTACTTATGTATTTTATTGTGCCTCTCACCAGAAGCCAGCACCAAGAGGGCAAAGATTTTTGCCTGTATTGTTCCTTGCTGTGTCCCCAGTGCCTAGAAAAGCAAATGGTAAGCGCTCAATAGAAATTTTGAAAAGAATAGTTTTTCTATAAGAAATTTCTCTCATGTATAGAGCTCTTGTTCTGTACCAGCTCCGTGCCAACCTCTCTACAGACACTGTTTCACTGCATCCCTTTCTCACCAACACTGAGCAGGAGGGGATGCCATGGCCCCACTTTATAAATGGGGACACCGAGGCTCAGAGCTCTGCCAGCCTGTAGTCTTTGCTTGTAGCCACCAGGCTATTTGATATGATCTCATGTATCTGATACCAGGCTTGGTACCATGAGTCACAGCCCTGTAGGATAAGTTATTGTCATAGGTACTTTTTGTATATTTTGCCCCCAAGAGTGAGCTGCCACCTCGCTCCTGAGTCAGACCCTTGTGTCTGGAAGAGCACAGGGGGTGGTTTCTGTTTTGAAACAGTCACCTGGAAAGGGGCATTGGGCACAGACCCAGGGCTCTAAAATGAATCATCTCTTTACAGACCAATGGGAAGTCATAGCAGGGTCCCCCTAATGCATCATACAGGCTGGGAAGCTGAGATCCAGAAAGTGTTGAGGCTCTTCTGAGGTCACGTAGCACAGGGACAGAGACTTCTGTCCTGGAGCTAGTCCAGGTTAGGTGTGGGGCGGTCTGATTCCTGACAAAGGAAGGTCAGGGAGGTCTGATTCCTGACAAAGGGGGTTAGACAGGGTTTGGGGGAGGCAGTTCTGTGTGGGGAGTGTCATATCCTCTCTCCTCCCAGCCAGCTGCTTCTATTCCAGACTGTGAAAAGAGGGGTGAGTCAGTTTATGGGGGGGGGCGGGGAAGCAGGCTTTAAGCCCGTCCTCCCTCCCCCATCAACAACACACACACCCAGATGGGCCGGGAGCCGGTTTTCGGGATGCCAAGGCTCCTGAGTCAGCACGGGGAATCTTGGCCGAGTGTGTTCTGGAAAATGTCAGGCCTACGGGAAACAAAGGGCTCCCACTCACCATCCTGCAGGTGGGCGGGGAGCTGAGAGAGCAGGGTGTAGGAGGGAACAGGGGCCCAGCGTGCAAAGGGCTAGGTGTGAGGGGGTGCATGCACACCGAGGGAAACAGCTGGTGAGCAAGGCAGGGGGGTTATATGTGCAAGGGAGGAGGTTGGGTACCAGGATATGGGTATTTGAAGCAGAGGGTGAGTGTGCAAAGTGCAGGGGCTCCATGTGAAAGGGAAATGTTTGCTGGGAAGATGTGTGTTCAAAGGAGAGATGTTGAGCCTACTAGGGGTACAAATAAGGAAAACGGAGGCTGACAAAATGTTCGCGCAAAGGAGAGGTGTGGAGTTTGTAAAGGAGAGGAATGTTTGTAAAATAGACGGGTAGGAAACTAAAAGGTCCGCCGCGGACAAGGCACTTTGAAGTGAGTGGAAGGGCACAAAATAGCACGTGAGCGCTTCGGCTGTGGCCCAGCCCACCCTACCCTACCCTTAGGCCGTGGCCCAGCCCACCCTGAGGCCCCTGATCTGCTCCTCCGTCATTCGCTAGCTGACCGGAGGGGGCGGGCATGAGAAGCCTTCCAGAAATGCAGGAGCCGCCCCCCGCCCCCCTCACCCCGCGCGCATAGCTGACCGAGCCGGGGAGTGGGTGCTTAGCAACTGGGGGAAGTACCCAGTAACGGGGTTGGTAGGGGGGAACACCGGAAGAGTTGTGGGTGCCTAGCAACCGAGGGGAAGGCGGTGCCTAGCAACGATGGGGGTGCTCAGAGGAGTGGAGAGGTAGCCCTGGAGGATCTGTGGGTTTCTAGCAACAGGGGAGGACCTTAGCAACGGCGCGGAGTGGGACCAGGGGAAAGTGGTTTGAAGAGGTGTTCGGGAAGAGCTATGGGATCTTAGCAACGAGAGAGGGAACCAGGCGAAACTGGGGGCCTGTTAACAGGGGAGGAAGTCTTTGGTGGTGGGAGTCTTAGGGTGGACACGGAGGAATGTGAGGCAAAGATGGGCAAAGCAGGGAGGTCAGTCCCACAATTCCTACCCGAATAATCCCTCCTCTTCTCCCCCAGACAATGTGGCTGGAGGTGGGGGGCCTACTACGGGGGACCTGTGGACAGTGGGGCCGGACTACTGGTCGGCCTTGTGGGGCCCTGGGGCCTGGGCCCCTCTGCTGGGTAAGAGGCTGGGGAGGGGTCTCCAAGGGGAGGAGGCTGAGGGAGGCTTCAGGGAGTCAAAGGACAGGGAGGGGTCTAAAGGGGCCAGGCTGATGGTACGTTCTCCACTCGTTACCGGTGTTCACGTCTCTTGCAGGGGCCATGTGGGGGTCCTTGGACCCAAAAGCTTCACCAGGATGGGCCTGGCAGGGGCCTGGGTGAGGAGGACATTCGCAAGGCACGGGAGGCCCGGATCAGGAAGACAGCCCGGCCCCAGGTATCATTGCCCCACACCCAGCAACACCCATGAAGGCAGCTGGCCTCCCGAGCTTGGGGAAGGGTGTGGTGGCAGGTTGGTTGGACTTCCTGGGTGCTGTGTCCACCTTTTCCCGCTCAGACCTTCTCTCCGTTTCCCAGCTGAGTGACCGTTCTCGAGAGCGCAAGGTGCCCACCTCCCGCATCAGCCGCTTGGCCAACTTTGGGGGTAGGTATGACTGTGGGAGATTGTGACCTAGATCAGAGGAGGTGACATTTACACAATGAAGCAAGGGAGAGAGTGGATCAGAGACAGAGAGAGGAGGGAGAGATGGGAAAAGAATGAAGGCAAAGTCCTATAGAACCAAGAGAAATAGAGAGGAATGTTGTGTTTATTGAGAACTTGGAATGTGCAGGGCCCCATACACATGTGGTCTCTGCACTGAATCAATGAGTGTTTGTTTCCGTTCTGTAGATGAGGAAGTGGAGGCTAAGGGAGGTGAAGTGACTTGACCCCGGGTCATGCAGCAGGATTATTCAAACTTCAAGTCACAACCTGCATGAACTAATTTTCTTTTATTTATTTATTTATTTATTTATGGCTGTGTTGGGTCTGCTGCGTGCAGGCTTTCTCTAGTTGCGGCAAGTGGGGGCTACTCTTCATTGCAGTGCGCGGGCTTCTCACTGCAGTGGCATCTCTTGTGGAGCACGGCTCTAGGCGCATGAGCTTCAGTAGTTGTGGCACGTGGGCTCAGTAGTTGTGGCGCACGGGCTTAGTTTCTCCGCGGCATGTGGGATCTTCCTGGACCAGGGCTTGAACCCGTGTCCGCTGCACTGGCAGGTGGATTCTTAACCACTGCACCACCAGGGAAGCCCTGCATGAAATAATTTAGCAGGTTGCAACCAGCATTAAAAAGAAGAATGGAGGACTTCCCTGGTGGTGCAGTGGTTAAGAATCCACCTGCCAGTGCAGCGGACACGGGTTCAAGCCCTGGTCCGGGAAGATCCCACATGCCGCGGAGAAACTAAGCCCGTGTGCCACAACTACTGAGCCTGCTCTCTAGAGCCCGCGAGCCACAACTACTGAACCCACGTGTCACAACTACTGAAGCCCGCACACCTAGAGCTCGTGCTCCCCAACAAGAGAAGACACCGCAATGAGAAGCCCACGCACTGCAACGAAGAGCATCCCCCGCTCGCCACAGCTAGAGAAAGCCCGCGCGCAGCAACGAAGACCCAACACAGCTAAAAAAAAAGAAGAAAAGAAGAAGAATGGAAAATATGTGTACATGTAGAGTAAGGGAAAGTCTTGTTTCATGAAACATTATATATATATCGGTCTCTACTGGTTATAATGCGAACGTCTTCTTTACTGTGGATCATGGTTCAGGTTTTAAAGATACCGATTGAAGGAGTCAAATGCACTGGTTAGACCTTTGGCACCAGGCTGCGTGGGGTTCAACAGGTGATTCTGCCGCATCCTCACTTTGTGACTCTGGATAAGTTACTTAACTTCTCTGAGCCTCGATTTCCTTTTCTGTAAAATGGAAGCTTTTCTGTAAAATTTCTCTCATGAGGGTGTGAGGACAAGATGAGTCAATGCATAAAAGGCACTGGGAATGGTTCCTGGCATGGAGAAAAGTGCTCAGAAAATGCCAACTACAATTATTTACAGAGATGGTGACAGTGAAAGAGGCAGAGTGACTCGAGATGTCTTTAAGGACAAGGAGACAGAGGAGGCAGAGGAAATCAGAGCCGGAGAGCTAACATCCAAAGGAGGAACTGAGGGAAAGAGGCCTAGACAGACATGCCAGGTGGACGGAAGGGCAGAGGTGGAGAAATAACTGACTTAGAAAAGGAGAGGTGAGCATGAAGAAGAGGAGATGTGGACAGAGAAACAGGAGTCATAGGAAGACAGAGAGTCCTGGGGGGATCATTTCGGGGCCTTCTTACCCATGGCTGCACACTAGAATCACTGGGATGCTTAAAAGAAAAAGAATTCTGAGGCCTCATCTCAGGCCAGTTCAACCAGAACCTCAGTGGTAGGGCCTGGGCATTGTATTTACAAAAGCTCCTCACATGACTCTGTGTGCAGCCAGGGGTGAGAACCACTAACCTGGGAGACAGAGACAAGGAGAGAAGGATGGAGAAAGAGGTAGTCTCACCTCCAAGGGAACCTCAAGCAGGGAGAAAGTGAGTAAGAGACTGATTTGGAGACAGAGGGATGCAAAGAGCTGACTACAAAGAGTTGGGAGACAGGTATACGTAAAGAGAGACAGAGAGGAGAGAGGGTCAGCGGGGTGGGGAGGGGGTGGGGGAGGAGATCTCCCCAGGGCAAGTGGGCACTCAGGCTCCTCTCTCACTCCCCAGGACTGGCTGTGAGCTTGGGGCTGGGAGCACTAGCTGAGATGGCCAAGAAGTCCCTGCCCGGAGGACGTGTACAATCAGGTACGTGAACCATGCTGCCTGGGTCCACACCCTGGCCTTGCTGTGTGACCTGGGGTAAGTGGCTTCACCTCTCTGAGCCCCGGTTTCCTCAACTGGAGAATGGAGCTGATGATAACATAGCCACCTCTTAGGGTCATGGTGGAGTGCTCAGAACAGGGTGAAGCTGCTGTCAGGATGGTGTTGAGTAGAAGCAGGTCATGAGAGAAAAAAATGTAAGCCATCCAGAGTTGAGTGCTTAACTGTGACCAGGAGAGGAAGTGTGAAAACGGGAGTGCCGGTGAGGATCTGTGGACAACAGAGACAGACTGGGCTGTGTAGAGATCAGCATTTGTGGGTACGATTCCGCAACATGTCGATGTCTTGAAACAAAAACGGGTGGATATTCTAGATGAAAAAGAGACTAGAGAGGTAATAACTGACAAATGGAACGTGTGAGCCATGGTTGGATGTTCGAAAAGAAAATAACTATGAAAGACTTCTGGGTGGGCTTCCCTGGTGGTGCAGTGGTTGAGAATCTGCCTGCCAGTGCAGGGGACACGGGTTCGAGCCCTGGTCTGGGAGAATCCCACATGCCACGGAGCACCTAAGCCCGTGAGCCACAACTACTGAGCCTGCGCATCTGGAGCCTGTGCTCCGCAACGGGAGAGGCCACGACAGTGAGAGGCCCGCGCACCGCGATGAGGAGTGGCCCCCGGTCGCCGCAACTGGAGAAAGCCCTCGCACAGAAACCCAACACAGCCCAAAAAATAAATAAATAATAAATTAATTAAAATTAAAGAAAAAAAGAGAGATAGAAATCTAAACACTTTCAAAAGAAAAGACTTCTGGGGACGATTGGGAAAATCTGAATATGACTGGGTAGTAGGTATTCAAGAATTAGCGTTAATTTTCTTGGGTGCGATGTTGGCACGGTGATTGTGTAGGGGATTATTATTATTCACACAAGTGGAGTGCAAATCAGTCAGCAAAAGTATTGGTCAGTGTCTGGGTACACACGCACAGATAAAGTGGGTGAGGCAGCATGTTAGAACATTGAATCAGGTATTCACGGTGCTACGAATGCAGTCTTTCTGTCTATTTGGATCTTTTTCAAAATAAAAAGTTGCGAGTAGGACTTGCCTGGTGGCGCAGTGGTTGAGAGTCTGCCTGCTGATGCAGGGGACACGGGTTCGTGCCCCGGTCCGGGAAGACTAGAGAAAGAACTAGAGAACTAGAGAAAGAACTAGAGAAAGCCCTCGCACAGAAACAAAGACCCGACACAGCCAAAAATAAATAAATAAAAATAAATAAATTTATTAAAAAAAAAGGAATGTAGGACTGATCCATGCTATCGTGTGGTTGAATCTTGAAACACTATCCTAAGTGAAAGAAGGCAGAGACAAGAGGCCACATTTTTTTTTTTAAGGCCACATATCGTATGATTCCATTTATCTGAAATGTACAGAAGAGGCAAGTCTACAGAGATAGAAAGTAGATTAATAGTTTCCAGGGACTCAAGGGGAGGCAGATGCGGGAAATGGGAGGGGGTAACTGCTAACAGGTTAGCAGTGATGAAAATGTTCTGAAATTGATTGTGGTAATAGTTGCACAACTGAATATACTAGAAGCCATTGAACTGTGCACCTTAAAATGGGTGAATTATATCCTATATGAATTATATCTCAATAAAGCTATTAAAAAATAGAATGAGAACCCCAAGAACTTGTTTATGTGGGGTTGTATTTATGGATATTTGCTGTATTAGAGATTAAAACTGAAAAAAATTTTAAACACAAGAATACACACACACACATGCACACACTCTCTCTCTCCATCAGCTGTCAGAGAAATGACAGCATCACAGGTCACAGCTTCTGGAAAACTCTACTGAACATTTGTGGGTGAATGAGAGTAAAAAAGGGCAAATAACATATTAATATTATTATGAAAATAGTTCTGATCTCACAGACCCTCCTAAAGGGTCTCAGGGGCCCCCAGAACACACTTAGAGAATTGCTGCCCTCGTTCTCCAGAAGCTCTTCTCGTGCCGTATTCTGGTACCTCCCCCCTCATTAAGGGTCTCCACTGTCTTGGCTTCTGACCCCCTGAGATTAGTTTTGTCTGTTTTTGCTCCTTTATACGCACGTAATCAGACAGTGTATTCTCGTATGTGTCTGGTTTTTTTGCTCAGCATTCTATCTGAGAGATGCATCCATGTTGCTGTGAACGGTTGTAGGTTGTTTATTCAACACTGTAATAGTCACCCTGTGACTATTCCACAATTCCTCTGTTCATTCTACTGATGGTCATTTGGGTTGTTTCCAGCTTGGGACTGTTATGAATAATGCTACTGTGAGCCTTCTTGGAGTATCTGTTGGTGGACACATTTATGCCTTTCTCTTGGGGATATACCTAGGAGGCAAATTGCATCAGGTATAGGTGTGTGCTTTACTGGAAACTTCCCAGCTGCTATCCAAAGGGCTTGGGCCATGGCAGTCTCATCGGCAGTGTCGAGGTGCTCCACATCTTTGTCAACACTTGGTATTGTCTTTTTTGCCTTAGCCGTTCTGGTAGGTGTGCAGTGGTGTCATACTGATTATTTTTGTGGTTGCCATACTAATGATTATTCTCTCCACCCCAGAGGGAGGCTCCCGGCCGGGCTCCAGCATTTTCCTTTCGGAGGCCAATGCCGAGCGGATTGTGCAGACCTTGTGTACGGTTCGGGGGGCTGCCCTCAAGGTTGGCCAAATGCTCAGCATCCAGGGTACAGCATAACCCTTGACTCCTGACCCCTGACCTCAGTTCCACCCTACCCCACCTACCACCAAGCCCCAACTTCAGACTCCCACAGGGGCCCCTCCTGGCCTCTCCCCTCACTGCTTCCCTCTTCCCGATGTCTCCCAAGACAACAGCTTCATCAGCCCCCAGCTGCAGCGCATCTTCGAGCGGGTTCGCCAGAGCGCCGACTTCATGCCCCGCTGGCAGATGCAGGTGAGCGCCCAGAGGGGGAAAGGCTGGCGAGGGAGGCGTGCCCCACCTGCCTGGCCCTCCTGCCTTCATGGCTGTGCTCCCCGTCTCACTCTGAGCCTGTGTCCCCCTCTGTTAAATGGGGACCACTAAAGCACACGTCTCATAGGATTGTTGTGATGAGTAAATGAGAGAATGGTGTAGAGCACTTAGTCGAGTTCCTGGCAGGCTCAGGGCTCTGTCAGGGCTGTTAAAGTGGCGGTGAATGGGCTGCCCTGGTGGCGCAGTGGTTGAGAGTCCGCCTGCCAGTGCAGGGGACACGTGTCCGTGCCCCGGCCCGGGAAGATCCCACATGCCGCGGAGCGGCTGGGCCCGTGAGCCATGGCTGCTGAGCCTGGGCATCTGGAGCCTGTGCTCCGCAACGGGAGAGGCCGCAACGATGAGAGGCCTGCGTACTGCAAAAAAAAAAAAAAAAAAAAAGCGGTGAAGTGCTGTGGTCAGGGACCAGACTTCGGGAGTTCAAACCCTGGCTCTGCCACTTACTACCTGTGCGGTTAGACGTGTGGCCTGCCCTCTCTGTGCTTCAGTTACCTCATCTGTGATCGGTGGTAGTGATAGCAACGGCCACATCATGGGGCTATGGAAATCAGTGTATGTGTAAAGCACTTTGAAGGGTCCCTGACACCCCGTAAGTGACATGCAGGTGTTACCTGTTCTTATTACCGGTCTTTTAATTAAAGGAGAGAGTGTCTGTAAATAGACTGGCACAGCGCCAGGCACTGAGTAAATGCCTGGGCAAGGGTGTGGAATCCGGAATCCGGATCCCTTGCCATGTGACCCTGGACAATTACTGCCCTTCTCTGAACCACTTTATATAGGGCCCAGCCCACAGGAAGCTCTCTCTAAATTTTAGTTCTTCTTTATCACATTAACTTTTGAGTTAATAATACAATATATGGGTATAATGAAGGATTATTGTCAATCTTAACCTTACATGATAGCAATCCACACATCAGTCTGCACAGCCTTGGGAGTATGGGCTCAAGCTGGGCCTCCCAGTCTGCCAGCGCCTGGCTCATCACCTTGGTCAAGAGGTCTCTCTGAGCCTCAGTTTCCTCATCTGTAAAGTGGGGTAGCGGCCAAGAGCTTGGCCCAGGGCCCCACGTGTGGTGAGCGGGGTTATTAACGTGCAAAGCGCTCAGCACAGAATGTGAACCCGGCTGCCTGAAACCATGGTGATGATTGTCATGACCACTATCCCCAGAGAGTTCTGGAAGAGGAGCTCGGCAGGGACTGGCAGGCCAAGGTGGCCTCTCTGGAGGAGGTGCCCTTTGCTGCTGCCTCAATCGGGCAGGTGCACCAGGGCGTGCTGAGGGATGGGACAGAGGTGGCCGTGAAGATCCAGGTGAGAGGGGAGGTGGGGCGGGGGTGGGCTGGGCACCCGGCCGCCCCAGAGGGGTGACTCCCATCCTCCTCCCCTTCTCCCCTCCCAGTACCCAGGCGTCGCCCAGAGCATCCAGAGCGACATCCAGAACCTGCTGGCGGTGCTCAAGATGAGCGTGGCCGTGCCGGAGGGTGAGGCGCCCAATCCACCCTGACTGTGGGAGGGTCGCCCTGAAGAGGGAGAGCGGGGCTAGATGGGGGGGGCGGGGGAGGTGGAGGGCCAGCTCGGGGCAGGGTGTGCCCTTGTGTGTGGGAGCCTGAGTGAACGCCTCAGTCTGCGTGTTTGAGACAGAACAAAGGGACACCGCGGCGGGGAAAGCCCAGAGTAGTATGGGCGTGTGAGAAAAAGACAAACTCAGAGATGCCAACAGGAGCCCAGACAGAAATCCAGAAACAGACACACAGGGGGTGTGTGGAGAGGGACTGGAGGCCTGAGAAAGAACCACAGAAACAGGAAGGGAGCGTAAGTGGGACCTCGGGTGTGTGTCACAGCATGTGAGACAGCGCCTGGGGGAGATGGAGCAGAGGTGTGTGTGTGTGCGCGTGCGCACGAGAGAGCGAGCGAGGGAGAGAGGGAGAGAGTCAGGCCCAGAAGTAAGCTTCAGAGACACTGAGAGCAGTGTGAGAGAGTATGAAAAAAAGGACAGAGAGGGACTTCCCTGGCGGTCCAGTGGTTAGGACTCCACGCTGCCAGTGCAGGGAGCCCAGGTTCGATCCCTGGTCAGGGAACTAAGATGGGACCTAAGATCCCACATGCCACGAGGTGCGGCCAAAATATTTTTTAAAAAGAAAAATGGACAGAGAATAGGCGGCAGATGTGACTATGATGGGGGCCTAAGGACCGCTGTGTGTGCCTGAGAAAGAGACCCGAGCAGAGAGGCTTCCGTGGAGCCCGCAGTTGTGTGAAGGACAGGGGGAGTGCGTGGCCAGACAGTGAGGGTAAAAGGCATGAAGTGGACGGGGTGAGGGACGGTGAGACAGGGACAGAGTGAGAGGCACGACTGGCAAGAGAAGACATCCCTGAGTGGGAGCCTGAGGGGTCGGGCAGGGGGCGAGGGGCAGGCTGTGGCCTTCCCTGTCTGACACGGCTGCCGCCCCTCAGGCCTGTTTGCAGAGCAGAGCCTGCAGGCCTTGCAGCGGGAGCTGGCTTTGGAATGTGACTACCGTCGTGAGGCGGCTTGTGCCCAGAACTTCAGGTGAGCCGAGGCCCCTACAGGCCCCTGGAGGCCCCCTTCCTCCCTCCAGCTTCCCTCCTGGGCTGAGAGAGAGGTGGATGCCCTCACAGCCTCCGGCAGCTGGAGCCCTGGGGTAGAGCTGACAGACTCTTTCTCTTCATTTGTTCATCCATCCATGCCTTCACTCATTACTTCGTTCACACCCTGTGTCCTCTGTGAGCTTAGGCAGGTCACTTCCTCTCTCTAAATGTCTCTACTTTCTCATCTGTCAAATGGGACGCAGAACCACTGCAGTCTGATGGGGGAGACAGACTTGTCAACAGGCACTCCGTCACACGAGATACCGTTACACCCACCAGACTAACAGAGATGAAGCAGTCTGTCTGTGTCAAGGGTTGGAGAGAACGGGGCTCCAGGGCATCCTTTGTACACTGTGGACAGAGGGAGAAATTGACACAAGCATTTTGGAGAACGGTTGGGCATCATCAAGCCTCAGTGTTCACATCCAACCCAACAGTTGCGCTCCTGGCTAAATACTCTAGTGACCCTTAATGCCAGTACACGCCATCAGACTTCGAGAATACTCAGAGCCGCAACAGCCCCAAACCGGAAACAACCCAAATCTATCAAATTCATCCAACAGGGTGGATAAATAAGTTACGGTATGTTCATCGGCACAATTCGTACAGCATCAAAAATGAATGAACTACAGCTACATGGAACAGTGGTTGTATCTTAGCGGCGTCATGATAAGCGGCAATTAATTACACCTCGGTGAGACCTTCCACAGCGTGGAGCATGGCCCACACGTTTACTGAGCCCGGCTCTGTAGATACGAAGCCAGAGAAAGGGCAGTAGAAGGCAATGGTTAGGGGCATGGACTCAGATGTGGGATCCAGTCAGGATCCAGTCCTGGGTCAGCCCTTAACAGGCTGGGTGGCCTTAATCTGCCCAGCGGCCTTAGGAGAGCATCCTCCTCAGGGGGAGTGAGGATAAAAGGGAATTGTGCTGACTGAATGCTCAGCAGAGTCCTGCCCTGTGAGGAGCAGATCAAACGTCAGAGATCTGATAAACAAGGACAAAAATACAAGCCCCCAAAGCAGGACCTGGAGATGGAGAGTGTCAGCTGGGCTGGGCCAGAGCACTCCAGTGTGGGATCTGGGGAGACCACCACCTCACGGGATTTCCCAGTGCTCTTAGGATAAAACCCACATCATTTCTCATTTCCCGGCTCCTCCCCATCTCCCTGTCCGCCCACCCCCCAACTCCAGCCATCCCACAGGTCCCCAACCAGAGGCCTCGCTCATATTCTTTGCCTCCCAGATATTGCGTTGACACACCTATCTCAATCTATCATTGGTCTGTTTGTTAGAGTGTGGTCTCTGCTGTGTGTGTTGGGGGGTCACGCCTGGGGCTCATCTACTGCTCTGTCACCCAGCATCATCCAGCCCAGGGATGGACACCGAGAAAGGTTCTTTCCCTTTATTAGCCAGTGTTCAGAGTAATGACTCCAGGGAGTGGCCAGTGAGCATCACTGTGGACTCGGAGATTTGTATACGAGTGACTGTTTTTTGGATGGATTCATTGATAAGTTGATGAGAAAGTCATGCTCACCAAGCTTAATGAACACACTGAGTTCATCCCGGGGTGACCAACGGAGAAGTGTTTCCGGAAGGGAGGTGGTAATTGGGTCTCCAGCGGCACCCAGCTTAGGGGCAGACACAGAGTGGGTGCCATGGAGATATTTGGTGAATGAGTGAATGAGTGAAATGTCTGAATGAATGTCCATCCAACCAGGTATTGGCCATCACTCCAGACAGACAGGAAAGAGAAGGGCAGGAGGAAAGGCAAGACCAAGACTGTTCATGGAAGACTCCTCAGAGGAGGGGGAGGCCTCGAGCAGGGCCACAGGGGCCTGAAGTGTGAAGTCCCATCCCCGCCCCTCCCATCTGCCCCAGGCAGCTGTTGGCAGACGACCCCTTCTTTCGGGTGCCAGCCGTTATTCAGGAGCTGTGCACGACACGGGTGCTGGGCATGGAGCTGGCTGGAGGGGTCCCGCTGGACCAGTGCCAGGGCTTGAGCCAGGACATCCGGAACCAGGTACATGGGGCTCGTGGGACAGTAGGGAGGGTGCTGCTCTGGGGCACAGCTGGCAGGGCAACCCAGACCCATGGTCCTTCTCCAGGCCTCAGAGGGCCTTACAGGGGCACATGGCTCTGAGATGTCTGTTGCTCCTTCTTCCCACCCCAGATCTGCTTCCAGCTCCTGAGGCTTTGTCTTCGGGAGCTGTTTGAGTTCCGATTCATGCAGACGGACCCCAACTGGGCCAACTTCCTGTATGATGCCTCCAGCCACCAGGTTGGTCCCTTGTGTTGTGTGTCAGGGTACGTTAGCTGCTGTAACAGATATTCCCTGATGCGGCAGTAGCTCAACACAATAGTAGGTGATGACCCAGGTAACAGGCCGGAGTGGCCCTCCTCCATGCAGTGAGCCAGGGACCCAGGCTGCTTCCCTTTTGTGAGCGTGCTATCCCCTAGGACTTGAAAGGCTCTCCTTCCAGTGCAAGGGGAAAGCGAGGTTGAGAGGGTAACCCACTGTCTAACCGCTTTGGCTGGAAGTGACCCATCGTTCCCTTCACCATTCCACCGATAAGAACTGGTCATGGGGCTAGTCTAGATGCAGGGGCTGCTGGGAAATGGAGTCCCTGGCTGGGCAGTGGCTCCCTGGTGGCAGTGGAGAAGAGGGAGCACCACTTTTGCAAGACAGTCATCATTACCACACCCATCATTCATTTAGAACACACCAAGCACCTACTGCCTCTTGAAAGTGATGCCAAGACAAGCTGATCCTTGCCTTCCCAGAGTTCCCAGTCCAGTGCAGGGACCCATCACCAGAGAGTGTGACCAGTAGTTAATCCCTTGATGAGGAAGCACAGGCGAGGGGCCAATGATGGGGGAGGCACAGGGGGCGGTGGGAAGCCAGGAAAAGTGGCTGACCCTGCCTGGAGTGGGTGGGGCCAAGGAAGGTGAAAGCAGAAAGACAAGAGGAGGACAGCCATCCAAGGAGCAGGGAGGAGCATACTTGGCAAAGGACACAGGCTGTCCAAAGGCCTGGGGGCGGCAGTTGGGACTGAAAAACTCTCAGCGTGCATGGTTGCTAAGTGGCTCTCCAAAGTGATCTGTGCCATTCTGTCCCCAGAGGGGTCTTTCTAAAACACAAATCTGGCCAAGCTGTCCCTTCTACAGCTTCCAACACCCTCAGGATCAAGTGAGCCCTGTGCTGAGTGTGACATGACCCCACTTAGTCCAGCCTCAGTCCCTTGACACCCTCTTCCCCCCGAGTGCACAGACAGCCTGCATCCCTCCAAGGCTCGCACCCCAGGGGGGGTGTTTTCCTTCCTCGGGTGTGGTGATAAGAGGCCTGACGTCAATTTACTGGGTCTGAACAGCAGTTTTTGTTTTAAAAGGATAGAATGTGTTGCAGATGGGAGGGATGCATATTATTTCAGGACACTTTTGTTTTATGTTTATATGTGCATGTGCACTGGTGCCCAGGACAATCTGCATTTCTTTTTTTTTTTTATAACTTTATTTTATTTATTTATTTATTTTTGGCCGCATTGGGTCTTCGTTGCTGTGCGCGGGGTTTCTCTAGTTGTGGCGAGCGGGGGCTACTCTTCATTGCGGTGGGTGGGCTTCTCACTGCGGCGGCTTCTCTTGTTGCAGAGCATGGACACCAGGCACGTGGGCTTCAGTAGTTGCAGCACGTGGGCTCAGTAGTTGTGGCGCGTGGGCTCTAGAGCGCAGGCTCAGTAGTTGTGGCACACGGGCTTAGTTGCTCCGCAGCATGTGGGATCTTCCTGGCCCAGGGCTTGAACCTGTGTCCCCTGCATTGGTAGGTGGATTCTTAACCACTGCACCACCAGGGAAGCCCCTAATCTTCATTTCTTGCTGTGGGTTATGATAAACAGTTTGAACTCCACTGTTGTAGAGAAACTTACACACATGTTCATGGGGTACTGCTTTTTTTTTGCCGTTTTTTAAACATTTCAACTTTATTTGGTTCATTTTATCTACATTATTTTATTTACTTATTTTAAATTTTTAAAATTAATTAATTAATTTTTGGCTGCGTTGGGTCTTCGTTGTGGTGCGCGGGCTTCTCCTGTTGCGGAGCATGGGTTCTGGGCGCATGGGCTTCAACAGTTGTGGTTCATGGGCTCAGTAGTTGTGTCTCACGGGCTCTAGAGCGCAGGCTCAGTAGTTGTGGCACACGGGCTTAGTTGCTCTGCGGCATGTGGGATCTTCCCGGACCAGGGATCGAACCCGTGTCCCCTGCATTGGCAGGCGGATTCTTAACCGCTGCGCGACCAGGGAAGTCCCTTTTTTTTGAATTTTATGTTATTTATTTTTTTATACAGCAGGTTCTTATTAGTTATCTGTTGTATACATATTAGTGTATAGATGTCAATCCCTATCTCCCAGTTCATCCCACCACCACCTCCCCACCCCACCCCACCCCGCCCCGCCCCTTTCCCCCCTTGGTATCCATACGTTTGTTCTCTACATCTGCGAGCACTGCTTCTAACAGCAAAACCTAGAAATAACCACAGTGCCCATCAAGCAGATAACTATGATATATTCATGCAACAAAATCTTACACGGCGGTGAAGGAATGAATGAGCTAGAGCGATGGGGATGCATTGCAAAACCATGTCGAACACAAAGAACTTGCAGCATAACTATTATAAATACCATTTAAATGACGTTTTAAAATATGCAAAACATTAGTATGTTTTGTTCATGGATCCACATATGTATAGAAAACATAGCAACACGTGCATGGGAATTTCAGGAAACAATTTAATAATAAAAATAATTTCAGGAAAGTGGTGACCCTGGAAGAGAGGGTGGGGACGGGGGGAGGTAGGATCAGGCCCCACTCAGACTGGTAGGATTTCATATTTTAAACTGGGTGGTAGGATTTGTGGGTGTTGGTTTTACTTTCCCATATATTTTATTATTCTCCAGATTTTTTTTTCTGAGCCTAAAACATGTTATTATAAAAACAACTAGGACCCCAAAAATAAAAACCAGGTCCCTTCAGCTTCACGTGGGGGTGGATTGATGTGTGGAGACCGGAAGCCAGGAGCCCAGGGGAGGCAGCTGGGCGGGGACTTGGGCCGGAGGGGCAGCGTGTGGGGAGAGAGGGACAGACCCTGGCACCCCCATAGACAATGGGGAGCACTGGTGGACTCCCAGTGTCCCTTTCACCATCCTTCATTTCCAGGTGATCTTGCTGGACTTTGGTGCAAGCCGGGAATTTGGGACTGAATTCACAGACCATTATATCGAGGTGAGTTCCCCCAATCCTGGAGTCTCTGAAGGGTCGAGCCTCAAGCCAGATAGTAAGGCTTGTAGAGAAGGAGAAACACAGTATCTGGAATGAAGAAATAAATAATAGTGATATTAATAGCAGCTAACAAATACCAAGCACTTAATATTATGTCAGGCACCGTTTTAAGTGCTGTACATGTGGTAGCTGATCTGAACCAGAAGCAACTCTATGAGGTGAGGACCATTTTTAACCCCATTTTACAGAGGAAGTGACTGGGGCTCTGAGACGTTAAGTCACTTGCCCAAGGTCACAGCAGCCCTGGGATTCAAACTCAGGGAGTCTGGTTACACAGCCCATGTTCCCAACCCCTCACTAGCTGCCTCTTAAGAGAAAGGCCCACGATGGCCAGCCTGTCACCCCCCCACACCCGATGCTGTCCAGGGCCTTGGTGTCCAGCCTTGTGCTCACATACCTCCCCTCCAGCTGCTCCCTAGTGAGCAGTTCTCTCTTTGAGAAGTGTTTCCTCACTTTATGTTGCCCGTCCTTCCCACCCACAGAGGTTGATTTGTCTCAGAGCCCACAGAAAACACCATCTCATTAATTTGTTGAGATTGGACATTCGACCTGGGTCTTCCTTTTTTTTTTGGTTGCGTTGAGTTCATTGCTGCATGAGGGCTTTCTCTAGTTGTGGCGAGCAGGGGCTACTCTTTGTTGCAGAGCACGGGCTCTAGGTGCGTGGGCTTCAGTAGTTGTGGTGCACAGGCTCAGTAGTTGTGGCCCACGGGTTTAGTTGCTCCGTGGCATGTGGGATCTTCCTGGACCAGGGCTTGAACCCGTGTCCCCTGCATTGGCAGGCGGATTCTTAACCACTGCGCCACCAGGGAAGCCCCTCAACCCGGGTCTTCTAATAACTGGGTCATCAATTCAAACGTTCTCTGACCCCCCTCTGTGCCTAGTCCTATTCTAGACGATACTGGGGACAACAGTGACCAATGCAGTCCAGGTCTCTGCCTTCACAAAACTCACAGTCCAGTAGGGGGACAGAAAGGACCAGAGTGGTCAGGGCTGGGATGGGAGAATCACGGGGGACTGAGGAAGACCGGATGAGGAGCCTGGCCTGACCTAGGGGGTCAGGGAGGGCTTCCTGGAGGAGAAGACATCAGAGTTGAGACCTGACGGATGAGGAGACCAATCAGGAAGAAACTAGGAGGGTACTCCAGACAGATAACATGGGCAAAGGCCAAGGGGTGGAAAAGGATATTCCGACTAGAGCAGCACTTCTCAAACTTTAATGTGCACGAGAACCCCACCGCCACCATGATCATGTCAAAATGCAGATTCTGGTCTGGAGTTAGGCTTAAGGTGCTGCCTTTCTAACACGCTCCCAGGTGATGCCAAAGCTACTTGTACAGGGACCGCACTCCGAGTAGTAAGATCCCAGAGGACCAAAGGGAAGTTCACGTTTGGACTGGGCAGGCAGGTGGGGACAGAGCAGGAGCCAGCAGTGAGGCTGCAGCCCAGTCACGCTGGACCTCGGAAGCCATGCTTTGCACCTTGTACTTTATTCGGGTGCCCTGGGGAGCCGTGGAAGGGACTGGAGCAGGGGAGGGACATAGAATTTGGAAATTCCTGAATAACGAGTGGTCTTTTAAGACGGGCCGGGAGCCTGGGCGGGTGGGGGTTGGAGGGGGTTCTGACCTGAAGACTGGGGGATGGTGGGGCCACCCTTTAGATGGGGACGAGAAGGAATTGGTAACCCCCTCCCCCCCCACACACACACAGGCTCCTTGGGGCCCTCTCTGCAGGCCACTCGAGGCACAAAGCCGAGGCCTCTCTGGGTAGTTGGGACATCCCCTGCCCCTCCCCACCACAGGCCTGTTCAGCACGGCCCTCCTGCCGCCTCCCCAGCCTTTTCCAGTTTAAGAAAGGCCTGTCACACGGACCCCCCAAGGACCACAGGCGTGACAGATGGCCAGACAGGCTGGGGCAGGGGGAGCTGGGACGGAACAGGACCGCCAGATTTAATCCTGTATTCCCCTTCCTCCCAAGAAGGGGCAGCTCAGTGGTGAAGGGTTCGTCCCAGTTCCCCTCCTCTCCTTGCTGTTCCCCACTCGGAGCCTGTTTCCTCGTCTGTGAAGTAGGGACCCTCCTCTTTACCTCTTAATAGTAATAGTAGCTCGTAATATTTATGGCCTTTCCTACACGCGGCACTGTGCGAAGCACTCCGCAGATAGACCTCCTTCATCCTCCAAGAACTGGCAAGGAGGATGCTTTCATCATCCCCACTTCACAGACGAGAAAGCAGAGGCCCCAAAAGCAAAGTGACTTGCCCCAGAGTCAGCCAGCAAGTGGCAGAGCCGGGATGGAGCCCAGGCTGGCTCCCACTTCTGTCTGTCCGTGTGCCCTCAACTCCTGCCCATCCTGCTTAGCTCCAAACACTGCTTTGCTGAACAAGGGGTTTTCACCAAAGGCCTCCTGAGTGAGCACCACTTGGGACTAAACCCAGCCGGGATCCCTGCCTTCCTGGGGCTCCAAGTCCAGGGCAGGAACCAGGCATCAACAGACATCAAGCAGGTGATCACAGAGATGGCAACCTCAGAGGCAGTTCTGGGTCATGATCACATACTTGCCCAATTAAGTGTTTGGACCCATGGCTACCACTTGACATCTGCTTTCCTCTGTGCTGTTTCACTGTGGTAGTTTCCAGCCAGGTGGGCAGAACACCTGACCACTGCAGCCCCAGGCTCTGGAACAGTCTTGAGAGAGACACAGACAGGGGTAAGGTGGGGAAGGAGAGGCTTCTAGGTGAGAGGGCTTAGGTAGATGAGAACAGAAGTGGGTACTGGCAGGGCCCAGCTTCTAGCTCCCACCTCCAGACCCCTCCTTGAGTCCCTCTGACCCACATCCGTCTCCCCAGGTGGTGATGGCTGCAGCCAACGGAGACAGAGACCGGGTCCTGCAGAAATCCCGAGACCTAAAATTTCTCACAGGCTTTGAGACCAAGGTTGGGAGAGTAGGGGCTGGTGTCTCTTGGGGGGAGTGGGGAGCTGCTTCTCTCTACTGGGGAAACTGTGGATGAGTGAGGAACTCTAAGGGGGGCTGCTTATCTGTACCGGGGGTTCTGGGGAGCGTGAGGGAATGGGGGCTGCTTGGCTACTCGGGAATCCTGAGAAAATGGGCACCACTTATCTGTTCTAGAGGGAGGAATGGGGGACTGCTGGTGGATACGGGGGGGGGGGTCGGGGAACAGAGGCTGCTTCTCTGTTCTAGAGAGAGTGAGGGCTATTTGTCTACTGGAGGCCCTGAGAGGACAGGAAGGGACCTTTCTTTTGGGAGGAGTAGGGGGCTGCTTGTCACTTAGGGGCTCTGGAAGGGGTGGAGGCTGCCTATTACTCTCTGGGGAGTTGGGGGCTTGTGTTTATACTTGAGACTCTGGGGGAATGGAGGGCTGTATGTCCACACTGGTTGCCTCTGGTTTCCCCGACCCCTAGGCATTCTCGGACGCCCACGTGGAGGCCGTGATGATCCTGGGGGAGCCCTTCGCCACCCAGGGCCCCTACGACTTTGGAGCGGGCGATACTGCCCGCCGTGTGCAGGGCCTCATCCCTGTACTGCTGCAGCACCGGCTTCGCCCACCGCCTGAAGAGACCTATGCCCTGCACAGAAAGCTGGCGGGGGCTTTCCTGGCCTGTGCCCGCCTCCATGCCCACATCGCCTGCCAGGACCTCTTCCAGGACACCTACCACCGCTACTGGGCCAGTCGCCAGGCATAGCCACTGCCCGAAGCCTCCTAACCAGAGGGATGTCTGCTCCGACCCCTCAGAGACTCCATCTCGGGATTCCAGCCCCATAGCAGGCCATCCCCTGCTCTGAGGCCTCCTTCCCTCTCTGCTGCAGGTCTGGGGACCCACCTTGGGCTTGGGACTAGGGAACTCCAGCTTCATAGCCCCGTATCCTGCTCTCCCCACTCCAAAGGGAGCATCCAGGAACTCCACCCAGCTATTAATTTATGTCTGCCAACATGTGAGAGAGCCTTAGGCCCCTCCGCACTGCCATTGTGGAGATCAGACTCACCTAGACGGGGAGCCCCTGACCTCTGCGTCAGGTCTCCCCCAGATGTGGCCGGTGTTTGAATCTTCGGTCCTAATAAAAGTGGCCCTCCCCTTCCCCCAGCTCTTTTCTCTGCGCTGAGGCGGGAGGGAGAGGAGCTCGCAGGCTGCCTCCAGGTGCAGATGGCCAGCCCCCCTCCTACCCTGTTGTCTGAAAGCCCCAGTCCTGCCTGGGCCATCTGTTGCGGGGACCCTCCTTCTCCCCTTTCCCTACCCCCCACCCTGCCCCTTCCGCACGTGCTGACCACCTGCTCCGAAGGCTGTGGCAGCTGAGAAGGCCTCCCACCCCCACCCCCAACCCCACCCCCCGGCTCCGCCACAACACACACACCACCTCCCAGCCTCCTGGCTCCCTCCACTCGGCTCCCAGCAACCTCGCTTTTGCTAATGGGCCTTAATGCCCCTGCCAGCTGCTTTGCCAAACCCACAGGATTGGGCGGGTGCGGGGGCACTTGGGCGGCCAGAACCGCTCCCCGGTCCCAGCCTGGCGCCCCCGCCCCCAAAGCTGAACCGATCGCGCACCAGGACGCCGGGGTCTGTTCATTCCCCCTCTCCTGGCAAAAGTGCCTCGTCACCGCTTCTGCCCGCCCCCGCTGGGCTGCGAGAACCGTGGGGTTAGCTGGAAGATTTGGGGATGAGAGACCGCGAGGCGCCTCCCGAAGCAAATCTTTCGGACGCGGAACTTAGGGGGATCTGAGGTCAGGGGTCACGGAGGGGAAGGGAGCCCACGCCTGGATGGACCTAGGGGAACGTGTCAGCGAGATTCACGTGCGTGCTCAGCCCAGGACTGGCCAGTGGGCGTGGCGGGGCGGTGGCCACACCGGAGGAGGCGGAGTCGTGATTGCGTATAGGCGTGGCCTGCTGGTCAAGGGGCGGGGTCTCTTTGCATATCCAGCAGGCGGCGGGGCTGGGGCGGGGAGCCGAAGCGGGAGGGGCGCTCCCCCGCCCCTGGAACGGAATCCTCCCGGGAGCGGAGCAGGCTAGCGAGCTTGCATCCCGCACCATACCCCTGCCCCCGGCCCCGGCCCGCGTCAGACCGAGCTGCCGCCGCCGCCACAGCAGCAGCAGCACTCGGGGATCCGGGCCCAGCCGGGGCCGCGGGAGGCGGGGGCGCCGGAGCCCTGGATGTCCCGCAGCGCGGCGGCCAGCGTGAGAAGGGCGGGAGAAGGGGGCTCGGGTCGGGGGCGGCGCCGCTGCTGATGTGGCGGAGGGTGGGAGGCGGCCGCGGCGCCCGGATGGAGAGAGGGTGCCAAGGCTGGGGAGGGTGGTCCTGGGTGGGGGTCCAGGAATCGGCTCCCCTCCAAGCCAGATCTTGGGAGACAGGGGTCTCGGGCACAGGCCTTGTCTTGTCAAGGCTCTGGAGATACGGATCCCAGACACAGTCCTCCCCCTCAAAAAAATCAAGGACAGGGGAACAGATTCTAGGTACAACCCCCTAAGCAAGATTTTGGGGATGGGGTCTGGGACGCAACCTCCTTATGAAGTCAAGGCCTCTAAGAGGGGATTCCAGACCAGACGCAATCCTTAACCCCTACCGGCCTGAGGGGCTCTCTCACAGCAACCCTCTAGGCAAGGTCTTGAGAATGGGGTCCCCGGGCCCCCACAGCTTCCCCACCAAGCCAAGGCCCGGGGGGATTCCTGGCACAGTGCGTCCCCAGGCCTCAGAGGCGTCCGGGGCACAGCATCCCCCCATGCTTGGGCGGCGTCCCAGGAACAGACCCTTCTCAAAACAAGGTCTCTGTGCCTGGGACTGTATCCCCCCCAAGCCTGAATAAAATAAGGGGAATTTCAGGGAACCCCACACACAAAAATACTTGGTCAAGGGTCCCAGGGCACAGGTCTCCTGGGCCACCCTCTTTGTCCCTGGGGCTGCCCAGCTGTCTGGGAGGGGCCCCACGCACAGACAATGCACCTCCTCCCCATCCGGTTCTGGCCCCCAAGGCTCCAGGATTCAGGCTGGGCCAGGGGGCGGCTCCCCAGGGACCTGGTGCAGCCCTGTCTGTCTGCAGCGTCTGCGGTGATGATGGCTTTGTGTGTGGTACCTGGGTGGAAGCGGGGAAGCAAGCGATGGGGAGGTGGCTAAGAGTGTGACCCTGTGTTTTTGTGACTGTGGTTGCCTGTGTGTGTATGTGTGTGAGCTGCAGCTGGTGACTCTGAGGAATCGTGTGTTTCGTGCTTGTGGTTGTGTCCGATAGCATCTGTGATTGTGTCTCTGTATGTGACCCCAGCATTTGTGTGGCTGTGTATGTGTATATGACAGCTGCTCGCTCACTGTGCAGAACCCTATACTTTTCAGTCTGTCTGTGTTTGAGTGTGTGCATGGTTGTGACTATGTGGTTGTGTCTTTATGTCTTTTGTGACCCCATGTATGTACCTTGGTAACTCTAACTGGGTATGTGACACTGTATCTGTTGAGTACGGGGTTGGGCATGTGTGTGGCTGACTGAAGATGTGGGTGGAGTTGTGACTGTAAGTGGAGTTGTGTCTATGACTCTGTGTCCATGTGCAACTGTCCTAATGACTTCGAATGTTTGTGACTGTGTCTCTGATTTTATATGTGTGTCACACATGTGCTTGCATGACACACAACTGTGCCTGCAACTTTAGGTGTGTGACTGCCATTGTATGTGAAGCCACACTGTGCTTATGTGACAGGTTGTGTGCTGGCACTGTGACTTGTATGTTTGCGGTTGTGTGTTCAAAGCCACATCTGTGTGTGTGGCCGGGATTGTATAAATGACTACATCTAGGTCTGTGTGTTGATACTGATTCTGTGCAGTTATAGTTGTGTACCTGTGATTTGGGTTATGTATTTGACTTGGAGTCTGAAACCCTGACAGACTATTAATAGTGGGTTATTTCATTGCATGTGACTCAAACTATAGGTGTGTCTGTGTGTGGTGGCACCAGTGATGGTGTGTGTGGGGGGGGAGGGATGTGTATGTGACTGTGGCTTCTGTATTTGTGTGTGACCTGCATGTCTGTGACGCTGGGTGACTCTATATACTTGTGTCTGTGTCATGGTCTGTAAGAGTGTGTGTCTGTAGCCGTGTGGCTGTTTGGGGTGGGTGGGTGGGTGTCCCTGTATACGTGCTGGGCGGCTTATGTTTGAATCTGTGTGATTTGGTGACAGAGTGACTGTCTCCTGATTCCACACATGACTCTATCCGGAACTGTGTCTTCTGTGTAAACGCAGCTATAAATGCTCTGTCTGGGTCACTGTATTTCTAAGCACATACCTGACTGTTTGCTTGTGTGTGTGTAATGGAAATTGTGTGCTGATGCCTCCGTGTGTGAGATATTATGTGTCTCTCCACATGGGGCTGTGATCGTATGTGGCCCCATACTTGTCGGTGTGACTTCCATGTTTGCAGGAAGAGAGACCGTGTGTTTCTCTGTGATGGTCTGACATGGTACAGCTGGGTGTGGGATGGCAGGTAACTGTGAGATAGGTACCATGACCGTGATATATGGCTGGGTAACGTGGACACTCATGCTGTGGGACTTTGCATACATGACCGTTTCTGAAATGCGTATGGCTGTGACTCTGAGCCGCTGACTGACTGTCTGTGTCTGAGTGTGTCCGTCCTTGGGGAGACCTGTCTCTGGATGGTTGTATGCATGTCCCGAGTTTGTGTGCCCATTTCTTTCTAATGCCTGGGCCGTGGCCATCGGGGTCTGTGTGTGTGCTTGGGTATGGAGAACCGTCCATGTACGTGTGGCTGATACCGTGACCAGATGTGTGCCTCTACGCCTGGGACGTATGGCTGTGTGACAGTGTGTGACCAGAAAGGTGTGTTGGTGTGACTGATACAGTTGGGGTCGAGTGTCCTTGTGCAGCTGTGTGCCGGGCGACGATTAAACACATGTGGCTGTGGCTGGGTGTGACTCGGTATGACCAAATGTGTGTCGGTGTGTCTGCATGCATCCCTGACCAGATGTCAGCAGGCAGCAGGGGAGCTGTATGTGACAAGTGTGTGTGCCTCAGAGCTAATAGGTGACCTCCTGCGGGGTGTCATTCTACATGGGTGGGTCTGTAATGTGAGTATCTTGGTTGGGTGCCCGAGGAAACAACTGTCATTGGTTGGCCATGGGCTGCCCCAGTGGGTGTGCCCGGACCCAGCTCTTTGTAGATGGCAGAGAAAAGAGAAGTGACAAAATACCAGTTACTGATATGACCAGACGTTTGTGGCAGTGCCTGGGCAGCCTGGGACTCTACATACCTGTGGACAAATGGTCCGTAGCAGAGACTGTATGTCTGTGAACTTGGATGTGTAGCCAGGTATTTACAGTGGCTGTGACTGTTGACGTGTTTCTGCGTGATCCAGTGTGTGTCCCTGTGGTTGTCTCTGTGTGTAATTGTGCAGAGCTGTGACCAGGTTCTAGGGACAATTGGGGACCAGAGTTGCATGTACACATGTGACTGTATGTGTGTGTGCAGCCCTGGACATGTGTCTAGAGGGCAGGCCACCCCCTTCACACCATCCCCTTGGGTACAGACAGCCTCCTGAGGCCAGGACATCCCCAGCAGATGCTCCCGAAACACACCTACTCGTTCCTGGGCCCTTGCAACCAGGTGGCTGATTGCCTTAGTAACAGTTGCTATGACAACCAGGGCTCTCATCAGAGATCCTGAGATGAAGGGGGGTTGGCTGATGTTCAAAGAGGGGGTGAGGTAGGGGACTGTGCCCTATCCCAAGCCAGCTTCTCAACTTTTCCTCCCTCCCCTGGGCAGGGCGGACCCAGGAGGCCAGAGCAGCATCTGCCCCCTGCCCCCTGTGGGGCCCTGGGGCCCCCTGAAACCTCCAGGACGGAGCCAGGTGAGTGGCCAGCTGGGGACAGGGCGAAGGCTGAGTGACTGGGTGGGTCTGCCTCGCATAGCCAAAGGAACTGTCCCTGCGGTCACACAGGCTTAATCACACTCACAAGCGGACACCCCCAAATGACTTCCCGGCACACTCAGTGACCTCGTTCACAGACACACCCACCTAGACTAGGTCTCACACACACACACACACACACACACACACATACTTGGACACTCAGACACACACCAACATCCCCACACCCACAGGTTCACAGTCACACAAACATACAGACACAATCCTAGACAACAGCCGGACTCCCTCACAGGTGAGCACAGACACTCACCAGATACAGACTCAGGGACTCTCAAGGGATGCAAAAAACAGCTATACTTTTGCACACAGACACAGTCTCACAAATAACACTCAGCACTCTCATAGACAACAGCCACATTCTCACACCACCACACCCTCACAAATAACACTCACAAACACACTCTCAAAGATGACAACCTCATGTCCTCACACAGCCTCACAGATGCACGGTTGCGTACAGACACACCCCCAGAACAACACTCACGGACCCACATTCTCTGCAACAACACCCACCTTATCTGACCCAGACACACCCTCACAAACAACAGCCACAGGCACACAGCCTCACCACCAACAGCTGCACTCTTGGACAGATGTGGTATCTTGGGTAACTCTCACAGACACACACTGTCATGGGCAGTGGTCATCAAAGACAATAGCCACATCTTCACACAGACACACAGCTTCAAAGACAACAGTCACGGACACACCCTTTCAAAGACAGCAGCTTCATGCTCAAACACAGACCCATCCTCACAGGCAACATTCCCTGACACACACTCACCACCACTCTCACACATAGCTTACTCTTCAGCCATAAGCTTCAGGGACTTACACTCACAGATGACAGCCACACTCTTGGACACAGACAGCATTCACAGACACATACTCTCATCAACAACCATTCTCAGACCTGTGTCCTTCCGTACAGCCTTCACAGACAATAGGTGCATGCGCAGAACTAGACACCCTCACACACAACACTCAGGGACACACCAGGGAATTCCCTAGTGGTCCAGTGGTTGGGACTCCGCGCTTTCACTACCGAGGGCGCGGGTTCGATCCCTGGTCGGGGAACTAAGATCCTGTGAGCCGCACAGTGAGGCCAAAAAAAAAAAAAAAGGAACACACCAGCTGCACACTTGCTTGCACACACAGGCAGAGTCTCATCTGTTGGTGCTCTGTCCTAGGTGTCCCCTCACACTCCTCCTGGGACTCAGTATGGCTTCTCAGTCAGCAAAGGCTGTCTTAGTGACTGGCCACCACCTCCATCCCTACCTCTGACATCGCAGGTGCACGCCTCCCCAGGGGCCTCTGCCTTAGAACAGACACATTTGTCAGAGGGGCTGTATCTCAGAGTTGCAGAGACCCACCCCTGTCCCCAGCACCCTCTGACCTGGGCTCTGAACCGCAATCCCTGGACCTTCTGAGTCCCCCACATCGGACCCATGCAAGTCTCAACTCCTGTGCCCTCTGACCACCTCATCCCCTGACCTCGTACCCCTAAAACCCCTGACCTCGTGACCCCTGACTGCTATGCCCTCTAACCCCAATGTCCTCCACTGCCTTAACTTCCCATTACTTTGGATCATCATGCCTCTTGACTGTCACACCCCGAATCTCCAGACCCCTAAAAGCTGTGACTCACGACGCACACATCCCAGACCTCCCTGCCTCTTAGCCCCATGTCTTCTGAATCCCCACTGCCGACTCTCCCACTCCCCTGCCTTCCAGTTGCCCCCTTTGTCGGTATCCCCTAACTGCTGCTAGTCTATGTTCCCTGGATGTCATGTCCTCTGACCCAGTGACCCCCCCAACCCTGTAGCCCTACTGCCATGTTATCTGACCCCTTGCTCCCTGAGCCCTATTTCCCCCCACCTTGAGCCCCATGCCTCTGACCCTTGACTCGCACTCCTGTCAGCAGACGGGGCGGGCACCATGAACAAGCTACGCCAGAGCCTGCGGCGGCGGAAACCAGCCTACGTGCCTGAGGCATCGCGCCCACACCAGTGGCAGGCGGACGAGGACGCGGTGCGCAAGGGCACGTGCAGCTTCCCGGTCAGGGTGAGTGGGCGGGGCTCGTGTGGGCGGGGCTGCGGCGGTGTGCGAGCTGTTCGCTGTGCGCGTGCGTGTCCCGTGTCTGTTGTCCGTTGCCCGGTGAGGTGGCTGAGACCCAAGAGACTTAACAGCCCCGAAGAACTGCGGATCCTGCAGAAGCAGGACCGCACCGCCTGAGTCCCTTAAAGTTGGGATTAGAAACCAAGACCCATTCTCTTGTGCCAGGAAAATATTAGCTGGGGTTGGGGGGGGGGCGGGCGTCCCGCCTGGAGTCACGCTATTCTGTGGGAGCTCACAGATTCCAGGGGGGCACTGGGAGGTCACAAAAATTCTGTAGCATTTGCAAAGCCCTCTACTGTTAAGTGCGTTCTGGTTTAGACCACCACGACCCTTTACAACACACACGAAAATTTATAAGGGAAACAGCAGGATTCAGGTTCGATTCTCCACTCATTCCCTTCCTGGTTGGGTGACAACAGACGATGGTCACAGCGTCCCCCTCCCACCTTGTTTTCCCTTCCCCTAGAAGCGGACCTTGCGAGGGAGGGGCTGTTGGGAGGTGCAGGAAATGCTGGTGAGAGTGAGGAAGGGAAGGCAGCCAGTAAAGGGTGTCTTACTAAACTATAGCTGTGAGCAGCTGAGCTTGATGCCACTAGGGAACTGTGGGAAATCGAGCCATCCCACCCACGGGGTGAGGGAGCTCGGGCGTGTGTACCCCCGCTCCTATCAGTCATTGCCTGGGGCCAGTCCTCAGGCGCAGATGCAGATGCTGGCACTCAGAAGGACACCAGGGATGTGTTAAAGGCCAAGGATAGAGGCAGGGTGGGAATCATTACTCCATGCTGTGCTTCAGTTTTCTCACCTGTATATCTGGTATAAGAATGGGGTACCCAGACTTCCCTGGCAGTCCAGTGGTTAAGACTTTGTACTTCCACTGCAGGGTGGCATGGGTTCCATCCCTGGTAGGGGAACTAAGATCCCACAAGCCATGTGGCGCGGCCAAGAAAAAAAAAAAGGTCCCCACCTTGCAAAGTTGAGGTAAAGAGTAAATGAGTTGGGCTTCCTTGGTGGCGCAGTGGTTGAGAGTCCGCCTGCCAATGCAGGGGACATGGGTTCGTGCCCCGGTCCAGGAAGATCCCACATGCCGCGGAGCGGCTAGGCCTGTGAGCCGTGGCCACTGAGCCTGCACCTCCGGAGCCTGTGCTCCGCAATGGGAGAGGCCACAACAGTGAGAGGCCCGCGTACCGCAAAAAAAAAAAAAAAAAAAAAAAAAAAAAGTAAATGAGTTAATTCATGTGATGTGCTTAGGACATTGTGCGATGCCTCGCAGCGGCGCGGTGAGCACTAGGAATGATTGATTACTCTGCTTGTTTCATGCTCTCCCATCCCCTTCGCACCAAGTACCTGGGCCACGTGGAGGTGGAGGAGTCCCGGGGGATGCACGTGTGTGAAGATGCTGTGAAGAAGTTGAAGGCGGTGAGTGAGAGGCTGGGGCAGGGAGGGGGCAAGGTCAGAGCAGAAGAGCCAGCCCTGACCACACCCTCTGTCCTCCTCCTCCACTCCAGATGGGCCGGAAGTCTGTGAAGTCTGTCCTGTGGGTGTCAGCCGATGGGCTCCGGGTGGTAGATGACAAGACCAAGGTAGGGGGCCCGTGGGCCTGGGAGTGGGCACCAGTGGGCCCCTCTCCTCACCCTGCTCGAATGGGGCTAGGGACGCCTTCTCACCCACCTCTAGGACGTCCCTCCCTCAGGGACCTTCTAGACTCAGCCGTGGGTTCCTGTAACATGTCGGCACCTCACAGTCGTAATTCAGGATTGAGTCCTGTGGCTGTTTGGGAACTAGCGTGGATTGTGGATGAGAGCACAGACCGTAGAGCAGCCGCCTCAGCTCGCATCCCAGCTCACCCACTTACCAGCCGGGTGACCCTGGGCATGAGGGGCATGAGATTTAACCCTTCCGTGCCTCGCTTGCCTCATCTGCAAAAATGGGGATACAAATGGACCCAACCATTCAATGAGAAAGTATATGCAAATAGTTTAAAACTATGCCTGGTACAGCAGAAGTGTTCCGATCAACGAATGTTAGCTGTTATGTGTTTATTGTCCATCTACCTGGGCCGGGATCGGGTATCTGTTTGCTCACCATTGAATTCCCTGCCCCTAGCACAGACACTGCCCAAGGACACAGCCAGCGCACGAAGACAGTTAGGTGAATGACTGAACAGCATTGACACCCTCCAGCAAGCTTTGCCTGACTCCCGTCCAACTTGGGTCAGGCACGTCTTCTTGCTCCAGAAAGGCCCTGAGCCTCCCCGATCCCAGCCCTGAGCCCCCTGCCTGTGCCTCCCTCATTACAGCGTGGCTGTGACTCTGGCCAGTCTCCATCTGGTGATGAGTCTGATTCCTGCACTAAACTGGGAGCCCCATGTGAGCAGGGCCCACAGCTGTTTCAACAAGGGCAGGATCCCCACCCCGTTCAGGACAGGATATAGAGCAGACACAAAGGGAATATTCAGTGAATACATGAAAAACAGTACACATGCCTTTCCTGGCCTCCCTGGTGCCTCCCAGGACCTGCTGGTAGACCAGACCATTGAAAAGGTCTCCTTCTGTGCTCCTGACCGCAACCTGGACAAGGCTTTCTCCTATATCTGCCGTGATGGGACCACCCGCCGCTGGATCTGCCACTGTTTCCTGGCGCTCAAGGACTCCGTGAGTATCACTAAAGCCCAAAGCCAGCTGACTGTCTCCCATGCCCTGGTGTCCCACGCCCAACCCCAGCCCGCTGTGTGGTGTCAGGTGAGTCACTCCCCTTACCTCTCCTCTCCATGACCTCATCTGGAAAAGGGAGTGTATTCACAGCCCATAACTCAGAGGATTATTGTGAGACTTGAGGGGGTTGACACAGAGTATTTGGAACAATGCCTGGCATATAGGAAGCACTCAGGAAGACATTAGTTCTCATCATCCTCCTTGTTATCGGTAGTTCTTCATGTTTCTCTAACTTTTCTCATTGAGGACCATGTAACATGCGCGGATGGCCCAGGCACAGCTCCGTGAATTTTTGCTTATTTTTAAACCTCACCCAAGTCAAGCTGTAGTTTCCTGCCCCCAGCAGCCCCCTTGGGCCCTTCTGAAACAACACCCCCCAGGGTACCCACTCGTCCTTCAGAGTCGATTCATTTTGCCTGTCGTTCTTTATATTTTGGGGGGGAGGGGGGCGTCAAGATCCCCTCTGAGGATCTGATGAAAGAGACAAATGGACTGTCTTCTGAGAAGCACTCTCACAGGATTCTGAGGCTTGCGACAGAAAACCCTCAGATACCAGTGATTTCGGTGAAATAGGAATTTGTGTTTCATGTGAAAGACATCCCCAGGCAGGCAGCACAGCGTTGGTGTGACTCCTCTCCACTCAAGGGCCATGGCTCGTTGCTATGCTGGAGTATGGGTTCCACTCCATGATCCAAGATGAATGTGCGTGCTCCAGCCTTCACATCTTCATCCCAACTACGTAAAGGAGGGAGGCATGAAGAGGGGCACACCCTCTGCTCTTTGGGGAGGTGTATATTGGCCTTTTGTGACCTACTGGCCTTTAGTGACCAGCTTCTTTCACGTAGCATAATGTTTTCAAGGTTCATCCATGTCGTAGCATCGTATCAGTACTTGCTCCCTTTATATGGCTGGATAATATTCCTATGGATATACCACATTTTGGATATACCGTATTTTGCTTACTTATCCATCCATTGATGGACATTGGGTTGTTTCCACCTTTGGGCTATTACGAACAGTGCTTCTCTGGACATTTATATGCAAGTATTTGTTTGAATACCTGTTTTTAATTCTTCTGGGTATATACCTGGGAGTGGAATTGCTGGGTCATATAGTATGTTTAAGTTTTTGAGTAATTGCCAAGTTGTTTTCCTTGGTGGCGACACCACTTTACATTCCCACTTGCAATGTATGAGGGTTCCAATTTCTCCACATCCTTGCCAACACTTTTTTTTTATTCTAGCCATCCTGTAGGTGTGAGTGGTATCTCATTGTGGTTTTGACTTGTATGTTGCTAATGACTAATGATGTGGAGCATCTTTTCCTGTGCTTATTGGCCATTTGTATATCTTTTCTAGAGAAATATCTATTCAAATCCTGTACCCATTTTTAATTGGGTTGTTTGTCTTTTTACCGTTAAGTTGTAAGAGCTCTTTATATATTCTGGATACTAGATGCTTATCAGTTACGTGATTTGCAAAACTTTTCCCCCATTCTGTGGGTTGTCTTTTCACTTTCCCTTTTTTTTGGCCCCGTGGCATGTGGGATCCTAGTTCCCCGACCAGGGATTGAACCTGCGCCCCCTGCATTGCAAGCACAGGCTCTTAACCACTGCACTGCCAGGGAAGCCCCATCTTTTCGCTTTCTTGATAGTGTCCTTTGATGTGCAAATGTACACATTTTGATGAAGTTCAATTTATCAATTTTTTTTGTTATTTCTGCTTTTGGTGTCATATCTAAGAATTCATTGCCAAAACCAGGGTTGTAGAGACTTACCTCATGTCTCATTCTAAGAGTTTTATAGTTTTAGCTCTTATATTTAGGTCTCTGATACATTTTGAGTTAATTTTTGTAAATGGTGTGAGGTAAGAGTCCACCTTCATTTTTTTTTCACGTGCATACTGTATCCAGTTGTTCTAGCACCACTTGATAAAGAGACTATTCTTCCTTCACTGAATGGTCTTGACACCTTATTGAAAATCAATTGACCATAGATGTGTGGGTCTATGTCTGAGCTCTCAGTTATGTTTCGTTGGTCTATATGTCTCTCCTTATGCTAGTACCACACTGTGTTTTTTTTGTTTTATTTATTTATTTGTTTGTTTTTGGCTGCGTTGGGTCTTCGTTGCTGCGCGCGGGCTTTCTGTGGTTGCGGTGAGTGGGGGCAACTCTTTGTTGCGGTGCTCAGGCTTCTCATTGCGGTGGCTTCTCTTTACTGCGGAGCACGGGCTCTAGGCGCACGGGCTTCAGTAGTTGTGGCACGCGGGCTCAGTAGTTGTGGTCCGTGGGCGCTAGAGCGCAGGCTCAGTAGTTGTGGCACACGGGCTCAGTTGCTCCGCAGCATGTGGGTTCTTCCCAGACCAAGGCTTGAACCCGTGTCCCCTGCACTGGCAGGCAGATTCTTAACCACTGTGCCACCAGGGAAGTCCTGTGAGTTTTTCACAAATGTCCTTTATAAGGTTGAGGAAGTTCCCTTCTATTCCAACTTTGTTGAGTGTTTTATCATGAAAGGGTGCTGGATTTTGTCAAATGCCTTTTCTGTGAGAATCGAGATGATCATGTGGGGATTTTTCTTCATTCTATTAATGTGGTTGATTGATTTTCATATGTTAAACCAACTTTGCATTCCTGGAATAAATCTCACTTGATTCTTTTAATATTCTGCTGGGTTCAGATTGCTAGCATTTTGTTGAGGATTTTTGTCCCCAAGTTCAACTTTAAGAGGTGGCTGAGCATCTTGTTTAGGGAACAGAAGTCAGACATACCTCATTAGAATCCCAACTCTGCCAGTCACTCGTTATAATGGGCATGTTGACTGAACCTTAATTTCTTCATCTGTCAAATGGGTTCATAAGATTGTCCACCTCCTGGCACTGTTGTGAGGATTCCATAAAAGGATGCAAATCAGGGCTCAGCCCGGGGCTACACAAGATTTCCGCTGACACATATGTGAGTTTCCCTGTGCCTGGCTTTGTGCTGTATGCCTTGCATATATTTGTTCACCTAATTCCTGCAACAACCCTGTGAAGTGGGTGCTGTTAGAGCCCCCATTTTACAAATGAGGAGAGTTGGGTACTGGGAAGTGATTTTCTTCAGATCGCATAGCTGGGAAGTGGGAAGCCAGCATCAATCCCAGGCTCTCTGGCCTTGGCGTCTCTCAAGTAGGCACTCAAGAAACAGAGGTTGTTGTTTTTAACCCCAATACTTTACTACAAAATATTTTCAAGCATGTAGCAATGTCGAAAGACTTGCACAGTCACCAGTCACCTGGACACCCCCCACCCAGATCCTGCCATTAACACTTGTCTGGGCTTACTATATCACTTATCTCTCCATCTTATTTTTGGATGCATTTCAAAGTCGCAGACATCAGAATACTTCCCCCAGACACTTCAGCATGCATACTATTAAGCAGAATTCATATTTGTCTCCAGCTCTTTTTCTTTTGAAGCGAAATACATGCTGACCACAAACCTTAAGTGTACATTTGCTGGGTTTTGACAACTGTATACACATGTATAACCCAACCCCCCCATCAAGATCTAGAACATTGCCACCACCCCAGACTGTCCCCTCAAACTCCTTCTCAGTCAGTCCCTATGCCCACCCCTAAGAAACAACCACCGTTCTGAAGTTTCTCACCATAGATTAGTTTTGCCCATTCTGTAACTTCATGTAAGTGGACCCACCCAGGGATTTCCCTGGCAGCCCAGGGAAGACTTCACCTTCCAATGTCGGGGAGTGTGGGTTTGATCCCTGGTTGGGGAGTTGGGATCCCGCATGCCTTGCGGCCAAAAAACCAAACCATAAAACAGAGGCAATATTGTGGCAAATTCAATAAAGACTTTTAAAAAAATGGTCCATATCAAAAAAGAATCTTAAAAAAAAAATGGAGCCATACGGTACTACACTCTTGTCTCTGTCTTTTGTCCCTCATTTTGCAGATGTGCACTGAGGCCCAGAGAGGTGAAGGGACTCAGCCGGAGTCACCCAGCATCCAGCTGCTGGACCCCGGGGCTCCCGGCGTCCGGTCTGCACTGCACAACGTCGCTAATCCTGCCCCAACCTCTTCCCACAGGGCGAGAGGCTGAGCCACGCAGTGGGGTGTGCGTTTGCGGCCTGCCTAGAGCGGAAACAGCGGCGGGAGAAGGAGTGCGGAGTCACGGCTGCCTTTGATGCCAGCCGCACCAGCTTCGCCCGGGAGGGCTCCTTCCGCCTGTCTGGGGGTGGGCGGCCGGCTGAGAGAGAGGCTGCTGACAAAAAGAAAGGTGGGCGCTGCCCGGAGGGCGGGGCGGGGCGGGGCGGGGCTGGGCACCGAATGGTCCCAGGGTGGGGCCAAGGGATCCAGATTGGGGGAGAGCTGCAGAGGTAGGTACAGGGGCTCTACAGTTTACAAAGCAAAAGGGAAACACACACACACAAAACCCAAAACAACAAAATTTTTTAAAATTAATTTATTTTATTTTTGGCTGTGTTGGGTCTTCATTGCTGTGCACCGGCTTTCCCCTAGTTGTGGAAAGCGGGGGCTACTCTTCGCCGTGGTGCGCGCGCTTCTCATTGCAGTGGCTTCTCTTGCTGCGGAGCACAGGCTCTAGGTGCATGGGCTTCAGTAGTTGTGGCTTGTGGGCTCTAGAGCGCAGGCTCAGTAGTTGTGGCGCATGGGCTCAGTAGTTGTGGCACACGGGCTCAGAAGTTGTGGCTCGTGGGCTCTAGAGCACAGGCTCGGTAGTTGTGGTGCATGGGCTCAGTAGTTGTGGCACACGGGCTCAGTAGTTGTGGCTTGTGGGCTCTAGAGCGCAGGCTCAGTAGTTGTGGCACATGGGCTTAGTTGCTCTGCGGCATGTGGGATCTTCCTGGACCAGGGCTCGAACCCGTGTCCCCTTATTGGCAGGCGGATTCTTAACCACTGCACCACCAGGGAAGCCCCCCCCACCCCGATTTTTTTAAGTAAAAAATACAAAGCAAAGCACCAACCACAAAGTTTGGTTACAGTTTATAAAGTGTACTTCAGTTTAAGGAGTCCTCTGGGCAATATTCTGTTGGCCACAAATCCCAGCAAAGCTCACCGAGAGCTTTATTATCTGCTAACCCAGGGATGTTCCCAGGCTTTTCAAACTGTGTATCCACCCTGTTAATGGGTTGTGAAGTCAGCTTGCTGGGTTGTGGTTAGCATTTTAAGAAATGAAATGGAAAAGAATAGAAAATATCAGAGTAATTGAATGTAGTAAGGGTAAGTATAGTTCAATGTACTTTTATGTCAGTATATCTGTGTGTGTGTGTGTATGTGTGTGTATGGAACGGGTTACCATGTTAATGGTATTTCTTATTCTGGGTTGCCATCATGAAAGTTTGAAAAATACCTGGTGAACTCTAACATTCTAGGTCAAAGGCAAATAGTTTATAAGTTCTCAACCCGTGGTTTTTAAACTTACGTGTATTGTGTGCTGAGTCAAAATGTAATTTTTAATTTTATTTTACTTTTTTTAACTGTTTCTAGTTTTTACATTTTTGGAAAACACTGCTTAGAATTTACAAAGAATCCTGAATTGGGATTCAGGATAAAGGAGACTGAAGAGATTTGACAAATATTAATAAATGTAACGTGCGATACTGAATTGAATCATGGATATTGTATATATAGATACATATTCAACATTCAATTCAATATATATATATTGAATATATGTATATAAAATATATACATTGAAAAATATATATATATATGAACATCCATAAAGGACCTGAGTAGACCAGTTGGGGAAATTAGAATGTGGACTGTAGACTAGCTAACAGTATCATATCCATGTTAAACTTCCCAAGTAAGAAGTTGTCCTGTGGTTCAGTAGGAGGCTGTCCTTGTTCTTAGGTACATGCTGAAGGTTTTAGGGTTGGGTAAGCTGTCTGCAGCTTACTCTTTTTTTTTTTCCTTGTTGTTTATATGTATTTATATTTATATTTTATATACAGTAGTGTGCATCCGTTAGTCCCCAGCTCCTAATTTATCCCCGCTCCCTTTTCCCCTTTGGTAACCGTAAATTTGTTTTCTATGCCTGTGAGTCTATTTCTGTTTTGTGAATAAGTTCATTTGTATCTTTTTTTTAGATTCCACATATAAGTGATATCACATGATATTTGTCTTTCTCTTTCTGACTTACTTCACTTAGTATGATGATCTCCACGTCCATCCATGTTGCTGCAAATGGCATTATTTCATTCTTTTTTATGGCTGGGTAGTATTCCGTTGTATATATATATTACCACATCTTCTTTATCCATTCATCTATTGATGGACATTTAGGTTGTTTCCATGCCTTGTTTATTGTATGCAACGTACTCTTAAATCATACTGAAAAAAGATTATGGAAGGAGAGACAGATCAAATACTGGAACAAGTTAACACTTGTTAAGAGTTAACAAGGGTAACAAGTTAACACAAGAGAACATGTGTGCTCCTTGTTCCATTATTACATCTTTTCTGTAAGTTTAAAATATTTCTAGCTAAAAAGTTTAGGAAAACAAGTTTTTATCACTTGCTAGAATATTAGCGTTTACAACATATGTTTTTCTTGGTAAACTATGTGACCATTTACAAACCTCTTGACAAAGTTAAGGAGTTCACAGCTTACAAAATATTTTGCTGTTTACATCATCTATTAGAATTTATAAAGAATTTTATTATTGGTAAAGCAGATTACAAAGTATAGTTAACGGAGGGCTTAAGTACATATATTTTTTTTTAGTGAAAACCTGTCTTATATATATATTTATTTATTTATTTTGTTGCACTGGGCCTTAGTTGTGGCAGGCGCGCTCCTTAGTTGTGGTATGTGACTCTTAGTTGCGGCATGCATGCGGGATCTCGTTCCCTGACCAGCGATCGAACCCAGGCCCTCTACAGTAGGAGTGCGGAGTCTTAACCACTGCACCACCAGGGAAGTCCCTATATGATATTTTATTGTTTGCCAAAGAACACACTGAGTACACTGAGTTTACTATTTATATGGGATGTTCAAATTTACAAAGAATGTCATATGCTTTAGAGTTTGCAAAGGATTTTGCTGTTTCCAAAGGATATTATACGTTCCAGGTACTTTGCATTGTAGAAAGCACTTGAGAGCCTGCACCACAAAAATGAGAGTTTACAAAGTGTGGTATATGATTTGCCGAACACGTGACAGTGTTTTGCCGATGATGCGCTGATTCACAGTCTCAAGGCACCGCACGTTCACAAAGAGGTCTCTTCAGTTCAGGAGTTACGGAGCAGTGCACTTTCCACAAAGTTGTTTACCAAGATTTTGTGGGATTCCAGAGCGTTGAACATTCACTGCCTCAACTGACCCTCTCGGGAGACCTGGGAAGGCAGCTGAGGGATGTTTATCCCAGGTTTAGTTGGGGAAACTGGAGCCCGGAGAGGGGAGGAGACTTCCTGAAGCCCAAGGTGGTGGGGGGCAGAGGTGGTTTCCCAGTTCCAACGTGTCCCGGGCTGTTTCCACTGCCCCCAGCCTGGCCTGGGTAAGAGCCTCACCGCCCCCTCATGGAAGGTGGGAGAAGCGCTGGGCACCCTCCCTGCCCTCTCTGGGCCTGAGTTTAACCTCACTAGCATTCAGGCTGCGGCTCAGGTGACGCCTTGATGGGAGGATGGCTGTGTGTTTGTGTATTGGCAGGGGTGGGGAGACCCTGCCATTGAAGAGCCCGCTTCTTATGCTGAGTGGGGAGACCAGGTACCTGCAGAGGACTGAGAACAGTCCCAGAGGGGAGGGAGCCCAGGCTGAGGGGCTGAAACAATCTGGAAAACTCCTCAGAGGAAGAAGTATGCCAAGCTGGGTCTAGAACAATGGGTAGCAACTGGAGGAAGGGAGGAGGTACTTGAGGTGGGAAGAATGGTGGGAGGTGACAGAGAGCAGAGCAGATGGAATGATGGAGGAAGACAGCATGATGTGGAGAGACCAGGCCAGAGGGAGAGACAGGTTAGCGCAGTCATCTGGAACTCAGACTCTGGAGTCAGCCTGCCCCTTCCTTCACACTATGGCTCAGGCAAGTCACTTGCCATTTCTGGGCCTCAGTTTCCACATCTGTAAAATGGGGATAATGACAATATCAACCTCACTGGGTGGTTGTGAGGACTGAATGAGTTAATACTTGCAAGGCACTTGGAACAATGCCTGATACCTTGGTCATGCACCCAAAAAGTGTTTGTTAAATTAATTAGAAAGGGAGACAGAAGGCCTCAGAGGGAGAAATAGCAGAAGCAGCAGAGGAAGATGGATGGGGGACAGAAAGCTTGAGACACACAGAGGGTCAGGGTGGGTGACGACTCCCCCACGGGCCTCCTGGGGAAAGTGGTCCTGGCTTGGGTGGGGAGGAGCGACATTTGGGGGCACTGACCAGCCTGTCTTGAGGGCAGGGCACATTGGGTGAGGAAGGCAGCATTGGAAAACAATCAAGGGGTCTGGGTAGGAGAGGCCTCCAATGCCAAGGTGAGCTATCTAACCACCTGTCTCACCCATGTCTCCAGCAGAGGCAGCAGCTGCCCCAAGTGCGGCTCCTGGCCCTGCCCAGCCTGGGCACGTGTCCCCAACACCGGCCACCACATCCCCTGGCGAGAAGGGTGAGGCGGGCACCCCAGTGGCTGCAGGCACCACTGCGGCTGCCATCCCCCGGCGCCATGCCCCCTTGGAGCAGCTGGTTCGCCAGGGCTCCTTCCGTGGGTTCCCGGCGCTCAGCCAGAAGAACTCACCTTTCAAACGGCAGCTGAGCCTACGGCTGAATGAGCTGCCATCCACGCTGCAGCGCCGCACTGACTTCCAGGTGAAGGGCACAGGTGAGCCTGGGGCTCAGCAGGAGGGAACATCGGGATCTATGCCACTGTCTGTTGTAAGCAAGATAGAGAAGAGGTGGTACACACCATGATTTTGTTTTTTAACATCTTTATTGGAGTATAATTGCTTTACATTGTTGTGTTAGTTTCTGCTGTATAACAAAGTGAATCAGCTATATGTATACATATATCCCCATATCCCCTCCCTCTTGCATCTCCCTCCCACCCTCCCTATCCCACCACTCTAGGTGGTCACAAAGCACCGAGCTGATCTCCCTGTGCTATGCGGCTGCTTCCCACTAGCTATCTGTTTTACATTTGGTAGTGTATATATGTCCATGCCACTCTCTCACTTCGTCCCAGCTTAACCTTCCCCCTCCCCATGTCCTCAAGTCCATCCTCTACGTCTGTGTCTTTATTCCTGTCTTGCCCCTAGGTTCTTCAGAACCACTTTTTTTTTTTTTTTTTTAGATTTCATATATATGTTAGCATATGGTATTTGTTTTTCTCTTTCTGACTTACTTCACTCTGTATGATAGACTCTGGGTCTATCCACCTCACTACAAATAACTCAATTTCGTTTCCTTTTATGGTTGAGTAATATTCCATTGTATATATATGTGCCACATCTTCTTTATCCATTCATCTGTCGATGGACACTTAGGTCACACCATGATTAATTAGCACTGCCTGCCACAGGCGAAGGAGAGGAGCAACATGTGATCAATTAGCAATGTCTGCCATCAGTCTGGGAGAGGAGAGAGGTAGTGTAAGCTGTGATCGATTAGCAATGTCTGCTCCAGGCAAGGGATAGCAAAAAAGTGGCGTAACTCACGATCAGTTAGTACTGTCTGCTGTAGTTAGGGACATGAGAGCAGTGGCATATGTCATGATTGATTAGCAAGACGTCCATGGGCAAGGGAGAGGAGAGAAGCTGCCCAGATGCCATGTTTTTGCTCAAGAGGAGACTGAGGCACCATAGGCTAATGCTCCCTCCAAGCTTTTGGCCAGTAGAGCCATGAGATCTGGCCAGGTCAAGGATCCAGGTTCAGAGGAAAGAAGAATTGTGATTAACAATGTCTGCCTAGGGCAGGGAGAATAGAGTGATGACAGACATCATGATCTCCTTACAGTGTCTGACTTGAGCAAGAGAAAAGAGCGAGGTGGCACACCACATGACTGATTAGCAAAGTTTGCCATGGGCAAGCGAGAAGAGAGAGCAGGAGTATTATGTTTTGCCCAAGAGATGACTCTCAGAATTTGGCTTATGGAAATATGAGGTGAAGGGCACAAGTGAGCATGGGGATCATGGGGTCAGGGTGCATAGTGATGGATTCGTGATGTGGCTTCTGGGTAAAGGATTGTGCAGAGGCAGCACCCATCATCACCGATTAGCCATGTCTTCGAGGGAAGATGGAATTGCAAGGACCAGTCCTTTCTTTCAGCATTTGGCCAGTAGAGCCACAGGGCTCTACTGGTGAGGGGTAAGGTGAGCAAAGAGTTCAATGGGAGAAAAGCATCATGTTTGATTACTAATGTCTGCCATGGACCGGGAAAAGGAGAGAGATGGCATAGGTTGTGATTTAAAAATGTATGCCATGGGAAAAAGGGAGGAGAGAGGTGGCATGGAACTATGGTTTGCCCGAGGGAGACAGGCAGGAGAGCTGCCTTTCCTCCCAGCTGTCAGTGAAGTCATGTGGTCTGGCCAGCTCTCCTGCTTCCATATGCCAAATCCGAGACACCTACCCCGTGTGGCCCTGGGGACTGGTGTGGGAGGTGTTGATCTGTATCCAGGAGGCCGGGCTACTGCAAAAGGTGACTGCTGAGCAGATGCCAACGCTCGCTGAGAATGACGCACGCTCACTCCATGTTGTGCAGCACCCCAGGTACTGCACGCGCCCTCAGATCTGCTGTCCTCATTAAGTAACCTGCCATTAAGCACACCCCCAGGGCTGCCACACCTGATCCCTGAGAGGTGGCAGGCACCCCAGACTTCATTTAGGAGCCTCGCGTGCCTGTAGCCAGTTGCCCACTTGCTTGGATGTAACTTGCCGCACAAAAATTTCATGGACTCACGCAGATGTCCCACTCCACTGCGGGTGTCACACACACTTAGTCACACACTTAGTCATGGGCAATCAAAAATCACACACACTCGGAAGTTGCAGGACCAGGTGTTACCATTACACATACTTAGAAAGCACGTATCCAATACAAACTACTGTATATAAAATTGGTAAACGACAAGGCCCTACTGTATAGCAGGGAACTATATTCAATATCCTGTAATAAACCATAAAGGAAAAGAATATGAAAAAGAATATATATATATATATGTATATATGTATAACTGAATCACTTTGCCGTACACCTGAATCTAACACAACATTGTAAACCAACTATATTTCAATAAAAAAGAAGGAAAGAAAGCACGTATCCAGGTGTCCCATTCAGAGATCACACACACAGGTTAACACACGCTCACGAACGACACACCTGGATTCACACAAACTTGTGTGAATCACAAGTCACATAGGCTAATTCATGCCGAATTCCGTACATCACGCAGGCAGATTGGCTCACGCTGGGGAATCACAGTCGGATGCCACAACCTGGATTTCAGTCACACTCAGATGCCACCCCCCAGAAGCTGCACACCCATTTGGACCAACAGGCACAGTCATCATAGAAATGACCTGGAAGCCACCTACTGTCCCACCTGGGCAGCCCCACGTCACACCTGCTGACTCCTACAGCTAGTTTCTTTCTGACGCTCATAGGAGCATCACACACACTCCCTTGGAGATAGCCGCTCGCTGAGCTGTCACAGGCACTTGTCACACGCCACACTTGACGGTCCTCTTGTTTATTTGGATGGTGCCTTTTCTCATCCTAAGCCCTCACGAGGCCACCACACCTGCTCGGCGTGTCCTGTCTTGCAGGCACAGGTGCATCTCTGCCCTCATGACATATGTTATGGGCCAGGCCTGGTGGGGCCCCACTTCCGCACTCAGAGCAAGACAGATGATCCCCAGAGTGACCAGCAGCGTGGGCAATATCCACTCTGACTAGTCGGTGCTCTTGTCATACGTGTGGTTGAACATTTTTAATTTATTTTTTTGGCCGCGCCACGCGGCCTGTGGAATCTTGGTCCCCTGACCAGAGATTGAACCCGGGCTCTGGCAGTGAAAGCACCAAGTCCTAACCACTGGACCGCCCAGGGAATTCCCTGAACATATTTTAAAATTAATATATATTGTCAAGCATTTAAAATATTTCTTCTGGTTTGCGGCTACATACAGCTCTTGAGGTCCTCCTTGGGTTGGGATCCCCGTGACTGCCATCAGATGTCACACGCTACTTGGCTGTCATACCACTCAGATGCCGCACACACACACGTGTGCGCAGTTACCACTTTTGTGGCCGTGGCCACTTAGTTACTGCAGAGTGGACCCACCAACCCACATACCTTGTGAGGGCCACCTGCGGGGATGGGGTCAAGGGCAGAGCCTGGGCCTGTTCGTTGACCTCCACCCTTCCCTGACTTCCCAGTGCCTGAGATGGAACCTCCCAATGCCAGTGACAGCGACAGCATCAGCGCCCTGTGTACACAGATCAGCTCATCTTTTGCCAGTGCTGGAGCGCCAGCACCAGGGCCACCGCCAGCCTCAACAGGTAAACTCAGCCCTTCTCTTGGGGCAGATGCCCTGCAGTGCCCCTCCTGCATCCCCCTGCTCCTTTCAGGGCTACTGCAGAGACTCTGGGAATCTGGGAATCCCACAGGCTTAGAACCATGGATCATCTTAGAACCACGGGGTTGTCTCAGAGCCGCGGGTTCATCCTAGAACCACGAGATAACATAAGAATTATGGGGTCACCTTAGAACCACGGAATCAGTTTTTAAACCTTGCTGTCTTAGAACCATAAAATCTAGAAACCTACAGCCTTTGAATCACAAGATATTAGAACCTAACAGATTTGGAGCCAGGAAACCTTGGAATCTTACAACCTTAAAAGAGTGCTCTCTGAGAAAACAGTGCCAAGGAATCACCTTAGAGCCACGTGCTTATCCTAAACACGTGGAAGCACCTTGGAATTACAAACAATGTAAATTTAGAACTCTAGAATCTTAGAAAACACAAACTTAAAAACGCTGAAACTTACCCACTATGTTAGAAGAGTACACTCTGAGGAAGATCCATGCAATCTTAGAATCTTAGCCTCCTAAGACAATACAGTGTCAAAATATTAGAGCCAAGGGTGATATTAAAACATATTTAGTAACAGGTTTGCTACTGACCAATCAGAAGGGAAGCCGGCCTGGGTGATTGTCAGTCGTGCCTGAACTTTTCATCTTAGGACCTTAGAATCTCAGAAGTGAATTTTCGTAGCACTGCATGACCTGTGGTCCAGGATGGTCAAGCCATTTGCCCAAAGCCCATGCAGCTAATGAAGAGCAGAGCTGGGTGCAAGGCGGCAAGGCAGCCCGGTCCAGAGTCTGATCCCCAGCCTGGGGTTCTCTCTGCTGCAGCCCATGCCCCCTAACTGCCCCTCTCCTCTCTCCAGGGACTTCTGCCTGGGGTGAGCCCTCCGCGCCCCCTGCAGCTGCCTTCCAGCCTGGGCACAAGCGGACCCCTTCGGAGGCCGAGAGGTGGCTGGAGGAGGTGTCCCAGGTGGCAAAGGCGCAGCAGCAGGCAGCCTCGGTGCCTGCCGTGCCCCCCGGCCTGCAGCCCTTCCCCGCCCCCGTGGGGCCCTTCGACGCCGCGCCTGCCCAGGTGGCCGTGTTCCTGCCGCCTCCACACATGCAGCCCCCTTTTGTGCCCGCCTACCCGGGCTTGGGCTACCCGCCCATGCCCCGCGTGCCCGTGGTGGGCATCACACCCTCACAGATGGTGGCCAACGCCTTCTGCTCAGCCGCCCAGCTCCAGCCCCAGCCTGCCACCCTGATTGGGAAAGCTGGGGCCTTCCCCCCCCCTGCAGCACCCAGCGCCCCTGGGGGCCAGGCCCGTCCTCGCCCCAATGGGGCGCCCTGGCCCCCAGAGCCAGCGCCCGCCCCGGCCCCTGAGTTGGACCCCTTTGAGGCCCAGTGGGCAGCGTTAGAAGGCAAACCTGCTGTAGAGAAGCCTTCCAACCCCTTCTCGGGCGACCTGCAGAAGACCTTCGAGATTGAACTGTAGCCCGAGTCACCCCATCATCTCCAGGAGCCCCCACACCTGGGAGTGGAGGCCCAACCTCTCCCCAGTCCTGCTCCCTGGGGCTGCATCCTCCTGACGACCTCTCTAACCCTTCTCTCGACCACCTCCCACGACCAGTACAGAACCGACATTGTGACGCCCAGGTTGCGATAGGATGGAATTCAGGGACGGACCCAGCCTGGCTAAGGGACCCATTTCTCTGCCAGACTTAGGCTGGCATGGCCCCCTCTCCCCGGAACCCAGACCCAGGGGGATGGCCACAATCCCACCGAGTGCCCTCGGTTCCAGCTGTATTTCCCAGTTTCTGTTGTTGACCTTCTACCTTCCAGTATTGGGTGGGATGGAGGAGGGATGCCCACCTGGGGGCCCTCCTCGGCCCCAAACGAGTGCCCACCCCAAGTTTGGTCATTCCCCCCGCCCCCATACACAGCACAAACAAAGGGCTTCCTTCTGCCCACCTGCTGCGTTCACTGCCAATGCTGTGCTCACCCCTACCACCCCTCCCCTCCCCTTGGGGGCCCACATGTTCTTTGGGCCAGGGTCTCATGGGGGTAGGGGGCCAAGTTGGGGGCCCAGGAGGCAGGTAGGGGGGAAGGGGAAGGGGAAGAAGATGCTCAGTTACCTCACGTCGGTGCCCGCTGGGGAGGGGTCCGGGAAGAAGGAAGGGGGTGCCTGGCGGGTACTTTTCTATCTTTTATTTCCAGATTTTTTTGTATCTAAACTTGCAGATTTGTATTATACAAGGACAGCCAATAAAGGAAGAATATAATGGTGCCCCTCTAGAAGGCAGGGTGTGTGTGCAGCGGGGATGGTGTGGAGACAGAGCCTTTCCTCCTGAGTCATCTCCTAAAACCAGAGGGAGTAAAAAGGGTCTCCCTGCATATTCACCTCTGAGTCGTAGCATGGGAGCAGGTAACACTGACCCAGCACTCAAGAAGTGGGTTATTAATGGGTACCCCAAATTAATCACTCCATTTCTGATTCTTATAGATTTTGAAACAAGGAATTAAAAAAACATATAATCTGCTGCTAATAACTTCAGTATTAAAATTTTAAATAATTACGTTTGGAGTAGCATATCTTCGAGCTGGCGAATTCACGTTTCAGCAACTGCATTTTCCATAACTTAGGCCAAAGTGTCATCTGACGTGGCAGCCCGTTTTTAAGTCTCTCTGTTGTTTCTTGGGTTCCTTGATACCATCTATAAAGTTATATATTTTAAAATATATAATATATAAATTATATGTTTAATTCTTTATGGCTCTCTAAAATGATGAGATTGGTTTCATGAAACCCAATATTATATCCCCATTTGACAGATCAGGAAGTTGAGTCACTTACCCAAGGTCACACATCTGATTAGTGGGGGAGCTGGGATTCAAGCCCAGCTTCTGGTCGACCTCAAGGCCAGTCACTGAACCACCAGGCTCTGAGGGAACAAGCCTAGGGTCTGCCCTCAAGGGTTTACATTACAGCCCGTCAACCGGCTGGATCCTGGACTAGGGGACCTGTGACAGATGGCTCGCCAGGGCAGCAAGGGGGTCCCCAGGGCCTCTCACTGTTGTGGCCTCTCCCGCTGCGGAGCACAGGCTCTGGACGCGCAGGCCCAGCGGCCATGGCTCACGGGCCCAGCCGCTCCGCGGCACATGGGATCCTCCCAGACCAGGGCTCGAACCCAGGTCCCCTGCACCTGCAGGCGGACTCTCAACCACTGTGCCACCAGGGAAGCCCGAGCCACGCTTTCTTAATCCAAGCCCTTGCAGATGTCATTTCCTCTGCCTGAAACACCCATTCCGGACACTGCACCTTTTCCCGGAAGAATGCTACTCATTCCTTTTTTTTTTTTTTTTGTATTGCAGTTTGCATTATTTTCCCCCAATAATAGAATGTCCTGGATGCCATTTCATACAGATGAGTCACATATAGATCTGTGTCACCTCTCTTTTAACACTTCATAGGATGCTACTCATTCTTCAGGCCTCAGCTCAAATATCTCCCCTTCTTAGAAGTGGAGCCTCTTCCAAGGCCCCGCCCCCATCCAATCCTTTCAAAGCTCTATGACCCATCGGGCTGAGTCAGGAGCCCTCTGCTCCGCTTGGCTCCCACAGGGCCCTGTACTTCCCGCATACCGGCCCTAACTCCTCTGTTTCCCCCAGCCCAGGCCTGACCATTCTGGGCTGTCACTATCTGGCCCCCCACTGGGCTGTGAGTGAGGGGTGGGTCTGGGGCTGTCACTTTGGTGTTCAGGCACAAGGCCAGAGAAGAGGCAATCTCAGCAATTCACCGCTACAAACGGCTGGCGAGTGAGAGGGGCAGAAAAGGCCTAGGACTTGGAGATGATTCGAACTACTGGACTGATGGAGCAACAGGCCACGCAGCACACAGAACGTCAGGGACAGAGTCAAGACCGTCTTCCATGCCAGAGGCTAATCTTTACACAACACCATTCTTCGCTGTGCCCAGAGCAGTCTTCCTCAGACACCCTCCGTGCCCATCCCACCTCCCACACACACACACACGCACACCAATCCCTGGGCCCGCGGAGCTCCACGGATCCCTTATCTCCCGAGGACCTCCCACGGACTACTCTTAGCCAGTTTCCCCATCTTCCCTCCCACGCCCGATGGAAACTCGCTTCGCTCTTCACGGCGCTTCCCTCTCCACAGAGACCATGGATCTGGGATTAACCTCCCACTCTCACTTCCCCCAAGCTTCGGCTCTCTCAGAATACACCCGAGGACGCGGAGTTAACGTACCAGCCCAACCCAGTGGCCTCGTCCCAACTAACGCCACGTGATGCACTCCCCCCGCCCCCTCCCCCCTCCCCCCCCCCGAGGGCTTGCTTAGGGCGACGTCCACCTCTGGCGGCTGCAGCGCGCCCTTCCTGGTTCGCTTTGGAAAGCTCCGCCCCACAGGCGCCTCCTCGCCAGGAACCACCCCGGGCGGCGAGGACTATTTCGGAACCTTCCACGCCAGGCTGCGCCTAGCGCCCCGCCTTTTCCGGAGCTCTGTGGAAAGCTCCGCGCTGCGGCCTCCCGGGGACCAAGAACCGACACCGCCCTACTGACAATGTGCTGCTCCCCGGGGGTGCTTCCGCCACCCTACGAAGGGCCACTCGCCGCCCGTGTTGCCTCTGTCTGTTCGGAAACATTCCCCAGACAAACAACCCCCCGCCCTCAAGGCGCCGCTCGGACCTCGGGCTCCTGCAAGACCAAGGGGATCACGGTAGAGTCTCCCCGAGCGCAGTAGAACAGCACCCCCGTGTGGCCCTGTCCTCCAGAACCCGCGGAATGGCCGGATTCGTGGGCTGCAGCAGAGACCTGCCAGACCTATGCTAAGGTAGAAAAAGTGTTTAAAAAAAAACAACTAGCGTCACAGTCATGGACAACATCATCCTTCAGGGTGTGGCTCAGGCGTTCACTCCGCTAGGAAGTGCTCCCTGATTCCTCCCATCTGCATCTCCGACGTCCCCCCTGTGCTTCCCCTATCCTGGCCATGACCCCTGTGCCTGTGTCTCCTCCATCCATTCTGACCCTGACCCTCTGGGCTGTCACTGGGCCTGTGAAGCCAGGGGCAAGAGCTCTCTTAGTCACCACTGTGTCCCCAGCATCGCCCAGGGCAGCACAGAGTAAGGTTCAGACGACCTGCAGGGCACCTCCTAGGGAGCATCATTCATTTAGTCCCTCACACATATTTTGCTTAGTTTTGTTGAACAGTTTTGTTGAGGTGTATTCTACATATCATAAAATTCACCTGTTTTAAGTGATGTAATGATGCTGAGTGTTTCTGCAGAGTTGTACAGCCATCATCACAATCCAATTTTTTTTTAATTTATTTTTTACAATCCAATTTTAGAATATTAACGTCACCCTAAAAAGACCTCTTGTGCCCACTTGTAGTCAATTCCCATTCCGACTCCCAGCCTCAGCCCCAGGCAATCACTGATTACTTCCCTTCATTATGTATTCTTCTCTTCATTTTAAAAGCATTTTCGGAATACTTGCTTCTATCAGGTACTGAGTGATGAGGATACGCAATGACACACACAGGCCCTGCCCTCAGGGACCTCAGAGTCTGGTTGGGGCAATGGCTAATGGGAAGATATATTTGCTTGCTCATTCCTTCATTCAAAAATATGTATTGAACACCTGTGCCAGCTACTGTTCTGGGCCCTAGGGATATAGCAGTGGGGGGAAAAAGAAAAAATCTCTCTTTTTTGGAGTTGATATTCTAATGAGAGGATTAAAAAAAAGAAGCAAGTAGATATGTGATTTAATGGTTGGAAGCCATGGCAAGAGTTTGCCTTCTGGTCTAAGAAGGACGGGAAACCACTGGAAATTTTCAGCAGGGGGAGTGACATGATCTGATTTACATTGTGTAAAGGTTCACTCTGACTGCCACAAGGAGAATGGATTATGTGGTGGCCAGCAAGGGTGAGAGTCAGGGTGGGGGAGTGATGATGACCTAGTCTAGGGCAGGAGCAATGGGAAGGGGAGAGAGTGATTAGGAGATAAAATCAAGATATCAAGTCGAGGACCTTAGTGGGTCAGTTGGGATAATTTGCATATGGACTATAGTATTATATTAATCTTAGAGTTTCCTGGTGTGATAATGGTATTGTGCTTGTGAAGGAGAATGTCCTTGCTCTTGAGAGATGTCTGCTGAAATATTAAGGGTGAAATGTCACAAAATGACTGCAAGCAGTTCTCAAATAGACCTTTTTCTATTTACAACTCTCTACCTATAGATATCTATATACATAGCTATCGATATATAGTCACCAGTTTTTAACAATTAGTCATCTCACTCTCACTTTCTATCAATATCTGTATCTATATCTATTTATCTATCTATCTAGAAAGAGAGAGCGAGAGCTAATTGTTAAAACTGCTGAATCTGTATCAAGAATATGTGGATATCCCTTATACTTTTCTTGCAATCCTTTTTTTTTTAAAACAAACAATGTTTGATTGTACAGTTGATTTACAATGTTGCATTAGTTTCAGGTATACAGCAAAGTGATTCAGTTTTATAAATATATTCTTTTTTGGATTTTTTTTATGGTATTGGATATAGTTCCCTGTGCCATACAGCAGGTCCTTGTTTTTTTAATCTATTTTATGTATAGTAGTGTGCATCTGTTAATCCCAAACTCCTAATGTGTCCCTCCCCCTCCTTTCCCCTCTGGTAACCATAAGTTTGTTTTTTGTATCTGTGAGTCTATTTCTGTTTTGTAAATAAGTTCATTTGTATCACTTTTTTAGATTCCACATACAAGTGATATCCTGTGATATTTGTCTTTCTCTGTCTGACTTTCTTGCAATTCTTGTGCACATTTTTTTTTTTTTTTAATTTGGCTGTGCTGGGTCTTAGTTGCTGCATGCAGGATCTTAGTTGTGGCATGCAGGATCTAGTTCCCTGACTAGGGATCGAACCTGGGCCCCCTACGTTGGGAGCTTGGAGTCTTAACCACTGGACCACCAGGGAAGTCCCTCTAGTGCACATTTAGAAATTTTCAAAATAAAAAGTTGGAGGCGGGGGGAGCATCTGTTTTGGAGGTAAGCACAACTCGTTGATGGGTTAGCTCTGTGGAGTGAGGAGGGGAAGGTGCCCTCCATGTTGCCCAAGCTCCTGGCTTGAGTTCCTCAGTGGAAAGTGCAGCTCTGGTCTGAGATGGGGAAGACTCGGTGGTGGAGGAGGGCAAGTATGAAGGGGAATGTTGACAGTTTGGGAAAGACATACTCGGTGTCAGTCAGAGGCTGTCAAGAAAAGAGAAGGGACTTCCCCGGTGGCCCAGTGGGTAAGACTCCGCACTCCCAATGCGGGGGTCCCGGGTTCGATCCCTGGCCAGGGAACTAGATCCCACATGCATGCCCCAACTAAGAGTTTGCATGCCACAGCTAAGGAGCCCACCTGCTGCGACCAAGACCCGGCACAACCAAATAAATAAATAATTAATTAATTAAAAAATACATTTAAAAAAAAAAGAGAAAAGAGAAACCACACCAGGTATTTCAACAGAGAGAATTGAATATAAGGATCAGGCTAAACAGTGAGACCTGCCTGACCTCCAAAAATCAGTTTATCCTGAAGGTGTTGGAAGGTGGGGCTGGGGCTCTGAGGAGAGGGCTGGGCCCTGTCCAGACCCCAGAGACACCAGGGATGTGTTCGTTGGAAGACAGGTGGGCACATGGACAATAGATGAAGACAAGGCCCCTCTCTGGCTACACCTGTTCAGGTTGGCTCCAGCTGTGTGATGGATGGCAGAAGCCTGTGGGAGATGGGCCAGGCTGGGCTTGGGAGCCGGTCAGCCTGGAGCCCACATTTCATTCTCCAGGCAGTTGTGTCAGAAGGCACTAGATTGGGTCGGGGTATTTTTTTCCAGAGATTTCTTTTTCTTTTTTGGTGGGGGTGGAGTGTGCCACGTGGCTTGTGGGATCTTAGTTCCCCAACCAGGGATCTCACCTGGGCCCTCCGAAGTGCAAGCTCGGAGTCCTAACCACGGGACCGCCGGGGGATTCCCTCCAGAGATTTTTCTTTGTAGAAGAGCTTTATTTTTTATTTACTTTATGCAGCCATAGAGGAGAGACAGACAGAGATAGAGGATGGGATAGAGAGAGGAGATGAGAAAGAATGAAAGAGGGTTTCCCTGGTGGTGCAGTGGTTGGGAGTCCACCTGCCGATGCGGGGGATGCGGGTTTGTGCCCCGGTCCGGGAGGATCCCGCGTGCCACGGAGCAGCTGGGCCCGCGAGCCATGGCCGCTGAGCCTGCGCGTCCGTAGCCTGTGCTCCGCAACGGGAGATGCCACAGCAGTGAGAGGCCCGCGTACCGAAAAAAAAAAAAAAAAAAAAAAGAATGAAAGAGGGAGATTCACTTTTGAGGAGCCGCAGGGTTTTGGAACAATCTCTGAAAAAGCCTTCATTCACATTTTGTGGCTGCCCCATAACTAGTGTGATTGATCTGTGGTTGTGGGAGTTTGAGCATGATTTGCTGCTATAAACAGCGCTCTGGTGGACGTCCTCACTGTGAAATGCTTCCATGCACATGTGCACACGATAAAGCCATATTTTATTGACCCCTTCCTCCCCTACTTGTTAACACCTCTGAAATCAGAATGCAGCTTACAACGCTCGTCGGTCATAGTTTAACTGGCAGGTTTTTTTTCTCTCCTGGTGATTTGAAGTAACAACCCATCTTACCATCGATGGCCTCTTGGATGTGAATGGTCACCGGAGTAACAGTAATACTCAGAGAAAACACTCTTGTAACACTTACTGTGAGCCAAGGTAACTCATAATAACCCTGGGAGGTGGATACTGTTATTGTCTCCATTTTCCTGATTGAGCCACAGAGTGGTTAAGGAACTTGCCCAGAGTTGCACAGCAAGGAAGTGATGGAGTGGGAATTAGAACCCAGGCAGTAGCTCCAGAGTCTCTTTGTATGTCTGAATTTTGCAGTATTTATTTATTTATTTATTTGGCCACACCCCGTGGCTTGCGGGATCTCAGTTTCCCGACCAGGGATTGAACCCGGGCCCCACGGTGAAAGCCCAGAATTCTAACCGGTGGGCCACCAGGGAACTCCCAGTTTCCAGCATTTAGTACCAAGTTGAACATTGTAGTTGAGTTGCCTCCCCCACCACACACCCCCCAACCCTGTTTATACGCAAGAGCCCCCGCTCCAGGTCCTAGATAACTGGATCAAAGAGATACCAGTCCATCCAAAGGGGCACTTTGGACATTTGAGGCTGCACTGTCCTGTACACTGCAGCACGTTCTGAATGTCTAGCCATCCCAGGCTTATACATGCCATTAGAACAGGTCTCAAAGTTTGGTCCAGGGTACCCTGGGAGTCCCCAAGACCTTTTGTGCACAAAGTTAAAATTATTTTCATAATATTACCAGGATGTTTATCACCTAGTTCACTGTCATTTTCTCATGAGAAGTGGGATTTGCCTGCCCTCTTTTTGGATCTGAGCAGGCTTGTAAGTTGCTTATAACCAGTAGCATGTTGCAGACGTGATGCTGCATGAGCCCCAAGGCTAGATCAGAAGAGGTGAGGCTGTTTCTGCCTCTTTCGTGAAACAGAGACACTGAAGACCAGAGCTGCCATGCAAGAACTTTGACTACCCTGAGGCCGCCATGATTAGAGGAAGCCCAAACCAGCCCACATGGAGAGACCACGTGGAGAAGCCCTGTGAGTACAAGGAGAGAGAGAGCTGCCCACACACCCCCAGCTGGTACCTCAACTGGGACACCCCACTGTCCCAGCTTCAGCCACCAACTCATTACATCCATATGGGATCCCAAGGCAGAACTGCCCAGCTGGACCCTTCCCAGAAATCTGACCACAGACATGGTGAGAGATAAAAGGCTTACTGTTGTTGCTTTAAGCCACCGTGTTTTGGAGAGATTTGTCATCTAGCGATGGTAAGTAGAAAGAGGGTGGAGTACAGAAAATAAGGAGCTTGCAGAGAATTGCAGCCTGGAGAGCTGAGAATTAGCATCTGTTGACAATAACAGCAGCTAATATTTAAGTGCTTTCTGTGTATGAGCACCATTCTAAGTGCTTGGCGTTAATGAACTCATTTAATCCTCACAGCAGCCCTAGGAAGTGACTGTCATTACTATCTCTGTTTTACGGGAAGCAAGGCAGGGAGGACATCGGGAACTGGATTGAACCTCGGCTGTGGCTTCAAGCAAAGGGCATTACTGTTGAGGAACATGGGACTTGGCTCAGTCAGTCTGGGCACTTGGGTCCGCCCCAGGCCACAGTGATTGTCTCTGGCATGGCCGTGTGACCTCAGGTGGACCATCAGAGTCACTTTGTTGGGGAAATCTGAGACGAAGGTGCTCCCCTTTACCTGGGGGATATGAATGAGGGTCCCTCTGGCCCAGAGGCTGCTGGCAGCTATCTTGGGAACTGCCGCTGGAAAAGGTGGGGCAGAGGGATGAAAAGAAATGGGGTCCTTGGTGACACTGCTGAACAGATGTGTCAGTTTTAGCTGAAGCCAGCCAAGTGTGGAATTTCCAGTTACAAATTTCCTTTACAGTTTAAGCCGTCTGAATCAGCTTTTCTGTTGTTTGTGTCCAAGATTAATCAGAATATTTAACAACCAGTGATTTGGGCACTGAGCGATCAGAAGGCTTCATTGCTGTGCCTGACATTAAGGCTTTTTCCCCCCTGTATTGGGAGGTCTGGGAAGTGGGGTGAAGGGGAAGTTAGAGTGGTCCCAGGGCGGAAAATGTGCAGATCTTGAGGCAGCATGATTTACCAACCGATACAGAAATAATTTAGTATCTCAACCATCAACGTAGCAAGATAGCTTGTCCAAGCTGTGAAAATGAATAAACAGAAGCCTCATTTAAAATGAAGTTGGGGGCTTCCCTGGTGGCGCAGTGGTTGAGAGTCCGCCTGCCGATGCAGGGGACACGGGTTCGTGCCCCGGTCCGGGAAGATCCCACATGCCGCGGAGCGGCTAGGCCCGTGAGCCATGGCCGCTGAGCCTGTGCGTCTGGAGCCTGTGCTCCGCAATGGGAGAGGCCACAATAGTGAGAGGCCCGTACCGCAAAAAAAAAAAAAAAAAAAAAGAAGTTGGGCGGCCAGAAGGGAGAGCTGTCATGCCCTGCCTCTCCAGGACAATTATAGACTGGACAGGAAGAGATGTACCTTTCTACTTTCAACAGGAAGAAGGTTACTGCTTTACTACCCATCAGGAGGAAGGAAAAATTTCTTCTTGCCCAGCAACGGTCCAGCCACTAAAAGGAGACTGTTACAGCTCAGCCAAAGAAAAGCGATTAAGCTTAAAGCTCCCGGTTTCTTCCACCGGACTCGGTTTATAACAGACCCTCCCAGCTCTCCCTTCTCCTCTATAAGAGAACGTGCCTCTCCTTTGTTCTCCCCACTTGCTTGTGCTTTACCGTAGAGTCCACGTCCCAAATTGTAATTCTCTGCTATTCCCAAATAAACCCATTTTGCTGGTAAAATGCCTGGCTGTTTTATTGTTTTAGGTTAAAAAAGCTGAATGTTAGCTTTACTTGCCAACTGACGCAACCCCCTTTTGACATGTGCTAGAGTGAATGGATTTCTGTTTCCTACAACTGGGGGAAGAAAAAAAACCCTCTTATGAACTCTAGTCATGAATCAAACTTTAGGAAATAACAAATGGCAGTGAAATCTCACTTTAACCGTATGAGGTCATTTCAGCTTCGGGTCAGGCAGAAACACTTGGAGATTTTGACTGTGAGTTGCCAGGGGATCCGCACCCTTTGGCCCAGCAATCCCACCACTGGGACGCACAAGGATGTGCATCGAGGCATTATTTATAATAGGAGGAAATTGGAAACAGCTTCAATGTCTGGCAACACTGCCCTGTTGAGTAAACACCATGCAAACATTAGAGATTGTGTTTATGCAAAGATGTTTTAACAAGGGAACAGCTTATGTTTTAAGAGGGGAAAAAGCAGGACTGTATAAACAATTTGCTCACACAGTTATGTAAAACACACACACACACACACACACACACACCACTTTTCAAGCCTGAATAAAATAGAAAAGGCTGAAAGGAAATACATCAAAATGTTAACTACAGTAGTGATGTGGGATTAGGGAAGAGGTATCTTTGTCTTTCTAGTTTTCTGTATTTTCCAAATTGTGCTTAACCAACAACGAACTCTTCTTTTTAATTTTATTTTCGAAAATTTTAACTTAGGTCATGAACATTTCCAGACAGCTACCAAAAGCAGAGAGACAATAAACTCACATGGGCCCATCACTCAGCTTCAAGAACTGTCAACATTTTGCTATTTCATCACCTTTCCCCTCTATTTGGAAATACTTAAAAAAAAATACAAGTGATGGACATCGTGTCCATTCTTAAATACCACAGTGAACATCAAAGTAAAGGGGGGAGGGGCTGCATTTCCTTATATAACTCCAAAGCCTTATCACATCTAACAAAATTAACAAAATTTTAAATGTCATCTCACAGCCAGTCCTTATTCAGGTTTCCCCCAACTGTCTCAAAAACATCTCTTTACAGTGGTTGTCTTTGAATTGAGATACAAAGTACATTCACTGTTTTTTTTAAAAATATTCTTGTTTACAAACAATAAAAGTCCACATCCATGGCTGTGTGTGTGTGTGTACACCGTTTTATGAATTTTAATAAATGCAGAGAATTGTATAACCACCACCACAAGCAGGGTTCATAGCAGTTCTGTCACTCCAAACATTCCCTCAGGCTTTGTAATCAAGTGTGTTTGTGTTTCTGTATTTTTTCTTTTTTTCTACTGGGAGGAAAAAAGCAGTAATCACAGGTGGTTGAAGCCCTGAAGTTATCTAAGATTTCCAAGCAAGGGTTATGCTTTGGGGGTCTTCTGCTCCAGCCCTGCTCTCTGGCTTGGGGGTCTTCCTCTCTTGGAGAGGCAGTTTCCTCATCTGTAAGGTGGGTGCTGTGAGGACCCAGTGAGTAAGGAAGGGTGCCCAGGAAGCTCTCAGTGATAGCAGTGCTTAGTCTGACCTGCCCTTCCTTCTTTATTCACAGCCCCCCAGGCTGAGCCATCTCCTTGTCCGGGCACCAGGCCTGCACAGAGCAGCCATGCCCTCCTTACATCCTCTCCTCCCTCGCCCTCACAGCCAACATGACTCTACATTCTGTGGTGTCTACTTTCCGTGGGACTGGAATTCACCCGCTCCTCCAGCCCAGAGTCCACAGGGCCTGTCCCATCTGGGTGCTTGCCTGGCCTCCAGCCTTCCTTTGGGTCACCTGGGCCCCCTCAGCACCTTCCCCCAACCCCCAGCTTCCTAAATGTCACCACACCCTCTGGTGTGTCCCTGGATATCACAGAGACCTGCCAAGTGCCTCCATTCCCTATACAAGATTATTTCCGGGCTTCCCTGGTGGCGCAGTGGTTAAGAATCCCCCTGCCAATGCAAGGGACATGGGTTCGAGCCCTGGTCCGGGAAGATCCCACATGCCGCGGAGCAACTAAGCCCGTGCGCTACAACTACTGAGCCTGCGCTCTAGAGCCCGCAAACCACAACTACTGAGCCCTCGTGCCGCAACTACTGAAGCCTGTGCGCCTAGAGTCCGTGCTCCACAACGAGAAGCCACGACAATGAGAAGCCCGCGCACCGCAACCAAGAGTAGCCCCGCTCGCCACAACTAAAGAAAGCTTGTGCACAGCAGCAAAGACCCAACACAGCCAAAAATAAATAAATAAATTAATTAATTAATTATTTAAAAAAAAGATTATTTCCCATAATAATGAGGAAATGAAATAAACAACATTAATGGCCAGAAAAGAGATGCAAAGGCTGAACTGTTCTCAAACCTCATATATATATCAAATCATGCCAATAAAAAAGAATTTCAAAATAAATATTACAGTACAAAAAAGAAAAAGTAGCACTGCTATTTATTCAAAGTTTATTGAAAGATTCAAAGTTGGAACTTGGATCCTTTGGTTACAGTCTGATGTAATAAAACTTCATGTAAATAATTGTGAGTATTTTTCTTCTTGAGGAGAGAGAGAGATTGGGAGGGAGGAAGAGAGACAGGGAGGGAGAGAGAAAGAGACACAGAGAGAAACCAAGAGAGAGCGTGCGTGCAAGCAGGTTGCATTTCCAGTGGCTATTTTACAGGGAGTCTCAGCGCTGAGTCCCACCGTCCAGACATTGGGCCCTGAGCACTTGGGGGCCACGCTGCAAAGCGAGCCCCGCCCCACCCCGCCCGTCAGTACTAAGGGCAAGGGTATCACAGGAGCATTACTTCCCGCTGCCTGGATGGGATTCAGAAATCCCATCCCTCCTTCTCCCTTTACAAGACCCCCTCCGCGTTCACCCCCGCCCAGGCCCTGTGCCCTGGCCCCGGCCCGCTCGCTGCCTGAGTTCTGATGGGAAGATGCGCTTAGTAAGCTGAAGAAGGGAACTGAAGCGGCGGGGCAGGGTGTGCGGGTAGAAAAGCACATTGTGTTGGGAGAGAGGGGCCTGAGGGCCGGAAATGTCTTGTTTCTTAAGTTGGGTGGTGGGAACACGGAGGTTCATTCCATTTTGTTTTCGTTTGTTTTGTTTCTTGAAGCTGTTTATTGAAGTCGACGTGCATGCAAAACAGTACATACAGACCGTAAGTGTTCAGCAGGGTGAATTTCTGCCAGTTGAATGCACCTCGGTCACCAGCGCCCAGACCAAGAAACAGTCTGGCTCCTTTCAGCGCATCTGCCCTCCCATCAGGGTCACCCTCATTCTGACTTCTGACGGCATAGACTGTTTTTTCCTGTCCTGAATTTATCGTAAATAGAAGCAGAATATGTATTATCTCGAGTATCTGTTTTTTTCCACTCAGCGGCAGTGTGAGACTCATTCTTGTAATCGCGTGTAGTCATAGGTTGTTCTCATTGCGGATCCCGCTGTGTGGCTGTACCCAGTTTATTTATCCGGTCTCCACTGGTGGCGAGGGAGTGAGCCAAGTGGAAAGAGTCCCCCAGGCAGAGGGAACACCCAGTGCAAAGGTCCTGAGGTGAGAACATGTCTGGTGTTTCAGAGAAACAATAAGGAGATCCATGTGCCTGGAGAGGACTAAGCGGGGAGGAGAGGGCGGGGGACGAAACCAGAAGCAGATGGTGCAGAGTCGTATCGGCTGCAGAGGGGGCTCCAGCTTTTACTCTTGAGTGAGATGGAGCAGGGGAGGGACTGGATCTGACTTGGGTGTTCAGAGTCCCTCTAGCTGCTTGAGAAAGGGACTGGGGGGTGGGGCAGCGGTGGGAGCAGGAAGCCTGGGGAGGAGGGTGGGACACGGGTCGTCGGAAGTGTTTAGGCTCGGAATACAATTTTTCTCTGTGTGATTAGTGATATATTTTATTCGCTCCAACCATCATACTGTGTGATTTTATTGTCCCCATTTTTTTCTATGCTTCCCCCCCACCCTCATTAAGGCTTCTTTTTTTTTTTTTTTTTTTTTTTTTTTTGCGGTACGCGGGCCTCTCACTGTTGTGGCCTCTCCCGTTGCGGAGCACAGGCTCCGGACGCGCAGGCTCATCGGCCGTGGCTCACGGGCCCAGCCGCTCCGCTGCATGTGGGATCTTCCCGGACCGGGGCACGAACCCGTGTCCCCTGCATCGGCAGGCGGACTCTCAACCACTGCGCCACCAGGGAAGCCCCGGCTTCTTTGAAGTGACTGTGTTTTTTGTTTGTTTGTTTTGTCTTGTGTTTTTTCACTCTTCCTTTTCCCTCCACTAACTTGGAATCTAGGCACCATTTCTATTCTTTCAGGAGTAATCCTTGAAATTTTATCATGCACACTGTAAAAAATCAGATCTGAAGTTTAATTAAAAGTTTAATCTTCAGACCAAACACTACCTGGATCATAGAGCACTTTATCTCCCCAGTTCTACTTATATTGATATTGTTGTCCAGAATTTTAGATCTCAAAAAGTTTTTTTAACCTTTTTTTTTTATTTTTGGAGATAAATTCAAATTTACACAAATTTGCAAGACTAAGAATAGCGTAAAGAACATTCATATACTTCTACTCAGGTTCATTTCTTGTCAACATTTTTATCCTCTTTAACATTTGCTCTGGAGACTTCCTGGTGGTCCAGTGTTTAAGACTCCACACTCCCAGTGCAGGGGGCATGGGTTCAATCTCTGGTCAGGGAACTACATGCTGCAACTAAGACCCAGCGCAGCCAAATAAATAAATAAACAAGTATTTAAAAAAAAATTTGCTCTGTTATGTTTGTGGGGGTTGTATAATTTGAAGCTAAGTTACATACACATGGCCTTCTACTCCTAAATAGTTCAGTGTGCATTTTCTAAGAATATAGATATTCTCTTACATAACCACAATACAATGACTAAGTTCATAAATTTAACATTAACATGCAAGTTTCTTACTCTACTATTCCAGTTTTGTCATTCCAGTTTTGTCATCGACCCAATAATGTTCTAATTTATAGCATAACTTTTCCTCCGATACAGGACAAGAGGATATATTGTACAACACAGGGAATACAGCCTATATTTTATAATAACTATAAATGGAGTAGAGCCTTTTAAAATTGTGAATCACTATATTGTACCTCTGTAACATATAATATTGTACATAACTATACTTCGCTTAAAAAATACAGGACAGGACATCTTTTATAGGTAGAGTTGACAGAATTTGCTCATAGATTTGATGTAGGATGTAAAGTAAAATGTCAACTTCCTGAAGCATTTTGGGGATTCACTGGACCCAGAGGCACAGATGATATGTCAGGAACAGTCTCTCTGTTCATCTCGCAGCCCTGTTTTCCCATGTGTTGGCTTCACTTTCAGACTAGCTCTTCCCTCAGGGGAGCCCCCAGTGCTCCAGGCCTAAGCCCTTCCAGCACGGCAAGCCTACGAGGGCCCTCCCCAACAACCCCCGCAATGGTTCCAGGACTGACTCTCATTGGTCCGACTTCAGGGACACGCCCAATCCTGAACCAACTGCAAAGGCCAAGGGGAGGGATTCACTCATTGGCCAGGCCTGGAGTCTTCCGGTGGGATCAGCCGTGTGGACTCCGAGGGAAGAAGGCAGTACTCCCAAAGAGAGTGAATGAATGCTGGGCATACAAAGCAACACCCAGTAAGGACCTGCATTCCTCATTCCTGGGGGCAGTGGTTCTCAAATCCTGGCCCTCAGATTAGCAGCAGCTCTTGGGAATTTATTTGAAATACAAAGTCTAGGTCCCTACTCCAGACTTACTGGGAGTGCGGCCCAGCAATCTGCCGTTTAACAAGCCCTCCAGGTGATTCTGGTGCCCTTGTTTTAGGATAAAAGCTGAATCGCTACCACAAAGACACTTCAAAATGTGATGACTTAAGTAAAAAAGTTTATTCTCACGTAATACTCTCTCACATAATACCCACAGGTGAAATGATCCAGGCTGGCAACGTGGTGATCCAGGGACCCAGTTTCTTTCCACTCTAACACACAGCTGTTTGAAGCAATCCCAAACCGTCATATTACTTCACTTCATGATTATTTTTGAACTATTCAGAAAATGAACTCCGGAGACAAATTGCCTAGGTTCAATCCAGGCTCTGACACTTAGTAGTTGTGTGATCTTGGGTGAGTAGTTTCCTTACCTCTCCGTGCTTCAAATGAGGAAAATGCAAATGTAACAGAACCCATTTCATAGGGCTGATGTGAGACTTAAATGAGGTGATATGTATAAAGCAGCACAGTGCCTGGCACGTAGGATGCACTATTTATGTATTAGCTATGATGATGATGATGATGGTGGTGGTGGTGGTGGTGGTGATGATGATGATGATGATGGTGGTGGTGGTGGTGAAGAAGAAGAAGAAAATGACGTTAACGGTGAGGATGATGACTGCAGTCAGCAGACCAAAGGCTGGAACCGGAGGTCGGTGCTCGCTGATGACTGTATAAGCATCAGCCACTAGGGGGCGCGTGCGGCTTGGGACGCGCTTACTCCGTGACCGTCAGGGGGCGCTGCGGCGCTTGTCTGGCGAGCGTGGAGGCTGTATGGACTATTTCCCTCTGGACATTCCAGAGGAAAACGCGCTGGTCCCGGCACGTGCCAAGGACCCCACAGCGCCAGGGCTAGAGGTTAGTAAGGAGGATGTAGGCAGGAAAAAGCTAGCTCTTTGGCACACCCTCCAGTCCCGGCGCGGGGTGAGAGGGAAGTTTGGGGCTCTCAAAACCCCACCCCACACCCAGGATACTGAAATTTCAACTCAAAGTTTTCCAGCACTGTTGGCTATCCCAGTCCCCATTCCTGGGACATTTATACAGCAAGATGGTTGTGGAGGGTAATGGGATAACTACGGCAGCCCAGGCACAGGCGCTTGAGGGAATGGGAGTATTTGGGAATTGCCTACAATGTTCGTGTGCTTTTCTTCTGTGAATGTCCAGAGCTTTCAACAGATTCTCAAAGCGATCTTTGAACAGAGAGTGTTCAGAACTCTATCTCTTCCTCCAGGAAGCCTTCCCTGATGTTCTCTCAGACTGGCTCAGGTGCCTCCTCTGGAAGCCCACAGCCTCTGATCTTCCCTATCCCAGCCCCGACCCCTCTCCTGTGCCTCTCCCATCCCAGCACAAATGGTCATGTCTGGCAATGCATCTTTTTTTTTTTTTTGCGGTACGCGGGCCTCTCACTGTTGTGGCCTCTCCCGTTGCGGAGCACAGGCTCCGGACGCGCAGGCTCAGCAGCCATGGCTCATGGGCCCAGCCGCTCCGCGGCATGTGGGATCTTCCCGGACGGGGGCACGAACCCTCGTCCCCTGCATCGGCAGGCGGACTCTCAACCACTGCGCCACCAGGGAAGCCCTGGTAATGCATCTTTGTCCCTCACTGGAGCTCCATGAAGGCAGGGACCAGGGATTTCTTGGGCACTAAAAATGTCAGCAGCATCCAATACAAGGGCTGACATACAAAAGAAAGGGGAGGGGCATTTAAAGGATATCTGCCTTCCTTACCTGTAGGCCTTTGCTGATGCTGTTCCCTCCGCCTGGAACACCCTCCTCCACTGCTTCGTCTAGCTCATTTCCCCATATTGTTCAGGTCTCAGCTCAGACATCTTCTCCAAGAGCCCTCCCTAGCTCCTACCTTTTACGGCTGGGCTAAAGTTTGTGTTCTCAACACTCGCTTATTACAAAGCAGATATTATATAGAAAATATTTGTTGAATGAATGAATGACACGTCAGTGTTTGGGCCAGGGTCCCTGTATTAGCTGAAGGGTCACTTCTTGACTCCCTTTGTAGAGTTTCTTTTTAACCACTTCATTGAGCTACAATTCACCTACCATACAACTCACCCATTTATTACTATTTTTTTAAATTGGGGTATAGTTGTTTTACAATGTTGTGTTAGTTTCTACTGTACAGCAAAGTGGAGTTCCCTGTGCTGTACAGCAGGTTCTTATTAGTTATCTATTTTATACATATTAGTGTATACGCGTCAATCCCAGTCTCCCAATTCATCCCACCACCACCCCTCATTTCCCCCCTTGGTGTCCATACATTTGTTCTATACAACTCACCCATTTAAAGTGTACAATTCAGTGGGTTTTAGTACAAAGTTGTGCAACCATCTTCCCTTGGTGAAGCTTTGAGCCTCTCGCAGTCTGACACCCCTCCGTGCCAAGGTCCCTGTGCTAAGTGTTTCTCACTGTCCCATTGAAGGGGAAAAAGTCTGGCCCCCAGGTGAGGAAGATCAGGTGAAGAACAAGATCTAGCCATCTGCCCTCACCATCTGACCAACCACAGAGCTTGGCATTTCCAGGAAGCCCTCGGGTTATGATAACAATCACTGAGCACTTGTCAGATGCCAGGTGAAGTTCGAAGCACTTGACATACAGAATGATTCATGTAATCGCCACCAGCACTCCTGTAGGGTAGACACTATTGGTATGATCCTCCATGTGGCACCAGTGGGAAACTGACCCTTCCTGAAGCTCATGAGGGGTCAGGTCAAGAAGGAGCCCCTGTTCCCCATTTATACAACTTGAGCTGAACCTGGAAGACTAAAATTGATATCTCATGGACCAGACCCACAGGGTGGTTATAAAAAATATTGTTATTTAAAAATGGGGACATTTCCCTCTCTGTTCCATCCACTCCTTAAGGAGAATGTCCCTGGTTGCATATCCTCACCTTTGTACTTTGATTTTCTTATCCTGCACCTGCTTCCCTCTAGCATCACTCACCTGGTCCCTGAAGCATTTGAGTGTGAGAACCTAACACTAACAGGTGGGTGAAGAATGACTCAGGTACAGTCTTTTGTATTGTTTTTTTTTTCCAGTGCCAATGGGCTCCCCCATTCCTGACTGTCCCCTGTCCTCTGAGCCTATGCTCATCCAGGCTTTTTGTTCTTTTTGGGAGGAGGAGACCTTTGGACTCCCTGCATGGTCAGCAAGAGGGCAGCGGCCACTGGGGAGGAGGTCCGTGCTGGGCTCTTTACCGTCACACACACAGCTCATCCCCACCTCCACATGTCCTTCCACAGGCCACCCACCAGGACTGCCACTCCCTGCTCTGCCACAGCGAAATCCCAGCTGGAGGCCCAGGTTTAGATGCGCCCCTCCAGTGACTACTGCTCCCACCTCCTCCCCATGGCCCACTTGTACCAGACAAGCTCTAAACTTCTTTGGGTTTAGCCTACAGGTTAAGACTCTGTGCTCCCAATGCAGGGGGTCCAGGTTCGATCTCTGGTCAGCGAACTAGATCCCACATGCATGCCGCAGCTAAGAGTTTGCATGCCACAACCAAGGAGCCAGCGAGCTGCAATTAAGGAGCCCGCCTGCCTCAACTAAGACCCGATGCAACCAAATAAACAAATTAATTAACACTAATAAATAAATAAACTTCTTTGGGAAACAGAGGAAATCTGGGGTTCCCTGAGCAAAGAGGGAGCGCCCTGAGCAGGGGCTGAGGCTACCCCAACCCACCCCTTCCTGGGGCCTCATACAGGGGGAAGTGGGGGCTACAGACAGGATCTACTGAGAGGGTCAGGAGTATTAAAAATCCAGAGGTAAGACCTCTCTCGAGATCAGAGAGAGAATGAAACAGGGAGATAGCGAAAGAGAAAGACACAGCAACAGAGACCAAAAGACAAAGACACGGAGAATTAGGCAGAGAAAACAAGCAGAAAGGCAAGAGACAGAAGACAGAGACAAAGAAACAGACATAGGAGAAGAGCAAAGACCAAGGGAGGCAGAGATAGACCAAGTGACAGAGGCACGGGAATGAAGAAGTAGGGACGGCGAGAGGATGTAATTTAGTAGCTCAAAGAACAAACTCTAGAGCCAAAGTTTGAGAAACATTAGGAAGACAGAGACAGAAGATACAAAATAGGTGTTTTTTAATTGAACATTTTTATAAAAAGGAGCGGGAATATGAAGGGGACCATGGGCTAAGCCCGGGCCCGCGGCGTCTGTAGGAAGGGTACTCTTCCTCCCCGTCTGTCCCATCTACCATCCTCTCCTCCGGGTCCAGCATCCCTGTGCGCATGCGCGAAAGCAGGAGGGAAGGTGTGTGCAGCAAGGACTCCGCGTGCGCAGGCGCGGAGTGGGCGGTCCAGGGCTGCTGGGACTCAGGCCCGGGGCCTGGCGGGCGTGCAGTGGTGCGGCTCGTGCGAGGGTGCGAATCCTGGGCGGCAGATGCAGCGGAACGAGCCATCCGTGTTGACGCAGCGCGCGTTGACGCAGAGCTGGGCGGCCGCCTCGGCCTCGTCACACTCGTTGATGTCTGAGGGCGGGGGGGGGGGGCATACCAGGAGCGCTGTTCAGAGCTGGGGACCCAGGAGCCCACGTCCCTGGCCCCTGAGGCTCCTGGTGCAGAGGGGTGTGGATACTCCTGTTGGAGTGGAATCCAACCACTACCACCTGTTGGCTGTGTGAGCCTGAGCAGGTAACTTAACCTCTCTGTGCCTCAGCTTTGTGTTCTGTGAGATGAGTGTAGTGGCCCCTAGGACACTATGTTTTTGTTAGAAAAACAATACTAATGATGATATCAACAACAATAAGTGCTTACTCTGCCGGACATTGTTTTAAGTATATTACATGTATTAACTTTATCCTCCCAATAACCCTGTGAGGTAGGTACTGTGCAAACTGAGGCCTAGCGTGAGGAAGCCCCTTACCCCATGTCACACTAAAAGCCCACACTCTTCCCAGGGGGTTCGCAGACCAGCTCACAAAGACCCCGAGTGCCCAGCCCCCTGCCATTTCTTGGCTGTGAGACGTTGAGGAACTCAGTTCTCTTCTCTGAGCTTTACACATAGGCCTCACTGTCATTGTAAATCGATGTTCACGACTCTGTGAAATGGGTTCTACGACTATACTCGTTTTTCAGGTAAGAAAAACTGAGCGAGGGACAGTGACCTGTCCGGGGTCACACAGCAAGCTGCTGGACTGAGCCTGAGGTCTGTCCAGCTCCCCCAGAGTCCCTGATTGTAACCACTCTGCTTCACTACTGTCTGAACTAGGCAGACATAATTCCTATTCGATGGGAAGACTGAAAGCTCTTCAAAGAGGTGAAGCAAACTGCCCGAGGTAGCCCTGGGAGTTCTTAGAAATCACGCCTGCAGGATCCTATCCTTCCATCCTGCTTCACGCTCAGCCCCAGTGCTGTGGTCGAGCTCCACTTTCCTCCCAGCCTGACCTGTCCTTCAGGCAAGCCCCATCCCTGAGCGAAAATTACTTTCTGCTCGCCACCGGGGCTGGCCGGCCTCCTTGACGTCCCTGATTACCCACCCCTAGTAAAGGCTTCCACCCTCTCTTGTACCCCACCTCCATGCAGGCCCCGGCCCACCCCTTACCGACGCAGGCCATGCGGGTCATGTCCAGGCGGTAGCCGTCGAAGCAGTCGCAGGTGAAGCCCTCGGGGACACGCACACATCGGCCGTGGGCGCAGCCGTCCAGGATCCCGCACTCCTCCGCCTCCAGCCCTTCGTAGGGCCCAGCCTGGGCGCCTGCGGAGAGTGCGGGGACTCCGGGGTTCGGGTGGGGCCGCGCCCCAGGTTCGGTGGGTTCCCTTCTAAAACTGCCCATCCCGCTCCAGGACTCTGGGAGGCGCTGTGAGGCCAGGATGTTTACGTCACTCTGCTCCCTCTAGCTTTCCTTCTGTCCTCATCGCTTTCTAGGTAGGTCTACAGGGATGTCGCTGTGCCTCTTCATCCCTGCTCTCTGTCGCTCTCTCCGACAATATCTCCGTTTTCCCATCTCTCTGAGCCTGTCTCTCCCGCGGCGTCTCTTCATTTCTGTCTCTGTCTCTCCTCCTCCCCCTCCTTTCCTCCCTTCCCCATCTCCACCTCTCTGCACACCTGGCTTCTCATCTTTGTCCCATCACTCGGGCCGCAGTACTCACCAGCATAGCTTCCACCTTCAGGCGACTCCTCAGGCTCTGGGACGGAGCCACGGGTGTCGCGGGACCGATAGCGCCAGCGGGAGCCCGGGCCGGCAGCTGCAGGAGCCTCGGATTCACCGTAGGGGCCACCATCGTCCTCGAAGTCGGGCATGTCGAAGGGTGGCGTCCCGTAGGGGGCCTCCCGGCGCGCGAAGGGCCCAGGTGGCGGTGGGTAGGGGTCATAGGGTAGGACGGGTGGCAGGTACAACTCAGGCCCGTACGGAAGGCCCTGGTAAGGTGAACCTAGGTCTGGGCCATACTCGTAGGGGAGTCCAAAGCCACCTGGCCGCGGGGGTCCATAGGAGGGGGGGCGCAGCACGTTGCACAGGGCCTCAAAGTCATCTGCGAACAGGAGCCAAGCCTAACAATCAGCCCTTGCTTCCTCGGCACCCATCATTCACGTCCCCCCTCGGGGAAGAGAAGCCCGAAGGAGAGGGTGGGGAGGGCCGTGGGCTGAGGCATTAGAGGGGCTTCAAAGGAGGAGATGGGATTGCAGGCTTGGGGTCAGGGGTTCTGGAGCCAGGATTGAAAGTCTGAGGACTGAGATGGGGATTCCAAGGCACTGGGATCAGGAGTACTGAGGACTGCAGCTAGAAATCAGGGTCCACGTGCTGGAATTTGGGGGCCCATGAGACCTGGGGCTAGGGGCCTACAAAAATGGGATGGAGGTGTTTTAGGGACCAGGACTGGGAAGTACCAGGGGCCTGACGGGTCAGGATGCATGGGAGGGGATCTGAACCATGGGACCTGGAAGTCAGAGGAGCAAGGGCCTAGGATTGGCACTGGTTTCCCAAGGGCTGAGAATTGGGAGACTCAGGGGTTTTTAGAGCCAAGGCATGGAGATCTCTGGAGCTGTGTGTTGGCTTCTTAGGCACCTGGATGTGGGTATCCAAGCCACTGGGACTTGGAGGTTTGCGAGCTATGACCAGAGTCTGTGAGCCAGGATGGCAGGCTCTGAGCAACTGGTATTGGAGGTCTAAAGGTCCAGGATTTGGGGGAGGGGTCTCATGGGCTGTCTTGGGCTTCTAGAGACCAGGAGGTCTTTGGGTTATGACTTGGGGTCTAAGATTTAGGAAAGCACTGGGACATAGGGGTCTGAGGGACCAAGTTTGGGGAGACCTTGGGGTCTACGACTAGGAGTCTGAGGACCTGGATTTGGAGTCTGAGGGGCAGAGTCTCGGAGTGTGGCCCAGGCAGGTGGCAGTACCTGAGTCCTGTGCTGGGCAGAGGGCACAGTCCATGCCCCAGGCCTCGCCGTAGAGGCAGCAGCACTCTGTGTAGGTGGCCTGGCGATCCAGCCGAGGGCGACTGCACACGAGGTCAGCCCCCACTTCCTGCCAGCACACTCCCAGATTGTCGTCTGAGGGCAGAGACAGCATGCATCACGGCGGGAAGACACTCAAGCCCTCCCAAATGCTCGATCTCCTCCCTACTGGAGCAGCCCAGCCATCCTCTGCCTGTCACCACATCCGTCTCAGCAGCTGTGATCTGACTCCCAGAAGTCCTCTGAGTAGCTCCAGATGAGTACGGGGCTCGGTCTGGCACAAGGCTATCATATAGGAGGGTGATAGGGTCTGAGAGGAGGACTCTATCCAAGACTGGCCACTGCAGGGCTCTGTGACCCCAGGGCAGTTGCTTTCCCTCTCTGAGCATTGTTGAATAAAGTCTCAGGATGTGGGAGGACGTTGTAGGAAAAGGAATTGGGAGGAGAAGAGACTTTGGGTCAGTGGGCAAAAAGAGAGAGAGGACCCAAAGGAATAAACACAAACACATCGAAAGAGTCAGAGACTCAAAGAAACACGGAAAAGCAAAGATGCAGAGAGAAACAGAGCTAAAAGCAAAGACAGAGGCAGAGAGTGTCAGAAATTCAGAGAAAGGCCTAAAGACAGAAACCCACAGAGGGGTGCAAAGAGACAGAGACCCACAGGGAAATAATAGAAAGCACACTTTTAGCACTTAGTAAGACCAGGTCCCATTCTGTTCTTAAAAATAAAATTCCTCAGAGCCCCCTATAAAGTAGGGGCTATTGCCAATCCACCCACCCAATGTGCAGAAAGGAAGTTGGGGTCCAAGAGGCGATAAGGAACGTGCACGTGTACACAGGGCCAGTAAGTGGCAGGGAGGCTCCTCTACAACCTTCGCCTTTAACCAGGCCCGCTGGCCTCTTGTTCCGATAGTCAAACACCGAGACCAGAAGCTAAATGGGGCGTGAAGGGGCGTGGCCCGGGTGCGGGCGGGAGGCTGAGCGGGGGTAATGAGGGGCTGGACTGCTTGGGCGAGACCGGGGCGGGGCTAACCGGCGGGGCGGGGCGGGGCGGGGGAGGGGTTACCGAGGCTCTGGCTCTCGTTGGAGACGCAGCGGCGCCCCGAGCCGTCCAGCACAAGTGGGGGCTCGCACGTGCAATGATAAGAGCCTATGGTATTGACGCAGCGGCCGCCCTCACAGGCTGGCTCCTCGTCCGCGCATTCGTCGTTATCTAGGGAGGCATGGAGGAAGTGATCAAGAAGCAGACCTCTCCCCTTTCCCATTTCCCCGGTGCATTGACGGCGGGATAGATGGAGTCTAGACTCCAGGAGGGACTTCCTGCTGGTGGTGGCCACATTCCAGAGAGGAGCTGGAGTGGCCAAGGATTGGGGAGAGTCCCAGGCGAGGGTGTGAGTGCCGGTGGAGGTGGGGTTCCTACCGATGCACTCCAGGCGCTGGGCATGATAGTAGTAGCCATTGCTGCAATAACATGAGTAGCCTGGGGCCGTGTTCACGCACACGCCGCTCTTGCACACCTGGTCTCGGAAGAGCTGGCACTCGTCCACGTCTGCGGGAAGGATGGTCAGAGGCACACCCCCCATCAAGGGGGGGGGAGAGGGGGAGGAAGGCCAGGATGTGGGGTAGGCTGGATGGCGGGGTGGGGGGGTGGGTAGCTGCGGGGCATGATCAGGGAAGAGAAAGACAGAGATGGCAAGAGAGACCCAGAGGGAGAGATACAGAAGATAAGGGTGGGAGGGGGAGAGACAGAGATAAAGAAAACAGAGATAGGGTGAGACAGAGCTGGGCCTGGGGGCTGAGGGTGGGCGGGCCTTACCTCTCCGAAGGCTCAGGTCTCCGCTGGGCGCCAGGTAGCCCCGGCCGTGGGGGCACAATGACTGGTATTCAGCTGCACACAGAGACAAGGCTGAGCCCAGACACCCGTGCCCCAGCCCCTGCCTTGGGCCTGACTGTGCCCACTTGCCTCAGTGCCCACCCTTCACTGCCCAAGTCTACAGCCCCTGTGCCTGTTTGTATCCACCTCTCAGACTCGCGCCCACCTGGCTGGCAGCTCACTCTTGCCCGTGCAATACCAGCACCTCAGTCCCTTGTCCAAATGTGTCCCTTTGTCCCAGTTCCACGTCCACCTATTACTACCCAAACCCTCCGCCCTGTGTCCACCCAGCGGCCCATGCCCACCTGTCTCGGTGCTTGGGCACTGCTGGATGCGGCAGCCGCTGCCCCAGCCCTCACCCACAGTGCAGCAGCACTCCTGCCACGTCACGTTCCGAGCCAGGATGTTGTCACATGCATCCGGAGCCGCCGTGTCGAAGTAGCACTCCCGGTGCCCGCTGCCCACAGGGCCCTGCCTAGGTGGGCTGGGCCGGCGGGACGGGGGTGGTGGGAGCCTGGCTGGCAGACTGGGGCTGGCGGGTACGTGGGGCTGCGGGCCCGGGAACGTGCCTGAGGAGACAGTGTGGGCTGAGCCTCCAGCCCCTATGTTATGGATGGAGAAACTGAGGCCCCCATGTGGCAGAACCGACTCCGCACCTCTCAGCATCTGTCATCATCTCTCTCCCATTCCCACCTCCTCTAATTTCTGTACCTCTTGCCTCCCCATCTCACTCTCCCAAGCGTCCAGCCCATCATCCAGTTCGGGTAGGGGAAGAGGGGATTTCCCTGGCCTCCCGGAGGCCTCCCTGGGGCCTCACATCCAACGTGTCCCAATCTGGTCTCAGAATCTTCATACCCAAATCTAGACCTAGGCCTGGACACCTCTCCCTGACCCAGGCAGCCCCACAGCCCATCCACTTCGGCCTCTTGAGCCCCTCTCCCACCTGCCCTCTCCTCCCCTCCCATGGCCCTCGCCTTGGTCCAGCCCTGTCCTCTCTGCTCAGGTCCCAGCCCCACTCCAATCCACCTTCACATGGCAGCCAGAGGAAGTTCCAAAATCTGATCATACCCCTCTCCCGCTCAAAACCTTTCCACGGTGCCAGAGTGCCCTCAAGAAGAGTCCAACCTCCTGACCGCGGTAATAAGTCAGTGTGGCCTGGCGCCTGACTCTTTCTGCAGCCTCACTTCTCCCCACCCCTTCCCTTGCTCTGCAGAGCATGTCACCCTGAACTTATTTCAGTCCCTCAAACATGTCAGGTCCTCTCTTGCCTTGCCAGGCCTTTGCCCCTGCTGTATCCTCTGCCCAGAATGCCCTCCCTCATCCACTTCGCTTGGCTTATTTCTACTCATCCTACTACTCTCAGTTCAGACATCCCCTCCTACAGGAAGCCCTCCCTAACTCTCCTTCAAGGCTGGGGAGGCACCTCCTCTGGATTCCCACCACGCCCTAGCCTTTCCCATCATAGGCTTGTTTGCTCTGGCCTGTGCCTCGTCCATCCCAGTCCTGATTCCTCTGGGTTGTTACCATCAGGTTATATTGCTATCTGCCCCCACTGGATTGGGAGGCCCTTGAAGACAGGGTGGTCTCTCCTGGTCACTACTGTGTCCTCAGGGCCCAGAAAAGGGCCTAAGCTCAGTGAACGTCTGTTGAATGAAGGAATCTGGTAAAGTCAGAACCAGGATCTACTTCTCCTGACACTGAGTCCCACACCCAGGTTAACTCATGTGTTCTGAAGGCTTTTGTTGTTTAAAACAACAGCATCTAACTGACGGCAGCTGTCCACATCAGGAATGGTTAGATCCCATTATTCTTCTGCGGGGCCGGCAGCCGTCAGTTAAGTAGACATTGATCTCAGTCTCACCAGCAGACGTCCGAGGGGGAACACAGCGCCCAGTCATGGGGTCAAACTCCTCAGGGCTGTTGGGGCAGACACAGAGGAAGGAGCCTTCCACATTCTCACACAGGGCAGCTCCACACACACCCTGCAGCGTTTCACATTCATTCACATCTGTGAACAGGAGACAACAGGGAAGAGGGAGTCAATGGTTGTAAACTTCTGGAATTCCATAAGTCTAAAAGTCTGGGCTTTGAGTATGAGTATTTAATGGCCCAGATCCCAGCATCTGCTTATCTTTTGGTGACAAACCCTGAATTTCCCTTGGGAGCCCTCTGCTCCTCCAACCTATGTTTTGAGCAGGCCAAGAAGATTGCTGCGTTTCTCTGATTCAGAGACAGGCAGTGACCAAGCTGGGCCAATCAAAGCCAGTCCTGGGACTCGTTCTAGAAATATGGAGAAAGAGCCTCCCTCTGTAGCCAGGGATATCAAGCTAAGGATGTCAACCAGAGGTGCTAGGGCCGCTTTTGTCATTGTGAAAAGAGACTCTGCCTGGAAATAAATGCATTAGAGGATAGCAGAGCTGGGAGAACAGCTAGCCTTGTTACAGTTCCTGGATCCACGTATGCCTCAAGTTCAGATATTTCCCAGGACTTCAGTTTAATGCCCTTTAAACAAATGAAGCCTGTTGTGTTTGCATTTGTCAAAACTAAGTGAACGTATAATTAAGATTCATGCATTGCACTGTATGTAAATTGAACCTCAAATAAAAATATCTGTAAACGCAAATTGAACTCTGGTTAATGACATGCATTATGCACAGAAGAATTTAGGGGGAAGTATATCGAAGCTTGCCATTTAATTTTAAAATTCTATCCAAAAAATTTTGTGGATTCATGAAAAGATGTGTGAGGAAACAAGCATAACCAAGTGATAATAATAGAATATAGATCATGGGTATGCTGATGTTTCATTCTACAGGGCTTTTAGCTTTCTGTATGTTTAGAAAATTTCCTTGGAATTTCCCTGGCGGTCGGTGGGAAGTCCACAGCGCTTTCACTGCCGTGGCCCGGGTTCAGTCCCTGGTCGGGAACTAAGATCCCACAAGTTGCGGGGCACGGCCAAAAAAAAAAAAAAAAAAAAAAGATTCCTCGTAAAATGTTGGGGAAACAATAAAGGATGTTTATGTACACTTAAGATTAGTGCAGTTTTGGAACTTCCCTGGCAGTCCCGCGGTTAAGACTCTGCGCTTCCACCGCAGGGGGCGCGGGTTTGATCCCTGGTCGGGAACTAAGATCCCATACGCCGCGCAGTGTGGCCAAAAAAAAAAAAATGAGTGCACTTTTACTACTTTATGCATGCATTTTTAAAGCATGCCCCAAATAAAATCTGGATAAATAGGGGTTCCTGAGTGACATGAAGATGATCTTATATTCCAAGGTCTAAATTCCATACCCCTAAAGTTTACATGCATTCAGATCTATGGAGAGAAGCAGGGCCTGACAACCTCTTCCCCACCCTCTGGCCCCGCCCACCCCCTGGAGCCCCGTACCCACGCAGTGACGCCCGTCCCGCGCCCCCTCGTAGCCCTGGTCACAGAGGCACTGGAAGGAGCCAGGCAGGTTCTGGCACATGGCATGGTCCCCGCAGAAGGACCGGTTCCGGCATTCGTCCACATCTGCAACCACCAGACAGTCAGGCCATTGCTGGACCTTCTATCCCCTCCACATCTCACCCATTGCCCCAGGGACACCCACCCTGGCATCCGCCCCCTGGCGTGGGCTGGTAGCCAGGGTCACAGGCCGGTGTGCAGCGGTAGGAGCCAGGGGTATTCTCACAGCGCTGGGCTCCACAAATCCCTGGGCCATATTCCTGGCACTCATCCACGTCTGCAAAAGAGTAGGGAGGGGATGGGGGAAGGAGAGGGGAGTCACAGGCCTGGATTCACAGGTTCCTGGTGCTGCTTCCAGTTCCCATGACTGAGAAGTCTCTGAATCTGGTATTCTAGGAGTCTGAGCTTCTAAAAATCAACAAGCCTTGATACCTCTTAAGGCCTCGTTACCATTCTCGTTACTATTCTCCAAATAGCCTAAACATGGTCCCGCCTCAGGGCCTTTGCACTTGCTGTTCCCTCTGTCAGGAACACTCTTCCCTCAGCTATCTGCATGGCTCCCTCCCTTGCTCACTCAAGGGTCTAGGTCAAGCCCTCCTAGCACCCCTACCCCTACTGCCCTGTCATCTCTATCCATTTATCCTGCTTTACTTTCCTTCTTAAACTCCTTATATCCATGTAGTTATTGGTATGCTGACTGTCACCTCCCTAGAATGCAAACTCCACGTCGGCAGGGATTGTGCCTGTCTTGCTCCTCATTGTATCCCCAGGGTGTAGAACAGTGCCTGATACACAGTAGGTGTCCCCAAATTGTGTGCTGAATGAATCGAGTTCACATTTACATATTTCTCGTCTGTCTCTCCCCTAGAACATCAACTCCATGAGGACAGGGATTCTGTTTTACTCATTGCCTGTTCTACTGCTGGTGCTGCACACAGGAGGTGCTTAATGAATTCTTGTGGAATTAATGAATGAGGTCCCATGAAACTAGGTTTCCACGAATCGGGGGTCTGGCAACCCAAGAGCCCAAGGCAGTCCGCAGTTATTTCATCTGTTCCACAAAATGCTGACCCACACACCATCCCACCCCCCGCCCCCAAATCTGGGCTGCTTCTGGAAGCGAGGCTTGGCCTGTTTCCTGACAGGAGTGTCTTCCCCTATCCTCCTGCCTCCCCTCTACAAAAAAATATAAAGACACGCTGGTGGCTTGTTTCCACCACGATTAGGAGAGAGTTAAGTACATTGGTTGGGAGCCCTTTCCCTCCCCACCCCCCAAATCCGTGAGGCTTGGAGCCGGCTTCTGCCACTCTTCGTGGGGGTGGGGCAGTGGTCTCACCGTCACAGGTGCCCTCAGGGCCTGCGTGGTAGCCAGGGTCGCAGTCGCGGACACAGCGGTAGGAGCCGGGGGAGTTCTCACAACGCTGGGACCCGCACAAGGCCGGGCCCCGCTCCCGACATTCGTCCACGTCTGAGGAGGGGAGGCAGGGCAGTCAGATGGGAGAGGCAGGGAGGCAAAGGAAAAAAGGTGGAGGAGTCAAGGAGAGGAGACTCAGAAGAGGGAGGCGGGAGTCGCAGGAAAGGGGAAGGGAGAAAGCAGCAGAGGAGAGGCAGAGGGGGGAGACAAATGGGGGAGACCAGGAGGCAGAGGGGAGAGGGACCAGGCAGAGGCGAGGCCTCTCACCGAGGCAGGAGGCGAGGTCTGGGCCAGCGCGGTGTCCTGGAGGACAGACGCACTCGAAAGAGCCGTCGGTGTTGGTACAGATGCCGCTCTGGCAGAGGTCCTCCTCGCTGCATTCGTCCACGTCTGCGGGACAGTGTCGGAAACCGCAGGCGAATCTCCTTCTTTGCTTAACATTCCAAGCCACGCCCCTCCACCGCCCTTTCCCCGCCCCTCCAGCTCCAAGACCTTAACGCCTTCCCCACCTGCCTTAGGCTCCTCCCTTTCCTGCAAGCCCCATCTCTCCGACGGGTTTGGCTCCATCCTTTCCATTCACTGCCCAACTTATCCAGACTCCGCCCTTTCCCCTTTTGTCTCCCAACTCCGCCCCTCCCTTTCCCCACCCTTTCCCGATCCAGGCCCAGCCTGGGTACGGACCGAGGCAAGAGGCTCCGCGAGGTCCGGGCCGGTAACCGGGAGCACAAGTACAGGCAAAGGAGCCGTCGGTGTTGAGGCACTCGCCGTTGGGGAAGCAAAAGTCGCCCTCCAGGCACTCGTTCACGTCTAGGGTACCCAGAGATAGGGCTGCGGGGTTACCAGACCCGCCCCCGAGACCCAAGCCCCGCCTACAAAGGAGCAACCCTGTCCCCCCAAGCCACACCCCGATGGCCGGTTTCTAAATTCCACCTGCAGTCCCTTAGTCCAGCTCCCACCTCCCCACCAGGCTTTACCCAAGGAAGCCAAGTCCCGCTCCCAGGCTGTCCAACCTTTTCCCCGCCAAGCCCACCTGCGCAGGGCCCGGGCCGACCAGGTGGTGCCCGGTAGCCTGGCGCGCAGGTGCAGCGGAAGGAGCCTTCAGTGTTAGTGCAGTGGCCATGGGGGCCGCAGGAGGCGCCCGAACGGCATTCATCCACATCTGTGGGAATGGGGATTTCAGAAGGGGTTCTGTCTAGGAACACACTGATGGATCCCCTTGGGGGAGAGGGGTCTGAAGAAGGTGATGGGAAGTGTTTGGGGTTGGATATGAGGTGAAGGCTCCATGGCAGAAGTGGGTAGGGGAGACTGGGGTTGGGGGTCCTTGAGTCTGGGTTTCTGGGAACTCCCTGTGCCAGGATCCTGGGGTCAGGTGAAGGGACTCTGGACTGAGGCAGGGGTCAGACATTAATTAGGGTAAGGGGGTCAGGTATTATAAATAGGATAATTAGATGGCATTCTGGTGAATCAGGGGCCAGAGTCTCTAGTCAGGGGTCAGGGTCCAGCATCGTGAACACAGTCAGGCCCCAGGGAAGGTACCCTGAGAAGGGGCGGGGCCGTGAAAGAGGCAGGATCAAGCATCGCACAGAGTCACGGGCTGTAGTCAGGGTTGTGGTCAGTAGTTACGTTTAGGTCAAATGTCACAGTCAAGTTGAGGGTTCACTGGTCACAGAGTCAGAAGTCACACTCAGGGCCAAGGGTCATGGTCCCCAAATCAGGAACTGCAGTCTGATCAGGGGTTCATAGTCTAGGTCAAGAATTGCAGTCAGGCTCTGGGGGTTGTGGTCCAGGTAAGGGGATTGAGATCCAGGTTAGAAGGTTGTAGGCCAGGTCAGGGGTCATGATCTGGGTCAGGAGGCATGATGCAGGTTCAAGGTCACACCCAGGGCCTGATCTCACCAGTACATCGGCCATGGTGCAGGTGGTGACCAGCGGGACAGGCCCTGCACTGGAAGGAGCCAGGTGAGTTCACACACTCCTGCCCAGGACATGCCAGGTGCTTCTCACACTCATTCACATCTGGGGAGCAGAGGAGAGGGTGGCTTTGGAGGAGTGGCCCAACGCCCCCCTCACCCATCCACACTCCTCCCTCCCTCCCCGGCCTCACCCTCGCACTCAGAGCCGGTAGCACTGGGTTGGAAGCCCGTGGGGCAGACGCACTGGAAGCTGCCTTCTGTGTTCTCACACCGGCCATAGGTGCAGGGCGGGGGGCTACGGGCACACTCATCCACATCTGGGGCACAGGAGACCAGTGGGGCTGAGGAAGGGGCCTGGACCCATTGCCATCACCACCCACCCCAACATTCTACTCTGGAGGAAGCATCCTGGACTTTGTTCAGGCTGCTCCCTCCTCCCAGAAGGACAGACCCTTTTGTTGTTTCCCCATTAATGGTCTCTCCAGCTGCCAGGATGCGGCTAAGGCACCACCTCCTGCGTGTTGCCTTCCCTGACTCAGAGTTGTCCCTGCCTCAGGGTTCCCACAAGCACGAGGGTATCATCCAAAAAACAAGGAGGAATGGAGAGCACCCTCATATGTGGAGAAAGGGGAGAAGATGCTGGAGCCAGCCCCTCCCCAGCCCCTCAACACCCCCAGGCCTCTGTCCCTGTCCTCCTTCACTGATCCTCATCACTCTGCCTCTCTGTCTCCCAAACCTGTCTCCAGTCCCTACAGCAGATGGAGGTGAAGTGGCTTTGGGCTCAGCGCCCTCACCTTGGCAGGGGGCCCCCGGCCCATGGGAGCGGAAGCCAGCAGGGCAGGCACAGTGAAAGGAGCCTGCTGTGTTGTCACAACGGCCTGGCCCACAGGGTGGTGGCTCCTGGGCACACTCATCCACATCCTCTTCACACGCTGAGCCCCGGAAGCCAGCCGGGCACACACAGTGGAAAGAGCCGGGCAGGTTCTCACAGAGCCCTCGGCCGCACAGGCCTGGGCTCTGGATGCATTCATCCACATCTGCTCAGAGCAAGGGGCCAGGTCATACCTCCTCTAGGCCCCTTCTGCCCGCCCCCCCCATGCTCTATTCTACCTCCCTGACCTCCATCGCTCTGACCTTCCACCCTCCATCATTCTGCCACCTTATCCGTCATCATGCTAACTCTATCCTCCATCCCTCTACTTCCTCAGTCCCTGTTAAGCTGCTTGTCTGCTTCCTAGAACTCTTGTCTTTCTAGTCCATATCAGTGGGCCTCCTTAAACTCTGTCCTCCATAACTCTACCCCTTCCCCCATTAATGACGTCTCCATCCCCCATCCCTCTGCTTCTCCATCCTCCATGACTCAGCCTTTCTGTTTTCCAACACTTGGCCTCTCCATCCCCAACAGGCTGCATGTCTGGTTCTCAGAGCCTGGCCTCTTTCTCCCATCAATCAGCCTCCCTCTGCCTCATTGCTCGGTATCTCCATCCCTCACCACTGCCGCTCTACCCTTCCCCCTACATGCCCAATCCCTCACCCTGGCAGCTGGCTCCGTGGGGCGCAGCCTGGTACCCAGCGGGGCACACGCACAGGAAGCTGCCTGGCGTGTTCTCGCAGCGCCCACGGTCACAGGGTGGCGGCACGCGGTGGCACTCGTCCACGTCTGCGGGCACAAACCGCGTGGCTGGGACTGAGGCAGACACTCCGCCTCCTCGCCTCCCCCAGAAGGCCTGGGGAGGCGGGGAGGCAGCGAAGGCAGGGGCGGAGTCAAGCTTCGGCCAGGGCCAGGCCGAGGCAGGAGCCAGGGGCGGTAGAGGGGCTCGGAGGGGCTCGGTTTAAGGCTGAGGCGGAGCTTCAGCGGGGAGGACAGGACAAGAGTTGGGGACCCAGCTTGGGCAGAGGCAGAGAGGAGGACCGTGAGGGGGGCAATTTGGGGAGGGCAGGGCCTGGGGAGGGCAAGGGCGGGAAGAACAGCTTTGGGGACCGAACAAAGGGAAGGCAGGAGCGAGGGAAGGGGTGGTTCGGGGACGGGGCACTGGTGTGGCAGGGTGGAAAATCAGGAGTCATGGTGAGTAGATAGGTTGCAGCAGTTGTGGGACAGGGGAGGGGCCTAGGAGAGGGCAGGAGCTAGTCTGGAATATTGAAGGGGCGGGGCCAAGGGAGGGGCGGAGCCGGGACCCAGTCAAGGAGAGGGGCGGGACAGTAGTACGGCAGGGACTGGCCCCGACGGGAAGGGCCGGCTGGGCCGGAAAGAGGCAGTGGTGGGGCCGAAGTGAGAGCGGGAGCTGGTTTGGAGACGGGGCCAGGGGCCAGGCCAAGGCAGTAGTTGGGCTGAAGGGGCGTGGGGAAGAGTGCGAGGGCGGGAACTGCTCCAGAGGGAGAGCTGGAGCGAGACCCCAGCTGGGGTGGGGCCTGGATTTCTCACCCAGACACTCCGCACCCCGCGGGCCAGCTCGGAAGCCCGGCCCGCACACGCAACGGAAGCTGCCTGGCGTGTTTTCGCAGCGCCCGGGAGCACAAGGCGTGGGAATGCGGCGACATTCGTCCACGTCTGAGGGTACGGAGGGGTCTGGTCAGGAGGTGACAGGGTAGAGCCGCCCGCCCCGCCTCCGTCCTCCCCCTCGACCTGGCTCACCAATGCAGCGCATGCCCTGCGGGCTGAGCCGGAAACCGGAGTCGCACGCGCAGGTGTAGCCACTGGGCCGGGGAATGCAGCGTCCCGGGCCGCAGACCTGGGGATTACGTTGACACTCGCCTGCAGAGGGACCTGCGGGGGTCCAGTGAGCCAGGGTTCCCCCATCTATCAATCTTCTGTCCCTTTCATCCCAGTACAATTCCCTCAGATCCTCTGCCTAAAACATCCTCCCGGATGTCCCTCCTCAAGCCCAGTCTTCCCCCTCTGATGTCGCTCTCCTTTATCATGGGACATTCTCATCAGATCCTCTGCCTGAATCCTCCCATAATGCCACTCCAAAGTCTTCATTTTTTAATAACTTGCTCCCCAGTCTTCTGCCTGAGATATGTTCTTAGTGTCCTCCGTGAAAAATAATTATTTGTCTCACGTTAACTGAGCACTTACTATGTGCCAGATACTTCAGAGGCAGCTTGCTGAAGAAACTGAGCCTCAGGGAGGTTAAATTGACCTTCCCAATTGACAGAGAACTTGCACCCAGGCTTGCCTGACTCCAGCTCCTGATGTAACCACCACCCCACCCTTCAAACCTTTATCTTTCCCCACCCATTCCTTAACTCCTCTGGCTGTCACATCCTTAACTGTTCTATTGTAGAATCTTCACTTTGGAGCCCCCCACCCCCACCCCGACCTCCTGCCTGTAATACCGCCATCAATGCCGCTGATTCCCTCTACCGCACCTGATTCAGGGATCTCCGGACCAGTCCAGGCAGGGATGCTGGGCAGGGGAAGCTCAGGGCCCGGACGGGGCTCTGGCCTCGGTTCTAGCCGTGACTCAGGCCGGGGTTCTGGGCGGTGAGTGGGCAGAAAGCCTGGTAAAGAAGGGCTGTCAACAGTGGAGACCTGGGTTTGGGTGTCCCCACTCATCTCCCCTTGGAGACAACACTCCCTCCTCCAGAAACCAGCTCACCTGTGCGTGGCCGGGAGGTGGAGGATGGGGCACGGGGCTGGCTGAGGGACACTCGGGGTGGTTCCTGGCCCAGGGGTCTGGTGTTGTAGCGGAGGTCAGAGGCCGAGTAATGGTAGCCAGGGCCAGCTGGGCAGATCTCCCGAAAACCCTCTGGACACAGGAAAGGGAAGAAGATGGGCAGAGAGAGGGCAAGAGAGTAGGGGGGAATGAGAGGGAAGGGGGGTGAAGGAGAGAGAAAAGGGGGGCGGCTAGGGTCTGGCCTTGACCGTGGGTAGGGCTTAGCCTGGGAGTGTGTTAGGGGTTTGCGTTGTATGCTGAAATGGGGTCTAAGATGACTGGGGGGACCTGGGGTCTGAGAGCATCTGGGGGGCGTGTAGTCTAAGGGAATTAGACCCAGGGATGTTCTGGCATGAGGGTAGGGTGGACATGGGACCAGCTTCAGGCCCCAGTGGCCAAAGAATGGGACATCTCAGAGGCTAAAGGCGGGACCAAGGATGCTTTTCCCTCTTTGGGATGATGGCAGGGACCGGAGTTGAGGGCAGGGTCTGGTTTGGTGTCTACAGGGAGGTTGAAGGCCAGGAAACAGTCAGGTCCATTGTGGGGTCTGGTTTTATGAAGAAGCAAGATTGCCTGGGAGGTGTCTCTGGGAGGGGCGTGTCTGGGGCGGGGCCCAAGGCGGAACCTAGGTTGAAGGCAGTGTCTCAGAAGCTGGGGAGGTGGCCAGAGCCTGGGAACAAGGTTGGGTAGGCAGCCTATCTCAAGGGCTAGGGGAGGTCGAGGCTGGGGGTGACGCTCGGCAGACACAGCGTAACTTCAAGGTCATGTGCAAGCCAGGGTGGCGTCCAGTCTGAAGATAGGCTGTCTCAGATGCCGGGTGCGCGGCCAAGGCTAGGGCCCAACCCGGTTGGAGGCGCTGGGGGCGGAGCCTAGAATGGGGGCTGTTTATGTCAAGTCTAGAGAAAGGCGGGCAGGAGGCGCTCACCTGAGCCAAAGGGTGGGCAGAGCTGGCAACCCCGGCCCCAGGCTTTGCCTACGCGGCTGCAGCAGCAGATCTGTTTGGTGATGTTGCGTAGAATGGGCAGCGAGCAGCCGCCGTCGCGGAGCACGCGGAAGCAGGGCCCCTTGGCCTCTGAGATCACGTGTTGGGCTGGGGGTGGGGGAGGAAATTCTTCAGGGCGGGGTTGGGAGTGTAGTGGGACTAGGGGATCTGGGAGGTAGAGGAATGGTCCCAGGGAGGGTTCGGTGGGTGTGAGGGGCCTTTGGGAAAGCTCTGAGAGAGTCTGAGGAAGAGCTGAGGGGTCTGGGAGGTCTGAAAATGGTTTGGGGCTTGAGGAGAGTCTGAGGGGTGAGTGAGAGAATCCGGGAAGGATCTCAGGACCTGAAGAAGGTCTGGTGGTCGAGAGAGAGAGGAGGAAATTTGGGGGCTTGAGAGGAGCTGATGAAAGTCTGGGGATCCTAATCCAAAAGGTTTGAGGGGTTCTTAGAGGAGCTGAAGAAGGTTCAGGGAGTCTGAGGGTGAATGAGAGTCTGAGATGAGACGTTCTGAGGGGGATCTAGGAGTGACTGGGTGAACCTGGGGTCTGGGAGCATCTGGGGGGAGTGTGGTCTAAGGGAATTAGACCCAGGGATCTGGGATAGACCCAGGGATACCCTCTGGCATGAGGGTAGGCTGGACATGGGACCAGCTTCAGGCCCCAGTGACTCACAGATGCAGCTGCTGCGGGACGAGTCAAGCAGAAAGCCGTCGGGGCACACGCAGGTGTATCCGCCATGCGTGTTCGCACACTCCCCGTGCTGGCAGCGCCCGCCAGTCTCGCACTCATCCACATCTGCGAGGGAAGGGGTGGTTCCAGTGGCGTCAGGGGCAAGCTCCCAGCCAGCCCCGTCCCAAGCTCCTCCCACGCCTGCCCCAGCTCACCTTCGCAGGACCCATTAACCCTTTCAAAGCCAGTTGGACACGGTCCATCTGGGACGCCCACTTGGTCGGAGTTACCTGTAGAGAGAGGAGAGGGTTGGGCCGGGGCGCGCGGAGCGAGATGGGGTGGGCGGGGACGAAAATGGGGTGGGAGGAACTAAAAGGTGTTGAGTGTGGTTTGAGTGCAAGGTCAGCCTTAGGTTGGCGATCTGCGTGAGTAGGCCTGCGGCACAAAGGCCGAGTGAGAACAGGGTAGCCAAAGTCAGAAAGTGGGGTGGGTGGTCCCAGACGGTATGGGTAGGTCTAGACTGGAAATGATCCCCACAACGGGTAGGCATGGCTAAAATTTGTGTAAGGGTATATCTATGGGCAGAGAACAGGAAGCAGCGGGGTTCTCACTCCTCCCCAGCTCCGAGCACCTCGGGGACATCCTGGGGCTTACCCAGGAGCTCCGAGCACGACTGACAGTCGTGAACGCCCCAGGCCAAGCCGGCCCCTCTGCAGCAGACTTCCTGCGTCCGGAGCCCGGGCAGCGGGGACGCACACTGTGGGGAAGTGTAGGGTGAGCGCGCCCCCGCGCGGTGGCACGCTCCGGGCCCCTCCCCACCGGCCTCCTCTCACTTCGTCTCCGCGCAGCTCCCGAAAGCAGTAACCGAAGCCCGAGGCGTCCGAGTAGCCGTCCTCGCGCGGCGCGCTCTGTGCCAGCACCGTGTAGGGCGCTGCCGCCTCCGCCCGAGCCGCCGCCTCCGCCCGCGCCACTGCCTCGGCGTCCGACTCCTCCCAAGGGCCGGACACACGCTCCACCTGGTGCACCACCACCGACGCCTCCTGCGGGTGCTCCACGTGGACACTCACCATAGACGCCACGCCTGGAGAGAGGCACGGGGTGGGAGGCAAAGTGGGAGTAGGAATGGGGGAAAGGGCGCGCTGGAGAAGGGTACTTAAGAGAAGGTAGGAAAGATGGGAGTCAAAGGAACGGCAAGGTGGTGGACAGAGGGGGCGGAGGGGACTCCGGCCGCACTTTCCTCACCATGCTCATCGTCACGGTGGTTGGCCAGTGGCATGGTGTACACAGAGCGGGTGAAGCCTGGCATGGCCGGGGCCGGGGGTCGGGCGCCCGATGAGTGCAACTGGCAGAACTTGCCAGCGAAGTCCGGGGGACAGAGGCAGCGGTCAGGCTTCACGCACACACCTCCGTTGTGACAGATCAAGGGACACAGGACTAGGGGGAGAGCGAGGACACTCAGGGCCGGCAACCCTCCTTGCATCGCCCCTGGGACGAGCGCACTCAAACGAGCTCAGTCTCTAACGTTGTAACTACACGCTCAAAGGTATCACTCAGTTCAAAGTCGTTCCGCCGTGAGCTGTCTTGAGTCATCTGCCCCTTAACCCTGGCCACTTGCATTGGCTGGGTCCAGTCGTACAGCCCTTGAAGGTATAGCTCCGCCCACTGGGTCCACTCGCCACGCCCTCCAGCTCCTTTTTCACTTTCATTTCACCCCGCCCTCCCTCTCGAGTCCCACTTTCTGGCCGAGTCCACGGCGTACCAGCCCCGCCCAGACAGCGTTGTACCCGCCCGTAGGCTCAGCCCCGCCCACTCTAGCTTTTGCCTTCGCATTTAGCACCGCCCATCTTTTACTGTTCAGCCCCTCAGACCCAGCGCTGGTCACTTCCATTGACCAAACCCACATTTTGCCACTCCCTGGCACTACCCCTTGCTCGCAACTCCGTCTCCTTACCATTCTAGGCACGCTCACACCCCGTCCGGCAGAATCCACTACGTTCAAGCTCCGCCCACAGGCTGTGCGGTTCCCCCCCCTCCCCTTCTACGCACCCTGCCCACATCACCTTCTTCTACCCGAGGGATTGTAAACCCCGCCTATCAAGGCGTCTAACCTGCTGCCTTTAGTCCCACCCACCTTCCTTTCCTCAAGTTAATTTGCCCTGGCTCACTCGCTCACGCTCCTCTCACCCCACCTCCCGGCTATCTGGACGTCCTAGCCACCCCCCGCCCCCCGCGCTTTGTCTCCTCCCACCTCCCCTTGGCTCCGGCTCTCCAGTTCTAGCTCTGACTTCCCGCCTCCAGTAGCCCCGGGGCGGGGGCCAGCGGGAACGCGCCTGCTCTCCCCTAGGCGCGCCCTCGCTGGGCCTCAGGCCACCTCTGGGCGGGACACTACCAGCTGTGCGGCGGGGTAAACAAAGAGGGGTGCGGCGGGGGCAGGGCGGCGGCTCCTCATTCCAGACCCTTGGGGAGCCCCGGGCCCGCTGAACCAAAGAAGGCCGGACGTATCTTGCGAGGGCACCCCCTCCCTTTCTCCCCAGGGGCTGCCGAGAACAGCTGGAGACAGCTGTGCGGAGGGCAGGAAGGGGGCAGGCGGCCGGGGCCGTCCAGGAAGGCGTGTCTGGGATTCTGAGCCACACACTGGAGACAGGAAAGCATAGAGGGAGCCCCCTCAATTTATAAGGGTAAAGAGACTGCACTCCTGGGAGGAGATCAGTTAGAAGGCAGCACTCGGGGGTTCAAAGACCACTGGAGGTTTCTGGAACAGAAAGGGAGCCTATCCCAGAGGAAACGGTGGCACCCTTCAACAGAAGGAATCCCTTAAGTCCTTTTGGGGAGAGTTACCTAAAAACAGGACTCTAGTGTCTTCTAGGGAATGGCCAATTTGAGGGTGCTGAGAACAAGGTTTAGATGGAGAAGTGGGATTCTTGGGAGTCCCCAGCCCAAGAGAGTCTCAATTGTCTGGGAAGACTGTAAGATACTGTGGAATGCCCCCTCCCCTCTCAGCTAAGGGATTAGGTACCCAAGTCTTTTTGATTAATGGCTGCTTGGGGGAAACACAGTATCTGTAGTCCTCTTGGGAGGATCACTGATCAAGACCAACTCTGGGTTTCTCTGAAGACAGACGGATCAGAAGTTCCTGGGGAGGGAGTCAGCTGGAAGGGAAGGACTTAGATAGACTGGAATAGGGGATCACTTGGAAATAGAAGAAAATAGGAACCTTTTGTGGGAAGAGAATTCGACTAGGGAGCAGAGTTATCACTGTATAGAATCTGTAATCCGGGGTTTCCCCTGGATGTGGGGAGGAATAGCTGAGGGACAAAACTAGAGTTCTCTGGTGAGGGGCACAGTCTGGGGAGATTACATCAGAAGAATGTGAGGGAATTTCACTGGAGGGGCTGGTCTCCGGAGTCTGTTGATAGCGGTGCAGAGGGGCTTAGGGCGTGAGGGCAGAGACTCTGGGCTCCCCTAGTTAGAGGAGTCAGGCCAGGACTCCAGGGTGCTCTAATATGGGTCCTTAATTAAGTGGCAGGGCTAGGAGAGGCTTAATTAGGAATCAAGATTCCAAAATAGGAAGGGTCTCTGTTGGGGCGTTGCGGGTGGTAATCCAGTTGAGTCTGGGGGCATTGCCTAACCTCCAAAGACACTTGTCTGTCTTCTCTCATCCTGAATGTAGGCCCCCCCCCCCAGCACCCTGAGGGCCTCCACACCCAGGGCGGGCCGCTAGACGGGCACAGGCAACTCCATGTCCCACACCCTTGGAGGGATGAGGGGCTGAGGACATCCAGGTCCTCCCAAGGTCAGCCCCCTTCACAGACCCCTCCTTGTGCCTCCAGGGGCTTGGCACCCGCCTGGGCAAGGCTCCTGGCACAGGCCCGTTGAGGCTGGGCCGGGAGGGAGTGAAGGAAGGAGGGAAGAAGGGGAGGAGAGAGGGAGTGGCAGCGGGCGGGGGCTCAGGCGGGAGATGAGCTCACGCCGGCCAGGGCTGGGTTGGCTGGGAGCCAGGCTGGGCGAGTTCTCCGGCGCCAGGGGCCCCCACTCCCCACTCCAGAGGGCCTCTGGGGCTGGGGGCAGGTAGGCCCAGACCCTGAGAGCCCACCCACCACCATACCCTGGGGCCAACAGGTGCCCCCCCCCCCCACCAAGGGCTCTCCATCTCTAGGGGAGCCTGATGCGCACACTCCTTCTGTCCCCTCTGCCCCCAGGGGGCGCCTTTTCCACTAGGCCTCCTGCCTGGATTGCTCTTCCACGTGCGACCCTTGCAACTCAGGGTCCTGCAGAGACCCTCCTTCTACGAACTCTTTCCCTCTCAGCTCTCAGGATCAACTTTCCACACCCCAATCCCCCTCCTCACAGGCACTCCCATCCTAGACTTTCCTAATCCGTCCCACCCAAAGAAGCAGAAAGTGGAAACCCCCCCATGGCCCTGGATTTCTCCCTTGGACTCTGGGGACCCCTTACTCACAGTCACAGAATTCGGACCCCTTTCCCCCAAGACCCCAAGCCCCTCAATTCTGGTATTCCCCACTTTGACTCAAAGGCACAGCAGTCAGCCCCCAATCCCCTCATATGGGACATCACAGGTCCCTGAGAACCCTCATTGCTTGCGAAATCAAGACCCTCAGGACCCAACCCCAAAAGCCAGGAATTTGAGGCTCTCTTCCTTAAATAAGCCAGGGATTCCCCGGCACTACTGCGTAAGGAATCTGGACTCCCGCGCCCTGGGGACTGTCTCCCCCATCCCCGGGAATCCTCCTCCACCCGGGGAAGCCCTCCCTCGGGACCACCACCCCGCACTCACAGGCGCGGAAGCCGGGGCCCCCCGGGGCCGCCCCGCCGGGCGCGCCGCTGTCCACGCTGGTGGCGTTGCGGGGCGCGCAGGTCGGGGTGCAGCGGGGGCCGGTGGGCCCATGGACGCAGCTCAGGCCGCACACGGCCGGGGTGAAGCGCACGCGGAGGCGCTCTCGGGGCCGACCCAGCCCGGGCTGCGGCCGGAGCAGCGCCAGCAGCACCAATAGCGACACCCAGAGCAGCCGCGCGCCGCCCGCCATGGCTGCAGCGCCGCGCTCCGCCGCGCCGCCGCCCCAGCCCGCCCGAGGGGCCCGGCCGCGCCCGCCCGCCCGCGGGGGAGGGCGGCCGCGCCCCCGCTCAGGCCCCCCCCTCCCCACCACTCCCTCCCCGGCGGCCGCGCGGGGGCGCGTGGGGCCGGGCGCGCAGCCAGAGGCGCGCAGGCTGGGCGCTAGACTCGCAGGGGGGAGGGGGGCGCCCCCTCTGCCCCCGCCTCGCACCAACAAGTGAATGGGGCCCGCAGGGGAGCGACGGGGAAGGGAACAGGTGGGGGCGGGTCCGTTTCCCCCCCCAGACAGGGCTGAATCCATAAAGAGGAAAGAGTAGTGGGGGCCGCATTTGGGGAGGAGGCTAAAGGCTGTCTCTCTTAGTCACAGAGAAAGGAGCTTCATCTGGGTAGGCGGCTGTCATGGCACATCTGGGCAGCCAGGTGGCACAGCTGGGGGAGAGAAGGGTCGGTGCACCTGGGCACATGAAGGAATTGGGGGTTTAGATGGTGGGCAGAACGCTGGAGGGGCACATTCGAGGACGCAGTCACATCTAACCAGGACCCTCACACCTGGTAGAAGTCAGAATGGATTAGGGGAAACGGTGGATTGAAACTGTGGGCGGGGGTCTTCACATCTGGCCGGAGGCCCACATCTGGAAGACTTTAGGGAGGAGGGGACACATCTGGGCTGAAGGCCACAGCAGGAGGGGGACTTCTGAGGGTGGTTGAGACTAGGGGGTGTGCTAGCCCCGGGGCCGAGAGCCGGAGCGGGAAGGCAGGAGGACGGTCGGGAAAGTAGTGGGAGGCCTTTGGCCCCTAGCCGCCCCGCAGTTTTGGGCATTCGGTAACCAGGCAGGCGCCAACCCGCACAATCGCTTTTGTTGTCTGGGCAAGTTCGGCCGCTTTCTCTGCCGGGAGAGCGCCCCCCTCTTCGGCCGGCAGTGGGGAGCCCGGACGCTTGGTTTCCCGGCCCCACCCCCGCGGGTCAGCGCCTCTGGCCAGCGTCTGGTCCTGTCCCGGACTCACCTCTCGCTGCCGGACGCCGGGGTCCCTAGAGGGGGCTGCGTCCTGGGGAGGGGTGCTGAGCTACAATGGGGGGCGGCTAGGCGGCGGCTGGACCGTGGGAACCAGACGGCTTTATCTGGCCCGGAACCCCCCGCCCCCCGGCGGAGGAAGGGCGGATGTTCTTACCCCGGGACTGGCCGGCAGGGGCTCGCTGTGGGGGCCTCCTTCTCAGCAATGCCCGGGCCCCCGGCCCGCGGGGCCGCCGTCGCCTCAGCAGAGCTCGGGCTTCCTGCAGCCTGGGTGGGATGGGGCAGAGAAGGAGCTGTCACCGCGGTTTGGCTGACCCCCCCCCTCCCCGCGACTGGAAGAGACCTCCCACACCAGGAGGTCTCCCAGTGGAGGCTCTGCGACCCTCCCCCCATCTCTTTATGGGGACCAGGCCTTGAGCGTTCGTTGGAGGCTTGGAAGAAACAAAGTCGGTGGGAGAAACAGAGATGAGGAAGGGAGAGAGAGAAGAGAGACACAGAGGCAAAGAGACAGGTAACTATGGGAGAAAGAGACAGACGGAAATAACAAATAGAGAGAGAGGAACATGGAGACAGAGACAGAGAGACAGAAACTGAAAGACCCAGAGACAGCGATTGGCGAAAAAAGGAGAAAGAGAAACAGAGACACAAGTTGATAGAAAGAGAGAGCAAGGGAGAGGAGACCCAGGGAGCAGAGAGAGAGATGTGCCAGAAATGGTGGCAGAGTTGGGAGCACCTAGAAGGGGCGGGTTGCACACTCACGTCAGTGGCTGCCAGTTAAGGGACACCTGTTTCTTCCTCACGCTGAGGCTGGGGCTTGACAGCTCTGGGGGCACTGGAGTCAGGCACCACTGAGGACCTGCACACTTTTTGGGCCGGCAGCTCTGGACCCTGCAGGAGGCTTCAGAGACAGCCAGGGACTAAGTGGAAAAGGAGGCACAACTGAGTTCCTCTTTCATCCAGCTCTGCAGCTGGGATGAGGGGTGAGGACCACCTGTCCCCTCCTACCTATACCTCGCCTACAAGAACCCACCTCTGAAGCAGCGGCTCCTCCTGGGCGATCGGCCTGGGCAGCAGCGACAAGCAGCAACACTATAGATAGAGGGATGGAAGTCACTCAGGCCCCTAGCACTGTAGAACTCCCCAAAGGAAGGCAATGAGGGATAGGGGAGGGAAAGCCAAGATGAGGTTTGAGGGCGCTCGAGATTGATGTGTGACCAATCCGAGGCACTGTGCTCGATGCCTCAGTTTCCCCATCTGTACAATAGGAGGCAAACTGGTTTAGGCTCTCCAGGGATAAAGGTCACAGCAACCTCACGTTTATTTTTCTTCTGAAGTGTTTGAGGTAAGGTATTATTGGAAAAGACATTTAAAAGTCTTTTAAAAATTATTTTAAAAAAAAGAAGAAGACTTAAAGAGGATTTCTAAGCGCACTTCCAAGCCCGATCTGGGAATCTAGAACCCCGCCCTCCCCGCACTTCCCTGTCCTGGACTCAGCCGTCATCCCGCGATTGGCCGGCAGATGGCGCCACTCCACAGGCCTCAACGGCTGGGGAGGGAGGTCCTCCTTTGACTATGGGTCCAGCAGGGTGCAGAGGTGGAGGGGGATACAGGAGCCACAGCCCAGTACTGGGAATCCCGAGGCCTGAGTTCTAGCCCCTTCCTGCCCTTCCACGTTGTGTGTCCTGCAGCCAGAGTCTCCTGGTCTATGGGTCTCAGTTTCCCGCCTGACCAGGAGGAAGGAGTCGTTCTTGGAGGAATCTCCGCGCCGGGAGGGTCTCAGATTCTGGCTGGCGGAGCCCTCAGCTTGGGCGCAAGTGCGTCGCAACCAAGGGGCCCCCCAGACAAATCCATTATCCCCAGGCTAAGGGGGACGAGGGACGAGGCCGCGCGCGCCGGCCTGGAGAGAGGGGCAGCAGGGGGATGCTGCGAAGGGGACGTCGGGCGTATGGACTCTTTTTAGATGTGTGGGGCCCAGTAGAGGAGGAGGCCGCCCGGGTGGGAGCCTTCCGGACCCCCGATCCTGCAGTCATCCCTCCCGCCTTTTCTCCGGGTTAACCCCTTCCCAGCCCCGCCCCCGGCGCGGCTCGGGTTACTAAACGCATTCGCAGAGACGGAGGCGGGAGCTGAGCCCGGGGCCTTTGTAACGGAGCGCTGGGCCGCAGGGCGGGGGTGGGGGTGGGGGGGTACTGGGCAGACTGTTTCCTTCGATCTCGTCACCCGTAGACAGGAAGAGTGGCTATAACCCCCTAAATCTATAGGAAATTCTGGATTTCTTGCCGCGAAATCACTGGTACCCCATTCAAGCCTGGAATCCGCTAATTCTAGGAAACTAAAGCACCCCCCAACCCTCATGAAATCTGAGGGCCCCCCATCTCCGCACAAATTTCCACAAGCCCCTCCACCATCAACCCAAAACTCCACGTCTTCCTCATTCATTAGGAAAAGGTCTCTTAATTAGTTCAGGCCTCCCCGCCCCCCAGAAAACCAGGACATGTCAACTCCCCCTTAAAGTGCCCTGATAACCTCCCATACTCTTCCTCCTTAAGCACCCAGTTAGTTTGGGGGACCCCATCCCAGCTCGGCCCCACCCATCTATCATCTTAGGAGAACTCAAAGCCCCATCCCCGTATAAACTGGGACCCTTCTCCAAATAAACTCTAGAATTCCCTGGAGCCATATCCGTCTCTACCACACGGGAGGGGAATCCCTCCCCTCAAAATCTCAGTACACTTCGGATTCCAACCCCTACAAAGTAGAGGGCCCTAATAAATTCAAGAGCTCTGGTTCTTCATCCTTATCACGAAGCAGTGGGTTCACATTCCCCTAAATCCGAAAGTCCTGGTCTTCCTAGACCTCCAGACTTATTGGGTAGAGGCGGCACAAGGACGAGGGGGCCGCAGCGGGGCTTACCCGGCCGGGCGGCCCGGGATTACCGCAACCTCGACGGCCTGGCTGGGGCTGGGGCCGGCGGCGTGGGCGGCGGAGGCGGCGGCTGCAAGGAGAGACAGCAGCAGCACCAGCAGGAGGGGGCGGCGGCCGCTGGGGCCAGGCAGCCGCATCGTGTCCGGCGTGGAGTCGCGCTCCAGGCGGCCAGTCTGTCCAGCGGGTCAGTCTTGGCGCGGCCCCGCCTCCCGCCCCCGCCCGAGGCCGACTCACTTTCTCCACAGTCCCAGTCTCAGGCTGCGAACTTCCCTCCAATCAGAGCCCGGTTCCGCCAGGGGGCGCTGCCCGCGCGACCAATCAGGAGGCGAGAGGGGAGGGGTTAAATAGACAGGTGCCTGGCATGGGGCTCGGGGATCAGGAATTTTCAGTGCTGTCGTGGGTACTGGCTCAGTGAACCCCGTTATAAAGGAGAGGCCTCAAGTGTGGAGTTGCTGGGACTCCTCCCAGTCGACGCGCAGGCGGTGGGCAGATTCCCCTAAACTAGATTCCCACCGGAAGACCTCATCCCTCGGTTCACAGTCCTGGGAGAAGTCCATCAGAATTTGCTCCTCGACTGGCGTAAATTCTGGAAGACCCCCCAGGTGCCTACTTCTCACGTGAAGAGACTTGGGATTCTGGGGGCAGAACGCCAATCCTAATCCTGCACTGATCTCCAGGTCCGGCCCCTCTGAGAATCTCAGGCCCACTCTAGACCTTCCCAAAGGATTTGCCCCTTCTCAAAGCCCTGTGTTTCAGGGGTTCCAGGCTCAACAAACAATAGCTTGTTCCTCAGAAGGCTGTAGCCTCTGCCCCTCAGAGGACCCAGGCTCCGCCCCTGACCCACAGACTCCACTCCCACAGGGCTCCCGGCTCTGCTCTCCTATTTGCACCCCTCTTCACCGCCACCCCTAGAGGGTACCACAGCCCCCTCCCTGCCTGAATATTTAAAGACTCCCAAGAGCACCCCTCCCACTCCCAGAATTGCAGACTTTCTCCTTAAAGAATTCCAGTCCCCTCTCCTTCTAGGGACCTCTACCATTAGGAGCCCCAAGCCACAAGTGGCCTTAGTCCCCACCCGCACCCGCTTTAGTGGGTTCTAGGCTCCAAGCCCTGCTCACAACCTTCCAACTCAGAGGGTCTCAAGCCCAGCCCCGCCCTTTCATTATAAATTCAAGGCCCCACCCTCTTTCCTCAGAATTACAAGCCCCGCCTCTCTGCTCCCAAAGGCATCAGAGCTTCACAGCCTGCCCCCTAGTTGACCCCTTCTCTTTCAGGTCACAACCCTTTCCCACAAGAATTGGGCCAAGGCCCCACACTTAGGATCCCAAACCCTACCCCTTTCACGTTTGTCCCCCCTCCGGGGACCCCGTCTCTCAAAGCAGTTTGATTCTGAAGGTTCCCAGTTCTGTAGCCTTAGCCCCGCCCCGAGTAGACCCCAGCCTCCGCCCACACAGGGTACTAGGCCTGACCATACCATACGGCTGACCCCAGACTAAGAACTGCAATCAATTCAGGTTCGAATTCATCCCCAACTCCTGCTCCTTCTTCCAAGGGATGTGCAAGGAGGACAGGGGACCCCCTTCACCCTCCCGCCTTACCTTGAGGCACACGGGCTGATTCACACAGCCACACTCACACCCGTTAACGTCACCTACAGCAATCCATGCCTACACCCAAAACTGACACCCAGAAGTCTGGGCCCACCCACCGTCCAGGGACTCACAGCCCCTTGGAGCAATAACGACGGCACTCAGGCCCCACTCAGGGGCATTTGTGAGTTGTCCCAGCTCAGTGATGGAGTGCCTGGCTCTGCCCACTGAATATGCCGTGTCCCTGTCTTCGTGTAGCTCCCGCGATCTCTGCTAACATGACCCTGCAGGACAGTGTGTCCCTGCCCCTGTTGCCCCCCTCCCCGTCTCCTACCCTGTAGCTGGAGCATTTGCTGGGGGCGCCGCCGAAATTTCTCCCTTCTGCTTGGGATCCAGGGCATCTTCAATGCTCGTTGCTAGGCAACAGCCTCTGGCTCACCACTGCAACTTCCGGGGATGGCGTTGGCTTCCCCTCCCCCCCAGAATTTGGAGTTCCCAGCTCCCAATCCCCCCCTACCAGTGCCACTATCTTCCAGGGTTGCTTCTATGTCTCTCCTGTATCTTGATCTGATCTCGACCCTTCAGAATCCCTCAGAGTTCTAGAGCCCTGGCCTTCCAGAAGCTTCCTCCATTGTATGTGCTCACACACGGGGTTTTATCCTGGTATTAAAAAAACAAACAAATCTTTTTAGTGTTCTTGATTTTCTAACATTCTCTTCCTCAGTTCTAGAATCACTAGCATCCCAGAAACACAAGTGTTCTGGATTCCCTGGCATGGAAAAAAAAAACGATCTCAATAATCTAGCTCTGTGAGCATTACAAAATACCCCCATATTCTAGATCACAGACATTCCAGAACACTCATGTTTTAGAATCACTCACCTTTTAGGCCTCCCACTCATGTTCTAGATTCTCTGGCAATCCAGAACCCCTTGACATTATGGATTTCTTAGGATGCAAACAAATCCTCTAGTGATCTAGAAGGGAAGGGCTGGCTTTCCAGAATATGCCTGTGCTCTAGATTTCCTAGCAATCCAGATTCCTTTCTGTTTCCTATAATTATCAGCATTCCAGAATGCCTGGCTTGCAAAATATTCCTACTGGTGTAGATTCCTAGGCATTCTAGAAAGCTCCTCTGTTCTAGAATCATTGACTTTCCAGGTCCTTTTTCAGAAACTTCTACAGTCTGGATTCTTTGATATGCAGGGAGGAAGCCTAATACTGCTCATCCACTAGTACTCTAGAATATTCCTGTGTTCTACGTTTCCTAACATTCTAGACCCCACTCCCCCATGTTATAGAACTTCTGGCATTCCAGAAACTCTGGAATTCCAGGATTAGCATGTTCTAAAATCCCTTGTTCTTAGTTGGTCCGCTTTCTCTTCTATTATTGACCCTAGGAAAAGATGCAGAAAACTTCCCTGAGGAGTTGACATAGGTAGGTATTAACTGGGGAAAAACCTCAAGGATGTCAGGCTGGGGTGAGCTGATCCTGTTCTACATACCCTCCCTGGTGTGGGCAAGAGAGGGGTGAAAGACTGGGCAGCCAGGGATATGGGCAAAGTGTTTGCAGTGGTGAGGTTTGGGGTACAAATGTCACCTAGCCGACATCTGTGTTTCTGCCAACCTGTATCTATTCATCCCTGTTTGTGGTAACAGTACCCTGAATCACCTTTCAGGAACTCTTCCTCCACTCTGTCAACACGGGGCTGACCTCACTGCCTGGCTCGTGAGGGCACGTGATTAGTTCAGGAATGGCCATCTGATTCAGTTTAAGTCAATGAGAATCAGTCCTGTGATTTTGCTGCTGCTAGAGAGAAAAATGTTGCTAAGGAGCTACCTGGAGTTATCCTGGCACAGAGGGGGGAAAACCTGACTGAGAATGACCCCAGAGGAGAGCAAAGCCAAAAGATGGAAAGATATTCTGGATGAGTGTTTGAGCCCTGGATCCAGCCATGCCTGAAGCCAGAGTGTAAACCAATTCCCCTTCTTTACTTAAACCAGGAGAGACAGATGTTCCCGAATCTACAGCCAGGGACCTGGTTGGGCGCCACGGCTCTCTTACCCTTTCCCTAGGGGTGCCCAAACCCTCTCAGAACGTGACCAAGGTGCTGGCAGTGAGAACTTTATTAGGGAAGGGTGACTTGGGCTCCAGAAAAGGGAGATGATGGGGGCCTAGTAACACTAACCACTCCAAGGAGGCCCTGGCCCTGAACCCAGGACTGTGACAGGAAGCGGGGCAGGCACCTGAGTCCCCCAGGGCCTGGGTATCTCAAGGCACCATGGCAGCCATGTTCAGAAGGAAGTTTCAGTGAGCTTCATCTTGGGGGGTGCAAGGGGGGCCCCGAGACCCGCGGAGGGCCGGGGGGCCGGTGTCGGTGGCCGCCGGGGCTCCGGCCCGCTCCGCACCAGTTCCTGGCAGCGTTCCACGAAGCTGCCTCCCCAGCGGCGCCGGGCCTCAGCCTGTGGGGGGCTCGGGCTCCCACGGCGGCTGGACAGGGAGGCGCTGCTGAAGGCTGAGTGGAGACTGAGGGGGTGATGAGGGTCAGTGCAGGTCATCAGGGTGGAGCTGGGTCCCCCCTGCCCCCAGGCCACCGTGTTCTGCCCTCCGCCTCATTGCTCAGAAGGGGAAGTGGAGTCATGCCTACCTGGTGAGAGAGGTCCGGGGCGAGGGGCTGGGGGGAGCACCCCTGAAGGAAGCCAGCGGTGCTAGTTCGCACTGCTCCAGCTGTTCCAGCAGCTCTTCCTCTGTCAGGCCCCCTGCTGGGGGCGGCAAGGAAGCAGGGTCAGGGGCAAGACAAGGGCACAGGCCAAGAGACAAAGGTCATGTGCAAGGACTGAGGTCGATAGGAGGAAAGATGCAGAGGTCGATGGACAGGGGTCAGAAGCTAAGAAAGAGAGGTTAAAAAGCAAGGGCGAGGAGGGGTTGGGGGCCAGGGAAAGGGGCCAGAGGGCAAGGGCTTGGGGAGGGAGCTCATGGCGAAGGAGGTTGTGGAGAGGGTGCAGGGTGAGTCTGTGGGGCTTGGGACGGGACTGGAGCGGGGCATACCAGGTGCCTGGCCGAGGCCGACCATGGCGGTGGTCAGGTCCCACATGGCCAAGCTGCCATTGGCCTGGCCAGTGAGCAGGTAGCGCCGGGGCCGGGAGCCCAGCCTCCGGGAGCCCTCACACTCGAGCACTGTGAAGGCGGTGGTGGGCGAGCCGTCCACGGAGCGCACGGAGCACACCCTGAGGGGGGAGGGGCAGGGGTCACCTTGGCCACACCAGGGCCTGGCCTGGTCCCTCTTCTCATCTTTATACCCCTCCCAGGCCTCAGTCCCCACCGCCCTTGTGGTTTCAGTTCCTGCTTCTCGGATGAGCACCCAACCCTCTCCATCCCTCCCAAATCTACTGTCTTGGGTTCCAGCCCTGTGGGGACCAGGAGCCTCCTGGATGTCCCCAGCCCCACACACTCACCCTGGGGCTCAAATGGGATTCTTCCCCACACATGTTGCCCTCCCTGTTCCTGTCTCAGGGAGGGCCCAAGACTCATCCTGGGTGCCTCCCTCACTTCCCAGCATTCCCCATGGCCAGCCCCCTCCTCCCCTCCCCATCTGGCCCTGATCAAGCCCTGCCCTCTCCGGCCAGGCATCTGTCCCAGCCTGCTCTCCAACCTCCAGTCCATCCCCCTCAGAGCAGCCATGGCTCCCCAGGACACTCAGGACGGTCTCAGCTCTTCCGTACGATTGGCAAGGCTGCGCCCCTCTGCAGCCCCATTTCTCACCTCTTGGTGCTCCAGCCCCCAGAGACCATGCATGTCCCTGGTTATCCTCTCTGGCCGTTCCAGCCTTTGCACATGCTGCCCCTTCAGCCAGGCACAGACTTTCCCCTCCCTCCTTTCTTCTGCTCATTCCTATTTATCCTCAAGGTCTCTGCTCAGAGACTCCCCTCCAACAGGCCCCCTTCCCAGGCTGGAGCAAGCACCGCCTCTGGGCTCCCACAGCTTCCCGTCCCTCCCCCATCCTGGCCCTCACCCCCCAGCCTGTGCACACACCCCCAGCCCCCAGCCCGGCCCTGACTACACTGGGCGATCTCTGCTTGCGGTCCAGCAGGGGCACCTGGGATTGTTCCAGCTTCACTCCCATCCACACATGTCACACCTTTGATACCCCAAACTCCAAATCTAGGACCAGGCTTGTGCTCCTTCCCAGCCTCTGCTCCTGCGGTGTCCCTTGGCTGGGATGCCCTTCTGACCTCCCTGGCATCTTGCCTTCTCCTCTGACCGCCCCCCCTCCGTCTGACGGGATGGTCCTCACCGCTGACCAGTGGAGGAAAGACGCACGAAGAGCTGGCTGGCATTCGGTACCACCTTCTGAATGAACACTTGCTGGTCGTCCCGCTCGCCGTAGGGGCCTGGGCCAGGGAGAGGGGGGCAGTCAGGGCCAGCTGGGGTCCCTGTGACCTCCAGATCCCAAGACTCTGCCTCCTTCCCCACTGCTGAGCCTCCCCCCCAGGACCAGGTCCCCATCCCCAGGTGGCTAAGGTTGGGCGAGGTCAGACAGGGTTGGGTGTCAGCAACAGTCAGTGCAGTTCAGGCACATCAGGGGCAGGGGGCGGATCCTGGGTCAGCAGGAATCAATGGGGGTAACAGAATTCAACTGGGATAGCTGGGAGTAAGTGGCGGTCAATAGGGGTCAGGTGGTGATGGGTGGAGGTCAACCCCAGTAGCTGGGTGGGTCAAGAGAGGTCTACAGGGGTCAGGAAAGGGATCAGTGGAGGCCAATGGAGGTCAGGCAAGGTCCGTGCGGTGGGGGACCCGGGGCCAGGAGGCACCAATGTCATTGCCAGCACTGCAGCCGCCATGCCCGTCGGCCGATTCCAGCGCCAGGATCTTGAATGAAGCGAGCGGGGTGGAGCCAGGCTGGGTGGAAATCATGCCACGGAAGCGAGTCACAGACCACGTCCGCACGTGGTTGTTGTCGGCACAGACTGAGGAGCCAGGGGGCAGCAGCAGGTCAGGCCCGGCCGTGGCATCACCACTGCCCGACCTTCCTGAGCCCCGGGATGACCTCCTTTCAAAGGTGTCAGGATTCAGGCCCCTCTGAATGCTTCCCTTTCAGAGAATTCTCTCTTCCCCAGAACTCCAAAGAGTTAACAATCCCGGTGGCTCTGCCTCCAAATCATTCCAGGGCCTGATCTCACTTTTCCCTGTCCACTGCTCCCACCTCACCCCTGCCCTGGTCCTGTCCATCTCATCTCCTGCCTGGACCACTGCAGCAGCCTCCTCCTTGGCCTTCCTGCTCCCATCCTGTCCCCACATGCAGTCAGAGGGACCCTGTGAACACCTGTGTCAGGTCACAGCCCTCCTCTGCTGTGAGACCTCCCGCAGCGCCATCTCATTCAGGGTTAAGGACAAAGTCTTCTCCATGGGTTACAAGGTCCCACTGACTTACCCCATCACCCTCCACCCTCTTCCTCACCCACTCCACTCTGGGCCCAGTGGGCCCCTGCTCTTCCTTAGACACACCAAACATCCTCCCACCTCAGAGCCTTTGCAATGCCTGTTCCCTCTGCCTGGAATGCTTGTCCCCACTGACCTGCACTGTTCATTTCTGTTCAGAGCTCCTTCCTCAGGAAGAACTTCCCAAACCATGCACTCTCCAGTGATCCTGGCACTCTCTTGGCCTCTCACATAGCTTTGTTTTTATTCATGGCCCCCATCCCCATTGCCAGATAGTGATTTATATTTTTATTGATTTATTGTCTGCTGCCCCCGCTAAAGCGTCAGCTCCACGAGGTTAGGGACTTGGTCTGTCTTATCACTGTTTCCCCTGTGCCTGGCAATTGCTAAATTGATTAATTTTCCCCTCTCCCTGGCAAATCCACTCTCCCCCAGACTGGTCCCCTTCACGGAATTCTCCAGAGGCCACTCCCCACACACTGTCTCTCCCCAGTATAAACCCTCATCCACCTGGCTTCGTGCTCACAGCTAAGCCATCCCTCCTGCAGGGAGATGGGCTTGTGGGGCAGCTGGCCAACGCTCACCTGAGATGAGGTGCTTCTCTGACAGCATGATCTTGGTGACGGGGCTGCGGTGCACGGTGAAGGTCTGAAAGAGCTGAGGCCCCGAGCCCACGGTCTCGGGATGCTGCACGATGACACGCACACCCCCTGAGCTCGTGCCGTAGGCGATCTCAATCCAGTTCCCACTGTCACCTGGGGAGGGGCCGAGGAGGAAGAGAGGGACAGGGTCACAGAGAGACAGAAACCAAGGCAGAGAGAAGAGGCAACAGACAAAGAACAGATGCAGAGTCAGAAAGTAAAGGGAGAGGGAGAGGTGGAGAGAACAAGGTGGCGAGACGTGGGAAACGGAGGAATGGGAGACAGAGGGACGGGGCAGAGAAACCAGAGACAGAAATTAAGACAGAGAGGGAGACAGATTGACATATGTATACTAATATGTGTAAAATAGATAACTAATAAGAACGTGCTATATAAAAAATAAATTAAAATTTTAAAAAAGACAGAGAGAGGGCTTCCCTGGTGGCGCAGTGGTTGAGAGTCCGCCTGCCAATGCAGGGGACATGGGTTTGTGCCCCGGTCCGGGAAGATCCCACATGCTGAGGAGCAGCTGGGCCCATGAGCCATGGCTGTTGAGCCTGTGCTCCGCAACGGGAGAGGCCACAACAGTGAGAGGCCCGTGTACCGCAAAAAAAAAAAAGAAGACAGAGAGAGACAAAGCTGAGAAGAGGGGGAAGAAAGATAGAAAAATAGAGAAACAGGGAACCAAGAAACAAATCACAGGGAGGGATACAGAGACAGAGACTGACAGAGAGAGAGATGGAATTCGAGAGAAAGACGGAGAAACATAGAAAGGGACATATAAACAAACAGGCCCGGGTTCAGTCTCTTCAGGGAACTAAGATCCTGCAAGCCACATGGTGGGGTGGGGTCAAGCAAACAAACAAAACCAGACAGACAGCAAGGCAAGAAAATGAAACTCGACACAGCGTGCCTGAGGAACTCCCCAACCTTGCCAAATTTCCACAGGGGAAAGGTATGTTGTAACGTCACAAACTTAATGGACCATCTTAGGGAATGTGGGTAAAATGTGGTTTTAATATTTTATGCAGGAGTTAGAAGCAGTGGATTCAGGTTATGAATAGCAACATGGATGGATATTTAACCTAGGGCAGGATGCACAAAAGTAAGATATATAAACTGAGTTATATACCCCATACCATTTATGCAAATTCAAAAACATGCCCATATTATCCATTTTGTAAGGACACAAACAAATGAAAATATAAATGCTAAACGTGACAGAACAGTGGCACGTGGTGAGGAGGGGGATGGGGAGGAAAGGAGTAAATCAATGACATAAGAAAGGGGCCTTAGGAATCCCCTGGCAGTCCAGTGGTTGGGGCTCCGCGCTCTCACGGCCAAGGGCCTGGGCTCAATCCCTGGTCAGGGAACTAAGATCCCACAAGCCACACAGTGTGGCCAAATAAATAAATAAATACAGTTTAAAAAAAGAAAGGGGCCTTATGTGATGACATGCTGTGAAGTTAAGTTTATTATTAGTTTACGCCTGCTAGAAAAAAATGCACTGTGACCCCTACCTCACGCCATACCTAAAAGTTAATTTGAAATGGAACAGAAACCTACGTGTAAAAGCTAAAACTGCAAAGCTTCTAGAAGAAAACATAGGGAAAAATCTTCACAACCTGGGGGTAGGGTAAGAGATCTTAAGCTCCAAAAAAGCACTAACCATTAAAAGAAATTAATCGTTAACCAAAGTGAAAAAAGTCAGACACAAAAAGCCACACACTGCATGATTCCATTTACATTAAATGTCTAGAACAGGCAAATCCAGAGAGACAGAAAGTGGATCAGAGGTGTCCAGGCGCTGCCAGGAGGGAGGACTGGGGTGTGACTGCTAACGAGCGTGGGTTGTTTTGGGGGCTGATAAAAACGTTCTGGAATTAGACAGTGGTGATGGTGGTACCACTTTGTGAATCTACTAAAATTACTCAGTTGTGAATTTTCTGGTATGGGAATTATAGCTCAGAAAAAACAAACAAAAAAACTATTTCTCTGCATTTACCATCAAGAAAACAAAACACAAAGACTGTCTCAAGGGAGAGAACTCAGCTTCATCCACTGTAACACATGCATCCTCTTTTTGGTTGACTGTTTATGTTTTTTGGATTTTGTTTGTTTTGGGTTTTTGTTTGTTGTTGTTGTTGTTGCTGTTTTGGGGTGTGTGTGTGTGCGTTTGGCCACGCTACACAGCTTATGGGATTTTAGTTTCCGACTAGGAATCGAACCTGGGCCCTTGGTAGTGAGAACCTGGAGTCCTAACCACTGGGCCGCCTGGGAATTCCCGAGACATGCATCCTCTTTGTTTCAGGAGCGTGCAAGCAGCACGCCCTAATCACGGATATGGGAAAGAAACACCAAGATCAACAACTAGAGGTCAATTTTGCCCCTGGTGAAGAGGCCCGCCATGGTGGAGCGCCTAGAACAGTGCCTATATGTAAGTGGTGCTCAGTAACTGTTGAATGACTGTATGAGTTGAATCTGTCTGCTTCTCCATAAATCTCACTGGGTCATGCTACACAAGTGATGGGGAGACAGCTCCGGGCTGCAGGGCAGGGAGCTGAGCTATAGCTTACTGGTCTTTGGAGTGAGGTAGACACTCAGGGCTGTGACTCCATCCTCCGCCGGGTCCCGGTAGAGCTCGCTGACAAGGAGGTCATTGTCCTTCATGCGCAGGGGGAATTTCTGCACATCTGGGGTGAACAGGGAGGATAGAGTGGGTTTGTTCAAGGTACCCCAGCCTTTCCCCTCCTCTCCCACCTCTCAGGGGAGGTTCTCAGGCAGCTGGGGTGCCAGCTCCTGCTCACCCACGTAGTAGATGGAGCCGTTGTTGCAGCCCAGGAGGAGGAAGGAGCCTGCAGCATCGTAACTGGTGATGGGCTGCACCTCCTGGACCTGGGGGCGGGGCGGGGTGGGCTGTGGCCATGGTGCCGTCCCTTCCTGCCTTTGCCTCTGCAGTACCCCCCCCCCCGCAGGCCCATGCCTCCCTGCTCCAGCACCCTCCCTCCAGTTTCTAGGCCCACTCCTCCCCAGCCTTGCCTGCTCCAGGCCTGCATCATCGGCGTCTGTCTCTGAATGGCTCTTGGTTGGCGCTGCTGTCTCGTGGCCTCTCCTTGACTCTGTATTTCTGACATTTCTTTATTCATCTCCCTCTTTCTCTCTGTGTCCCTTCATCTACTACAGTCATTTAGTCCTGGTTTCTCTCCATCCACCCTCTTTCTGTCTCTCTGGCACCTCTGACCTCCTGTTTCTATTTGTCTGTTTCTCTCCATCTCTGTTTCTTTCTCTGTCCTTTCTCTGTTTGTCTGTCTCTCTCAGCCGAACGCTCACACTTTAGAAAACAACGCTGTGGGTGTATTTTCTGTTTTATATGTTGGACAGAGCTTGGGGCGAGTGCAGAGAGAATGACGGACGTTTGCACGTCTGTCTCTGGGTTTCCGCCTCCTCTACCATCTCCCCTCACCCGGTCTCCCACCCAGTGTCTGGAGAACCCTCTCTTCCTTTCCAAACCCACCATCCTTCACGTCAGCCACGAAGGCCTCCTGGATCCTCCTTTGGCCTTTATCATACCCCATCCTACCCCACCACTGGATCTGGCCCACTGCTGGGTCCCCTGGTTCTCTCCAGGTCGGGTGGGGCAGAAAGGAACCCCTCCCTGGGTCTGACTGGTCTGGGCACCCGAGAAAGAGGCAGCCAGGCTGGCCAGTGCCCTGACCTGCCAGTGCTTGGTGACGGCATTCCACACCCCGATGCGCCCCGTGTGGCTTGTGGCGATGAGCTGGTTCCCGACGAAGAATAAGGCCTCCACAGGCACGCCCAGATGGAAGACTCCTGCACAGGGTGAGGAAGGCTGAGCCAGGACCCCCTTTCACGGGGGAGAAGAGGGGTGGCAGGAAGAACTCCAAGGGCCAGAGGATTCAACTTGGTCAGAGAATCTTTACAGGCTAGAGGATTCCAGCAGGAATTACAGAGGATTACAACGGGCCAGATTCCTGCTGCGGCGTGGGACTCTAACAGGGTGTGGAATTCTAACACAGCTAAGATTTTCAACAAAGGCAAAAAACTCTATGGGCGGCAGAGGATTCTCACGAGGATTAAGATTTGTTAGCGAACTAGTCTAGGGAGTCAGATTTCTAACGGGAACAGATTCTAACAGGTCTGGGATTGCACTGGCATGGAGAATTCTACCCAAGCAAAGAGATCTAACAGGGCAGTGAATTCTGACGGAGGAGAGAATTGTATGTGGGTGGATTTTTCTACCAGACCAACGAATGCTAACAGGATACGGAATTCTAAAGGGCTGGAGCAGCCTAATAACGCAAAGAGAATTGTGGCCCGTGGGCTGTTTTAACAGGCCACAAGTTGGAGTAGAATTCTAAAGGGCAAAAGGGTTCTGGAAAAAGCCTGGTGCCATACCTATCTCAGAGCCGCCGCCTTCTGCCTGCAGAGCCCACAGCAGAATCTCGCTGCCCGTGGCTGCTGCCACCATCTTGTCATGCTCACCCAGGGCCCCACTGAGCACCCGGGCTGTGAGTGCCAGTCGCTCTATGGGCCAGTCCAGGCGGGGACTGGAAAACACCAGCTGCCAGCCAGAGGCTTCCTTCAGCCTGGAAGATTGAGGGACGTCGTGAACCCTCACCCTGAGCCCTCCCCATCAACAGGGCTTAAGGTGTCCTCCCACCACCCTCCCTGAGCACCTATAGCAGACAAGAAACTGGGTATAGGCCACGGCGATCCAGTTGTGGTGTCCACACACCAGGCGCACCATTCCCGGCTCCTCTGGTAGCCCTTGTGGGGAAAGGCAGGGATCAGGGCAGGGTCACAGGGGCCCACTGGCTGCCCCAGTCTCCCAAGAGACAGAAATGTACCTGATGGGGAGGGAGGGGCTTTCTCATCTAGCATTCGGCCCAGCAGCCCTGCATTGCCCAGGTTGGGGGGCATCGTGTTGCTCCGTCGAACAGGGGCTGGGCGTCCCCCTCCTTGCTGGGGCCCCACCAGGCTATGCCTGTTCCGCCGCTTCACCGGGAACACTGTGGCAGGGAGAAGGGGCAGAGTGACAATCATTGTAATAATTGTAATAATTGTCACATAGCAAGCACTTAAAGTGTGCCAGATGCTGATTTTGCCACGTGGGTAGCATCGTCTCCTAGAGAAAAGGTTTTCGGTGGTGCAGGGACATGGCGTTAAATGAGACTGAATCACACAGCGAGCTGCTCCCTTTTCAGTTCCTTTGAGCCCATCACAAAGAAAGAATCAGTTTGGGGCTGCCACGATATTAATACCTCTTCAATATTTGGCAATCTTTCCTTTTAAGAAATGGAAGCCTGTCTCATTGGCAGACAACAGCATCTACCCAGAGTTTAATTACACTGTTATGTTTGGGGTTTATTTCACGTCTACTTATTTATGGCATGAAGGTAGTGACAAAAAGCTTCTGTTTAAAACAATTAAAAAAAAAACAGGGTCAAACTAAGTTAAGAGAACAATACGTCTTCATATTTGACAAACTTCATGAAGGCAGTAGATCTTGACTGAAGTTAGGGAAACAAAGCCATAAACTGAATTTCCCCACTCTGTTCCTTCTACCTATCAGCAAAGCCTAGTAGATTACAGTTCCCAATAACCACGGGTGCATATTTTCCATGGCCAGTGGGCTGGCTGCTCCATGGAGATTATAGTCAATAACTCTCCTTCTGTATTTCTCCCCTCCATGCAAGGGACACCAGTTCTCCCTAAGCCTCCCTACGAGGAAATCAAACCTGGACTACAACTCCCATTGGGCTCTAGGGTAAGCTTCTGAGCCTCAGGGGGACTAGCTTGGCCCATTGCCTCATTGGAAATGCTGTTTCTTACTTCCTTTCCAAGCATCAGTCCAAGCATTTGATATAGAACTACAAATCCCATAGTGTCTCAGGGCCCACAGCTCAGGCACCCAAGAGCTGCAGCCTTATGGGAAATGTAGTCTTTAGCCCCCCCTCCATTCCTTAGTAGTTCCCACCTGGTGGAGGCAGGTAACCATTGAAGAGGACGTTTCCGCAAGAAGATCGATCCAACTCTTCCCGAAGCTGCAGACGACGAACTAAGACGGAAGGACTCAAAGGCTGGGACTTGGAGAACACTGAGGCAGATTCCTTTCCCCCTCCCCCATCTCTTTCTCCACAGAATATCACCACCCTCCTGAGACCCAGGACCAAACCCAGGGCTCTCAGCTCTAACCCAACCTTCTTTCAGGAGAGAGGCGAAAGGGGGAGCATCACTAGTGAGCTGGTTTTCTATGGGATGAGGATGCTAAAGGGGGCCCCACTTACCCAGAGGAGTGAGTCCATAGAACTGGGCTTCGTGGAGGAGGCTGGAACCGTGGATACCCCTGGGTAGTAGAATTGACTAGGGGTCAGGGTCTGGGGAGTGGGAGTGGACAGAGAATGCTGAGGACGAAGTTTTCAAAACTGCACAGAGAATCTCAAGAGGTAGAAAATTTTGATTGGATCAAGATTCTAAGGTGAAAATGTGTGTGTATGTGTGTGTGTGTGTTTTGTGGGGGAGAATTCTAAGGACGCATAATTTAAATATGATCAAGGAGCTTAAGTGAACATTCTGAGGGGAAGAAGAGACTTCGGGGGGGGGCGGTGAAGACGGTGGGGGACTCCCCTTTATCTTCCATGCCAACCTGGGGTCCAACTCTTTGGTGCGCAGGAAGTTGAGGATAGGGGCGAAGACGGTGGGGTCCCTGTCGATGAAGATCTGCGGGGAAGGGAGGCAGAGGATAGATAGGGCAAAGAGCCGGGCTGAGTGCGGATCCTGTCCCTCCTCCTACCGGCCGCCCCATATCAGCTCTTGCTCTACTCACGGCTCCGGTCTCATCTTTCAGTGTTGAGATGCGTCCGCTCAGAAGACTGCAGGGAGGGGACGCAGAGCAGGTGTCACGGGCCGGGGTGTGTGTGTGAGGGGGAGATTAGGTCTCCCCATACCCTCTCCTTCCGCCCCCCCACCCCAAACTCGCTCTCCCAATCACCTGGAGAAGAAGGAGTCTGGGATCCAGGTGAGAGTCTGGCGAGAGGTACTGAATCTGTGCGGGGACCGTGAGCGGACGCGAGATGATGAGGAATGGGGCCCCCAATCTCAACCCGGTGAGTTCCCTTCCTTCCCCCAGCACCCATCCAGGCTCCCCACCTCCAGCAGGGGGCGGAGCAATCCCTGATGGACAGGAATTCCCCCGGTAGAGGCGGGTACTCCCACCCCGTTCCCCGTTCCTGAGAGTAGCGCCTCAGGAAACTCCTACACTCACCTTTTGCCTCCCACGTTCAGATGAATCACCTCCCCGGGAGGTCCCCGACCTGGGACCCCGTCTGCTGCAGGGGCCGCGGCTGCCATGGCCCCCGGGTTAGCCGGCCGGCCTGCACCCGCTTCCGGGTGTGGATCCCGCCCCGCCCCCACCGGGTGCTCATTGGGCAGGAGACTCCCGGAGCCACCGGCGATTGGGTAAAGCGCTCACCCGTCGCAGTTAATTTCTCCGCCTCCTTAAAGGGTCCCGCCTTTCCTGTCCTGGACGGGACGGACCGAACGGCTCCTTTGGGGAAGTTTAGTTACCACGGATAGCAAAACGTTCCTCCATCCCTCTGGGGTTCCCGATTTAGGAATGGCATCTAGGTGATTCGTCGGGGACACGTGTTTAGACCTCGAAATTAGTCCACACCAAGAGGGACATCTAAATGTTCTCCGCAAAACAGTTTCTTCCCCTCGCCCCACCCAGTCCTCCTGGGCGCAGCCCATGAAACGCGAAAAAACCAGCACAGACCGTCAAAGCCAAAGGATTTATTATAGGTACACAGAGTGCGCGCCTGCCACACTCCCCCACACCCCTGGGTCCCAGCGGCTTCTCCAGGTGGCCATGGGGGCTGCCCACAACCCGGTTCCCCCACTCCCCAGGGAAGTGCTCCAGCCAGAAGCATGCAGGGGGAGGGCTTCCCCTCGCCCCTCCCCTCCCGAAGTGGCATTTACAGCTGGAGGGGGGAGGAGAGAGGAAGACAGTTTTGAGCTCTGACGCCCCTCCCATTAAAAGCCTTCGCGGATGCGGGGCGGGGGGAGGAGGAGGTCGACGTTTTGCAAAAATAAACTAAGTCAGGAATTAACCGCATGGCTCTGAGACGGCGGAGTTCGGGGGCTAGGGCCCCTTCACTCCCCCTTCCCAGACAGAGATCAAGGCAGCATTGGAAGTGAGGTAAAGGCGGGGAGGGGGGCGTCCCCTCCCCACCCCCTAGCACCCTGGATGGTCCAGGGGACCTCACCAGCGCCCCCATGCCCATCCCTAGGGCGGGAATTATCGCCCCTACCACCCCAGCTTCTTGGGGCTGGATCTGGGCATTCGGGCAGGGAGCTTGGTTCAACTGGCCCCTTACCCGCCCCCCCAACAAGCTCAGTTATTGCATAAAAATAATGGAGCCCCAGCACCTGGGGTGGAGGTGGCGAGCGGGAAGGGGCCGAGATATGGCTATAGGGGCAGCAATCCCCCCACCACTTCTTGGGGTGCAGGAGAAGTCCCCTCCTTTCCGGTGCCGGTCAGGGCGCGTCCGCAGTGTTGGTGGGACTAGGGCCTCCAGCCCCTGCGGAAGAGAAAGTGTCTTTGTGCCCACAGTACGGGGAGGAGGGGCGGGGAGGTGAGTCAGGCCCTGCGGGTGGGAAGTCACTTCCGGCGCCCGCTGGCCCTGCGCTCCCCCGCCTCCCGCTTGGGATTGCCCTCGTCTGTGGACGACGTGGTGGGTTGTGTCTGGCCCCAGCGGGCGACCTCGGCGTGTTCCCCCACCGAGGCGGCCACAGCCTCCAGCCAGCCGTTCATCTCCTCCTGGAGAGAGAAACAGGACACAGTCTATATTCGGAAGAGAAGAGACTGATGAATCTAGAATCAGACTGCCCACTCTGAACCTAAGTTTCCTCATCTATTAAATGGATAATAATAACAATAACAGTAATGATGATGATGATGTACATAGTTACATAGCACTTATTTTGTGCCTAGCTCTGTCCTAAGCACTTTTGTGGATTAATTCACTTCATCCTATGCATTTGGATTATATCTAACTCCCACTATAGAGATAAACAGCAGGAAGCAATAATATCAGCAGAGACAAAGCACTGTAATTTTACAGGCCCTGTAAGTGCTCTCTACCTGTATCAACTTATTTAATTCTCACAATAATCCTATGATGGAAAACTATTTTTATCTCCATTTTAAAGATAAGTAAAAGAGGCATGGAGGGAAGAAAGGCCTACTTCATAGCCTCTTGTGATGATGAATGAGGTAACAAGTGTTACTATTTTCAGCATCTCTTCAAACCACCTCCATGCCTGCTCCTCCTCCCCTGACCTCTCCCCTTAGCCCCAGTCCCAAGGTCCACTCACATTCTTGTCTCTCACCCACCTCCTCCTCCCCTCCCCACAGGCCTGCCCTAATCCAGCCTTGTGGTCTCCCACTTGGGTTCCTGCCCTGGCCACCTCCTGTGCTCCACACCTCCACTCTCACCCTCTCCAATCTACCCTGCACATGGTAACCAAATGGATCTTTCTTATGCATCACTGTAACCCTCCCTTGCTCAAAACTCTGCCATGGCTCCCTAGTGCCCTTAGAATAAACTCCAGCCTCCGAATGACCCATGGTGTCGTTAGAGATCCAGCCTCTGGGAACCTTTCTGAGAACTTTCCTCCTTGAACTCTCTCCTCCAGCACAGTTAACCCTTTGCGATTCTGTACTTCTGGTTCTTTGCACTTGTAGTTCATCTTTTTTTTTTTTTTTTTAAGCTAACTCCCTCCCAACTTTCCAGTTTCATCTCAGAGGCCAAGGCAAGGAGGTTGGACGTTGTCCTGGGGCCTCCAGGCCAGCCCCTGATCTTCCACCTCCCCCCAGCTAGATTAGAAACTTCTGGTTTCTCATTGCCCATGGGCTTTCCCAGTTCAGCCCTGGTAACTCTGGCTTGTGCTTCTCCTCTTCACAGCCCCATCACTCTGGGCCAGGAGTCAGCCAGCCAGATGGTTCCTGAGGTCGAATAGGGGAGAGAAAGGAACAGATCTCACCTCATCTTTAGCCTGGAGCAAAAACTCACTGCCGTCCTGGGTTCTGTGGGAGAGGACACAGGATCTAGGGGCTCTGAGGCAGAGGCCCAGCCCACCCATCCACCAACCGTCCAGGGAAGCAGGGTATTGCTGGGAGGGGGAAGGTGGGTCTTGGACCCTCCCTCTTGCCCATTGAGGGGGCTCACTGGAGCTTGAAGACGTGCTTCTTTTTCTTGTAGTCACTAGCCACCTCGCTGGTGGCCTTGTGCAGGCTGAGCAGTGGCTCCCCGCCATGCGTGCCCCCCGATGCTGGGCCCTTGGCGTCCTTGTAGAAGCCCAGCTCCCCCTTGCTGAGCACGCAGTACAGGCTCACCCACGACCTGGGGTGACGACATGGGGCTCAAGGCAGAGTCGCAGCACTCTGCCTGAGTACTCTTCATTAATACCCTTCGTGGGCTGAATATGCTTGAGCCTTCCTCGCCGGGACCTTTGCCCTAGTTGGGCCACACACCTGGAGTGCTCTTCCTTATGGCAGCTGCTGAGCTGAGAGGAGGGTCTAAGTCTCTGGGTACCAAGCCTTTGTCCAGGCTGGCCCCTGCTGGGGTTGGCCTTCCTTATCCCCTCCCACACTGAATTTCCTGAAGGCAACACTTAAGCTGTCTCCTCCACAGGCCTCTGCTTGGGCATGTTCCTCGCCACTCCTCCACCACCCCCACCCCGAACCCCGAATTCCCTGAAGGGAGATCTATTAGTCTATTGGTCTACTATCTGGAGTGAGGAATTCTTGTCTCCCCATTCAGCGGAAGCCCCAACCGAGGAGGAAGTCTCCCACGATCAAAATACATCCAGGTGCCTCTGTTTATTCCCACCTTGCTCTCAGCACAAGGAGGAAAGACTACCTCCACAGGCAAAACCTCAATCTGTTCTGCCCAACTCCTTCTGCTTGTTCAACCTTTCCCTTATGGGCTCCACCTCTCCCCAGATTCTGCCTCTCAGTTGGACAAAAAAGGGTTGGACAATCCGGAGCTGGACTCCAAGAGTAGACACATCACTGTTAGGCCCCCATCTGGAAACCTATATGAGGTGCCCCCCACCCCTCAGCCCTCAGTTTGGGATCCGCCCCTTATCAGGCCCTTCCTCAATTTGAAATTGAAATAAATGAACCCACCCCACTCACTGGTTGAAGGACCTCTCCAGGCTCCACCTCGCGAGCCTTGAGAACCCTCTAGACGAGACCCCACACCGTTTGCTATTAGCTCTAGTTAACTCTTGGGTTGGTTGCTATGAGATTGGGTAGTAATAACTTTTTCTTCAGGCCCCGCCCCCATCTAAGCTCCACCCACTCACCCATTGGACGCACTAACCTTAAGCCTCGCTCCTCCGGTTCATTGATTGATTCTTTGACGTTAAGGCCCCCTTTTCAGGCCTCGCCTACCCCGCCACGCGTTGGGCGCCCTAAAGTTTAGCCCCACCGCCCTCTTCAGACCCACTTATTCATTCATTCGACCCTGAGCTTGGGACCCGCCTTCCAAAGCCCCGCCCACACGCTCACCGGTTGGACGACTTGCGGTTAGCGTCGAGCTCGCGCTTGCGCAGCAGGAAGCCCTCGTGCTGCACTGTATGAGTGGGCGGTGGCGGAGGCGCGGGGGCGGAGCTGCCCTGGGCCGGGGCGGACCGCGAGCGCCGGCTTCCCCCGCCCTCACCACCCTCTCGGGGCCGCGGCCGCCGTCGCGGCTTGGGCCGGTCCCGCGCCCGCGGCCGGTCCGGCCGAGGTGTCCGCTCGGGCGGCTCAAGCCCGTTGGGCAGGCGGCCGGGGGGAAGCTCGCGAGGCTGAGGCAGCGACGGCTGTGTGAAGGGAGGGGGAAGAGGGGTGCTGTCCATAGTGGGGTGTGGGAGCCATCTGTCTGGGGGAACTCACAGGTCTGGGGGTCCCATCTGTCTGCAGGGCAATCTGTCTTGAAGGCGAGTATGGGAGGATCTCAGGGTTGGAGGCCCAACTCTTAAGGGCTCCCCCGGTCTTGGGAGTGGGTCTGTCAGGACTCCTACGTTTGGAATCCCTCTCTACCTTAGGGGGAAGGGAGTTAGACCTATGGAGGTAGGGAGTGCAGGCAGGTAGATGTCCCAGCATCTTTGTAGGAGGAATCTGGGGCCTCCTGTGTGCGTACGGCTGTCCGTAAGGAAATTTGAGACCCCCATTGGGCTAGAGAAAAAGTCCAGGACAGATGTGGGAAGAGTCTGGAGTCTACTTGTGTGTGTGTGTGTGTGTGTGTGTGTGTGTGTGTGTGTAGGGCGGTAGGAGTCTCTTAGGTCGGTGGCCTCATCTTTCGAAGGGAGAAAATTTCAGATTGTGGGAGGCATCTGGGAGCCCTCTCCATCCCCTGAGAGCCTCTGCAGGGTTCAGATAGGGGGGCAGGGCTAGGCACTGGTGTTTTTGGGATTCTGACTCCGGTGCTGAGGAGAGGGGCCCCCATACCCCCACCCACACCGAGGCTCAACTTACCCCAACAGGGAGCCCTGGGCCTGCCTCCTTCTCCTGCAGCTGCTCCACAATGTCAGCCAGGGTGGCCTTCCTGGAGGTGGGGGGGGGGGGGGGGCCACAGAAAGACCCAATGGAACTGGGATGGCTTCTCCCAGAGACCAGCCTGGCTGGCCAGAGGAGCCTCAACCTCTTAGCCTGAGATGCCGGGTCCCTGTCCACTTCTGCAGCTGCCTGTCTCAGATGTCTGCCTTACACACCACAGGTGCTCAGCACATGTCTGCCAAACGGAAGATGGAACCTCTCTCCCCTCTTGAGTTTTAAGCAACACAGAGACCAAAATGCAAACTGGTGCCTTCAAGCCTTTGAACATACTGTTGCCTTTTCCCACCCACCCCCTAAGCTTTCAAGCTCCCTGGGCTTCCCCCATCCCAGCCCTGATCATTCTGGGTCACACTCTCTGGTGACAAGTCTGTTTCCCCCACTGGACTGTGAGCCCCATGAAAGCAGGGCTGGAGCTGGTTGGGTCATTGCTCTCCCCAGCACATACTACACACAGAGTGGGCACTCAGCCAATGTTCACGAAATACAAAATTAAAAGGGGTCAGGAAGTCACTGTCACTGAAACGTATTTGACCGAAGGCCTCTTTCTGGGGACACAGCTGGTTGAAGTGATGTGCACAGCACACTCAGGATTCTGAAAGGCCTGGGTTCCAGTCATGCTTCACCCAAGCTGAGTGACTTGCCCTCTGTGAGCCTCAGTTGCTCCATCCATAAAATGGATATGATTACAGCACCCAGTTTATAAGGTTGAGAGAGACTGTGATAAAGGGTCTTAACTCCAATCAGGGAGGTGATGGTTCCACCATTAGCCCAGTGGAGAAACTGAGATGCAGAGAGGATAAAATCCCTGCCCAGGGTCATCCAGGGGATTTGATGCAGGGGTCAGAAACTCAGTAGCAGAGAACCTGCACCTGGAGGAAGCCACTGCCACTGTGGGATAGTGGAAATGACTCCCAACCTCTTCCAGCCTCAGTTTACATCTCTGCAGAACGGGTGCCACAAATGTATCTCCCTCCCTAGGCAGTTCTGAGCCCGGAAGCCCTCTCCGCTGGGCCTGTGCGGCTCCAGGAGCTCTCCGTGTTCCCCTTCCTCCACTCCCTGGGCACATGGGGCCTCACCCCTTGGCCAGGTCTCCTCTGGTGGGCATCTCCTGTTCGCTGGACTCCTGCCGCTCCAACCGCCGCTCCCGCCGCTCGCGCCGCCTCTCCATCTGCTCGTAGCGGCCCAGGGTAAGGCTGTGTGCCACTTCATGTTCCGTTGACTCCGGCCGCTCTGGCCGCCGCCTCCGCGCAGCCTCCTCAGATTGCTCGGCCGATTCCTGCCGCTCCTGCCGCCGCCTCCTGGGCAGCTCCTCCACGCGATCAGCGGACTCCTGGCGCTCTGGCCGCGGCCGGACCTGCTCCGCTGCCGCGGGGGCCCCAGGGGTCTCCGCGGCGTCCTCTGGTGCAGCCGGCAGGGCCGTGGGCTCCACCCTCGCCGGGACCTCCGGCAGCCGGTCGATGCGCGGCTGGAGGCGCTCCGGCTTGAGCTCCTGGCGCACGTACCCCACCCGGGTCCGCACCTCGGCCGAGAGCGTGTCCGAGGCCCGGCGGGCCAGGGGCTCCAAGCCCCTCTCATAGCCCCCTGGTCGCAGCAGGGGCGCAGCCTTGGCCGCCAGTTCCGTAGGGTCTCCAAAGAACTTGCGCCCCAGTAGTGGGGTGGGTGGCTGCTTGCTCTGTTCTGCCTTGAGTTTCTCGATCTGGGGACAGAGGGGCCAGGCTCAGGCGGAAAGGCGGGGTGGGGGCGGGGCCTAGGAAGGTGGCTCTGGGTCGTCTGCCTCACCATCTAGTTTATTAGTTATTAGTGAAAAAGCAAGGTTGTCCAGGGCTGTCTCTGCCAGGAGCTTAATTCCTATCTTCTCCTGCAAACACCTAGGGTTCTTTTAAGAATTGGCTAAATCATCACTTTCTCTAGGTGCCTTTCTGCCCCCCCCCATTGCCTCCTTCCTTCCAGACCTTAAGACTTTTAATTACAATGGTCTCTTCTCCTCATTTTTCAAGTCTCAGATCAGACTCCCCCAGGCCAAGACAAGTGTTTCTGGGCTCTCATGTCCCCCTGTGCTTCCCCCATCCTAGCCCTGGACTGTCATTGGTGACAGGTGACAGGTCTGTCCCCTACCCCCTTCAACCCTCTCCCCCCACCCCCGTCCCCCCCCCCCCCGGGACTGGGAGCCCAATGAGGGTGTGTCCCGGCTCTCATTCAACACAGCGCTGAGCCCCTGTGTTTGTCTCATACAGAGAGATGGGTGTGGAGCCGTGGGAGGGGCGCTGGGGCAGGAAATGGGGTGCTGACCGTGGTCAGGCGCCGTAGAGAGCTGAACCTTTCTTCCCAGGCCGCAGCCGCTTTGCGGAAGGCCTCGTGTCGCCGGATAAGCTGCTCCACCTCGTCCACGCTGCTCCCCAGCTCCCGGCTCTGCAGGAGCGGCTCCTGGGCCGTCAGCCAGGCATCAGCCACCACTGCCTCCTGGGCAAACTGGTGCACTTCCAGCACTGAGGAGAGACATTTGGGGTAAGGGTGCTGGGGGCACCTGTGGGCCCTTCACAGGGGCACTGGCTATTTTTTCTGGCCTTCCACACCCCCTCTGGTTTCCCAGCCCTGACCGCTCTGGGCTCTGCAGGAAGGAGAGAGGCGGGGGCTATTTCTGAGGGCACCAGCTTCTCCCCTAGGTGTCTGCCATCAGGGAGTCAATGATAGGGCAGCCCCCTTGTCCACCCTCCCAGGCCTTCATGTTTGCTGCTGAGGACCCATGGGGTGTGCAAAGTATGACTGTCACCCTCTGGGCTTTTCCTGACACGCCGGGGCATATCCCTGTGCCCTTGAGCCACGTGTGTCTGGGGCCCCACTCACTCTGCTGCAGCCACTCCCAATGGCGGTCCCACTTGTCCGACACCTCCTCCTTCCTGGTTCCCAGCTTGTCCAGCTGTGCCTGGATCTGGGAGTGGCGGGTGGGTAGGGAGAGGCGTCAGGGGTGGCTCCCACCCCGATGGGCATAGATGGCAGAGGGAGACCCCTGCTCCCCTCCCACCTCATCAGCCACGGCACTCTTGTTGAGCAGCAGAGAGCGCCCCAGCTCCTGGCAGGCTGTCAGCTCGGGCACCCGTGCCTCCAGCTCAGTCTTCAGGCCCTGGTGGTAGTTCATGAGCACCTCCACCGATGACACGTCCCTACAGTGGGTGGTGGGTAGGAATCTGAGCCATGGGCCGCCTCCCTCGACCTCCCCCACCCCTCCACGTACGCAGCTCCTGATAAGCCCAAATCCCTGAGCTGGGATTCCACACCACCTCGGGACACCCCCCTCCCATGATCAAGTTCTCAAGGGCCAATCTTCTTCACTGATTCAATGATTCCAACTTTCCCAGAGGGCTAAAATGTCCCACTTTGGTGATTCTAACCTAGAATTTCAAGATCCAATTTTTCTAATTTTCTAAAGCTATACTTCTGAAGCTTCCACTAACCAATGATTCTAACCTAAGGCTGTGCTGTCCCATATGGTAACCACTAGACATGTGTGGCAGGTGAGCACTTGAAGTGTGGCTGGTCTGACTTGAGATGTGTTCAAGTGTAAAGCAGACACCATATTTTGAAGATTTAGTATAAAGAAGAAGGTAAAATTATCTCAATAATTTTAATATTGACTACATGTTGAAGTAACAATATTTGGGGTATAATGGGTTAAATAAAATGAATTACTAAAATTAATTTTCACTTGCTTCTCTTTACTTTTTCTAATGTGGTTACAAGAAAATCTTTTTTTTTTTTTGCGGTACACAGGCCTCCCACTGCTGCGGCCTCTCCCGTTGCGGAGCACAGGCTCTAGACGCGCAGGCCCAGGGGCCATGGCTCACGGGCCCAGCTGCTCCGCAGCACGTGGGATCCTCGCGGACCGGGGCACGAACCCATTGTCACCCGCATCGGCAGGCGGACTCTCAACCACTGCGCCACCAGGGAAGCCCAAGAAAATCTTAAGTTATATATGTGGCTCACATCTGTGGCCTGCATTGTATAACTATTGGACAGTGCCGTTCTAAGCTGTTATACGGTCAAAGCAAATTCCACATTTCTGAAGGTTCTGTCAGTCAACAAGTGTAGCTTTATAAGTCTTAATATGTCCAGGGACTTCTCTGGTGGTCCAGTGGTTAGGACTCCACGCTTTCACTGCTGAGGGCCTGGGTTCGATCCCTGGTTAGGGAACTAGGATCCCACAAGCCACACGGTGCAGGGGGAAAAAAAAAAAAGACTTAATATGTCCAAATTTATTTCTGATGGTCCCACATTGTAATGATTCCTACCTAAGACTTAGTATGCCTAGAACAATCTCCCTGATTCTCCCCTATCTCCCAAATGTACCCTCCCCGAAACTGTCTACCTCAGTAAATTCACCCATCATTCATCCGTGACTCTTCTTTTTCCCTCAGCCCCTTAAGCTAATCCATCAGTCAAGACTGGACATTTATAACTTGAAAACATACTCTGTGAAATGATATGAAATCTGAGATTTGTTTTAAAATAACTCCGTCAAGGGTGGAGGAGACGTGGGGGAGTGTATAGATGAAGATGGGCCAGGTGTTCACTGTACACACGTGGGTTCCCTATGTGTTACTGCTACATCTGTGTAGAGTTGAAATTTTCCATAATGAAAAGATTTTTTTCAATTCCTAAAATCAATCATGCTGCCTCATTTCTTCAACGGCCACACTGGGCCAAGCCAACATCACCTCTCACTTGGGTGATGGCGGCAGCCTCCTGACTGGCCTACCTGCTTCCACCCTGGCTCTCCATCATCTACTTGTCACAGGTACCTGGAGTGATCTTTCTCAAATGTGTATCATATCACATCACTCCCCTGCCCTAAGTTCTCCCATGGCTCCCATCTCACTCCAAGCAAAGGGAAACTCCTCACCATGCCCTATGGCCCCTCTGACGTCATTTCCTACCATTCCCCACTCTCCCCCCTCACTCCATCCAGCCACAAGGACCACCTAGCCTTTGCTGAAACATGTTTAACGACAGCCTACCTCAGGGCCTTTGCACTTGCTGATCCCTCCACCTGGAAGACCCTTCCCCCCAGAACTTTACCCAACTCACGATCACTTCACTCAGGTCCCCTTACCTTGCTCTATTTTTCTTTTATTACTCTCTGAAATAACATCACGTGTTTGTTTATTTACTTATCTGTTGCCTGCTTCCTCCCTCAGAATGTAAGCTGCATCAGGGCAGGGGCTGGACCTTGCTCACCATCTGGCGTACAGTAGGCATCAATAAATATTTGCTGAGTAAACGAACGCAGGCTCAAGGGCCTACAGTTCACAAAAACAATGTTATGTATCCACCACTCTCCAGGCCCTTGTTTTCCTGGACGCACTGCTGGGCTAACATTTCCCAGCCTCCCTGGCAGATAGGTTGGGACCACTGAGCCAACAGAACATGAGTGCAGGTTTAATCCCTAAAAGCTCCCACGGTATCCTCTCACTTTCTTTTTCTCATCTGTAGCTGGATGCAGAAGGTCCAGCAAATCACCCCAGGGCTGATGATGGAAGAACACTGGCTCCCAATCACCGTGGGACAGGCTTCTGCTGGATACTTATATCGAACTGTTATGTGAGCAATAAATCAGTGCCTACTAGGTTAAGCCTCCAGTACACCTCCCTGTCCCTATCTTGAGTCAGCCCATTCCATGCTGCGACCCCTCCACAAAGGCAGGAGGATGCACTGTGCTCTGAGCCCCAATGCCAGGCCTGACAAGGGGTCTTAAAACACAAGAAGCATGTGGAACAGTGCATGGTAGGCAGAGGTGCTACACAGGTATTGGCTATTGTGATTTCTTTTATGGGAAGGGGACTGCTGATGGGCTGGGGGTTGCTGCCCAAAGGCAGGTAAGAAGCCCAAGGTGGGATGAGGGGCACCTGGGCTTGTCAGCTGCCCCAATCTGGCCGGCGATGCCATCCATCCAGGAGAGCAGGTCACGGGCCTGGCTGTGGAATCGCAGGGCGTCAGCCGTGGAGCTCACGTGCAGGCGGGCATCCTCGCAGGCTGCCAGCAGCTCCTTCCAGCCCAGCAGCACCTCCTGCTCCCGGCTGGCGATGGCCTCCGCGTACTCGCCCGCGTACACCGTCCGCAGCTGGGCTGCCCCCTCCTGGAGCTGCCGTACCTGAGGGGCATGCCAGGTCGAGCACCAGCCCTCCACGGGGTCCAGGCTCCACCCTCTCTTTCCCCCATCTGCTGGCTGGATGCAGAGCCTAAAGAAGTAAGGAGCCTGCACCCTTGAGATTCCAACTGGGTTTCATTCCTATCCGCTGCCTGATTTCTTTTTGACTTTCCCACTTTCTGACTTCTTTTAAACCCACTACCGTATTTCTCTCATGTCTGCTGCCTGATGTTTCTTTGACTTACCTGCATTCTGACTTCTTTTACACCTACCATCAGGTTTCTTTCAGTCTACTGTCTGATTTCTTTTAGTCTGAGAGCTCTATTTCTATTGGGTCTGCCACCTCATTTTTTCAGGCCCACCTCTATCTTGTTTCTTTCAGGAAACCCTTCCTCCACCCTGACATCTATTAGACATGCTGTCCAATATTTTCCACTCCATTTTTTTCAGACCCACTCCCTACTACCCAATTTCCTTCAGAATCGCTATCCAATTACTATCAGGTCTCCTGCCCACTTTCCGTTGGTTCTGCTGTGTGTGTTAGACCCACTGCTCACTCTCCACGAGCTCAACCACCTGATTTCTTTTGGCGGGACCACCATACTTGTATCAGACCCACCATGTAATCACTATCAGTCTCTCTGCCTGATTTCTAACAGTCATCTGTACGATGCACATACAATAATTGTCCAATTTCTACCTTCTATCAGACTTGCAACCCAATTTCCTTCGGTTCTACTGCTTGAGTCCTATTAGGCCCACAGCTTCATTTCCATGTGATGTCTCAGATCCACCTCCTAATTCCTATCAGACCCACTGCCTGATTCCTATTAGCTCTGATTTCCATTCATTAAATCCAAACCCACCAATTTCTTCGAGGAAAATCATGTGATTTCTGTCAGAGACCTGCTGCCTAATTTCTATCTGCCCCACAGCCAAATTTCTCTCAATGCCCTCGCAATTCCTTTTAGACTCTCCATCTGGATTTGGGTAACAGTTTCTAGGAGAACCCCTGCCCAATCTCCACTGGAAACACCGTCTAATTTCTATCAGGCACGCTATACCACTTTTCTTCCGTCACTGTCTGAGTCTACGCAGCATGCCATCAGTCCGTTTTCCACCTGCCGCATCGTGTGATTTCTCCCTGTTCCGTGGTCTGTTTTCTATCTATCTCACCACTAATTTCAATGTGGTCCACAGCCCGATTTTTGCCTGCTCTGCTGCCCCCATCCCTTGGTCACACTGTCCAGGCCCTCCCACCTGTCCCTCCTGGCCGCCAGCTCCCCACCTGGGACACGAGGAGCTGCAGGTCATGTTCAAAGGCGCGCAGGGTCCGCTGCATGGAGCCGGCGCTGGGCCTCGGCTCAGGCGGGGTGGTCAGGCGAGGCAGTCGCCTCCGCTTCTCCTCGATCTGTCCTTGAAGCTCTCGGGCATCGCTGAAGAACTTGTGCAGCTCCCGAGAGGCGGCCAGCAGCTGGGCCCGTGTGCCCATTAGCTCCAGAAGCTCGGCCCAGGCCTCGTTCAGCCCGTCCTTCCACTCAGCCATGGTGGCCGCCGCCGTGTGGCCGCCCTCGATCAGCTCGTCCACCATCTGGTTCACCGCCGCCAGCCGCTCCCGCCCTGCCGTGCCGGTCTCACTGGCGAACTCCGAGAATTTCTCCTGCAGCACCTGCCACCGGGAAATGGGGGCCCCAGCGTGGGCAAAGGTGCCGTACACGCCGGCCCCCTCCAGCCCACCATCTTGTGGCAGGTGAGAACAGTAACAACACTCATGAAGACAATCAAAAAATATCCAACACTTACTGAGCGCTCATTCTGTAGCGATAATAGTAACAACAAGAATAAAAATAAGACGACAAGAATAATAACTAACGCTGTGTTAGGCCCTGTGTGTGCTCGGTACTGTCCTAAGGGCTTTACGTTATATTAATCCATCTGTGTCTCAACAGAGCCATGCGGTGGTGCTATTACAATTCTCCTATGATGGATGGGGAAACTGAGGCCCAGAGAACCTTAGTAGCAGACACAGCGGCCACTGGATCATTGCTCCTTCCTAATGCTGCTCACCGTGACGTGCTCAAAGTCCTGGCCGAGCTCAGGTGAGCCAGCTACCACCTCCTTCTCTGCGATCCAGTGCTCGAGCTCGTCCACCTGGCGGCTGAGCTGGTACAGCCAGTACTGCTGCTCCAGGCCCACCCGGCGTTCCTCGCCCAGCTCCTTGAGTGCCACGTACAGGCGGTCCACCTGAGACTGCCGCCGGCTGATCTGCTCGCTGCTGGGGGACAGGGAGGGGCAGGGATGGAGCCCCCTGAGACTTCCAGGACAGAGCTCTGACCCCCTGCCACCCCCCGCCCCAGCTCAGGGCAGAGCTGTGCAACCCTGCAGGCAGGCCACCCTTCAGGCAAGGTTGAGTCCCGTCAGACTCCTTCACGCGGGACTCTGTTCTGCAAGCCTTGGATGCAGCCAACCCAGCACTTGCATCTCAGCGCTCAGGGAAAACTCTGCTTTCCTAAGCTTGATAAGCTCATCACCCCCTCCCTCCACCCCCTCCCAGCCTTCCAGTCCGTGGTCCCACACTTGGCCCCTCCAGCGACCTGAGTGGGACTCCAGACCCCCTACTTGGGTCCCCAGACAACCCACCTCACCTCCAGTCCCAGTCTCCAGGCTCAGGCGGACAGAGGTCTAGCTCTGTGCCTCTGTCTCAGATCTCACCCCTCGGCCCAGCCTCCTAGATGTGGGCCCTGCACTTAAACTCAGGGAGGCCATATGACCCGCTGTCCAAGAGGTCTCAGGCCATGCCCAATCCCAGTGCTCCAGGCTTTTTTGTCCTAGGGAGAGGACCCTTCTCTGTCCTGAGCTCTTACTTCTCCCCTCAGACCTAGACATCACCCCCCTCCCCTACACTCAAATCCTAGTGCTCACGGCCCCACCCCCTCAAACATCCCTGCGCAGCGCTCCTCTCTTCCCGGCCCCCAGCCACTTGCCAAAATCCGAAAGCACCAGCCCGGGGCAGTGAGGGACCCCACCCCCACCCCAATGTCCAATCCTGGCCTTGCCCCAATTTCCAACAGCGAAGCTCCAGATCCTGCTGGATCATTCCCTAAGAAGCGGCCCCGCGCCCCTGCGTGGCCCCGATCCCCCGCCCGCCCACCTGTCCGGGTGCCCCATCTCCAGCAGCGCCCGGCACTGGCGCGACAGCTGCGCGATGCTTTCCTCGTAGTTCTCCACGCCCTGCTCCAGCTGCAGGTGCTTCTTGAGCAGCTGCAGGGTACTCTGTTCGTCCTGGGGGCACACGGCGCCCGCGATGAGGAGGCAGGGGCCGGCCCCGGGCTCCAGCGCCCCCAGGCCCCCCCGCACCCCCAGCCCGGGCGCACCTTGCCCTTGTCCTCACTCATCATGAGCAGCTCCTGCTCGCCCAGCCACGCCTCCACCTCGGCCACGTCGAAGTAATACTGCTCCACTTGGAAGGCGGCGTCCAGCACCTGCTGCCGCCGCTCGGCCGCCTCCCGCAGTCCGGCCCAGGCGCTCTGCAGCTGCTCTTGGCCGCGGCGCACGGCCTCAGCTTCGGGGCTGCGCAGCGACGCCAGGGCGCCCGCGCGCTCCAGCACCTCCTCCAGGCGCGTCCCGTGCGCCTGGATCTCCCGCCGCAGGCCCTGGGGGTGGGAGTGGAGAGGAGCGTTCAGAGGGCACCTCCACGACTGGCGCCGCCCAGGAGAGGAGAACAAACAGCCGCAGATGGCCCACCACGTGCCGGGTACCACTTAAGCATTTTGCGGTTCCTCGCTCACTCATCCCCCCCCCCCCCCGTTGCAGGTGGGAAAACAGGCACGGAGAGGTGACGTATGTTGCCAGAGAACAAGCAGCTAGTAAGGGGGTGACAGGATTTGAACACAGGAGGCTGGGTCCAGAGACTCTGCTCTCAAACAAGATGACCGGTGATTGCAAGATTACCCCCTTAATGGCTGCAACACAGACCTAAACACAGGTATCATTTACATGCGTATCATTTACATACAGTGAAGTGCACCAATCTTAGGGGTGCAGCTCGACACATTTTTACACATTATACACCTGTGTACCCAGATCAGGATACAGAATTCTTCTGTCACCCCCAGAAGGTTCTCTCCACCAGCTCTGTAATTGCTGAGTACTTTAGTTAACCTCTTCTATGCCTCGGTTCCCCAACTGGTAAATGGAGTTAATAATAATAGCCAACACCAAGCGCCTGCCAGACACTTTGCTAAGTAAGGGCTTTGCATAATGTAGCCACTCTTTTTTTTTTTTCCTGCCACACCTCATGGCATGGAGCGAACCTGTGCCTCCGCAGTGGAAGCGCAGAGCCCTAATCACTGCACTGCCAGGGAATTCCCTGCAGCCACTCATTTACTCCTCACTCCAACGCCAGGAGCCAGACATCGTTCTCATTCTCATTTCACAGATGAGGAAACTGAGGCACAGGGAGGTTGAGGAACTTGCTGAAGGCACATGGCTAGTGGTGGCCCCCTAATATCTACCTTGTGGGGTTGCTGTCCTGTGGAGCACTTAGAACCGTGTCCAGCAGGCAGTAGGTGCTCAATCAACACCAGCGGCTAGTATGTGTTTAACAGCCCCTGGGTAGCCAACACTCTCTCACACACACAGCTGAGCTCCCCCAATTATAAGCATTAAGTGCCCTTGATCAGTTTCCTCAACTGTGAAAACGATGGGCCAATTTTGTTTGTTCCCAACACTGTTGACAGCCAGGAGTATTTTCATCAAGATAGAAAAACAAAACTCAAAGCAAAACTTCAGCCTCTTAAAGAATTCCACCAAGTGCAGCATAATCACGAATCTTTCCAAAATAATTTCTGTACTCACCTTCCCACCATCCTTCAATGCCCTATTCTCCCAACTTAGATTTTTTTAAAAATAAAAGGTGGTAATGACAATACCTACCTCACAGGGTTATTGTGGAGATTAAATTAAGTAACTGATATAACCCCCTAGGACAGTATGTGGCACACAGTAAGTCTTTAATCGATGTATTATTATTATTGTTATCATTATTATTATTATTTTTTGGCCATGCCACGTGGTATTCGGGATATTAGTTCCCCTGACCAGGGATCGAACCTGTGCGTGTCCCTACAGTGGAAGCGTAGAGTCTTTTTTTGGGGGGGGATGGGAGTTTCTTTTTTTTTTTAACATCTTTATTGGAGTATAATTGCTTTACAATGGTGTGTTAGTTTCTGCTGTATAACGAAGTGAATCAGCTATATGTATACATATATTCCCATATCCCCTCCCTCTTGAAGCGTAGAGTCTTAACCACTGGACCATCAGGGAGGTCCCATCACTGTATTATTATTACTCCTCTTATATATGTCTTACTTTGGGCTTTGGTGAGAGAGTGGCTTTGATCAAAGTGTTCCTCTGCAATTGGGTTCCTCTGCAAAAGGGTTCCCTAAGCAACTGGAGACCCACGGCTCTAGACCAAGTCTCTACTTATTTAGATGTGGAAATTGAGTCTCAGGGAAGTAAATAAAGGTCCAGAGATTTTTAGCGGCTCAGAAGCCCCCCACTGTGCTCGGTGTAGGTGTCAGCCCTCCGATCATCTCTGTCCTCTCTCCCTATAGGTGTCTGCGGTTCTTGTTGGTTTGTTGTTTTCTTTTTCGTGGCCCAGTAGCCAGTGTCCTTACTTCTAGTCACAGGACCCTAATTTTCATGTGGGGAATCCCCTTGTCTCCATCTCAGCCCAGATAAAGTTAAGGCTGACCCCACCTACAGGTTCCAAGGGCGAGCCCTTAGTCCAGACCAGGCCATTCAGAGCTGTCTAAATCCCTGACCACCATGATTAGTTCAGTGTGGACATGTGATTCAAGTTGAGCCCAAAAGAGTTATTCCTGGGACTACTGCTGAAATTACTGAGAGAGAAAAATTCTCTTCAGTTTTACTGGTGGGATATAAACTTGAATCTGTTGGAGTTCTTTTACCAGCAGGAGAGGAGAGCTGGCCTGAGAACAAAGCTAACAGGAAAAAAAAAAATGGAAATGAGAGATTCATGACGTCTTGGAAGCACCTGATGCATCTATCTGCGGTCCGCGGTCTCCGCAGTTACAAGAGCCTATAAATTCCCCTCTTTGGCTTTAACCACCTTGAGCTGTTTTCTATCATTTGTATCCAAATGTGTCCTAACCCACTCCCTTGACGTGGCTCTGCTCACCTGGTTCTTTTTGATGTACTGCTGGACGGCCTGCAAACCACTGCCTCGCTCTGTCTGCATGGCCAGTGGCAGCCGCTCCTGGACCCATGCCTGGAGAGGAAATCAGGGATAAGGTCAAGGGAAGGACACAGGGAGCAGGGCAAGGACCCCTCCCTCCCAGCTAAACTGTAAGCATCCAGACCTCCCCGGCATCCAAGGCCCTTCCTCGCCTAAAAGTCTGGTCATGTCTTCAGCCTCCTCTCTGGACATGTTCTGTCTTGCTCTCTGCACGCGAGCCAGGCTCACGCTTACCTCTGGCCTTTGCACAGGCAGGTCTTGCTTCCTGGAATTCCCTTCCCACTCCCTCAGCAGGCTCCCTCAAATGGACTCTTCCTTCACGTCTCAGCTCAGACATCCCCTCCTCCAGGAAACTCTCCCTGACTTTTGAACTTGGCCAGATGCCTCCTCCCGGCTTTCACAGCCCCCTGCTTCCCGCATCACATTCCTAACCACACCGGGTTGTCACTGACTTAGAACAAGTCTGAATGAACAAATTAGTGAATGGCTGAATGAGGAAATGAATGGATGAGTGACAAGTGAGTAAGTGAATAATAAATAAATGAGTGAAAGAATGAATAAAGGATGAGTGGATGAATAAATCAATAACTTCATGAATAAATCAATGAGTGATTGAAAGTGTTAATGAAATGTGGAAAAGTGAATGAATGAGTGAATAAGTAAGTGAAAAACTTAAGGACTGAATGACTGAGTCTATCTGCTTATTAGTGGATAGGTCCCTCAGCCATCTCCACCCTTGAACCCTCCTAAGTCCCATGGCCCCGCCCCCATCCCAGTCTCCACCCCCTCTGCCGGCTGGCCCGCCTCTGGCCTCATGCCCCGCCCCACCCTCGCACACCCCTCCCGCCCCAGATCCCCGCGCGGATCCTCACCAGCTCGTCCTCGACGTCGTGCGCCACCTGGTGCAGCTCCTTGGAGGCGAGCAGCAGGCGGCGGCGCTCCTGCAGCGGCTCGAGCAGACGCACCAGGCGCTCGCCCACCGCGTTCTGCCGCTCGCCCACCAGCTCCTTGCTCGCCGGCTCCAGCGGCAGCGCCGCCGTCTGCGCCTGCAACTCTCCCACCTCGCGGTACCACTCCTCCACTTGAGACTCCATCGACTGTAGGGACAAGGGTAGGGTCAGCAGGCCCCACCCTCCCTCCTGATCCCGCTGTGGCTCTCCAGTACCTTTATGGTGACAGCCAAACCCCTGGTCGAGGCCCACTATTCCACTCTCCCCTGGCCCAATTCCTTCCAGAAGCGCTGCCCTCCTCTCTGATCCTGCAACCCACTAAGCTAGTTCCTGTCTCAAGGCCTCTGCCGTAACTATTCCCTCTACCAGGCATGCTCTTCCCAGTCAATCAGATTTCAGCTTAGCTGTTACCTTTTCAAAGAGTCTTTCCTGACCCCCTGGACTAAAGTGGCCCATTAGTTCATTAGTTCTCAGAAAAACCCTTCGAGGTTGGTGGTATCCCTATGTTACAGAGGAGGAAACTGAGGCCCAGAAAAGTTAGGTAATTTGTCCAAAGAGTCAACCTTTCCAAATATCAAAAATAAATACAAAGCTATAATGGTTGATGTGCCACAGGGATAGACAGAAAGTGGAAAAGCAGACCCAAGTACACAGGAGAATTCAGACAGTTTATAGATGCCATTTCCAACCTCCGAGGAAAGGATGGGTTATTCAATGAATGGTCAGGGGCCAAGTCGCTGACCAATTTAGCTGGATCCCTTCCTCACTCTTTATGCTGAAAATAATTCCAGATGGATTAAAGACTTAAGTGGAATAAGTAAATCCATAAGGCATCCTAAGAAAACCGGGGCAAAAGCTTTTATAATCTTGGGATGGAGGAAATCTTTCCAAGCACATAAACCGTAAAGGGAAAGATTTATAAATTTGGCCACAAAAAATACTTTTGTTTTTAAAAAAATACTTTTGCAACAACCTAAATTTCTAGATTCAGTTAAAGGCAAATAACAAGCTGGAAAAATAGTATGTGTTAGAGCAAGGCGCTAGTTTCTTTAACAGTAAAAGAATTCCCTTTTATCCTGCTTCCTTTGTCTCTGCAGCACTTAACCACCATCCGATAACTGTCTTTACTTGTGAAGCCTTTTTTAATTGGTCTCCTGCTTCTGGAATGTTAGCTTCATGAGGGCAGAGGCTGTGTCAATTCACCTCTGTATTCCCAAGTGCCTAGAACAGTGTCCAGCATGTAATGGGCCTTCAGTTGCGGTTTGTTCAATGCACAGATGAATGACATCAGCAAAGAGAGATGGCCCAAAAGAGAAATGGGCATTAGATGTGAACAGGCAACACAAAGAAGAAAAAATAAGTGCACGAAAAGAGTCCCAGTCTCACTAATCGGCAGGATAATACAGATTAAAACAAGGTATCTTCTTCTATTCATCAGATTGGCAAAAATTTAAAAGATCAATAATATCTAGTGTTGGCAAAGATCCAGGGAGATGGGCACACTCAGCCACTGTCAGTGGTGGTGTAAATTAGTAGAGCCTTTTTGGAAGGCAGTTTGGCAGGTCCTATCCAAATGCAATACGTGTCAAAATGCTTTGATCCAGCACTGGTACTTGCACTTCTAGGAATGTATTTAAAGAAACACTGGCACAGGGACTTTCCGGGTGGCGCAGTGGTTAAGAATCTGCCTGCCAATGCAGGGGACATGGGCTCGAGCCCTGGTCCGGGAAGATCCCACATGCAGCGGAGCAGCTAAGCCTGTGCGCCACAACTACTGTGCCCGCGCTCTGGAGCCCGCGAGCCACAACGACTGAGCCCGCGTGCCACAACTACTGAAGCCTGCGCACCTAGAGCCTGTGCTCCACAACAAGAGAAGCCACCGCAATGAGAAGCCCGCACACCGCAATGAAGAGTAGTCCCCACTCGCTGCAACTAGAGAAAGCCCACGCACAGCAACGAAGATCCTACGCAGCCAAAAATATAATAAATGATAATAATAAAACTAAATTAATAAAAAAAAGAAACACTGGCACATACGCACAAAGATGTTTGTCTGAGGATGGTCATCATAGCAGAGATGTTTGTCCAAAGACCTCATCATAGCAGAGCTTATAATGGGGGAAAAAAAAATGGAAACAACCTCGATGCTCATGAAGATTGAAACGGTTAAACAAATCCACATCAGTATTGAATAATACCCAAGATTTACTGTTAAGAGGAAAACAATTTTAGAACCTACTTATGAATAGATATTTGCAGTGGATTACACATGCATAAAAATTCCCTGGAATAAACAAGAAATTAATAACAGATGGTACCTATTGGGGGGATGAGAATTTAGTGAATGGGGACAGGGACGAAGGAGAAACTTTTCACATAGGATTTTTTAGATAGTTTTTGATGTCTGGACCATGATATTTATTTATTCAAGAATTTAAATTAAGCATGAAATACAAAGAAAATGAAACCACTGGTAATCCATATAGGCACATCTGTGAACACATAGAAAGACATCTAGAAGGATGCACACCAAATAATAGTTGAAGTCCCCTTTGGAGTGTGGGATCCGGAGGCACGTTGAAGTGAGACTTTGTTTTACCAAAGATATCTAGGTTAGTAGGATCTTCCCCCCACCCCAAATTTTATGTATTGTGTGATTCTAAACAGATGGGGGAAGTCTAGAAAAGAAAACAAAATAATGAAATTAAGTGGTAACAGATTACAGCAAAAGACTGAAACCCAAAGCTGGAAACTTAAGAACCAAATTAAGACTTTTGTTGGGAGGTTCTGTAGTGCAGAGGGGTTGGTTTTGCCTGCCTAACATCCGTCCCTTCCTTTGCAGCACCTGAAAATCCACTCTCAGATCCTGAACTTCTTGAGGAACTGATAAAACCTAGAGGGCCAAGGTGGCCACATGTTCTAAACCTGGCCAATCAGAACACTGGGTCAGGGATGGTCCTATTACCTAAGCTGGGCCAATGAAAACTATTACAGTTTCCTAAGGGGCTGATGAAACCAAGCGGTCCAAGAATGGCCATGTGAGTCAGGCCTGGTCAATGAGAAACACTGAATCACCCTGGCCACAAGGATTGGGTAAGAGATGGCATGTAACCTAAGATCAGCCAATGAAAACTCTTCCCACTTTTGCTGGAAAGGTGTGTGAGCTCAAAAGGGGTGGTCTCCTTCTCATCGTATTCCTAAAGGTAGAAGAACACAGACCTGGGATACTGGAGACAATTTTGCCACCAGGAGGGAACAGGCTCCCCAGTGACGAGGCCAACACAGAGAAAAGCAGGGTGCAGAAACAAAGACAGAGAGATTCCTGAGGATGTAATTTGAGGAACTGATCCAGCCATGCCCCAAGCTCATACCCCCTGGATCTTCCAGCTATGTGAGCCAACACTGTCCCCTTCTAGCCTAAGTCCTATGAACTGCACCCCAAAGAATCCCAGCTGATACAGTTCACAATCTGTAGGAGTCATAAAAATGGGTAAAAAATCAAACCTTATAACAAGTCAAAACCATGTACAATGGAAAAAATTTTAAAGGCACAATTATAAGTGGCAGAAATCAAAGAAAAATGAAATAGTCATCCCCCAAACTTTTTCGCTAAGAAGAACATTGTCGTGATGTGTAGAAAACTAAAAATGCATTAGAATTCAGGAAACTTTCAAATATAGTCTGAAATATGAAGGTTATAAGTTCCACTTCCCCATGAAATGAAAACTCCTCTACCACCTCTCCAGCAAGTGGCCGTGTGACCCGAGATGGAATAATTCCAGGCGCTGCCACTTTTCTACTTCTACAAAAATGCCACGTATTTTGAACAGCCATTTAATGTGTATCCTTTCCTGCAAACATGGGCTAAGGATACAGAAGTACAATGGTCCTTAAACACATGAAAAGATGTTCAGCCTCCTTCAATATTTAGGAAAATGCAAATTCAAGTAACTACGAAACAGTACCTTTCACTTCTCAGATTAGCAGAGATGCAAAAGCTTGCTAATACCTAATGACGTCAGCCATGTGGGGAGATGGATGGCTCTCACACTGCAAGTGTGTCCACTGCCGTTTCAGGAGAACACTTGGCAATATTTGTGAAAAAGTTTAATGCATACACCTTTTGGTCCCAGAATTTTACTTTGAGGATTATTATCTACAGAAATATTTGCACATAGGCTCAAATACATAGGGACAGGGATGTCTGTTGTGGCATTATTTATACTAGCGGAAGATTGAAAACAGCCCGAAGGTTTCTCAAAGGCTGGTTAATGACATTGGCAAACTACCCCTGGAATACCAGGCAACAGTTTAAAAGGACAGACTGTATCCTCGATTTTGTGACAAGGAAGGATGCCTAGGGTGTTTTGTCAAGTGAAAAGGCAAGCTTCACTATAGGCTGTATGTCATGTGTATGTGTGTGGGTCTGCAGAGAATATTTCTAGAAGGATGGAGCAGAAACAGTTGAGAGCAGTTACACCCCTGTGGAGTGGGACTTGCCTGTGGAGGAGGAAGGAAGACTTCACTTTACACATCATACCCTTCTGTTTGAACTCCTTGCCACAGCAGCGATAATGGGTAACACACCCTGATTGCTCTAAGCGCTTGACAAGAATGAATTCGTTTAATCCTCACAACAGCATATGAGGTCAGGGAAGATGGGGATGCTTGTATGGTTCACAACTGGAGCCCAGCTCCTGGCTCCATGCCTGGCACAGAGTAAGTCTCCATAAATGCGTGTTGATTTTGTTTGTTGGATTGGTCACCATGCTCTTCTGCTTCTCTTGGTATGAAAGGTTAACATTAAAAAGAAAAAAAAGTAAACTAGCTTTAAACGTTAAAACCAAAGAAACAACATGGATGATTCTTGAAAACATTAAGTGAAAGAAGCCAGACGCAAAGGACAATATATTGTACGATTCCATTTATGTCAAATGTCCAAAATAGGCAAGTCTGTAGAGACAGAAAGTAGACTAGTAGAGGGAACTAATGGGTGCGGGGTTTCTCTTTGGGGTGATGCAAATGTTCTGGAATTAGATAGTGGTGAGACTCCCTTGACTTTGTAAATACACTAAAAATCACTGAATTGTACTCTTTAAGAGTGTGTATTTTGGGAATTCCCTGGTGGTCCAGTGTTAGAACTCCGTGCTGTCACTGCTGAGGCCCTGGGTTCAATCCCCGGTCGGGGAACTAACATCCCACAAGCCGCGCAGCACACGCAAAAAAAAAAAAAAAAAAGGGAGATTAAAGGTAAAAAACAAAACAAACAAACAAAAGACAGAAGAGCCTACTTCCAAAAGAGCTTCAGGCGCTCTGCCCCATGGTGACACACAAGCCCCGACCCCCACATCAACCTGATTCCTTCTCGGATCCACCTGCTGTCTTCCCATATTCCAGCTGGGGAGACTGAGGCTCAGAGACGATCAATGCCTGGTCCAGAGTAAAAACTGCCAGAACCAGAATTTGAACCCAGGACCAAGTGACCACGAAACCCTAGTGGCCCTCAGTCACTCTGCTTCTCTGTAATTGGGGATGATGCGGCTCAGAAAGGTGGGGTCACTTGTCCTCAGTCACACAGTAGGAGAACGAGGGTTCAAACCCTGGACTATGTAGCTCCTGACTCTGGGCCATGATGAGCTCGATGAAGAAATGTGGGGCAAAGAGTTCAAACCCTGGACTGTGTAGCCCCTGACTCTGGGCCATGATGCGCTAGATGAAGAAATGTGGGGCAAAGAATGAAAAGGGGCAAAGAGAGTGTTTTCTCGGCCAGAGAAAAGAGCCTGGCTTAGGGTGGGAGGTAGTCTTTACGGACTCAGCTCAGCAGCTGCAAAGACTCCACGTGCATCTTCCCCTGACTGGTCCCCCTTAGATGGCAGGAGACCAGCTCCCCGCTTCCCTCCCCAAGCAAGAGCCCATGGCTGAGCCAGGCCAGCTGGTCAGACCCCTGGGATTGGGAAAGCAGGGGTTTGGGACTCTACCATCTGGCCCCTCAGCCGGCAAGGACAGTTGGAGGAGGCCCTGAAGGAGGACTCTGGGTCACATGGCCTAGACCTGGGAGGCGGGGTTCCAGGAAGGCTGCTGCAGCAGCTGGGGTGGGGGACAAGGGGAAGGACACGAGGAGGACACAGGGATGAGGCGAGATCAAGGGAGAGGGGCAGAGATGGAGAACTGAAATGAAGAGACGGAGAGAAGAGAGTGAGAGAGTAAGACAGAGAGAGATAAAGAGACAGAGAGACAGACAGACAGGTGAGAAAGAGAGAGAAAAAAACTAAGAGAAAGAGAGACACAGAGGAACTGGGGGAGACTGGGAGACAGGCCCAGAGTGAGGCAGAGGGGGAAGAGATCACTCTCACAGCCACACCCCCTCAGACCCGGAGCCAGCACCTCCCCCAGCCCAGCCTGGCCCTGGTGCCCTGAGGGGTAGAGCAGCCAGGAGATGTGCCCGGCTGGACCGACCCCCTCCCTCCTGCATATGCACAGGGTCTGGGATCTCAGGCAGGCCCCAGGGGGACAGCAGGGCCTTGGGAGGCCGCTCCCCTCCCCAGTGGCAGCTCCTGAGGCCCAGCTGGACTCCATATGGGGCCTTGGCCCACTGAGTCACTCCCCACCTCGGGCTCCCTCTGCTGGGGAAAGGGGCCAGGAGTCCTGTGCTGGGCCTACCCATCGCTGTGTGACCCCCCACCCCCAGGCTCTCATCCGCCCTGGGCCTCAGTCTCTCCCTTAAACAATGGGGACCTCACCTCCTGGTCCCCAGGGCTTGGTGGGCCTAACCCCCTCCATGTGGAGGGAAGAGCCGGCTCTGCACTTGTGTAGGGCAGGAGGCCCCAAACCTTCCCTCTGAAACCTAAATGGCCAAAAAGGGAGACGAGGATGCTCAAGGTCACCAGTTCCACCCAAAATGCAAACGCAAAGACCGCAGTGAGATATGCTGCCTATTCACCAGACTGGGAAAAAAAATCTAAAAAGTCTGCCAACACCAAGTGTTGGCAAGCATGGGCAGAAACAGGAGCTCTCATTTGCTGCTGGGGACGAGAGCATTAAATGGCATCAGGACTCAGGCGAGCAATCTGTCACAGGTGAACTGTAAACTGGCAGTTGTAACTTTCGGCGCTATATTAACGTCTCATGTAGCACCTCCCCCCGCCCCGCCAAATACATTTTTTAAAAGCTCCATGGATGGGGGGACGTGCCAAACTGGAATATAATCAGAAACAAATGAAACAACTATTTCACATAAATAACAGAATCTACGGAAGGCAGAGAAATAACCCAACTTTTGAACACAGTATAGTGACGATGTGCCCTCTGGTGGAAGACAATTAAAAATTTAAAACCTGTAAGCGAGAACTGTCTCTTAGTCAGATTTGCTGGGTCAGCAATTCTGAAACTACATCCTGCAGTATGTAGACTTTACAATGTTTGTATGAAATCACTACTGTTATTATGTCCATTTGACTGAAGAAGAAACTGACGCACAAAAAGAAAAATAATTCCAAGTTAGCCAGTTGGTAAGTCACAGAGCTGGGCTTGACCCCAGGCAGCCAGGCTCCAGCATCCATGGCCTTGACCTTGGCATGTACTGCCACCCAGAGTCCCGCTGTCACCAAATGGCTTAGCATTAGGGTCCTTCCCTTTGCACGGAGGAGGCGCCTGAGGCTCAGACCTGAGGCAAAGCCACGTGCCCAACATCGCACACCTAGTAAGTGGCAGAGCTCTGATTCAAACCCACACCTGCTGAGTCCTGAGTCTGTGCTTTTATTCACTGAAATAAACTACTGAGGAAGAGTTAGTCAACATCGTAAGACGATGAATAGTCGTAGTAATAGTTGCTGCTGTGCTGGAGGTCTCCATTTGCCCCTCCTGACCCACAGTCTAAGCTTCTCCATCCTGCTCTGTGCCCTGGGGTCACTGGGGGCGGAGTCGGGTGGGCTGACCTGTATGGACCATAGCAACTGGCTCCCCTGTCTTCTGGCTTCCAGGTTGGCTGGGCTCAGGATTGGCTACATAATTTGCAGGGCCCAGTGCAAAATGCAAATGCAGGTCCCTTGATTCAAATGTTCAGAATTTCAGAACAGGACAGGGATTTCCCTGGCAGTCCAGTGGTTAAGAAACCACGCTTCCACTGCAGGGGGCACGGGTTCTATCCCTGGTCGGGGAACTAAGATCCTGCATGCTCCGCGGCACGGCCAAAAGAATTTCAAAACAGGAGAGCAGAGCATAAAACCGAGTGTGGGGTCCTGTGGGGCTGCACCCATGAAGTAAGTCCTGTGAACGTAGCGGAGGGGACCTATCATTTCCCGGCTCCTCCCTGCAGCAGCGGCCATTCTTGCCCAAGGGTCCCCGCTCCTTCCAGGTGACTCTGCACCCCCTGTCCTCCCCCACCCCCCTCACCCCTGCCCGGAAGTAAAGCTCCCTCCTATCGGCCCCAAGGCTTCCCCATTCCCTGCTCACACCTTTGTCAAGACTCTCGATAGGCCCTCTTCAAATCGTCCTCAGTGGAGCATGCCTTCTGTTCCTGTTGGGATCCTGACAGTCACAGATCCCCATTTGCTGGGAACTCACCACATCCCAGTGCACACCTTCACCTGGCCCTGGGATGCCCGCGCTGAGGCAGTCCTACTTAAGATGGGACGACAGAGGTTCAGAGAGGGACTACACTTGCACCCTGGCTGGGATTTGAACCCAGGTCTGTCTGCCACCCCTTAGGGCTTTCATCACTTGGCCCCTAGCTGCTACTACTCCTTGCTCCCTCCTCTGTCTGACCATCCAGGCCACCACTTGTTTCTGCCGATATTCCAGGTGATCCCTCAGAGCAGACGTGGGGCCGAGTCATCCCTGCGTGACCACTGCCTGCGCAGCTATGGACCTCAGGCAGTGATGGATTTTTCAGAGGCCAGTGAGAGGGTCATGTTCCCCACCATGGTCTGGGAGTATCGAGGGAGGAGGGTGGATGGGAACTAAATGTGGTCCTGAATGGCCACTTGGTGGCTGTGTGACTTTGGGAGAGCCAGGACTCTTTCTGTGCTGTGGTTTCCTCACATGTCCAGTGAGGATAACCACAGCACTTCCCTCGTAGGGCTGCTGGGGAGGAGGGACAGGTTATCAGTGGCTGGCACAGAACACAGATCAGCGGTTCTCAAAGTGTGGTCCGGGTACTCCTGCGGATTCCCAAGATCTTTTCAAGGGGTCTGCAAGGTTACAACATTGTTTAAAAAAATACTAAGCTGTTAATTTGCCTTTATCCCTCTCATTCTCTTCCAGGTGCACAGCAGGGTTTTGCAGGGACCGCATGACCAGTGCTATTGCAAGAGACACTGAATGCAGAAGCAGAGGTGAGAAGCCAGTGCTCTTTTTTTTTTGGCCACACCGGGTGGCATGCAGGATCTTAGTTCCCCGACCAGGGATCAAACCTGTGCTAACCACTGGACTGTCACGGAATTCCCTCCAGTGCTCCTTTAAGCCGGGCATGAAAGGGAGCTGCAACGTTGAAAACGATGCCAATCTTCTGCCTACATTTTTTTGTTGTTGTTTTGGAAAATATAGTTATTCTTCATAAAAGAATGCTTTGGGGTTCATAGGTGATTGATTTATTGTTGTTGTTTTTAAACAAAATCAATCGTTTAAATATGTCCAGTTTTCATTTTTAATATAGTAAATATTAAACACGCAAACAAGCTCTTTGGGATCTCAGTGATTTGTAAGAGGTAAAGGGATCCTGGAGACAAGGCAGTTGAGAACCGCTGGGGTACAGAAAGCAATGACGTCCCTGACATCCTATTCAGATCTGTTGCTCTTTGCTTCTTTGCCCGTCTTCCTCGCCAGAATGTGAGCCCCATGGGGGCCATGAGTTTTTGTCAGTTTTGCTTACTGCTGTATTCCAGAAAAGCGCCTAGCGTGTTGACATAGGTGCTCAATAAAGATTTGCTGCATAGATAACTGAATAAATACTAATTAGTGTCATGTGCTTTTATTATCAGTCGACTTTTTTTTTTTTTTTTTGCCAGACACTTTAGAAGCATAACTATGCGGGAGTGGTGAAGAGTTGAGGGACTTGGATTTGAATCCAAGCTCTGCCACTGGCTACCCTGGGCCATTAGTTCACCTCCCAGAGCCTCAGACATTGTTCCTGGGATGTAAAGGCAGGAGTTGTCACACCTTGGGAGGTGAGACGCAGCTCCTACATTCGCACCTCCAGTCAGCGCATCAAACAGTAAGATACCAAGCACCACAGGCTGCCAGGCTAGGAGCAGAGATAAAGCAGACACTGTGTCTGTTCTCTAAGAGCCGCTGTTTTGTAATGGAGACACTGGCTAGCTGTGCGTCCTTGGGCCAGGCTCTCTACCTTCCATGCCTCAGTTTCCCCGTTGGTCAAATGGGGGATAATAACAGTACCAATCTCTTAGCGTTGCTGGGAGGGGTCAGTGAGAGCTCGGCACAGAGGCTGGTGGGGGAAGCACTCCATGAATGCCGTTATTTTATTCATTTATTTATTTTGGCTGCCCGAGTGGCATGGGCATCTTAGTTCCTCCACCAGGGATCAAACCTGTGCCCCCTGCACTGGGAGCGCGGAGTCTTAACCATCGGACCGCCAGGGAAGTCCCATGAATGCTGTTATTATTCTGTGCAAAGCCAGCCCCCTACCTCTGGGCCTTGGTTTCTCCATCCAGGAAACAGGTGTCAGGGTCCTGGAAAACGCTCAGTGTGCTTGTGATCTACCTACTGCTTTTTGGCTCTAAATCTTTCCTCCCCCTTTGTACCCCCTTCCCTAGGGGTGGTGGGTGCTTCCAATAGTGGCTACTAGCTGGACTGCCTCAGTATTCCCTTTCTGTTTCCAGCTCTTCTAACACATTTGAAATAAATCCCTATCTTAAATCCCCTCTGTCTGAAATACCTCAAGTGGGATCTGACCCTGACTCTGGCCCCACTGTGTTTAGAAAGCCCCCGTCTGTGTCAGCCAGGCCGTACCTGCAGCTTCTTGAGCTGGCTGTTGACAGTGGCCAGGTCCCCACCAGGGTCCACATCTTGCAGCTGGCTTTCCATGTGAAGCAGCTTCTTGTCCAGCTCAGCGAAGCTCTGCACCAGCTGGTCAGCCTTGCTGGCCTCAAAGAGCTGCCTCGCCTTGGCCTGGGTGGTGCTCTCCAGCTCCGCCCAGCACTGCCGGATCTCACCCAGCTTCTTCCGCACCGAGGCTGCCAGCTCTGGTTTCTCCTGCATCAGTTGCTGGCCCTCCTGCCCCAGACGATGGGAGGCAGGAAATGAGGGGGAGGGAGTGGATGGTGGGGAGGGACAGAGAAATATGGGGGCAGCAGAACATAGGGAGAGACGTGGAGAGAGAGACAGAATCAAGGAGTTGGAGACACACAGAGAGACAGAGACATGATGGGTGATTGGAGAGAAAGCACCAAGCATGGGAAGAGAGATGAGGAGAGACAGACAGATAGACAGAGGTGTGGGGAGGGAGACAGACAACACAGAGGCATGAAAAGGAGACAGCGAGAGACAGATAGCCATAGAGTGGTGGATACAGAGATGTGCACAAAGTTAGAAACATCGGAAGAGGACCATAAGACAGAGAAGGGGAGCGAGAGACAGAGGTGGAAGAAAGAGACAGAGAGAACAAACCTCCATTAAACTCCAAGTCAAGGAGAGTGGCTTTGCCACGTGCCACCATTATGGGGCACCGGTGGCCATTTAAGGGTTTAAGACCCACCTGGGTCCCTCTGTTTTGAGTGAAAAGAGTGGGGGGATCCAGGGCAGCAGGTCTAGGGGCAGTTTTGGGGGTTGATGCTTAGAGCAAAAATCTGCCTGGGTCCCTCCAAGCTGAAGTCAAGCTCCAATATATGCTGGCCTAGAGCCACATATATCGTATGACGTATTAAAAAGAACAATACCATAGCAATTACAGCTCCTAGGTGCCTGGCCTTGTGTTAAGCACTTTATGTACTCAAGAGCCTACATTTCTTATTTCCTAATTTTAAAGCAGAGCATAAACAACAAGGTCCAATTGTATAGCACAGCGAACTATATTCAAAATCTTGTAATAAACCATATGAAAAATAATATGTATATGTACGTGTATATGTATACACATATATATGACTGAATCACTTTGCTGTACACCAGAAACTAACACCATGTTGTAAATCAACTATACTTCAATAAAACTGGGGCTCAAAGAAGTTAACACAATTCCCCCAAGGCCCCAGAGCTGGTAACAGCATAGACAGAATGAGAACCCACGGTTGTAGGAACCCAATGTTCACTTTAACCCCAGCTTCCCAGGGCTGCCCCAACCTGACTACCTGACTTTCTATTTTAAATGCTCCAAATGGTGTGGAGGGAAGCCTGGTAGGGGAGATTATAAGAAGGGGTGAAATATTTAACAACCATTCAGAAGAGATGTTGGCCATTTCACAGACAGGCAAACTGAGGCTCAGAGAGGTTACGTGAATTACTCAAGGCCACAAAACTAGGAGCAGATGTGGAAGTTATCTGAACCAGTTCAGGGGTATGAGAAGAGCGGGCTGGCAGCGGAGGGTGAAGGAGGTGAGACATGGGTTCCCTGGAGGCCCCTGGCACCTGGCATGGGCAGTGGGTCCTTCTGCATACTCACCCTCTCAATCTTCTCCAGCCACTCCTTATTCTGAGCCAGCTCTGCCATGAACGCCTGATGCCGGAGCCATCTCTTATGCAGCTTGTGGCCGTCTTCCCGCGTGCTGTCTCGCGCCATCAGCATCTTCTCATGGATCCAGCCATCCAGCTGTGCAGGATGGGGGAGGGGCTCAGCCAATTCCCCACAACCTGCCATAGCCCCGCCCCCCCATCCCCTCCACAATGTCCCAGGTTCAGGGCCTAGGCTTCTAGGACTGGGGAAGGAGAGAAGGGTGGGATGGAAAAAGCTGTGCAAGTGAGGCCTTTATGGCAGGGGTGTGCAGCTTAAGCCCTTTCCTGGGGAGTAGGGGATGGATGAAAGGGTCCCCAGAATGCAACGTCTCTTAGCCCTCTGTCCTCAGGGCAGCCCTTCTCAACTCCTCATAAGCCCTAAGCCCCAAGGTAGGGTTCCTAGGCCAGTCTTCCCACCCATAGCCAAATCAGCCCTCCAAAACAAGCCCTCCAACCTAATTCAACTCACTTCCGATTCAGTCTTGCACCCCTCACCCCCAGCAATACTGAGACCCTTCAATTCAGTCTCAGCCACCCCCAATAAGGACCAATTCAAGATCTCCAACCCATTCCCAAAGGTATCAGGTGAAGCCCCATATCTAGTCCCAGACCCCCAATATGGCCAGATGAACCCCTAAAAACCCTCCCAACTAGTGCCAAGTCTAGTTCCCTCCAAACCATCCCTCCAATGTGGGGTAGACCCATCCCCTGCAACCCAGATCCAGCCTCCTGAATGAGCCCACAGAACTCCCCAAATCCAGCCCTGAGGATCCAGCCCAAGACCACAGTTCACCAAAACCATGATGCATTGTGGCCCCCAACCAAAGCCAACCCCCCAAATGCAAGCATCAGGGCTACCTTCTGGCTCCCCACATGAGTCTACCCCAAATGAGATGCTACAAATCTAGCATCAGACTCTCCAGCATGGACCAGATAGAACCTCCGCAGCCAACCCCCCCTCCCAAACTAAAGCTATTTCTAGCGCCCCCACTCACCAACAAAACCGGTCATCCCAAATGCAAGCAACAGGAGTGGGCCCCTCTCGCCACCCTCAGCAGACCCGTCACAGGGCTGCTTTCTGAGCCCCCCCTCCCTCCCAATGAGACTCGTCCCTCAAGCAGGAACCTCCCCACTCATGACCAAACCTGGCACCTGGGCAGTTTGCTCCTCCCCTTTCTCCTCCCCCCTCAGTCACAAGATCCTCCTCCTCCCTCTTGGGGAAAAAAACAACAGAAAATCACGGACTCTGGCTTACAGTCATAGCCAAGGACAAATTCCCAGTCGGCCAAACCCCACTCCATGTCCCCTGAGCATGTGCTCCCCAGGGGTCCAGGACAGCGTCATACTCCCTCATACATACACAGACACACACACGAGCCAAGTCAAATGCTGAATCCTCCAATGCTATCAGATTCCCGACAAGCAGGGAAGAGTTTGCCAATGGCAGCCACAGCGCATAGGGAAGGCAAAGCCCCTGAAGGAGAGGTACTCTGTCATCAAGGTAAAGCCCCCCCAAAGTGATTGACCCCCATCACTGAGGGCAAAGCCAGAGTCCCCAACAACCCAGGAAAAAAGCTCCCAAGTGTCAGAGCCCTCCAAACCCAGAGCAAGTCCAAGACCCTCATCGCCCACGGCAGACCCACGCAAAAGTGATTCGCCCCCATCATCTAAGGCTAACGCAGATTCTGCAAGAACCAGGGAAGAATCTCTCCAAAGGCTGAGGGTCCCCCAACCCCAGGGCAAATCTCAGAGGCCCCATTACCCAGAGGAGAGGCCCCTAGAGAGGTTGGGACCCCCTTAGCCCCCAGGGCAAATCCACACTACCCCAGGAGTAGCCTTAGAAGTCCTCCCTTTCCGCTACTCTCCCTTGGGACCTGGCCCCTCAGTCTGGCCCGCAGCAGCACCGCGGACAGCTCCCGGCATCTGGGCCCCTCCCCAGGACTGGGGTCCCTGCGCCTTACCGACCCGCCCCCGCGCCGCCGGCGCCCCTCCCTCCCGCGGCGGGCGGGCGAGCACGCGCCCAAGCCCCCTCCCCCGCCCGCCTCGGCGGGGGTGCGCGTCAGCCCCCTCCCCTGGGCGCCCCCGAGACCTGAAGTGGCGGAGGCGTTGGCGGGCGGTCCCTGCAGCGGGCGGGCGGGCCTCTCGCCCCTCTACCGCGACGGCGGCGGCAGCGGCGGTGACGGCTGAGTCTCCGGCGGACGCGCGCCCCCTCCCCCGCCACCGCGCAGCGGCAGCGCGCCCGCCCGCGCGCGCCCCCTACCTGCCTACGTGCCCGCCTCTCTGCCGGGCCCCAGATGCGCGTAGAGGAGAAATCATCACCCTCCCTAAAGCATGGGAAGGGGGGTGTTCCTGCGCCATCTCAGATGATTGCTGCTTGGTCCAGAACAGTCTAACGAGAGGGGGAAGGGGCTCCTGGGACAAATCAAACGGCGGGGGGGAGAGGGGGTAGGCTGGGGCCTGGGCTACGTCAGCTATGTGAGGGGGTGAGGTGGGGTGGGAAAGGGCTCAGATTCCTGGCTACCTCAGCTATACAGGGGTAAAAAATATGGGAGTGAGCCGGAAATATCTCTTATAAGACTTCAGTCCAGAATAATCTCCAGTGGGAAGAAGGGGGACAGGGGGTTCTTGAACTCATCTCTAGTGGGCTCGAGTCCCAGACCCATCTCTAATGGACTTGAGTTGGGAGGGGGTATATGGAAGCCCTTATCCATTTCATGTGTGGGGAGAACATGGGGGTTCACCATGGGGGGAATCAAATCATCTTTAATTGGGGAGATTCGGACCTGGTTCCTGAACCATCTTTGGTTGGGGGAAACTTAAGTACTGTATCATCGCGGAGGGGGTACGAATTATCCTGAGTCAGGTAGATAGATGAGACCAGGACCATCTCTGTTTGGGTTTAGGAAAATGTTTACTGGGCCATCTCTCATGGGGCCATCTCTTATGTGGTCAGGGTGCAGAATAGTTTCTATGGAATGCAGGGTAAGGAGAGAAAGGCAGCATATCTCCTGGGCTGTCTCTAATGGAGAAGGGGACCTGGACCACCTCTGATTTGGGTTGGTCCTAATGGTTGTGTAGTTCATCTCTAAAGGGGCAGAGCTTGATTCCTGGACACTGTTAAAGGGGCGAAGGCTTGGTCGGGGACTGTCTCTGACCGAAGCTGCGCTCTGGGCTTCTGGTCCACCCACGGCTCCCCCCACCCCTCTCCTGTCTCCCGTCCCTCTCTCCCCATCAGAGAGCTGCTCACGAACCTCCGGCGGGGAAAGGTGAGATCAGCGCGCGTCCCCGCGGGACCTGTGGGCGCGGACGCGCGCCGTTGCCAGGGGCACCCAAGGCCCCTCCCTCCTTCCCCAGCGCGTGGGTGGAGGAGCCTTGAGGAGCATGCGCACTGAGGCCAGGATCCGCACGCCTCCTGGCGGCGCGAAGTGAACTTCGCTCCGCGACCCACTTAGACGGGGCGCCCCCTCCCCCACTGCGCCTCGGTGCTGGAGCACTTCCCTGTCTAGGAAGGAAGTCCCTGTGCCCCAGCACAGCTGGAGTTCCTACCTCGTGGCAGTCTCGGAGGAAGTGCTGCAGCCCAAGTTGGTCGTGTAGCTTCTGCATCCATTGGTGGGCCCGTAGTTGGTTTTCTTGGCTCCTGGGGGTGGAGAGATAGGAATTGGGGGAAGCCTGTGTCTGGGGGCGCTGGCAGTAGGGCTGTGAGGGCGTCAGGCTTGTCAGGGCTAGGAACCTGGGGCATATGTACAAGTGAGGAAGAGGAGAGAGCAAGGTAGGGATGGGAGTAAAGGCAAAGAAACATCAGTGGGGGCAAAGCCAGGGACAGAGCTGGGGGAGGAAGAGAGAGGAGGGAGGGAGAGGAAGGCGGGGTGGGGGGAGAGAGAGAATGGGAGAGAGAGGGACAGAGACAGACAGATACCTGAAAAGAAAGAAATACCCTTAGAGAGACACAATCCCATAGAGAGAGATAACAGACCTACAGAGTAAGAGATACCGAGAGAGATAAAAACTTAGAGAATGAGAGACACCTAGGGAGAAAGAGAGATTAGGAGGGAGAGATAGATTGACGGGGGGTGGGGGGGTATGCAAAGGCTTAGAGAGATAAACAGGAACACATACAGGCACAAGACCAGAGATAAAGAGAAACAAAGACTTCAAGAGGGAATGATTGACAGAGACTTGGATGAAAGACAGACAAAGAAAGAGACCCAGAGATAGAGAAAATAGGAAAACACGAGGGAAGAAATGAAGCAAGGGTAGTGCCAGAGACAGAGAAAGAGACAGAGAAGAGAGCAGTAGACAGAAAGCAGAGGGAAGGAAAGTGACAGAGAGGGTCAGGGGAGGGACAGCCCAAAAAGGGACAGGAAGAGAAGTGGCCGGATGCCCCCAGTAAAAGACACAGCCAGACAGACAGAAGGCTGCAACAGAGTTGGAGAGAGGGATGAGAGCAGGGCATGGATGGATGCAGCCGGAGCCACACGGAGGCAAGGAGGGGCGGACCCTTGGCCTAAGTGAACTGGCTGGGCTGGACCCAGGCCCGACCACCCCGGAGCCAGCAAGCACCACAGCCCCAGGCAGTCTGGCCTCCTGCCCACAGTGCAGGGCAAAGTGCCCAAGAGGCCTGGTGGAGACGGCTGAGGGGGTCCCTCTTTGCTGTGCCTTGAACAAGCAACTCCCAGCTCAGGGCCTTGGCACTGGCTGTTTCCTCTGCCTGGAACGGTCTTCCCCCCAAAGTGTACTCAAATGTCACGTTCTCAGCAAGACCCCTGCTGATCACTCCCCAACACTTTCTGGCTTTCTTTCCTTCTTTAACTTTCTCCTTTGCACTTAACACTATCTAACACACTGCATATGTTACGTATTTCTCTTGTCTGTCTCTCCCCCCAGGACGTCATTCCATGAGGGCAGGAATTTTTTGTCTGTTTTGCTCACACCTGTATCCCCAATGCCTAGGAAAAGGAGCTGGCACACAGTAGGTACTCAATACATATTTTATGAATGAAAGAAAGCAAGAGAGACAGAGAGGCAGAAAAAAAGAGAGATGAAGGTATAGGTAGAAAAAACAAGGAGAGACAGACAAGGAAACAGAGATACATAGTTGTACAGGGAGATGGAGGCAAAGAGATGGAGTGTGTGGGAGAGAGTTACGGAGAGAACCAAGGGCAGAGCTGGATGGAAGGGCCAGAGACAAGCAAAATATGTACTCCGTCCTGCCAAGACTCAGCTCAGGAACCAGGAAATAGGAAATGCCTCTGAAATTGAACCAGACTCAATCCCTCCAGGCCTTCAGCAGCCAACTTGTCAAGCATCAGTCCTAGGGATGAGGAAAATCCCTTGTTTCCGGGAGGGTGAGAAAAGAGCTGTGACCTCTGGCAAGTCTGTTGCCCTCTCTGAGCCTCATGTGCCAAGATGCAAGAGTGCCCTGCACGCAGGGCTGGGCCAGGTTCCAGGCGAGGTGAGGCTCGTGGAGAGGGAAGTGACTTGCTCTGAATCTACAGGTTGAGAGGCAGAGCTGGGACTAGGACCTGGCCCTGTTTGACCCCAGGGCTCCCACGGCCCCCTGCATCTCTCCCATCCTGGCCCTGACCATCCTGGGCCATCCTTGTCAGACAGCATGTGAGCTCTATGAGGGCAGGAATCGTGTTCTGTCCTGGTCACCCAGGATGCGCGCCCAGCATTGCCCCACACAGGGCCTGGAACACAGCGTGGACTCAGTACTTGTTTAATTGGCTGAAGAATAAATGAATAGGGACTTCCCTGGTGGTCCAGTGGCTAAGACTCTGTGCTCCCAATGCAGGGGGGCTCGGGTTCGATCCCTGGTCAGGGAACTAGACCCCGCATGCCGCAGCTAAAGATCCCACACACGGCAACGAAGCTCCCACGTGCTGCAACTACGACCACAGCCAAATAAATTTTTTAAAAGAATAAATGAATAAACAATAGAATGAAAGGAGCCATTAATGACTGCAAAGGAATGAAGGCGTGACTCAGAAGAACAGCTCTCCAGGCTCCTCCTCCCCATTCTGCAGAGCCCGGCAGACAGCAGACACTCAAGAAATGCTGGGTAAAAGAAGGAAGGGGCCAGGCCTGGAGCGGAGGATGCTAGATCATGAATTTCCATCCTCAGGATGAGAATCTCCATAAAAGTTTTCCTTTAGGAAACTCCAACCTTGTCCCAAATGAATTTAGGGAAAAAAGTCGCCGGAGACTGAAAAGCCAAGGGGCTGGGGCCTCGGGGCTGTGGACGGTGGTGGAGGGACCGGGTATGATTTCCATCAGGAGACAGAAGATGCAGCAGCATTGGGCTCTCTTCCTGCCTCGCTCATGCCAGAGAGGAGAAAGCTGGGGTCACCAGGACGGGCAGAAACAGCAACAATGATGGACAGAAAGAAGTGGGGCTGAAGGGAATCCTCTAAAGGACTCTGCTTGTGGGCTGGGGTTTGTTTTGTGTTTTTTTGCGGCGGGGTGGGGTTGCTGTTTTGTTCAGGGCTTAGAACAGTGCCTGGCACACAGTAGATGTTAACATTTTAACAACCAGTCCGGCTATCCCAGGCTGAGGGCAGGCTTGGGAGAGAAACTTTTCATTTTTGCAGCTTTTGGGTTATCGACCACAAGTTACCTTTTCACAGATCATCAATTTAAATCGAATCTAAAGCAATATGGAATTAAATAGAAATCAAAGACACAGAGAGGGAATTCCCTGGAGGTCCAGTGGTTCGGACGCCATGCTTCCATTGCAGGGGGCATGGGTTCGATCTCTGGTCGGGGAACTAAGATCCCGCAAGCCGCACGGCACGGCCAAGGAAAAAAAAAAAAAAGAGAGAGAGACAGAAGAGCAGAAATGTGATGGAAAGAAAGGGAATCCTGGCCTCCTTGCCCCTCCCCTGTGCCGAGATCCCACCCCCTGTGCCCCTGGGGTCTGAGGGACCTACTTCTCCAGCAGCCGAGTCACGGCCTCCTGGGCCTGCTCCCCGTAGGCGTTGCCCTGTCTCAGCAGGCTCTCAGCAGCCTGCACGGCCACCTGCATCTTCTGCTGGTTCAGCTCCATCGTGGTGAGAAAATCCCGGTGCCGTTTCAGTGCCTCCTCCACCGACTCCACGGTGCCCGGCAGGTCCAGACCCGACAGTGCCATCTCCTGGAATGGGGGAGGGGTAATGCTCCCTTTAGCCCTGCTTCATTCCAGGACCAGGGAGAGGCTGCCAGCCTGCCTTGCCACCACTTTCCTCTCCCCTGCTCACTGTTCTAGCATTGAACACGCCAGGCATGGTCCCACTTCAGATCCTTTTCCCATGCTGGTCCCTCCAGATAGCCCCCACGGCTGGCTCTTTCACTTTCTTCAGGTCTCTGACCATCTGTTTAAAATAGCATCCTCCTCCCCCAGCCATATCCCTTTATCCTGCTTTATTATTTTTCATAGCATATACCTGACACGATATTATATATGCTATTACTTGTTTATCATCTCCTCCCCCACATATATACACACACACTAGAATGCCAGCCACACGAGGGTGGGATTTTGTGTTTTGTTTCCTCTGGCCTCCGCCGCAGAACAGTGCCTGGCACAGAGGAGGCACTCAGTAAATATTTGGTTAATTGATGAAGACTGACCTGGGTCCTGTGTGACTTCAAGGAAGTTCTTTCCCTCTCTGGGGTTAGTTTTCTAACTGGTAAAATGGGTGGATCAGAAAGGGTCTCTCAAGGCCACCTCAGCTCCAATGTTTAGTAACCTCATGATTCCAGGGGCCCCCTGTCTGTTTCTCCAGGTAATGCTCTAACTGGGTCAGCTTTCTCTAGATGACCAGCACAGGTAGTCATGCTTTCTAAAATGACCCCTAGGGACTTCCCTGGTGGCCCAGTGGTAAAGAATCCACCTTACAATGCAGGGGACACAGGTTCGATCCCTGCTCAAGGAACTGGGATCCCACATGCCATGGGGCAACTAAGCCCGCGTGCCACAACTGCTGAGCTCGCACGCCTCAACTAGAGAGACCGTGTGCCACGAACTACAGAGCCCACGCGCTCTGGAACCCGCGCGCCACAACTAGAGAGAAGCCCACGCCACAGCGAAAAGTCCCACATCCCACGGGCCGCAACTAAGACCCGATGCAGCCAAATAAATAAATAAAATGATCGCTAAAGGCTGGTACCTACTCTTGGACAATCTGAAAACTGGGTGTTCCATCCTGTCCAAATCCTCACATTTGGTTCCCATCCCAGAAAGTTCCCCCAAATGGATCAGCTGTTCCCAGATAACCACAGCACTTGATTCCTCAAGCCATAAAGGCAGTTACCCTCTCCAGAGACTCTGCAAATTGCCATTCGCAATAAGAAGATAATCTGCTAATTTAGGCCCCCAGAACCACTTAATCCACCACCATTTACTGACCCCAATAATCTCTCAGCCTGAATTCCCTCTACCATAATCTTCATCCTCTGTTATCCACCCCAAGGTCTTCTTTAAACCCCATTGACCATCACCAATCAACCTCATACTCTTTTATTTCCTTCCAGACAATCCACGAACCCAAGAAGCCACTCCAATGAACACCCAAATGCATTACTTACTCAGAATAGTCCACAAACTGTTAATCACCTAAAATAAGACGCCACCCCACACATCAGAATCCTCAAATTCTGTTACACACCCGCCCACACATGTTCACACCGGATGCTTCACAAACCCAGCCATCCGTACCAGATACCTGCCACACACACACACACACACCGCCGCTGACAGCAGATAAGCCACGAAGCCAGTGGTCCCCGCAAACACACTCCTCCATACATTTCCTTGTCCCCGAAATCCCCCGCGGCCTCAGACCCCCGCCCTCGTCAACCCGGAAGCGGGCACCTGGTTGCGCAGCACCGCCCGCGCCTGGCGTAGGTCGCGCAGAAAGAGCTGGTAGACGTGCGCCTGGACCAGCGCCTCCCTGCGCGCCTCCCACAAGCCAAGCAGCTTGTGCCAACCAAGTTCGAGGTGCGGCAGCCACTCGTCGAGTGCCAGGCCCGGACCCAGCTCGGTGCCGTCGCCCGCCAGCAGTGCCTCGCTGGCCGCCACGATGCGCGCGTAGTCCTCCTCGCGCTGGTCCACTTCTTCCTTGAGGGCGGCGTGGCGCGCCAGCAGCGCGTCCGCCTCTTCCAGGCTGCCGGGCAGGGGCCCCTCGCCGCCGCCCGCCGTCTCCTGGGCGCGCACCAGCCAGTCCAGAAAAGCGTCCAGATCATGCAGGAAGCGCTGTAGGCGCCCGGCCGCCGCCACCGCCTCGCCACAGGCCTGAGCTGCGCTAGCCAACGCGCCCCACTCGGCGCCCAGTTCCTCGGCACCCTGATGCAGCCGCGCAGCCTGAGCCGGGAAGCGCACAGCCAGCAGGGCCGCCTCCTCCTGGAGGGCCGCCTGGCGCGGCTCTAGCGCTTGCAGAGCAGCCTCCAGGCCGCTGAGGCGCCACTGCAAGGCGCCGCCCGCGCGGGGCGCGCTCTCCACAGCCCTCCGCTTCTCGCGCACCTGGGCGCGCACCTCCGCCACCTCCAGCAGGTGGTTCTCCACCAGCAGCACCGCGTTCACCTCCTCTTTGCGTTGTTCCGCCAGCTCCACGATGCGGTTCCACCTGCCCAGGGGAAGCAGGGCGGCTTAAGGAGGACGGAGACCCCTCTTGGGTGTGGAGGGCCCATCGACCCTAGGTAGAACCCAGCCACTGTGTGACCTTAGAATGTCATCTTATCTCACCGAGCCCCGGTTTCTGTCTGTGTAAAATGGACTCTGCCAGGTACATTTGCTTAGAACAGCGGTTCTCAAAACGTAATCTAAGCAAGGGCAAAACTATCTTCATCAAAATTCTAAGATGCTATTTGCCTTTTCACTTTCATTCTGTCCCGAGTGTACAGTGGAGTTTTCCAGAGGCTGCAGGACAGAGACTGAGTGCAGAAGCAGACCTGAGAACTCAGCTGCCTTCTCTTAAGCCAGACATTGAACAGATGTGCAAAAACGCAAAACAATGCCATCCTTCTCGCTACATTTTTTTTTGTTTTGAAAGGTTTTTTTTTCATTAAAACATGTTAGCTATGTTAACAGACTAAGTTTATTATTGTTATTTTTAACGACGTAATATTTTTAAATTACTCAGTATTAATTTCTAATGTAGTAAATATTGATAGCTATAACCCACTAAAACAAGCTCTTTGGGGTCCTTAATAGTTTTTAAGAGTGCAAAGTGTTCTGAAACCAAAGAGTGTGGGAACTGCTGGCTTATGACATCAGATAATACGTTGGATGCAATGAATAGTTACTGAGCATGTACTATAAGCCAGGTGCTAAGGCAAACCTGTTTTATTCCAAAATAAATAAATGGGGAAAATTACGCATTGCCCTGTGCCTTCAGGCAAGAGATGATATTTCTCTGGGCCTCAGTTTCCTTTCATAGGCAGTGTATGGTCCAGTTTATAAGCACAGAATCCGAGCCAGACTGCCTGGCTGTGTCAGGCTCAAAGTCAAATCTGAGCTATGTACCCTTCGGTTAGTAACCTTCTCTGTGCCTCAGTTTCCCCACCAGTAAAATGGACATAGCACAGTACCTACCTCATAGGGGTGTTGTGAGAGTCCAAGGAGTTATGGTTTGTGAAGTGCTTAAAACAGTACCTGTTAGCTACTATTATTGAGTGGGGGTAATAGTCCCCACTCTTGATATGGGGACTTGATATGGTCCCGAAGACCATATCAGGGCCTTTGCCTTGGCTGTGCTCCCTGCCTGGAATGCTCTGTACCCTCCCTCCCCTCCCCCATATGTACTCTTCCTGTGGATGGATCCTTCTCGTTCCCCCCACCCCTTTTTTTTAAGCTCTGCCCTCACCATCCTGAAATCCTTTTCTCAGCCAGCCCCCAGGGAGGTGGCCCCAAAGCAGGCTGCCCTCCCTTCTCAGGGAAGCTGAAGAAAAAGGGCTTCCCGCAGGTCCACCCGAGCCCCCCGGGTCCCTCACCTGGAGGACCCACCTGATGGGGGGACCTTCCTTGGCTGCCTTCTCATCCCCTTTGAGGGCCCAGCTCAAAATGTTATGGCTGACCACAAGATCTAAAATCACCCCCAAGCTCCAGTTATGCCCTACCAGGTCACCTATTTCCTGCATAAATCCTTCAAACTCTCTAAATATCTTGTTCATGTATTAGTCTATTTGTGAACTCTCTGTCACCTCTAGCATGGACACACCATAAGGGCAGAAATTAGGACTCTGAAATCAGAAGGACTCAAGTTCAAGTTCTGCTCTGGCCAGATTTGCCATGTGAACTTGGGCAAATCATTTCCATCTCTGATCCCGTTTCCTTATTTGGAGAATGGGGATAATTATGTCCACTTCATTGGGTGTTTTTAATGAGTTCATGTGGCTGAACCACTTAGCACATCCTCTCACTAAACGCCGTAAATCACTATTGCTGTCATTGTCTTTTTAGGCCCTGGTGCCCTGGGATTGTTGAGTCTACAGAGACTAGGAAATCACTGGATATTGGGATCTTCCAGCACAGCAGTGAAGGGCACAGTCTTTGGAGTCAGACAAATCCAGGCTTGATCCCCATAACTTGCCATGTGACCTCAGGCCACCTTCACCTCTCTGAGCCCCCATTTCCTCCTCTCTCACATGGGTAATTTACACCCCACAGAATTGCTGGAAGACTGAATATATAAATATGATCAAGAGCCCCAGTTCTGGATTCAGGCAGAACTGGGTTTGACTCCTACTTACTAGACCGAGTAAGCTTGAATAAGGATTTCACCTCTCTGGGTCTGTGTCTTTATCCATAAACCCTACCTTGCAAGAACTACTGGCAGTGTTCTAGCGGGAAAGATTTAAGTTGTTGCTATTCTTAAAGAGCTCTGAATTCTGGAAACTTTACTATGGAAATTGGGATATGGGGAGATAAAACAAAAGTACTTGGAAAATTTCCTAGCAGATAGTGGATACTCAATAAATCATTTCTGAACAAGTAAGTTAATATCCCATTAAAATGTATTGTGTCCTCATTTTACTACATCACCACTAACACTGGGTATTTTAATTTTTTTCAAGATTTTGCTAATTTACTAGATGGCCCTTATCATCTCAGGGATTTGAAAGTGCACGTTCTTGATTTCTACAGTTGGTGAATGAGGAAAAGAATGATGGGAAGAACTGGTGTGGGATACCTAGAACTTCCAGCCCCAGGCCTCACCTACCTGCTGTTGAGGTGGTCCTGGCAGGAGCGCACCTCCTCTGAGCTGGGGTGGCCTCCTTCCACCAGTTCCTGAACTGTGCGGTTCACATCCAGGACACGGCCCATCAGACTGCTCATCTCCTGGTCCAGACTCTCAAATCTGTGGAAGAAGGATGGACGTGCTCAGAGAGGCCTGGACCCTGGGGCCCTGTTCACTGGGTTTTGGGAAGATGCCTTCCCCTGGTTCTTCTCTTAACTCTCCAACCTCACCTCCTTAGGCTCCTTTGCTGGCTTCTCTTCTTCTACCTGCCACTTAAATGTTAGATTCCTCAGGGCTCTGTCCTGGGCCCTCTGAGCTTTCCCTCACATCCTGCCTGGCCCATCTCACCCACTCCCACAGTCCTTGCCCCTGAACCCATCACTCACACATCTATCTCCAGCTTCAACCTCATTCCTTTTGAACCTGTCTCCAACATTAAAGCCTGCTGTGCATCTCCTCCAGGGTCCTCACTGTACTCAAACTAGCTTCAACATCTCCCCCAATTTGTTCTTCTTCTGGGTCTCCATCTCAGGGACAGCCCCCGACCCCATTCCCTGGGCTCTGTTTTTGACAAACACTCCCCCCAAGCCTGTCTGCCCCCATGGCCTGTCTACTTGGGCTCCAGCCCTGGTCCAGTCCTGTCCTCTCCTACCTGAATCCTCACCCCAGCTGCCTCTCTGGGCTCCCAGCCACCACTCTCACCCCCTCCAACCTACCCTCCACATGGCAGCCAGGGAAATCTGTTTTAAGCTGGCCATGGTCCTCCCTTGTTTAAAACAATGCCCAAGGCTGTGGCTTGGGTAACTGGGGGCACAGTAACAGCAGGGACCAGGCCTGGGTTTCCAGGAATGCTCAGCCCAAGACCTGGAACAGGGCAGGAGCTCAATAAGTACCCACTGAATGAGTGGATGGGTGAACATGCTCAGAGAGAGAGGTGCAGAGGGTTCATCCACTATTTTAACAACCCGTTTCTAAATCTGCCAACAGACAAATCAGTATCTAATGTGTCACATGGTGGTAACTGCTGTGAAGAAATGTGAAGTGGGGTGAGGGAAGAGAAAGTGACAAGGGTCAGAACAATTTTATAGCTAGGGAGGTAACATCTATGCAAGGGCAGTAGGAGTCACAGGGAGAGGGGTCAGGCTGGGACACCCCTGGAGGAGCTCAGGTTAATTTCGTGCCAGGTGACTGTAAGCCTCATAGTAATAATAGCAGCCGCTCATGGAACGCTCCCTGGACCCAGGCATTTGCTAAGTAGTTTGCACATACTAAGTCATTTATTGTTCTCCAGTAGCCTGTGAGGTTGGGACTAAAATCATTCCCATTTTACTGGAACCACCGGTTCCTGGTGAGTGGACACGGGAACTGTTGAATCAAGGAAGGCGAGACTGTGTGCGTGAGGAAGGGGACCGGGGAATCCCACCAGTGCGCGCTCACCGGTGCTGCACCACCTCGACGTCGTCGAGTGAATCGGGCACACGCATGGCGAGCAGCCACTGTTCCTTCTCACCGATCCACAGCTCGCACGCGTGCACCTCGCCGAACATGCGGTAGACAGCGAGGGCATCCCGCAGCCACTGGCGCCGCAGAGCAGCCACCTCGGTCACCTCGGAGAACAGCTGCTCGGCCTCCACCACGCGCACCTGCAGTGCCACCACCAGTGGCCCGGCGCCGCTGGCGCCCCCCAGTGTCGCCAGCTGACGCCGCAGGCCGCCCACGGGCCCGCGATGCGCCTCCACCTCGCCGGTGAGCGCGCGGTGCTGGCGGGCCAGGCGGCGGCTGGATGCTTCGTCGTGGCCGAAGTCGCCCGCGGCTGCTAGGCGGTAGGCGTCGCGGAGCCAGTCCAGGAGCCCGTCGAGGTCAGCACCGAACTGGTGCAGCGCCCGCGCCTCCAGCAGCCGCCGCTCGCGCCGCGCCGCCGCCTCTTCCAGCCGCTGCCAGCGCCGCCGCGCGCTCGCCGCGCGCTCCGCCAGGCCCGCCAGGTGCACCGTCTCGGCGCCCGGGCCCACGGTGCCACCGGCCGCGGCCAGCTCCTCGCCGCGCCGCAGGGCCTGCTGCAGCAGCACCCGCCGCCCGCCCACCTCGCCCTGCAGGATCTTGTGCTGAGCCAGGAGGCGCGCGGTGCTGTACAGGTCGTGGGCGCCGTCCGCCGCTCCCGCCGCGCCGCCGCCGCCAGCCGCCTCTAGGAGGCGCTCCTTGTCGCGGGCCCAGCTCTCGGCCTCCTCCAGCTCCTGCAGCAGCGCCCACAGGCTGCGCGAGGCCTCCAGTTCCGCGCGCCGCCCAGCCGCCTGCTCCTGCAGCTCCGCCAGACAGCCGTGTACGTGGTTCACGCGGTTGCAGATGACCTGCGGATCGCAGGGCTGGTAACCTGGACCAGGAAAAGGGGCAGATCCCGGGTTGGGCACGGGCCAGGGGGCGTCCAAGAGAGGGTGGTACAAGGCTACCTGCCTAGTCCTTGGCCCGACTTCATCAGATGCCAGGTTACACCTCCCCTCCTCCAGGCAGCTTTCCCTGACACCCCAAATCTGGAGCAGGCGCCTTCTCTGGCTCTCCCAGGCTTCTCTGCTTCCCATCCCAGCCCGGACCACTCTGCCTGTGACTCCTTCACCTAGCTCTGAACCCTCTGGGCCGTCACTGACAGTCTGTCTCCCCTACTGGATTGGGAGCCCCGTAAGGACAGGGCCAGGGACTGTCTCCAGCACACCATGTCCCCACCACTGCCCAGCACAGGGTGGAGCCCAGAGCAGTCACCTAGTGAAAACGGTGACTTATTGATTGAATGATGAATGGAAACAGAGATTCAGAGAATCCTAGAATGTGTATATTTTAGTGTAAATATACAGTGTTTTCCCTTCAGAAATGGACCCGATGAAACTTCTCTACTCTTAAGCTATGCTTCTGGGTTCCCTCTCTCATCCTCTGTTACCTTATCTATTAACCCAGTGATGACCTAAACTCCTTTTTTGTCTTCAAATATTTCACCTTCTTCCTGGACCTCTGGTTTGTGACTGAGAACTGTGAGATTAACTTAATGGGTTGAGGCCAGCATTTCTTTAATGAAATGGAATAGAATGAATAGAAAATATCGGAGGTAAGGGGAGAAGCATTGTTTTATAAAGGCTTGGTGTCTCTGTGTGTCTGTGTGTGTGTGTGTCTGCACGTGTGCCTGTGAACTCTGGGTCATGCGGTAAATGTATTTCTTACTGGGTCAAAAAAGTATGAGAGGGGCTTCCCTGGTGGTGCAGTGGTTGAGAGTCTGCCTGCCGATGCAGGGGACACGGGTTCGTGCCCCGGTCCGGGAGGATCCCACATGCCGCGGAGCGGCTGGGCCCGCGAGCCATGGCCGCTGAGCCTGTGTGTCCGGAGCCTGTGCTCTGCAATGGGAGAGGCCACGTCAGTAAGAGCCCCGCGTACCACAAAAAAAAAACCAAAAAAAACCAGTATGAGAGACACTGCCCTAGATGGCCTGTGGGATTTCTGCATTTGTGGACATTCACTGAAATTGACCCAAATACGGAGGCATCCAACTGAATAATAAACATCAGCAGTATCCATGTATCTGGCCCTTACTCTGACACACTGTCATTTAATTCTCACAACCATTCTATGAGGCCAGCATCCTCCTTAGCTCCATCTTGCAGGTGAAGAAACTCACACCCAGGGAGGGAAGCTACTTGCCCAGGATCAGCTAAGAACTGGTCAAGCAGGACGCCACACTCTGGACCACTTATCAGACAGCGCTGCCTCCCGTCACCATGACAACACACACCCCACACTAGCCTCTCTGCTGTTTCCACGGTGCTGCTGGTGCATTGTCACCAGGCACCGAGACCTCACAAGGAAAAGACCGAGGGAGCTTCCTTGACAAACATCCGTAAGAATGAGGATGAAGAGTGAAGGTGAAGGAGAGGGTCCCGACAGTGTCTCGTGGGGTCATGAGGTTGGTGATGGGCTGAGTTAGGATGGGGATGTCCGCACTGGGGCTTGGAAGGAGATCTCAACATCTGCTCTTAGGACATGACCCAGTCCATGAGGGTGAGAAACCCCTGACCATCCTGCAAGCTGGGCAGTGTCTTCCTTTCCTAACAATGCTCTGGGATTCCCAAGGGCCATGGCTCCAGATAAAGGAGTGAGACAGACCAGCCTCCATGCCCTCTCTCTGATCAGCTCTGCGGCTCTGGGCCTCAGTTTCCTCATCAGTGAGAAAGAAAAAAGCAGCCCTGATGCTGTCAGCATTCATACACAGTTGCACAGGACACAACGTCAGACAAGACCACTTTGCAATAGGGATGGAGCAGGACGAAGAAAAGACCGTTCCACAATCACATCTGAGAGCACCCAAAACAAAGTCACTGTGCAAACCACAAAAACGGCCACCCCCCTGCCCGCCCCCTCACCTGGCCAAGGTGAACCGCTCCTGCCAATCCTGTTCCTCCCACTACCCGGATAAAAATGATTAAGATGCGCAATCATCTGATTACCCCCACTTCCTGACAGCATCCAATCTGCAGCAAAACACACTATGTTAAGTCATCCCAGATCACCTAACACAAGCCCACATCCTATAACAAGCCCGTCTTAACATCCTCTTACTAAGATGCCCCATGGTTCCCCTGGTGTGTGCAAAGAACCAAAAAACCCAGCTTGGTTTGACTACAGCAGGGTTCCTGGTGGTCTTTGGCTGGAGGGCGTTGACATCAGTAAAATGAGAACGTTTTTAGAGCCAGTCTGGGTTTCGCCTATCAGCATCCAGTCCCTGCTTCTGCTAACGGCGCCCCACCCCTCTCCTTCTCAGTTCATGTCTTTGGAGGGAGCTGACCCCACTCTTGGCTCTGGGAGGGCATGTCACATAGATGTGGCCAATTAGATCACTGGATAGCCTGGGGCCATAATGCTTGACTGAGTGATGGGAACGGGACCCACAGTGGGCTAATGAAAACTTTCCTTGGACCTTTTGCCATAATATTGAGAGAAAGGGGCCTGTCTCTTGCTGGGTCTGTGAAGCTGCTGGATGATTCCAGATTTACACCACCAGGGGAGGGACAGCCCAATAGTGACACAAACATAAAGACTGGAGTCAGAAACAGATGGAGTCTTAAAAGCATCACTGAACTATCCCTGGATCCAGCCATACCTGAAGCAACACTCATCCTTTCCTGCACATTTAGTTACATCAGCCAGTACATTCCCCTTTCCTCCTTAAGTGAATTAAATTGAGTTTCTATCACTTGATGCTAAACAGGCCTTGACAATAATTACCTTACCCAGTCTTTTTATGGTATTCACTGAGATCGGCTGTGAAAGGCTTAGCACATAACAAGTGCTCAAGAAACGTGAACTATTACTGCAGAATCTCAAAGCAGGAAGAAGTCATGTGGTCCAACCTCTCACTCGAGGCACTAATTTCCCATGTGATATCCCTGATGGAGTGTGATCCTAGTTGGTGCTTGGATGCCTCCAAAGATGGGGAGCTCACTCCTTCATTCTGTCTCTCAGGAGACATTCTGCTTCTATTAGCACCAGCCCTGAAAGTCTCCACCTCAATCCCCAACCTCAGACTCACCCTGAAGCTGGGAGAAACGCAGGGCAGCAGCATTGAGCGCCTCCACCCGCTCACTCTGGGCCGAGATGTCCCCCTCCAGCAGTCCATGCTTCTGCAACAGGTCCTCTGCCTCCACCAGGTGCTGCCCACACTCCCGGGACAGCAGCTGAGCCTACAAGTAGGGGCAGCCCTGAGTATATTTTTGGCATTGGCCCTTAGGCCACTCGCGCCCCCCGCCCCGCCTTCACCCATGCCAGCCCTCTGCTTCTCTACTCCATCACTTGAACTCTGATCTGTCTCAGTCTCCATGTATCTGTCATCATCTCTCTCCATCTCTGTCTCTCTGGATGTTCCATCTCTCATCGTCTCCACAATTCTGGGCTCTGTCTATGTCACTGTGTCTCCCTCTCTACGCCTCCATCTCCCCCTTCTTCTGTCTCTCTTTGCCGTCCCCCCTTTCTCATTTACACTTCTGTCTCTATCTCTTTCTTTCCATGTCTCTCCCTCTTTTTAAAAAAAATACTGGGACTTCCCTGGTGGTCCAGTGATAAAGAATCCACCTTCCAATGCAGGGGACGCAGGTTTGATCCCTGGTCAGGGAACTAAGATCCTACATGCCGCGGGGCAACTAAGCCCATGCACCACAACTACTGAGCTCGCACATCTCAACTAAGACCCGACGCAGCCAAAAATAATTAATTAATCTTTAAAAAAATTTTATTTATTTATTTGGCTGTGCTGGGTCTTAGGTGTGGCATGCGGGATCTTCCGTTGCAGCATGTGGAATCTAGTTCCCTGACCAGGGATCGAACCTGGGCCCCCTGCATTGGGAGCGTGGAGTCTTACCCACTGGACCGCCAGGGAAGTCCCTCCATGTCTCTCTTCGTGTCTGTACTTCTCTCTGTCTCTTTGCTTCCATCCTTCTTATCTCCATCTTGCTCTGTATCTGTCTTTCTATCTCCAGTAGGTCTCCCTCTTTCTCACATGGATTCCATCTTCCTATGTGTCTTTCTCTGTAGCCATTTAGATTTCTGTTGCTACCTTTGGGTCTTCTTCTCCAGCTCTCTCTCTTTCTTTCTCTGATTTCTCTTTCTCTCAAATTGTCGTGATCTTCCTCCGACTTAATCTCTCTGCCTCTGTCTGTCCCTGACTCGCTCTGTCTCCATATTACTGTGTATTTTTATCTATTTCTCCAGATATTTTTCTCTCTTTCTCACATTTTCTTTTTCTGCCTCTCTGTCTCTCTCTGTATCTTTCACTCTTTCTTTACATCTTTCTGTCTCTCTCCCCTTCCCTCTCCATCTTTGACAACCCTTTCAGTGTATATACCCTTTCCTCCCCTCCTGGCATGCCACTCCCATCACTGGCCCCCGATCTGGCCCCTACCTGCATCTCCTCCATCCAGTCCACCATGTACACCATCTCCTGGAAGACTTTCTGCAGGGCCAGGTTCTGCTCGAGCCGTGTCCGCCGGGCACCTACCAGCCCAGTCAGCAGGGCCCACTGCCGCAGGACACTGTCACGCCGGGCTGCCACTCGGCGGGCGTCATAGTAGCCTTCAATCGCCAATGCCTGGGCCAGCTCGGCCACGCCCTGCACCCGCTCCTCATAGGCTGCAATGTCTGCCTCAATCGCTTCGTGCTTCTTCATGGCTGCCTCCACTGCTGGCAGCTCATACCCAAAGTTGTCCTGGGGCAGGGCAGGCCACACACACTCATCCACGTTGCCTCAGCAGTCAACCTGTTACCTTGAGCCTGTGTGACCCTGGAAACTCCCCCACCGGCTCCTGTTACCCTGGAGACCAGCCCCACCACCCCAAGTTGCCCTGGAGACCAGCTCCACCCTTCCCTGTTACCCTAGAGACAAGCCCCACCATCCCCAGTTACCCTGGAGACCAGCTCCACCACCCGCAGTTACCCTGGAGATCAGCTCCACCCTTCCCTGTTACATCTCTAACCCTAAACTTGTTACCCAGGAAATAGGCCCCACCCTTCCATTTCCTTAGAGACTAGGGACCAGGCCTACCATATCCTGTTACTTAGGAGACTAATTCTATCCTCCTGAGTTACGCTGGACACCAGATAACAGCCTCCTTTGTCACTTAAGAGATAATTAAATACTCTCCCTATTCTGTCCTCTCTAGTTACCCTGGAGACGAGTCTCACCCTCCTATTACCCTGGAGAGCAGGCCCACACCCCTCCCCCGCCAAACACTTAGGAAACCAATTCTCCCTTCCCACCTTCATTTATCACCTAGGAGACTAATCCAACACTTCTCTGTTGCTTAGGAGATCAAGTCTCTCTCTCTGGTCCCAGGGCCATCAGCGCCATCCTCCCTCCCTTTCCCCCGGAGCCAAGCCCTACGCCCTGTACCTGGGAGACCAGGCGCTGGTTCTCATTCAGCCAGCTCTCCCGCATAGCCACCTTGTGGTCAAACCTCTGGGCTAGTAGTTCCAGCTTCTCCTGCCGGATCAGCTCAGCCCGTAGGGCAGCCTCCCGCTCATGTTCTGCCTTCTCCAGCTGTCCCCATGCCTAAGGAGGCAGGAGGAGGCAGTCAGATTCCAACAGCTGCCCACAGTTTAATGGCCCTGGCTTCTCTATTTGAGGTCACTCCTAGCACTTATGGCACCTTGGCGCAGATTGGGAAAAAAAACGTTGCTTCCTCAGGACCCTTTACTGCTGGAAAAACCATCGGAATGAATACCCAGTCCATGATGTGAACGGCTCTCCTTGAGCAGTGCACGACCTACACAACTTCACAGAGCAACCCTTCCTCTCCCCTACATCCTCAGCCTCACCTTGTCAATATCCCAGATGCCACAGCCCTCCCGGGGCACGTAGAGGCGACGGTTGCTGGCACGCAGTTTGCTCTGGATGCTGAAGAGAAGCACCTCCAGGTTCCCCTTCTCCTGAAACCTAAAGGGGCCTGAGCTCAGGAACCCTGCCTCCACACCCCCACCTGCCACCCTCCCCCCGGGCTGGGCCTCACTTGACGGGCTTCTCCAGTGTGCAGTAGGCTGTGAAAGCCTGAAGCTGCTGCTGCACCCCACTCAACGAGTTGGCAAATTTCTGGTTGCTGATGAGGCCCACGGTGCGGTGGATCCAGGCCAGCAGCTCGGCTGCCAGCTCCTCGTAGCGCTCAATGATCTTCCCCACCTCCAACACCTGGTCCAGGACCTGACCCGGCAAAGGAAGGTGGGGTCAGCCTCATCCCGGATATGCCCCCATATGGTTCCCAGGCTCTCACCCTCCCCATTCCTTGGCTCCTCTTACCTTCCCAATTCGCTTCCCCTCCACAGCCAGAGCCTTCATCTTAGAGAAATAATGGTAGAAAGAGACCACATAGGTGATGATGGACTTCTCATCCGGAGCCTCCATGTTCACATCTGATGATTAAAGGAGAGTGAGGGAGCAGGAAGATGAGCGCTCTGACAGAGAGACCGAAGGTATTAAGTGGTGGGAGGGAGAACTCATTCTTACTTGCTGTGTGACCTTGGGCAAGATAACTAACCTCTCTGTTCCTCAGTTTTTGTATCTGCCCAGTGGGCATCTACCTCATGGGATTAAATAGTGCCTGACACATATAAACCACCATAGAGAGATTATCTCTAATGATTTCTTATTTTTTTATTTTTGGCTGCTTTGGGTCTTTGTTGCTGTACACGGGCTTTTCTCTATTTGCAGTGAGCAGGTTTTTATCTCATTGCGGTGGTTTCTCTTGTTGCGGAGCATGGGCTCTAGGTGCGTGGGCTTCAGTAGTTGCAGCTCATGGGCTCAGTAGTTGTGGTGCACGGGCTTAGTTGCTCCACAGCATGTGGGATCTTCCCAGACCAGGCTCGAACCCGTGTCCCCTGCACTGGCAAGTGGATTCTTAACCACCGTGCCACCAGGGACGTCCCTCTATAATGATTTCTGGAACACACTATTCTACCTTCTACCTCAGGGCCTTTGCACATGCTGTTCTGTCTGAAACACTGTCCCTTTTCTTCATGCCAAACTCCCACTCATCCTTCAGGGCTCCACTCAACTTAAGTGTCCTCAAATAAGCCTTTCTGTTCATCCTATCTAGAGCTGGTCTCCTCCTGTTATTCTTCCTCATAACATCTTATCATTTCTTCCTAGAACGAATCACAATTTGTAATTACATATTCCCTTATGTGATTATGTTCTTACCTAGAGTTTGAGCTCCATGAGGACAAGGGCTATGCCTGTCTTTTGCCACTGTTCCTTCCATGCCCAGCACACAGTAGGAGCTCAGTAAATACATACACTAAGTGTATGAATGGTATGTGAAGTTTGAGGTCAAGGACACAGGCTCTGGAGGCAGCCTTGAATCCCAGCTCGACCACTTACTCACTGAATATCTATAAAACAGACCTAACTTCTTTGAGCTCAGTTTCCCCATTGTTACAGTAAGGATAGTCACAATGCCAGCCACCTAGAAACACTATCAGTATTAGAAAGAATAACCTGGCACAGAGGAGAAACTCAGTAAATCCTGATTATCATTTTAATTTACTCATTGAAGGCACAGCATTATACTTTGCCCTTATCCTTCCTCAGCTCATGAAACTGACATCCAATAAACACCTGCTATGTGTCAGGCACTGTAAGAGGCAAGGTAGAGAAATGATTCAGACCATGAATTCTGGAATCAGAAAGTCCTGTTTACTGGGTTTTCAGTGTGACGCCGGGCTACTGACTTCACGTCTCTGAGCCTTCGTTTCCATCACTTTATGACAGGATTGATGACTTCTATCCAACCAGGTCAGTGTGAGGATGAAAGGGAACAGTGCTGATATAATTCCCAGCCATGTGCTTGGCACATGGGAGATGCTCAGAAAAAGGGAGCAACCCTTATTCCAGATATGGGGGATTGGTGGGGTATGATTATGTCCATTATTCCAGAGATGGGGGGTTGGTATTGGGTGAGATCATGGACTGGGAATGAGGTTGAAGTCGGGGGTGGGGTTGGGAATAAACTGAAAATGGGAAAGGGGTTGGGGATGAGGACAGAGTTGTGGATGGGGACAGACAAAGGGATGAGCTGGGGATGGGGAGGGGGGTGGGCATGGGAATAGGACAGTGCTGCAGATTGGGTTGGGGATGGTGTTGGCTTCAGGGATGGGGCCGGGGTTAGGAAGAGATGGGGGTTGTGTTTGGTGGGGAGGTGATTAAGGATGGGGAAGGGGGGTTAAGCTGAACATAGGAATGGAGATGGGGTTGGGTCTGAGGTAGAGATAGAGAAAGTAGAAGATGTGGGGGTGGGAAGGAGGTGGGACTGGAGATGAGGAAGGGGAGGGAGATGGGAGGGAGCTGGAATTTGAAATGGCCTTGGGGTTTAGGATGATACTGCAGCCAGATGGGGTTGAGTTTGGGATGGCACTGGGGCTGGGAGTCCCCCAAGAGGAAATCTGGGCTGGGGCCATGCAGAGCTCACCCTCAGGGTCCAGCAGACGTGCCAGCCCCAGGTGCTGCTCAGCTGTGCGGAAAGCTCTCTGCAGGTTGTAGTTGGCGTTGGACTTGGTGAGTTTGCTGAAGTCCACGAGATCGGGCCTGGGCAGGGGCACAGAGAGGGCAGGCAGCAGGCAGGCTCCAAAGCCAGTGGGCAAATGGATGAAAAGACATCCTTGTCTGAGTCCCACCCAGGGCGAGGGCAGGAGGAGCACGACCCGGCCAGTGGGAAAGCTGTGTGTGCTGGCGCGTGTCTGCACAGCACTTAGCTGTGGGTGTGAGCGCTGCGTGAGGGCACCTGTACGTCTGACTTCAGGACGCACACGTGTCTACGTGGGTGCGTTTCTGTACAGTATTATGTAGTGCTTGGAAGTCTGAGGTCTGGAGCCAGCACTCCTGACCCAAGACCCAGCTTGGCCATTTCCTGGCTGTCACTCTGGGTGAGATACTGCATCGCTTTTGTGCCTCAGTTTCCTCATTTGTAAAATGGGTAGAATAATAGCATCTGCCTCATAGGGTCATTGAATATTAATGACTTATTGGAAAGCACTTAGACCAATGCCAGTACACCCAGTAAATTGTCCCTTGTTAGCAGGACCTTGGTTACAGCTTGCGGGTTTCTGGGTATGTCGGTGGGGCTGGGTCTCCCCATACGTGCATGAGTGTGTACATATGGGTCCTGGCTTCCCTCACACTAGAGCAAGTCCCTCCCAGTCTCTAGGCCTCAGTTTCCCCAAACTGTCACATGGTCAATCATGACGTGGGCGTAATTTGTCTGGGTACCCTTCCTCAGCCAGCTCAGCCCTGGGCCCTGAAGTATGAATAGGTGGGTTCACGGGGAGCCAGATGGGGGGCCTGGGAGCTCACCATGAGGAAGGACTTTTTGATGGGAGGAGATGCTGTGCACACTCCAGAGTGGACCATCCACGGGGAGTGAGCTGCCCACCCTGTGGGCATCCAAGCAGCAGGCAGACGTAGAAGCCATATATGTGCACGAGTATATTCCTGTGTGCACACATCTGTGCAAGGGCACACGTGTTTCCATGTGTGCACAGGGTATGTGGCCCGGACAGGGGTCTGTGTGTGCATCTGTGTGTAAGTGTGTGTGTTAGAGCATGTGTGCGAACGGAAATGTGTATGTGTGCAGAGAGGTGAAGGGGGTGGGTGCTGTGTCTGTGTGTGTCATCTGTATACATCCGTGTACAGGTGTGTACCTGAGGGATGGGGGTGGGGGTAGCGTGCAGGGCAGGGCTGCCCCAGGCCAGGTGGTACCTGTGCCGGTGAATTAGGGCATTGAAGGCCAAGCCGTCCCGCCAGCTGGTGGTAAAATTCTGGATGTTTACCTCAGGGTAACTGGCAGCATGGAAGGGAGAGACAGAGGCAGAGATGGAGAGAGTCAGGAGGAGAGAGGCAGGAAGGGAGAGACAGACAAACAGAGATGGATTGATGGATGGTTGGTTAGATAGATAGACAGATAGATAGGAGATAGATGATAAAAGATAGATGATAGATAGGTAGGTAGATAGAAGGGTAGATAGATACAGGTGATATATAAGTAGATAAGGAAGAAAGAAAAAGAGAGAGAGAAAGAGAAAGAAAGGAAGGAAGGAAGGAACGAAGGAAGGAAGGAAGGGGAAAGAAAGAAAGAAAGAAGGAAGGAAAGAAAGAAAGAGCCAGGAAGATGGAAAGAGAAAGAGAGAGAGAGGGAGAGGGAAGGGGACAGGAGAGGAGCAAGAAAGACAGAGAGGCAGAGGGAATAAGCAAGAGAAGGAAAGGAGAAAAGAGGAACGGACAGAGATAGAGCAAGATACAGACAGAGATGGGGAAAGAAAGGAGTGGGGAGAGAGATATAGGAGGGGAGAGAGGAGGGAGGGAGAGATCGGAACAAGGAAAAGCAGACATAGAGGTAAACACAGACACACGGAAGAACAGATAACATTGCAAGACAGACAGAGAGCCCCAGGAGGACAAGAGTCAGAGAGAGCCCCGTCTGCATCCGTACCTGCCCCTCCCGCCTTCCTCCCAGGGCTGCTCTCCAGAGGGCAGTTCAGTTTTAGGTCAGGCCCCGCCCAGCAGGGGGACCAGGGACATGCCCGGTGGTGTCTGTGAGCCCCTCTTCCCAACCCCACTGCAGGTACCAGGACCCTGAGCTGCCTGAGCCCTGGTGTGTGCCCCCCTAGACTGCGGGGTGGCTGCTTTCAGGGGTGGGGGGCCAGGGGAAAGCTTGGGATAGGGTCGGGGGTCCACCTAGGTGCACATGAGGCCTTTTGAGGCCTTTTGAGGTGGAGGACGAGATGAGGGGAGAGAAGGGAGCAGGATGGGGACAGCCCGCCACCTTCCGACATTGTTCCCTGAGGAGTCCGAGTTCTAAATTTGAACCTGGCCTTCCGGATTGTTATACAGGTTTATTCATCAAGGTCGGAAGAGTTTGCTACCAGTTTGTTAATTTCAGATATAACTTTTGATGCTGAGGATTTGGGCTGCCCCTTGCGCTCCTGTCCCAGAGGGAAGCCCAGAGGTTAGGGCCTGGCCCTCCTGGGGGTGAGGGAGCTTATGGGGGTAGGGGAGCTTACCCAGCTGTCTTCATCTGACACCACAAGAGCAGCGCGTCCTTGGCCGAGCGAGTCTCTCTGTTGTCCTCAGTCTCAATTTTGATGACTTGAATCTGTGAGGATACAAAACATGGCTGTTGGGGTGTGGAGGGCTTGAGTCTGGGAGTGGCAGAGGAGATGGGGGAGGCAGCTTCAGGCAGAGGGTGGGAGCACCCCTTCTCTCCCCTTCCCCTTCCCTTATGGCATGTCCACTCCTCCCTCCTCCCAGAGTCTTTCCTACCTGGCGCCCTCTTCGCCTCCCTATGGCCACACGGTGGTCCGGCTCCAGTCTCTTCCTTGGGCTCCCAGCTTCCAATTTTGGCCACGACCCCCAACCCAGAGGGATCCTTCTAAATCTGATTATGCCCCTCCTCTTGATAAAACTCTCTAATTTCTCCCCATCTCAGACAGAGTAAGATCAAATTGCTAATCACAGATCACCAAGGCCCTACTGACCCTTCTGAGCTCAACTCCTCCCTGTCTCCCCCCTGCCTCCCAGTCTCTAGCCATACTGGTCTTTCTGTACCTGCAACATGCCAAGCTCATTCCCACCCCAGGGCCTTTGCATCTGCTGTGCCCCCTGCCTGGAATGCTTTCTCCTTTCATCTTCATTCAGCCATCAGCTTCTCAGAGAGCCCTTCTCTGGACACCGAGGCTAAAATCTCAACACAATCAATGGGATATTTTAGATCGCTTTTACTGCTTTATCATAATCTATTCCTTGCTCATAGCTCTTTACTTCTCTGCCTAGATTCATCCTCTTCCCATATATGTCTTGTTTGCACGTTGACGTGTTTATTTATTATCTGTCTAACCCCCCCGCCCACGTCTTGCTCCATAAAACAGAAAATTTGTCTATTTTGTTTCTGAACTGGAGCAAGGTTGCCTGGATTCCAGTTCCAACCCTACTACCTAGCTGTGTGATCTTGAGCATTTACTTCACGTCCCTCGGCTTCAGTTACCTCACTGCTAAAATGGAATAATGAATAGTAGTACCTCATTTATGCGGTTGCTGTGCATATTAAATGCCAAGTGCTTAGAAGAGAGTAAAAACTATGTAAACGAGGATCATGATGATGGTGGTGATCATGATTTTTTATAACAGAGTTCCTGGAACATATTAGGAATATTTTTGGAATGACTGATTGAGTGGGTGAGGGACACCCTCCTAAGGCCCCACCCCGGGGGGTGGGCTGGGCTGGGGTCACTTGGAGATCACCTGGAAGCGCAGGATGATGGTCCAGACCAGCCCGAGGGTCAGTCGGTGGTTCCCGTCCACGATGTCATGTGAGCCCACATTCTCCAGGTGCACACGCTGCTCCTTCAGGAACTGCAGTGCCTTGTCTACATTCTCCAGTGAGTGGATCCTCATGCGACCACGCGTGGGCCTTGGCTAGGGCGGCAGGGGCATTAGGAAATCCGGCACCTGGCCAAGAGCACTGTGCCCTCGACCCCACCCCTTCCAAAGAAGGCCACCCCCATAACTACAATCCCCAACCCCATGTCCAAGTCCAGGCCACGCCCCTTCAGTCTTATCAAAGACCCAGGACCTAATCCTTCTAAAGAAGGCCTGCCCCGTTCATAGCCAGAACCTTTCAAGTCTTGTCCTTTCAGGGCTTTTTCAGGTTCCTGGCCTCGCCCCTTCAACTTAAGCTCCACCTCCAAGCTGATAGCCACACCTTTTATTATGAAGCTCCGCCTTCCGCCTGTAGCCATACTCCCGCCCCTTCCATTGGATCTCTGCCCCAGGCCACCAATGTTTTGCCACTAGTTCCACCCCTCACTTCCTCCTTTTCAGGTCCCTGTCTAGAGCCACGCCCATTCCTATCAAGCCCCGCCCCACCCCAGGGCTCTCCTCTTTTTTTATAGCTCTATTCCTTCCAAGGGTGTTTGTTCCTATTCTATAGCCATGCCCCTCACGACTTCCTGCGCTTCAGGCTTCAATCTCTAGCTCCATCAGAACACCACCCTTTGCGATGAAGTCCCATCCAAGCCCAGAAATACAACTGCAACCCATACAACAAGCCACACCCATACAAGAGTTCCGTCTCGTCCCCCAGACTCCCGCGACCTAGGCCTCACGCTTTCGATGACAACCACGCCCTCAACCATAGACCCCCTACAACAGAGCTCTGCCCGTGTTTTATAGCCATGCCTCCTACTACCGCATACCCAGGCCAGTCCCTTTTAATAAAGCTCCTCCCTTTTCCAATAGCCCCACCCCTTCCAGCGGAGCCCCACTCAAGCCCAGAGTCCCGCCCCGAAGGGCAGCCCTCTCTGACGGAAACCCGTCTCTGTTCCAAGCCACACCCTCAGGCTCCTCACAACCAGGCTCCATCCCTGGGTCATGAACCCCGCCCACCCAAATGAGGTGCCTTTTACCCACCCAGCCTTTCTAGGTCGCTCCATCCACCCATTAGCCAGGCCTGCAGTAGTCCAGCCCGAGACGCTAGGGCCGCCCCCTTTACCCAGCCCTTCTGGCCCCCTCACCAGCTGCTCCCCGGACAGCACTTCCAGGAGCCGCGTGAGCACGAAGCCATCCCTGAGGTCCGCATAGAGGTCCCCGATGTGGCAGCCAACGCGAGCGAGGTGCGAGTTCACCCACTTGGTGAAGGTTTTCTTCTGCACGGCCTCCCGCTCATCTGAAGGACAGGCCCTGATGAGCCCTCGTCTCCTCCAGGAACTCCCCCTTCCAGCTTCACCCCAGCCCTCCACCGCCCAGCCAAATCGTGCTCAGGCCCAGCTCCCTGCAACTATCAGGTCTTTGGGCAGGCGGCTCCTCCTACCTGGGACGCCCTCCCCCTCTGGCCCCCCATGCCCACCTGAAGACCGCTTCTCTGTCCTTTAAAGTTTTCCTGAGATGTCACTTCCACAGGAAAGCTGCCCTGTTTCTTACCCTAGTCAGCGCTGTTCATTTGTTCAGGAAATATCTGAGCACCCACTATGTGCCCCACACTGTTCTAGGCTCTGAATACGAGGCAGAGCTCAGTTTAGTGGGGACACATAATACGCTAGGGAGCCACAGAGGGTTAAGGAGGGAGAAGGACAGGATGAGAGTTGGGTCTCAGGAATATCTCTGGCTTCTGTGGGAAGGGTGGATCAGAGAGGGCAAGAATAGCAGCCCAGAGCCCAGGGAGGAAGGGATTGGAGAAAGGACCCAGGAGAGAGAGGAAGAGGCTGGACCAGGGCAGAAGCTGAGGGGATGGGAGAAAGAGGCATACTGGAGAGTTATTTAGAGATGAAAAAGTAAGAGTCAGCCACTGACAGGCTGTGAGGAATGAAGAGGAAGGAATATGCTAGACTGAATGTTCCTTGAGAGCAGGAACCACATCTCCCCCTCTGTAGTAGCTGGACTGCCAGGTTTCCCACATCCCTGGGGCAAGAAGTAGGCGCGGGATTACTTAAGCGGGTGGGGAGGCGGAATGTGTACAACTTCCGCCTTGCTTGCTTACAAAGAAATTGTTTGGGACCTCTCTTCCCTCTTCACGTTTTTGTTGTTGTTTTTTTGGCGGCGTGGCATTCGGGATCTTAGTTCCCCAACCAGGGATGGAACCCGTGCCCCTGCAGTGGAAGCGCAGAGTCCTAACCACTGGACCGCCAGGCAGGGAATTCTCGCCCCATTTTCTTTTTTTTAATAGCAGTTTTAGGGACTTCCCTGGTGGAAGATCCCACATGCCGCGGAGCTACTAAGCCCGTGTGCCACAACTACTGAGCCCGCGTGCCTAGAGCCCGTGCTCTGCAACAAGAGAAGCCACCGCGATGAGAAGCCTGTGCACCACAACGAAGAGTAGCCCCCGCTCGCTGTAACTAAAAAAAAGCCCACGTGCAGCCACGAAGATCCAAAGCAGCCAAAAATAAATAAAATAAAATAAAATAAAATAAATAACAGTTTTAGTATGAGCTACATTCCCATACTATAAAATTCACCCTTTTAAGGTGTAAATTCAGTGGCTTTTAGGATAGTCACAGAGTTGTGCAACCATCACCTCTATCTAGTAACATTTTTATCACCCCCAAAAGAAACCCTGTACCCATTAGAAGTCACTCCCCATTCTCCCGTCTCCTAACCCTAGGCAACCATTCATCTATTTTCTGTCTCTAAGGATTTACCTATTCTGTATACTTCACATAAATGGAATCATGCAGGCCTCTCGTGTCTGGCTTCTTTCGCTCAGCATAATGTTTTCAAGGTCCGTCCACGTTGTGGCATGTATCAGTACTTTATTCCTTTTACAGTCAAGTAATATTCCATTGTATGGATTTTACTTATCTATCCATCAGCTGATGGACATTTGGGTTGTTTCCACTTTTTGGTGATTATGAACAATACTGCTACAAACAATAAGGTACAAGGTTTTGTGTAGACACGTGTTTTCAGTTATCTTGAGTATCACCCTGGGAGTGGAATGGCTGGGTCATCTGGTAACTCTATGTTTAACCTTTTGAGGAAATGCCAGACTGTCTCCCAAAGCAGCTGAACCATTTTACATTCCCACCAGCAATGTACAAGGGTTCCAATTTCCCCACATCCTCGCCACCACTTGTTATTTTCCTTTTTTATTTTCCTTTTTAAAATTACGGTCAACCCAGTGGGTGTGAAGTAGTTTCTCAATGTGATTTTTTTCCCCCAGGTTCATAATTTATTGTACAAATTTAGTATCACATGATGAGCTGACATTAGTTTCTCCAGGCATGAGCACTTAGGAGATGAGGTACAGTTTAGAATCCATTTATGTGGCTTTCACAGCTGGAGTTTTTTTGGACCTTAACTTGAAGTATAAGACTATCCAAGCAATGCCTTTATACGTGGCCAGTACACAGTTCATTCTCCCTGTGAGAGTATAAGAGTTGAAATATTTTTTGATACCAGTGAAATGGAATTGGGTGTCAGTTTCTGGACCTGCTATGATTTCAGCCTTCTAAAAGGCACAAACCGAAAGCCTGTCTCAAGGTGGTTTCGATTTGCACGTCCCTAATCATGAAAGATTTTGAGCGTCTTTCACATGCTTATTGGCCATTTGTATTGCTTCTTTGGTGAAATGATCTATGCAAATCATTTGCCCACTTTTATTTTATTTTATTTTATTTATTTATTTTTGGCTGTGTTTGGGTCTTCATTGCTGCACGCGGGCTTCCTCTAGTTGCGGTGAGCGGGGACTACTCTTCGTTGGGGTGCGGGGGGGCTTCTCATTGCGGTGGCTCCTCTTGTTGCGGAGCACAGGCTCTAGGCACGTGGGCTTCAGTAGTTGTGGCACGTGGGCTCAGTAGTTGTGGCTCGCGGACTCTAGAGCGCAGGCTCAGTAGTTGTGGCGCACAGGCTTAGTTGCTCCACGCCACGTGGGATCTTCCTGGACCAGGGCTCGAACCCATGCCCCCTGCATTGGCAGGCTGATTCTTAACCACTGCACCACCAGGGAAGCCCTGCCTGGCCTTCCTCACTCTTCCCCTGACTCCCACAGCTTGAACACCAAGGTCCACAGAGCACGGGATGGAAGAAGGAACTGGGAACCCACACTAACTGCTTGGAGAAGAGCCTCCTTGCCAATGAGGCTGCTCATGTAGGGACTATCCAGGGGAGAGAGATACGTTTCTATCTCCTTTAAGCCACTGTATTGTTGGGTCTCTTGTTACAGCAGCTTAGCCTGTACAGACACTGTTTGCATTTTATCACTAAATAATTTAGCAGTCGCACTTTTAAGTTTCCCATGAGTGCAGAAATCATGATTTATATTGCCAGTTTATTTCCATTTTTAGCCACTTGAAATCTCCCAATAACTTTTATTTCCTCACATTAACCATTTGTAACATTATCAGCTACTGCATTTGACTCTGGCAGTAGAAAATACACATTGCTAGAAAACACACACTGACTGACCTGTATTTTTTTTGTGCTTCAAGTTGGATCTTGAATGTTTGCCTCTAATTTGAAAGTGAATATGCAGAAACGAACAGTAAATCCAAATGGCAATCTTGTTTGCCTAAGTGTGGGTTTTGTGCTGTTTGGATAGGATGGGGGACCTGTGTGAACACATCGATCACACACGAGGAAGTGATGACAGAACAGATGCTGAACTGGGTATTTGTTGATTCTGCCTTCCAAAGGCAATGCCCAGAGCAGATTGTGGTCCATGCTGAGGCCCAAGCGGAACTTGAGTGCATCCCCAGCGTGGTGCAGAATGAGGGCAACTGGATTCAGTCCTGCTTTTACTGATGACCAGCTATGTGACTTCAAAATCACATCCCTCCTCTTTGGGCCTCCATTTTCCCATTTCCAAAATGAGGGTTTAGGACTAGATCAGGATTTCTTCAGTGGGCTCTGGGGGACCCTGGGTGTTTGGGAGCTCATGCTTGGAAGACAAGGACCCAGGAGAATATTTTTAATTTTGTAACTTCATTTCAATGATCCTCAGAGAAAATTAATAGAAACACATCCTGGACTATCTGGATGGTGACTTTATAGAGGACTATGCTGTGAGACTTGGGGGTTTGTGATTACAATCTCGTTAGCATGAAGCTGAGGTCCAGAACTGAAATGCCCACCAGGGCCAGGCAGGCTCCACATGAGAGAACGAGGCCCCCCTAAAAGGGGGCAACGGCCACGTGGCCCTGGCGTCTGGAGTCTCACAGGAATGAAGGCCCAGTGTTGCCATATCACATGATAGCCCATGAGGTGCCCAAAATCTGGAGATAAAAATCTCCCTGTTTTTAAATGTTGGCAAGTGATTTACGTTTTTATAAAACACAGTGGGGCTGAAAACCAAATGTGTCCCAGGGCGCCACTTCTGACCTAAGTCGACATTGAATGTTCACTGTGTTGGTGAGTGTGTGTGGCTACCTCGCTGGGTGTCTTCCGTCTGCCCCTCAGGTGCCTTCTCCCCTCTTCTGCACCTACTCTGAGCCCAGGGAGGCTGGCTGGCCTGAACTATATGAATGGGCTCCCTGGCCCTTAAAGGCCTCAGACTTCTGGCTGGGTTTCGCTAGCAGGAGATGAGAGGAGAGAAAAAGGGCTGAGGGACTTGTTCCCTCCCTGCCTGACCAGCTTCCCCAGGACCTGGTGCCTCTCCCTACATCCCCCACTCCTCCTGGGGATGCCTCTCTCCCCTCTCACTACTCCCTGCCCTGCCCCAGTCCCTGGGGGTGGGGAGGAATCTCCACACCTCTCTAAATAGTCCCTTCATTAAACTCTCCTCAATTTTCCCCTTTGAGGGGGCCGTCTGCTTCCTCCTGGCCCTCTAGCTGGCACACATACCTTTGGGTTGTCAAGACTCCAAGGCAAATGACAATCGTCCTACCTCTGCCATTGTGCTCATATTATTTTGCCATTTATATATTCTTCCCCACTGTGGTACTCACCAATCACAAGTGAAATGCATTTCCTTAGAATAACACTTTAATTTTTCACATCTTTAATACATTGAGGTTTTCATAGAGTAGGAACTAACTACTCCCTTATCTACTACTGGTTACAGAGAAAGGATAGAGAGAGACAATATGTAAATGATACATTGGCTATTAGTCTGGGAAAAGTTAGGAAGCCGGAGACACTAAGCATTGGTGGAAATGTGAGGACATCATAACCCTCATGCCTGCTGGTGGGGCAGCCATTCGGAAGGCAATTTGAGTCCAATTAAATTAGTGCATAGCCGCCATGAGCCAGCAATTCTTTCCCTATGTATATGTCCCGTAAACTTTTCCACGCTGGTTTATAAAGAGCATGTATGACGATGTTCAGTGTAGTGCTATTAGCGGGGACGGGGCAGGGACTTGGGGGTTGGGGAGAGCCTAGTTGTCTATTATTGGTAAAGTGGAACATGGCAAGTGCACACCATCAACTCCATGCAGCAGTTAGAAGCCAGAGCAGAGGCGCACAGAGCCACATGGATGAGTCTTGAGGCTATAAGGCAGAGCGCTGAATGAGAACATAATGCAAAAAATGCAATCGAGACTATGATCGATTAGCAATACCTGCATGTACAAACCCACATGTATAGGGCTCCCAGATTTATGACAAAGTGAAATTGCAGTTCAGTAGGGAAAGTCTTTTCAATAAATGGAGCTGAGTCCACTGGACATCCATGTGGGGGACAAAGAGAACCTTGACCCACACTGTACACAATAATAAGTATACTAAGTACCATTTGGCTTATAAATCTAAATGTGAAAGGAATACACTAAGGCTTTCAGAAGAAAACATCAAAGAATATCTCCGGGCTTCCCTGCTGGCGCAGTGGTTGAGAGTCCGCCTGCCGATGCAGGGGACACGGGTTCGTGCCCAGGACCGGGAAGACCCCACATGCCGCGGAGCGGCTGGGTCCGTGAGCCATGGCCGCTGAGCCTGCGCGTCCGGAGCCTGTGCTCCGCAACAGGAGAGGCCACAACAGGGAGAGGCCCGCGTGCCGCAAAAAAAAAAAAAAAAAAAAAAAAAAAGAATATCTCCACGACCTTGGAGTAGGCAAAGATTTCTTACACAAGACACAGAATTTTAGCCATACAGGAAATAATGATTAAATAATTATCAAATTAGACTACCTTTAAATTAAGAAATACTGTTCATCAAAAGGCAACGTTAAGAGAATGAAAAGGCAAGCCACACAGTGGGAGAAAATATTCACAACACGTATATCAGACAAAGGACTTGTACCCAGAATATATAAGAACACCTGCAAAACAATTAGAAAAAGACAGGAAAATTAATAGGAAAATACGCAAAAGACTTGAATGGGCACTTCACAGGAGGATATCCAAATAGTCAGTAAATATATGAAGAGGAGCTCCACTTCATTAGTTGTTTTTAGTCATCAGGAAAATGCAAATTAAAACCACAGTAGAATGCACACCCATTAGAATGGCTAAAATTACAAGACTGACCACACCAAGGGTTGGATGTACAACAACTGAACCATTCATACACTGCTGGTGGGAATGTAAAATGATAGAAACTGGAAGTTTCTACTAAAGTTAGATATACACATACCTTACGAGCCAACAATTTCACTCCTGGGTGGGTATAAGCCTCAAAAACGAGTGCTTATATCTCTCAAAACAGGTATATTTAGAGCAGCAATAATCTGTAATAGTTTGTGATACTACAAATCACTAGTTTGCAATAGTCTAGTTTGTGACACCTCCAAATTAGAAGCAAACCAAATGCTCATCAACAGGTGAATGGATAAACCATGGCATTTTCACACTGTGGAATACTATACAGCAATGAAAAGGGACAACCTACACATACAGGTAGACATGGGTGAATCTCATGAGAAGCATGTTGAGTGAATGAACTCAAACACAGAAGGGTACCCACTGCATGATTCCATTTATATAAAATTCAAATGCTAGCAAAATGAATGTACACTGGCTAGGACAGTGTTTACTCTCGGGATGATACAAAGGCAGCCTGAGAGGGACTTCTCTGGGGCTGTCAGATTCTGTTTCCTGATCTGGTTACAAGGGGGTGCTCATTGTGGAAATGCTGGACACACAATATATCTGCCTTTCTGTGTCATGTAATACCTTTTAGAGTTAAAAAAACATGGATACATGCACACTAATGAGCAACGCACGTGTTTCGAAGAAAAAGATTTGCGTTAAAACAATCAGAATGATTGCCTATAGGAGAGAAGGCATTGGTGTGAGACATGGGAGAATAAAGAGAATAAGGGAGTAGATCAAGAGGAAAGGGGCTTCCAACATTGTGAAGCAACTATAGTCCAATTAAAAAAAAAAAAGAGGAAAGGGCCCTCCACACAAACTGTGGAGCATGGGACTTCCCTGGTGGTCCAGCGGTTAAGACTCCGTGCTCCCACTGCAGGGGGCTGGGTTCAATTCCTGGTCAGGAACTAGATCCCGCATGACGCAACTAAAAAGATCCTGCATGCTACAACTAAGACGCAGTGCAGCCAAATACATAAATAAATATTTAAAAGAAAAAAAAAACCGTGGAGCATGATTATGGGAACTCTCTGTAATGGATGGGACCAGACAATTTTTTAAAATATCTTCATGCAGGGACTTCCTGGCGGCCCAGTGGTTAAGACTCCACGATTCCACTGCAGGGGGCATGGGTTCGATCCCTACTGGGGGAACTAAGATCCCGCATGCCGCACAGTGCGGCCAAAAAAAAAACCACCTTCATGCAAAAACGTATTACGGAGGACTCTGCTCAAGGGTTTGGCCTTAGTGTGAATAGAGGAAAACCATGAGAGAAGTGGGCAAAGGGATGCAAAAGAAAATGCACCCTAGCTGTCTACGTCATGTTGGTATCTTGAACAGCAGGATAGCAGCATCTCGAAGTCACTGTTAAGCTGAAGTTACTGGTTTTGTGGTTTGGGTCTGGAATCCAATATAATGTGTTTTAGTTGTAGAGAACCATAGGCATAAGAGATATAAACAGAGTTGTGTGTTTTTGTGCATTTAAGAAAACGATATTTCAGTGATAACACTTATATGTGGAATCTAAAATACGACACAAATGAATTTATCTATGAAACAGAAACAGACTCACCGATATAGAGAACAGACTTGTGGTTGCCAAGGGGGAGGGGGGTGGGGGAGGGAAGGATTGGGAGTTTGGGATTAGCAGATGCAAACTATTTTATCTAGAATGGATAAACAACAAGGTCCTACTGCATAGCACAGGGAACTACAATATATTCAATATCCGGTAACAAACCATAACGGAACAGAAAACCATAGTTCTAATAATTAAGTAGACACAGGGAGTAGATGAGAATTTTTTTTTTCTTAGCTGGGGCCCTACATTTCTCTGGACTCTATGCTGTCTGAGGTGTCCAGGGCTGGTGCTGTCTGAATCAGCGGTTCTAACGGTTGAGGAGTCCTTGATCCTCACGTTACCACATCCCACCTCTGCTTAAAATCTCACCGTAGCTCCAGGTGCCCTCACACTCTATGGAATGGCCTACAAGGTCCCTCAAGATCTGGTGGCCACTGGCTCCTTACCTGCCATCATTTACTCACCACCTCGCTCCAGTCACTCTCAAGTTCTAGAGGTCTTGCCTATTCTGTTCCCTCTCTCTGGAATATTCTTCCACTCTCTTCCCCAGGGTTCACTCTTGTTTGTCCATTAGGGCTCAGCTCAGCCATCTCTTCCTCCAGAAAGCACTCTGATTCTCTAGACAGGATCAGGCCCCTTATCTGGTCTCCTACAGCCCTGAACTTCCACATCTGGCCTCTGCCTGTGCCTCCCCCATCTCGGTCCTGATCCCTGTGGGTCATCATTTTGGGCTGGATCTAAATTTCCCACTGGATTGGGAGCCCTGGAGGAGCAGGACCAGGGCTGCCTTAGTCACTACTATGTCTCTCATATTGTCTAGGACAGGCCAGGCGCAGAGCAGTCACTGATTAAATATTTTGTGGATGAAATAATAAATTCTAGAATTCTAAGTAGATACGTTCCCGAGTTTTTTAATTTATGAGTCTAAAAATACAATTTTGGGACTTCCCTGGTGGTCCAGTGGTTAAGACTCCACACTTCCAACACGTGGGCGAGGGGGTGCGCAGGTTTGATTGTTGGTTGGGGAACTAAGATCCCACGTGCCGTGCATCACAGACAAGAAAGGAATAAAAAATAAAATTTTTTTTAAAATACAATTTTGGGCTTCCCTGGTGGCACAGTGGTTAAGAATCTGCCTGCCAATGCAGGGGACACGGGTTTGAGCCCTGGTCCGGGAAGATCCCATATGCCGCAGAGCAACTAAGCCTGTGCACCACAACTACTGAGCCTGAGCTCTAGAGCCCACACGCCACAACTACTGAGCCCACATGCTGCAACTACTGAAGCCCACGTGCCTAGAGCATGTGCTCCGCAACAAGAGAAGACACCACAATGAGAAGCTCGCACACCGCAACGAAGAATAGCCCCTGCTCGCCGCAGCTAGAGAAAGCCCGTGCGCAGCAACGAAGACCCAGTGCAGCCAAAAATAAATAAATTTATAGAAAAAAATATTTAAAGTTTCCACGAGTATATGTTTATATTCTTCTAGGTGTCTAAACCAGAGGAAGCTAGCAATCCATGGGCTGAATCTGGTTCAGACTTTATGCACTTAAAGTTGTTTTTTGTTTTTTTTGATTGGGAAATTGCAGATAAACATCAGAGCTAGCAGCTCTGGGCCTGCATTTCCCCATGGCTAGAGCAGGTGACTAGGGCGACCACAGTCCCCAGGCCACTCACTCGTGTATGTCACCTGCTTTCCCAGAGGCCCTTGAGTTTAACAACCTGCTCGACATCTTATAAGTTTCCAAGAATCCTAATATTGAAGATCCCATGATTGTCAAATGCTGAGTTACTAAAATTCTGAGCTTCTAAGGGAACTCATTCTGACTTTTGGATTTTAAGATTTCATGACTCTTGACAATATATATTTTATGTGTATAACACTCCATGTTTCTGAGATATTAACATTCCAAGGGTCATCGTGCTAAGGGTCTAATGTTTCAAAGGCTTATGATTTGGAGTTACATGTCTCTGAAGGGTCGTTGTTCATAAAACTTTAATATTGATGATTAAACACTTCTGAGGTTCGAAGGCCCCGTGAATACAAAGTCCCAAAGTTCAAGGGCCTACAGTTCCAAAGATCTAAGATCGTAAGACTCTATAACTATACAGTTCTCCGGTCTTTGCTTATATTGTCCTAAAACATCCAAGTATGGTGACCAACCGTTCCAGTTGTCCCAGGACTGAGGGTTTCAGTGCAAAAAACATGAATGTGTGGTTATTCTTTCTTAAAGTGCTCAGGATAAACGTTTCTAATCTGAAATCCTATAGGTTTAGGATTATAAAGCCCTAAGGATCTATGTGCATTAGAGTTTTTAAGTTTCTGATGTTCTAAGACCCTAGGAGCCAACGATTAAAATGTCTTAAGATCTGTGATTATAAAGTTCTGTTTACACGAGTCTCCACTTCTAAAGGTCTTGGGTTCAAAGAATCTCTGGGTATGACATTCCAAGGTCCTAAGATGCGAGGTTTCAGCATTTCGGGATTCTAAAGAAGTACGCTTAGAAAGTCCCCCGTTTCTGGGATTGTATTGATACATTTCTAAGGTTCTATGGCTGCACTGCTCCATACAGCAGCCACAAGCCACATGTGACTATTGAAATTTAAATTAATTAAAACTAAATCAAATTAAAAATTCAGTCCCTCAAATAGCACTGGCCACATTTCAAGTGCTCACAGCCACAAGTATCAGTGGTTAGTATATTGGACATCACAGATACAGAACATTATCCCATCATCATGGAAAGTTCTATTGGACAGTGCTGGTCTAAAAATTCAAGGTCCGGGCTTCCCTGGTGGTGCAGTGGTTGAGTCTGCCTGCCGATACAGGGAACACGGGTTCGTGCCCCGGTCCGGGAAGATCCCACATGCTGCGGAGCGGCTGGGCCCGTGAGCCATGGCCGCTGAGCCTGCGCGTCCGGAGCCTGTGCTCCGCAACGGGAGAGGCCACAACAGTGAGAGGCCCGCGTACCGCAAAGAAAAAAAAAAAAAAGATTCAAGGAAGGTCCAAATGTCTGTAACTCTCTTCCCATCCTCCAGGCCATCAAGGTACAAAGACACCACCCCAGCAGCTTCCTCCCTTCCTTCCCTCCCACCCTCGCACCCAGCCCTCCTCCAGGTACCTGCCAAGGCCTTGATCCGGGAGCACTCAAAGAGTGAGGCGGCTGCAGTGGAGGCGGCTGGCTGCTCCCGCTCCCAGCCCCGATCTGGACTCTCCCAGCGGGCTGCAGGGTTGTTATTGTTAGGGGCTGGCGGCCCCTCCATGTTATCCACTTCCCCTGGTACCTGCGCCATCAGGGAAGGTGAGGCCTGGGGATGAGGAGAGGAAGGTTAGGGCTAGAAACAGGGCCTGAGTTCAGAGGTGCCACTTCTAAGAGCAACTGGCTGTGAGCCCTGTTCCCTCTCACCTTCAATTTCTCTGTCTTTAGAAGGGACATGATAATAATGACAATAATGTTCACCCTGACCACATCATAGAGCTGTGGTCAAGCACCAAGTTTAGTGCAGGGTAGGGGCTCGGCAAATTGTCACTGTTGGGACTTCCCTGGCCGTCCAGTGGTTAAGACTCAGCACTTCCACTGCAGGGGTCACAGGTTCGATCTCTGGTTGAGGACCTAAGATCCTACATGACACAGAGATCCCGCATGCCATGCGGCAAAAAAAAAAAAATTGTCACTCTTATTATTGTTAGAAAGATAACATTGTTATCAATAGAACTCTGTAAGGCAGTAATAACAATAATTCACATTTATTGAGCAGTTGCACTGTGCTCAGTACATTATATGCATTATCTTACTTAATTCCCACAAATTTAATTCTGTAAAGAAAGGTACCATTAAGCCTATTTTACAGAGGAGGAAGCTGAGGCACAGAGGGGGTAATTCACTTGCCCAAGGTCACACAGCTAGTGAGTAACCAGGATTCAAATGTAGTCACTGTGATCAAATAACTGCATTAATGCCCTCAGTTTTTCATCCTTATAGCCACACCCTTTGCCATATAACTCTTCAGTGTTCTCCCACTCTGGGGATGGGAGGAATGGAAGAGGGGGGCGGGGGGACATGCCCTACCCCTTGACTCTGGGTTTGGCCACATGACTTGCTTTGACCAACAGTATTAGGTAGAAGTGCTGGTGAGTTCTGAGCCCAGGACTCAGGAGACATTGCATGTTTTTGCTTGTGTTTGACTGTGGCCATGAGACTACTAGGCTAGTCCAGGTCCAAGGCCTTCATCACAGCCAAGGCCAGCTAGAGCTACCAACAGTCAACATCCCCCTACCCATCCCAACTGGTGAATAAGCTCGTATAAGCCCAGCCTAAGTCGCTGACCTCAGACTGACTCGAGGCTAAATAAATGCTTAGTGTTTTAAGACACTGAGTTTGGGGGTGGTTTCTTATGCAGCATTATTGTGGCAACAGCTAACTGACATACTGTCTGACGCCAGAGCTATGTTCTAGAACACTGCCAGATTGTAAATATGAAATTTAAGGGTGTGGGAGACATTAGATACATCTCCTCCACCCTCTGGAACCCCAGGCCTGATTCTAAGACTAAGAAAGGAGGGAGTTGGGAGGAGATCAGTGTCCGCATTCTCAATATATTCCAACAGTTGCCAACTCACCAGATTTTAGGAAGGCAGGGTCTAGGTCTTGGTCAGTGTAGTGGAGACTGTCCCTTTCAACAGACACTCAAAAATCCATTATTATTTTTCCCTTCTTCCACGGAAAGCTGTAAGTGGGCACCTGTGTGACCTTGGCTGAGTCACTTACCCTCTCTGGGGCTCAGTTTGTTCATCTGTAAAGTGGTAATGATAATGGTACCCATTTCCTAGGGGTGTTTGAAGATGACAGGATTAATAATGCAGGGAACACGGTATCTAGTACACAGCAAGCCCTCAATACATGGGCTTTGCTATTATTATTCATCCTCCAGTCACATATCTTAGCAAATAAAAGTGCCTGTGCTGGAGTCTGACAGAAATGAGTTCAAGTCCTGCTTTATTCTTGCTGTATCTTTAAACCCCATTACCTTTAACTTGGCTTCTCTGTGCCTCAGTTTCCCTCCTTGTGAAACGGTGAGCACAACTGTTTCCTCAATGGAGGATACTTGGAGATGGAGAGGCACTTAGCACTTCGTGGTCTCTCAGGCAGTCTGGAGGTGGAACAGCCCTGGCCATTACGTGATTCAACGGGAGAAGGAAGGGAGAAGGCGGTGGCGGAGGTGGAAGGGGGTGTCCTGCAGACTCCAGGAAAGGTTGGCTGGGCGAGGCTGGGGATGGGACCTGAGATAGGATGCTTTAACCCTTCCAAGCCCGTGCCTCTCTCTCCCTGCAGTCTAGTCACCGTTCCCAAGGAGAGGGGCCTGGGAAGGACAAGGCTTGGATGAAAGACCCACGCATGGTGCGGAGGCTGGACTGGGTTGACGGATGGGAGCTGATTCTGCCCTCAACCCTCCGCCTCCCCCAGCCGGGGAGACCCTCGGGGCTCAGTCCATGTCCAAGGCGCGCGGGGGAGGGATGCTAGGGCAGGTGGGAAGATGCTGGAGGGAGGGGCTATCCATCCCCAAGCCGCTCACCTGGGCCCGCGGCCGCCGGTGCCGCTGTCCCCGCTGCTGACCGTGCCCGACCGCCCTCCCTGTCGGCGTCCACTGCCCGGCCTGGCCGTCTCTGCTCGGCCCCACCGGCCCAGCCGCTCGGTCAGATCCGCATGCGCCGCGGCCGCCGGCGCGCCTCCTCCCGCTCGCGCGGCCGCCGCGCTCGGCGCGCCCCCGGGACCCCCTCCCGCCCGCGGTGCCCCGCCAACCCCGGCCGCCTGCAGCGCCGGCCCACGCGCGGTCACACACCCGGCCACGGCGTGTGATACACAGCTGCAGGGGCCCGAGATAGCGTCACACACAGTCCACACTCTCACGGGGTCACACAGTCCCACACTGCCACACACACACGGGGTCACCTACAGCGTCACAGACATTATCCACATCCACACACACACTGCCACCCCCTCACATGGGGTCACACAGTGTCAAATATTCAAACCGTCTCACGCAGTCATAAGCTCACATGAGGTCCCGCCCTGGAACAGGGCCCGACAGCGTCACACACTGTAAAGCACTCAAATGCTGTCACCACCATTCACGCGGTCTCGTGCACAAGTACACATATGCCGCACACTGCTGCACACCTCCACGGGGTCACAAGGAGTGTCACACGGCTTCACTATCACACAGCGTCACACACTTTTACACACTCGAACTTGTTACACCCCTTACACACTCACATGGGGGTCATACACCCGGCACTGTCGCCCACTTACACATCACACAGTAACAGGTCACAAATAGCACCACAACAACAGTCAACACCCACAGCCACACTCAAATGATGGCACGTTGTCACACAACTTACATGACACACGCAGTGTCACACACTAACAGAGTCACACACTCCCACATAACACAACTCACACATGTCCCACACTCACACCATATCCCCCAGCGGCATGGATGCATACAGCATCACAGACTGACCCACTGTCACCCAGTGTCACTACGAGGTCTCAGAAGAACAGCATCAATGTCTTCCACACGTGGTGTCACACACAGTCTCATACTGTAATACGGTGTTTTACGCAGAGGACGGCACATGGTACCACCCACAATCATGCTCTCCTTTGGCGTTATTCACAGTCACACAGGGCCACACGGGCACATAGACACGCAGTTACAGTGTCACACCCACACACCCACACTGTCCTCCCTCACTTTTTCCCATTGTAGCCTAGAGGAGGCCTCGGGGCGTAGTGTGAGTCCCAGATCAGCCTAGTGGCCCTGAGAGAGGGGGTCTGAGCGAGGAGAGAGATGTGGGTGTGGCCCGCGCTCGCCCCGCCCCGCTCTGGGAGTTTAGAGCTCGGAGGCGGGGCACTGGGTTCACCGTCGTAGACCTCCAGATACGGCCACGCCTCCCAGTCTAAGTGGTGGGCTGGAAGGCGGTGCTGGGCCGCAGGCGGAGGCGAGCCGACTCCCGCCCCGCCCACCCCGTTCTTAACCAGAGGAGTGGCCTTATGGCCCCGCCCCTCGGCCGGAGTCGAGGGCAGGAGGCTGGCTGAGGCGTGGCCCTCTGAGCGGCCCCGCCCCGTCTCTCCCGCTAGGGAAGGACGGAGAGGGCGGCCTAGCAGCCAGTCGGTTCCCGCGTGTCCTGCGACTCCGCGGCCCCGCAACTCCACGACCCCGCAGCATGGCCGTCAAGAAGATTGCCATCTTCGGCGCCACCGGAAGGACCGGGCTCACCACCCTGGCGCAGGCGGTGCAAGCAGGCATGAGCTGGGGCGGGCAGGGCGTGTCACGGGGTACACAGACAGAACTTTAGGAAGTGGAATCATGGGGTCGGGCCGAGGCTGGTTGGGGCCCTCAGTGCCCTTGATGTGTGAGGACCTAGGGGGGCAAAACAGGTGGCCACGGGGGCAGAAACGGGGGACGCTGTGAGGTCCAATTTTACGTGAGCCCAAGGAACAGGTATTGGCCCTAGGAGGCTGGGGGACTGTAGTGACAGGTTTAAATCCAATGCTCTGACGAAATGTAGTTGTTATTGTGGTGCTGGTGGTTGCACACCCAGCAAGGGCTTAACTAAGCCAGGCATTGGGCTGGCCTCCCAGCACTGTCCTCTCTTAGCACGTGTTAAATCCGCACAGCACTCATGTCGGGTGGGAACTAGTATCACCCCATTTGACAGATGAGAAAACTGAGGCCCACTGAGTGATCTGCCCAATGTCACATAGCTGGAAAGTGGCAGTGCTGGAATTTGTACCCAGTGCTTGTTCTTTGTTTGTTTTTTATTGAGACCACCAATGGGTCTTTTACTCCCCCACCACATTTTATTTATTTATTTTTGGCTGCGTTGGGTCTTCGTTGCTGCGCGCGGGCTTTCTCTAGTTTCAGAGAGCGGGGCTACTCTTCATCATGGTGCGTGGGCTTGCAGTGGCTTCTCTTCTTGTGGAGCACGGGCTCTAGGCGTGGTGGCTTCAATAGTTGCAGCACGTGGGCTCAATAGTTGTGGCTCGTGGGCTCTAGAGTGCAGGCTCAGTAGTTGTGGCACATGGGCTTAGTTGCTCCGCCGCATGTGGGATCCTCCCGGACCAGGGCTCGAAACCGTGTCCCCTGCATTGGCAGGCGGATTCTTAACTACTGCGCCACCAGAGAAGTCCCACCAGTGCTTGCTCTTAACTGCCAAAAGACCACCGGCTCTTGGTGTGGGCACCAAGGCTTAAAGTTGAAAAGGCTGACGGGTGGGTTGCTGTGGGCACCTAATGGAAAGAAGATCACGGAGACAAGGGTGAAGACTTGGGCACACGGGTCCCGGGAAAGTCAATGAGCACTGAAAATTTGCAGTTGCCCCAGGAAAGGGGGCAGGAAAGGGGATCAGTATCATGCAGCAGTACCCTGCCCCCACCGTCCAGACTTCACCAACCCCCATCGGAGCCTGACATTTCCAGATATAGCGCCCCACCCTTGCTGGCCTTGGTGACTCTGAAGATATTGACTATCTGGTTGCCCCAAAAGGGTGGAGGCCACCAGGATCCCACTCTCAGCTGTCTCCTAGCCCAGCTGTCCCTTCAAGGGACTCTGCCTGAAAGTTCCCCATTCAGCCCACTGCTCTCCCCCTCCCTGGGAAGACCTAGTGAGGATCTTGGCTTGTAGGGACAGGAGGAACAAATTTGCTGGTAAACATTTCCAGGGGAGGAAGTAAGAGGGAGATGTTGAGAGTTGCTGAGTCACCCTGAGGAACTGGATTACCGTGTTACTACCTTTCTCTCAATCCTGGATTCTATGAAATTCTGCTCATCCACCCTGCTGGGCACAGCTGGGACTGCACCTGGGGGTGTGGAGCGTTGAGGCCTAGGGGAGTCCGCGGCTTCTCACTGTGGCTCTGACAGCTCTCTTCAGAGCCACAGTGAACCTGAGCCTCGCTGTCCCCATCAGAAAAAGGAAGGGGTTCAATGAGCTCGGCTTTTATTTATCTCAGTGATTCTGTAGGGCTGAGTCCTGACAGGCATAGACTCTGGTGCCTGTGTGTCTGCATTCCAAACCCCAGCTCTGCCACTTAACAGCTGTGTGGTCAAGTGCCTTGTCATCTGTGTACCTAGATATCTGTAAAGTGAGGATGAAACTAGTAGAACTCGACCTGGGGTTCTTGTGATGATTAAATGAGATATTACAATATATGGAAAATGCTTAGAACCGTGTCCAGCATATAGTTGGTGCTCAATAGGCACTCCTTGGCTGAGAGAACTCAGATTATAGCTGTGTGATCTTGGCCCAATTACCTAAAATTGCCTTAGTTTCCCCATCCTCAAAATGGGCATATAATACAACCTACTTTGTGGGGTTGTTGCAATCTGGGGCTTTTCAAACTGTGGGTCATAATGAGTTCTGAAATATATTTAATTGGTCACAACAGTGTCAGAATGTATCACATGTTAAATCTTGGTTTTATGAAACTTTCGTTTCAATTATATATGTATGGGTTTGTGTATACTGGGTTTGGAAGTGAAATCTATTTTGTATGGAGGGTTGAGATCAAAAAAGCTTAAAAGAGGCATGATCTCTACGACTGACTCTCACATCGTTAGGAAAAAACTTTATACACGTATATAATTATACATGTTATGTGTATATTTTATATATACACAGAGAGAAAGATAAAGCAAATATGCGAATCTAGGTCTTGGAACTTTCCTATAGGTCTGAATTTATTTCAAAATTAAAAATTAATGGAAAAAGATAAAGTAAGGGATTTTTTAAACAAAAAAAAAGAAAGAAAAGAAAAAAAAAGAAATGTTTAGAAATAACCTACAAATGCTCTTGTTCTTTGTGAAGGGCAAAATTTGTGAATTCTAACACTATAGTTTGGTATGGTAGCCACTAGCCACATGTTGCTATTAAAATTTAAATGTGGGTTGTGTTAAAAATTTTTGGAAAAAAACATCATTCATCTGCAGAAAGAGCTTAGCACAGCACTTGGCACATAGGAGGCGCTCTTTCTCTCGCACGCGCGCTTGCTCGCGCTCTCTCTCTCTCTCTCTCTCTCTCTCTCTCTCTGTTTTTTGGCTGTGCCACACAGCCTGTGAGATCTTAGTTCCCCGACCAGGGATTGAAGATTGAACCTGGGCCCTCAGCAGTGAGACTGTGGAATCCTAACCACTGGACTGCCAGGGAATTCCCTAGGAGGCCCTCAATAAATGTCACTAATCACCAATAATGTACCATTAACAGGCACTCTTGTGCTGGGCCTGTGTCAGAGCTCTCACTGTCCGTGAGAACGTTTCTCCTCCAAAATACCCACAGTTTACTAGGGTCCGTTTTAACTAATACAGTGGTAATTAACCAGTGCCTGCGGTGGCATCATGAAAGCTCTCGTTGCTCCCCGATGTGTGTGAGGGCAGCACAGGTGTCATTCCCTTATGAAAGGTGGTCACACAGGGTGGGGATGCTAGGGATTGTGACTTTCACTTTAGAGAGGAGACTGAGGACCAGTCAGGGAAGGTGTTTCCTGAGGTTCCTCAGCCAGTAAGTGGAGCTGGGACTTCCCCTGCGGTCCAGTGGTTAAGACTCTGCACTTCCACTGCAGGGGGCACAGGTTCGATCCCTGGTCAGGGAACTAAGATCCCACATGCCCGGCTGGGCCAAAAAAAAAAAAAAAGAGGTGGAGCCAGAGTTCGAACCCAGGTCCGTGAGACAGTATATCGTGTGCTTTTGTGTTGATATAAAAGTCAGGGAGATGGTGGTGAATATGTCACAGTCCCTGGACCCACAGGGCCCTTGCTTGATTCCAGGTCAGCATAAGTAGGGCCATGACAGAGGAAGCACAATTGGCTGGGGGTTCTGGGGAAAGAGGGTAAGGGTGCTCCAGGCAGAGGGGCACGTGCAAAAGCCAGGAGGCAGGAAACAGCATGATGCATTTGAGGAACTGAAAGAAGTTCAGTGTGCGAAAAGGGCCATGGCTCCAGCACAGTTGAGAGAGGAGAGGCCATATCCTGGGGGGCCTTGAAGTCTGTCCTAAGGAACATGACTATCTCAGGGCACCGGTTGGGGGGGGGCGGGCGGTCAGGGGAGGGATCTGAGCCAAGGGCACTTTGATATAACAGTGGAAAGCTCTACCTGGCTACCACGTGAAATATGGGTTGGAGGGGTTGAGAGAGTCCAGGAGCCCAGGGAATACTAGACCAGGACGGGAAAAAAAATTGTGAGATGGTGAAAAGGTATAGTAACAACCAACACCCGTATAATGCTCTTTCCTGTGCCAGACACTCTTCTAATCTTTTCATTTGTTTTCGTTTTGCATTTTTTACATAGCAGCTTTTTTAAGATATCATTCACGTGCCATACAATTCACCCATTTAAAGTATACAGTTCAGTGGTTTTAGCATATTCACAGACTCGTGCAAACCTCACCACAATCAGTTTGAAACATTTTCATCACCACCAAAAGAAACCCTTAGAAGTCACTCCCCATTTTCCTGCTCAACCCCTTCCCCAGCCCTAGGCAACCACTCACCTGCTCCTTGTTTATATGGATTTGCCTGTTCTGAACGTTTCATATAAATGGAATCGTACACTAAAAATCAAAATTTTTAATTTTGATGATGTCCAGTGTATCTATTTTTTCTTCTGCTGCGTGTGCTTTTGGTGTCATAGCTAGGAAACCATTGCCTAATCCAAAGACGCAAAGATTTATGCCTATGTTTACTTCTAAGTTTTTTTTTATTAATTTATTTTATTCTATTTATTTTGGGCTGTGTTGGGTCTTCGTTGCTGTGCACGGGCTTTCTCTAGTTGCAGCGAGCAGGGGCTACTCTTCATTGAGGTGCACAGGCTTCTCGTTGCAGTGGCTTCTCTTGTTGCAGAGCACAGGCTCTAGGCACGTGGGCTTCAGTAGTTGTGGCTCAAGGGCTCTTGAGCGCAGGCTCAGTAGTTGTGGCACATGGGCTTAGTTGCTCCTCAGCATGTGGGATCTTCCCGGACCAGGGCTCAAACCCGTGTCCTCTGCATTGGCAGGCGGATTCTTAACCACTGTACCACCAGGGAAGCCCTCTTCTAAGATTTTTATAGTTTTAGCACTTACATTTAGGTCTTTGATCATTTTGAGTTAATTTTTACATATGGTGTGAGGTAGGAATCCAACTTCATTCTTTTACATATGGATATCAAGTTGTCCCTACATCGTTTGTTGAAAAGACTGTACTTGCCCCATTGAATCATCTTGGCACCCTTGTCAAAAATCAACCAACTACATTAAACTTTTAGAAATATTATTTAGGGAGTTCGCTGGTGGTCTAGTGGTTAGGACTTGGCGTTTTCACTGCTGTGGCCCTGGGTTCAATCCCTGGTCAGGGAACTAAGTTCCTGCAAGCTGCATGGCGTGGCCAAAAAAAAAAAAGAAATATTATTTAAACCCACAGTAACCCTATAAGGTAGAGACTATGATTAGTGTCATTTTAAAAATGAAGGCCCTAAGGCCCAGACAGGTTAAGTGAGTTGCCCAGTGTCACAGCTAGGTAGTGGTAGGGCCAGACAGAATTCAAACCCAGGATTGCTTGGAGGATTAAAGAAGCGAATAAATGTCAGGAATTTGGCACCTGGCATATAGTGAGTGCTCTCTAAATATTATGTATGATAATGACCATTATCACTGCCCCAGAGTGTACAAATTTCTAATCATTTGTTTTTTACATATATGATGATAGCTATCAAGAGAAATGTAACAGGGGCGTTCCCTGGCGGTCCAGTGGTTAGGACTCCGTGCTTTCATTGCCAAGGGCCCAGGTTCAATCCCTGGCCAGGGAACTAAGATCCCACAAACCCGTGTCCCCTGCACGGGCAGGCGGACTCTCAACCACTGCACCACGAGGGAAGCCCACCCCATCATTTTTTTTCATTTCTTGTACCAGCTGGAGGTACAAGATAAGATGTTCCAGGCTCATCTTGTCTTCTCCCTGGCGTGGCCCAGCAAGCAGCCATTTCTTCAACGAGCTCTGGCTCATTTTTCATGAGAATGCTATTTAGAGGCTGTCTTCATCAGCTCAGGCCACTACAACAAAATGCCATAGACCGGGTTGCTTAACCAACAGCCATTTCTCACAGTTCTAGAGAGCGGAGAGTTCAAGATCAAGGTACTAACAGGTTTGGTTTCTGATGAGGGCCCTCTTCCTGGCTTGCAGATGGCCGCCTTCTTGCTGTGTTCTCACATGGTAGAGAGAGAGCGAGCGAGCCTTGGTCTTCCTCTTCTTATAAGGACACTAATTCCATTATGGGGACCCTACCCTCATGACCTCATCTAATCTAATTACCTCCCAAAGGGTCCATCTCCAAATACCATCACATTGGGAGTTAGGGCTTCAGCATATGAATTCAGCATATGACACAAGCATTCAGTCCATAACAGAGACTACAACTACTAATTTTATTTTTTTTGCAATACACATAAACATTGATATATTTTGCCATTATTTAAAACAAAGGAAGAAATATGTTGGTTGTAATCTTTAGAAGGGAGGGTATGTGTCAGAAAGGGGACACTGAGTTACAGAATTATCCAAAATTCTTTTGGGAGGTGACATGCCAAAGTGATGTTCAGACTGTTTAGTAACCGCTAAGACAGGACCCAGCCCTTCAAAAGTAAGACCTAGGGAACCAAACCCAATGATGGACAACCTTTGGGCAGCTCATGTCCTTCTCTGTACCTCAGCTTGCTCCAGGACCATGGATGGGGGGCATAGACCAGTGTGATGCCAGGCATTAACCCTTTAGTCGCCGGAGGGTGGAGAAATCGCAGGAGTGGGGAGTGAAGGGAAGAAGAGACCCTTGGAGGCATCAGAGCAGGTTATTTATGAACCGACATCAAGGTATCACTTTATTTTAACAACCAGCTTGATATCAACTGTGGGTATGCCAGCGAAAATATTTGAAGACCATTGTCTCAGAACAGGGGACCTGCGGGATGGATTTGGGGGTTCATGGCACCCTCCAGGACCCAGCCCCTGGAGGCTGGGAGTGCCAGCCCACAAGCCGACTGACCTGCCTCTCTGCCCCTCTTTGCAGGCTATGAGGTGACAGTGCTGGTGCGGGACACCTCCAGGCTGCCCTCAGAGGGGCCCCAGCCGGCCCACGTGATAGTGGGTGACGTTCGGCAGGCGGCCGATGTGGACAAGACTGTGGCGGGGCAGGACGCCGTCATCGTGCTGCTGGGCACCGGCAATGACCTCAGTACTGGGCCCCCCCTCTGCCCACGGCCCACCCCTGCACCTCGGCCCCCAGCGCCACCCCCGCCCCCAGCCCCACCCCTGCCGCCACCGCCACCGCCGCCGCCCACCAGTGACAGCCACTCTCTGTCTCCTCTAAGGTCCTACCACAGTGATGTCCAAGGGTGCCCAGAACATTGTGGCGGCCATGAAGGCCCACGGAGTGGACAAGGTCGTGGCCTGCACCTCGGGTGGGTGGCGGGGTCATAGGGGTGGGGCTGAAGAGTCGGGGATAGGTACTGGACGGGCAGCCCAGGGGCTCCTACAAGGCGGCATTAGAGCCACTCCAAGTTACTGTGTATTTATCGAGCACCACCTGAGTGCCTGAACCTTGCTGGATGAGGCCAGAGACACAATACAGCCCTGGGCCCTGGGCCGTGGTTCTTACAAGGAGGAGGGACGTGGCAACAGAGCCATCATCAAACAGTGACCAGTCAGGGCCAGGGTTGGGGGAAGCACAGGCAGAGAGGTCAAGGCCAGGATTCGGGGGGAGCACGGGCAGAGGGGTCAGGGCCGGGATTCGGGGGGAGCATGCGCAGAGGGGTCAGGGCCGGGATAGGGGAAGCCTAGAGGACTCTGGGGGCCCAGAGGGGTGCCTGACTCATCCTGAAAAAGGATCAGGGGGAGAGCATCATAGAGGAAATGACAGAGCTGTGTATACATAGGCCAGGTCTTTACCCTCACAGAGCTCCCAATTTATGAGGAGATGGTATTAAACAAATGGTTGCCCAGAATAATCTGAAAGGAAGGCTGCAGGGTGTGTAACAGGAGCAGTTAATGCTAACAGCATTTATTGAGCTCTTATTGTGTGCTCGGCACCATCTGAGTGCCTTACAGATGAATGCCACTTAATCTTCTCAAAACTCCTTTGAGTAGCACTTATATTCACAGTGGAACACAGTAGGTGCTCAGTGAATAGTAGCTGTTCTTATTGCTTCCTAGCTAAGGGAGTGGAGGCACAGAGAGGCCCATCACCTTACGCGAGATCACACAGCCTGTGGCTGGCAGAGCTGGGGTGTGGAACCGGACTGTCTCCATGGTCCACACTCCTCACCTTTGTTCCATCACACATTGTCTCCCAGGGAAGGGAAGTGACATGAGGGAGCAGTGGGAGGATAAGGGGACTCCAGGCAGAGGGATGAGCATTTACAAAGGCTGTGAGGTGGGAGGGAGTGTGGCTGCAGCAGAGCGAGTGAAGGGGAGAGTGCTGGGTGGTGAGGTCAGGTGGGGCCTCGTGGACCTGATGGGGCCTTTGCTTTTACCCTGCGTGAGATAGGGTCACAGATGAGTCTGACCCCTCTGGCTGTGCTGGGGGAACAGAATGTGGGGGGCAGGGGCAGGGAGACCCGGGAGGAGGCTGCTGCCATGGTCTAGGCAGGAGGTAACAGTGGACAGGAGCAGGCAGGGTGAGAAGCCTGGAGAAACTGGAGGGCAGTAGTGAGCCCCCGTAGGGGTTGGTCCTGGCAGGAGACCTGTGGGCTACGGGCCTGGCCAGGCTGTCCTCAAGCCTTGGCTGACCCTACCCTGTGTCCCCCCAGCCTTCCTCCTGTGGGACCCGTCCAAGGTGCCCCCAAGACTGCAGGATGTGACTGATGACCATATCCGGATGCACAAGATACTGCAGCAGTCGGGCCTGAAGTACGTGGCTGTGATGCCACCACACATAGGTGAGTGGGTGGGGACCCAGCTGCAGGGTTACCACCAGCCTGCCCCCTCCTGTCCTCTGTCGACATTCACTGGGCCTTCCCTGGGCAGTTGAAAATTGCAGACCTTCCTCCCACACCTTCTATGCTCCTTCCTGCTTGATTTGTATCTGCTTTCTAACATACTTTTCAATTATCTCTGTTGTACAAACTATCCAAAATTTTAAAACGTAAAACAAAACCCCTCATTTATGATGACTCTCTCAGTACTGGGAGCTGACTAGGCTCTGGGGACACTTCTTGCTGGCATCTCGCACGCCGTTGCTCAGTAGCTGGCAATAGAATTGTGTGGAAGGAAGCCACGACAGGGCTCGTGGTAGGTGCAGGCTGTCTGTCCCTGGAACACCTGCATGCTGCCTTGCCTAGCGTCAGATCTCTCAGGGCTGCTTCCGCTGTATTCTCTTTATTAGAAGCAAGTTATGGGACTTCCCCAGTGGTCCGGTGGTTAAGACTCCATGCTCCCAATGCAGGGGGCCCGGGTTCGATCCCTGGTCAGGGAACTAGATCCCACGTGCATGCCGCAACTAAAAAGATCCCACATCCCGCAACTAAGACCTGGTGCAGCCAAATAAAATACAGAAATACAGAAATAAATGTTTAAAAAAAAGAAGCAAGTTATACTGGGGCTGCCCCACATTCAAGGGACAGGGACTTATGCTTCACATCGTCTCTTTCTTTCTTTCTTTTTTTAAACCCATTTATTTATTCATTTATTTGGACACACCATACAGCATGCAGGATCTTAGTTCCCTGATCAGGGATTGAACCCATGCCCCCTGCTGTGGAAACATGGAGTCCTAACCACTGGACCACCAGGGAAGTCCCTCGTTTCTTTCTTTATCTTACTTAGCGCATGTCTCCCACACTAGAATTTTGTTTGAAGCACAGATTTTGTCTTGTTTTGATTACAGCTGTGTTCCTAGTGCCTAGAACAGGGCTTGGCATGTAGTAGGTGCTCAGTAAATATTTGTCCCATAAGCTAATACCGGAGAAGATGCCTCACCTCCAGGTGGTGCTGTGGAGGGAACCACACCCTCTTTTCCCCTCCCAGGTCTGGAATACACATTGAGAGAGAGTCAGACCGAGGGAGAGATGCATTTACAAATGTCTCTTGCATAGGAAGTGTGTGCCTGGCCACGATTACAAGTACCAATGATGTAGTCTCTGCTCTCATGAGGCTTACATTTCTAGCGGAGGAGACAAACGAAATAGATGATCTGTATTACTGTTGGGTTGTGCTACGCTGAATGAAGAAACCATAAAGTTCAGTGAAGGAACTTCCCTGGTGGCTCAGTGGTTGAGAATCCACCTGCCAATGCATGGGACACGGGTTCGATCCCTGGTCTGGGAAGATCCCACATGCCGCGGACCAGCCGCGGAACAACTAAGCCCCTGCACCACAACTACTGAGCCCGCGCGCCACAACTGCTGAAGCCCGCATGCCTAGAGCCCATGCTCCGCAACAAGAGAAGCCACCGCGTTGAGAAGCCCACTCGCCACAACTAGAGAAAGCCCGTGCACAGCAACAAAGACCCAACACAGCCAAAACAAAACAAAACAAAACAAAAAAACTCGGTGAAGAGAGTAAGCCTCAGCTATAAGCAGAGGCTCGCTAAGGAGATGGCCCTTCCCCCAGATACTCACCTGATTCCCCCGCTCAGGGGACTACATTCAATGTCCTGGGCTAAACCATAATGGAAAAGAATATTAGAAAAGAATGTGTGTATATATATATATATATATATATGTTTTAAAAAAAAAAGACACCAGACCTGTTATGTTTCATGCTATGAAAAACATTAAAAAAAAAAAAGTGATTGTTCCAGGTTAAAGGTGACATGGCAACTGAACTGGATTCTGATTTTGAGGGGAGGGGGAGGTCGGAAGATATTTTTTGGCAGTTGGGGAAATCTGAATTTCTAAATTCATCATTCTAAATGGTGTCTCTTGCATAGGAAGTGTGTGTCTGGCCACGATTCCCCTCAGGGGGAATCAGGTGAGTGTCTGGGGGAAGGGAGGACATTCTGGGATGAGGGAACCGCAGTGTGGATGCCCCTCAGGGGGAATCAGGTGAGTGTCTGGGGGAAGGGAGGACATTCTGGAATGAGGGAACCGCAGTGCAGATGCCCCTCAGGGGGAATCAGGTGAGTGTCTGGGGGAAGGGAGGACATTCTGGGATGAGGGAACCGCAGTGCGGATGCCGGAGCCAGGCACTTGTATCTCCTTCACATTTGCCTGCCTGCTGATGAGCACTTCTGCTGTGCCCTCTGCCTTCTGCTTGGAGAAAGACGAGCCCTGCACGCCTTACAGAGGTTCAGGTAAGCTCAATGTTGAGGTTCAATTCAGGATTCTTGTTGAGACGAGAATCCTAAGCTCTGAATCAGTGGTGAAGCTGCATGGCGGAGAAGCCGGGCAAAGTCCCAGCCCCAGCACTTTGTGGACTTAAGGCCCGTGGCCTCTGAGCCTCAGTTTCCTCATCTGTAAACGGGGTTCATGATATTACTTCTTGACCTCCCAGGTTTGAAGTGAATATCCAGAGAGATCATGCCTAAAAATTATTTAACACAAAGTTGTTTTTTTTTTAGTTCTTCTTTTTTTGAATATTTATTTTATTTATTTTCCTTATTTTTTTTTTTGGCTTCGTCGGGTCTTAGTTGCGGCACACGGGATCTTTGTTGAGGCACACGGGGTCTTTTTCATTCCGGCACGTGGTCTGCTCGGGCTGCTCTCTAGTTGTGGCCTGCGGGTTTTTTCTCTTCTCTAGTTGTGGCGCGCAGGCTCCAGGGCGCGTGGGCTCTGTAGTTTGCAGCACGCAGGGTCTCTCGTTGAGGCGCGAGAACTCAGTAGTTGTGGCGCGTGGGCTTAGTTGTGCTGCGGCATGTGGGATCTTAGTTCCCCGACCAGGGATGGAACTCGTGTCCCCTGCGTTGGAAGGCGGATTCTTTACCACTGGACCACGAGGGAAGTCCCAGTCCTTTTTTTGTACGTGTATGAAAACTTTGAAACCTCCAGAAAAGTTAAAGAAATTAAAGGTTTGTGAATACCCATAAACCCTTCATCTAGGTTCACTTGTTAACATTTCGGCCTTTTTGCTTTCCCTGTCTATCTAACTATCTATCTATCTATGCATGCATCTAATGTGTATGTATGTGAATACATGTGTAATGTATATTTTTTAAATAAGTGTGTATTTTTATTTTTTTCTTTTTCTTTCTTTCTTTCTTTTTTTTGTTTTGGCTGAACCATTTGAAAGTAGGTTGCAGACATCGGCACACTCTACTCCTAGAACCTCTTGATAGGCATCTTCCAAGAAGGAATATTTGGATACGAACCACAGTACTGTTATCGCACCAAGGGAATTGACATTCACTCTACCACATCATTTAGTATCCAGCCCATATTCAGACTTCCCCAACTGCCAAAAAATATCTTCCAACCTTCCCCTCCCCTCAAAATCAGGATCCGCTCCAGGATCGTGTGTTGTGTTTAGTCACTATGTCATATTTAACCTGGAACAATCCTCCATATCCTTTTTTTCTTTTTTTTAATGTTTTTCATAACATGAAACATAACAGGCCTGGTGTTTTTGTTCTTTTTTTTTTTAACATATATATACAGTCTTTATAATATTCTTTTCCATTATGGTTTATCCCAGGACATTGACTGTAGTTCCCTGTGCTATACAGTAGGACTTTGTTATCCCAGGTGTCTTTTAAAATAACCCACGTTCTGGATTTCTATAGTTATTTTCTTACAGACTCAGATTAAAAATTTTTGGCAGGGTCTTCCTGGCGCGGCGCGGCTGGGCCCGTGAGCCATGGCCGCTGAGCCTGCGTGTCCGGAGCCTGTGCTCCGCAACGGGAGAGGCCACAACAGTGAGAGGCCCGCGTACCGCGAAAAAAACAAAAAAAACAAAATTTTGGCAGGATTGCCACATGGGTGAGGGTGTGTGTTTCTTTTTTTTTTTTTCAGTACGCGGGCCTCTCACTGTTGTGGCCTCTCCCGTTGCGGAGCACAGGCTCCGGACACGCAGGCTCAGCGGCCATGGCTCACGGGCCTAGCCGCGCCGCAGTATGTGGGATCTTCCCGGACCGGGGCACGAACCCGTGTCCCCTGCATCGGCAGGCGGACGCTCAACCACTGCGCCTCCAGGGAAGCCCTGTGTGTTTCTTATTGCACATGATTCCAGGTTGTCTCTGCGCTGGTATGCTGCATTTGATCCCTAAGTTAAGTTGGTCATAGTCAGAATACAGGCGCTAGATGCCCTGGTAACAGCCAGGTCATGGTGGGGGAGGGCGAGGGGGGCACAGAGCAAATGTAGCCTTTGCCACTGTGAAGTCACCCTCTGCAACCATGGGACATAACTTTCTCTCTCCAAGACTCAATTTGCCCACTTGTGAAATAGAATTAATAATAACTCCTAGCCCATTCTCTGCTTTATTTCTCACCATCTAACATATTATCTATTTTACTTTCTTATCTTATTATTTGCCTTTTCCTAGTGACTGTCTGAATGCTGAGGGCAGGGATTCATATCTGTTTTGTCCCTTTCAGTGTGCCCAGCACCTGACGTATAATAAGTCATCAATAAGAATTTGGCGAATGGGACTTCCCTGGTGGTTCAGTGGTTAAGACTCCGTGCTTCCACTGCAGGGGGCAAGGGTTTGATCCCTGGTCAGGGAAGTTCTGCATGCCGCACCAAAAAAAAAAAAACAACTCACTTAGCGAGTGAATGAAGTAAAGGGTACAGGTTAGTGCCCTGCACGTGGGAAGGGTTTCATACATTGTTGGCTGTTATACCATCTGGGCTGGGCACACTGTAGACACCCTGGGATGATCACTGAAGTGATCACATGTTGGTTGCAGGAGGGGAAAGGACATCTGATGTACCCAGTCCCTTTGTCTTTACCTTGCAGGAGACCAACCGCTGACTGGGGCCTACTCAGTGACCCTGGATGGACGAGGGCCCTCGAGGGTCATCTCCAAACACGACCTGGGCCACTTCATGCTGCGCTGCCTCACCACTGATGAGTACAACGGGCACAGCACCTACCCCTCCCATCAGTACGACTAGGGCTCTGGCCCCGTCCAGGAGGACAGCATCCCAGGAAATAGAGAACAAAGGAAGGGAGCAATAAATCTTGAGCCAAGAGCTTCAAGCTATTTTAGAGCACCCACCTCTGTGACTCTTCCTCTCTCTGGCTCTATCTGGGTGTCTCAGTGTCTCTGTCTGCCTCTGTGTGAGATTTTCAAGGTATTCATTCATTCATTTCCTCGCTTGGTCCTGTGCTGGGGACCCAGTGGTGGCTGTGAGGACCCAGCGGTGACCCTGCCTTCACAGATCTCACAGTCCAGTGGGGAAGACAGCCCTGCCTCTGTCAGTGACAACACAGAGTGGCCAGGACTCTGATAGAGGAAGTACAGAGGGCTGAGGGACCCAGCTTGAGGAGTGAACAGGGTTCTATGGAAGAGGGTATGTCCCACCTGAAACCTCGATTGGTGAGAATGAGCCAGGAGAAGGTTCTAAGGAATGATAGCAATCTGGGCAGAAGATACCACGTGAGCAAAGGCCAGGAGGCTGGAGAGCACATAGCCCCTTTGAAGAACTAAAATCTATCCCCTACGGTTAATAACACTTTGCTCAGAGGAGAGAAGCAATCAGCCCCCAGAGGCTGTTCGAAGGATGCTAAACTGTCCAGGGTCATTGTAGAAAGTTTAAGCTTTAGTCTAAGGTGTTATGCAAGGAGTGGAGCAAGGGAGAGGTGGGGAGGGGACAGTCAGGTTTGTGTTTTGTAAAGCTTCCCTTGGCTACTGTGTGAAGGTGGGTCAGAGGATGAAAGAGTGGAGGCTGGGAACCCAGGGGGTTCCCAGAGGCAGAGAAGGGAGAGTGGGCGGGAGGGAGCCTGAGTGGACAGTTCGTTGGGGAGGGGCAGGGAGGGAGGCATCCAGAAGGAAGCCTAGGGCTATATCCTGGAGATGGGGTTTTACGGGGGCCACCCTGAGAAGGAAACCCTGGAGGAGCAAGTCTGAGAGGGGGAAGGGGAAGAATTGCCCCCTCCTTATCATGTCCCTCTTTGGAATTTACCTTTGTTCCCTAGAAACACCTTTCCCAGGCCTGAGCAAGCCAGTGCTCTCTCCCCTCCATACCCCCCCGCCCCCCCAAATCCATTCCAATCATGTACTGCTTCTGCAAACAGCTGGATGACTTGGTTAACACATTCCAACCGATGAGAACTGGTCTGAGGAGCCTTAAACCTTCCTTCCCAGGGGTGGCCTGGAGAAAACTGCCTCCTATGCCCCTTGGTGACAACTTGTTGTGGAGGTGAGGCAATGCTGGTTCAGGCTTTCAGGGCACTAGCACTGTTTTATTTCTTCCCTCTTTATTTCTTTCTGTCACATTGTCTGGGCATTTAACAAACTTTCACTGAGTGCTTGCTTTGTGTCCAACCCTGTGCTAGGTGATGCTGTGGACCAAGCAGTGGGTGACTGAGATAACCTTGATCCATATCCTCAGGAGGCCCACAGTCCAGAGACAGCCCAGGGCCAAGATGGGGGAGGCAGGGGCAGAGGAGTCAAGGCCAAGAGAGAGGAAGCACAGGACACCATGGGAGTCAGAATGGGTCCTAACTCATCCTGGAGGCTCAGGGAGGGCTTCTGAGAGGAGGAATCCTTTTGAGATGAGTTCTGATGAGAATTCTGGGTTCTGGGAATTGAGGGTGTATTTTCAGGATGGGGAAGCAAATTTAAAGATCCAGAGGCCTTTTATTTTTCTCATTTTTGAGAACTTATGTACCTGAGATTGTTGTAAACACTGGGGATAAGGCAAGAAGGAAAACAGAATCTCTTGTGTTCATGATGGTGGAGAGCACTTGAAGCCATTTTAGAAAACCTGAAAGTCAATCGGTGTGGCAGGATTGCTGGGATCAAGGAGGCGTGTGTATCAGGCCAGACCTGAAGGGCTTTGAGGCAAAAATATGAATTTGGACTTTGTCCCCAGGACAGTGGGGAGCCATGAACCAGTTTCCAGCAGCAGGGGTTGCCATCCTGAGAGAGGAAGGATGGGGCGTCAGGAGGACGTATGAGACACCACCAGAGGACACGCTGCGGAAAAGTCCTTATAAGAAGAAGGCCGCGGGGTAAAGTGTGGGGGGCAGAAGGACAGGGGCGGTGAAGGGGCGGGGTTGCGATCGCCCAGGCAACATAGGCCACGCCAAACTATTGGCTGGTCTTCAATGCGTCATCCTCCTCCGCCCCGCAGCGTCCGCCCTCGGAACCCAGGGGGCGCGGCCTCAGCGAGAGGCTTAGACCCGCCCTTCCGGAAGACGAGTGGGAGTGGGGAGTGCGAGCCACTCTTACTCCGCGACGTGGTCCAAGCTGGTATAAAGAGATCGTACAGAGCAATAATGACGATCTCCAAGCAAGGATAGTAACTGAGTTGAAAGAAACAGCGTTGATATACCCTCCACTCTAGAGACGTGGCCCCGCCTCCCAGCGAGTTGCAATCCTTTAAATGGTCCGCGGAGCAAGGGAGGGGAGGACCGGTGGGGCGTCTCCCGGCGACGGCCTGGGGGCCCCGCCCAACTAATCCGGGCCTGGCGGCGAGCAGCACTCCAGCCAATCGTGGCTCGCGGCTTGGCTCCCGGGCTGAGCTGGGTGGGCCTGAGGCCAGACTGAGAGTCCCCGGGGAGGTGAGCGAGGGCCCTACCCAGCACTGGAGGGTCGCAAAGCTGCGGGCGTTCCCGGAGGTGGTCATTGCGAACCTGGTAGCGGAGGTGAGGTGTGGCTGCCTGGCTTGGGATCAGCCTTGGGTTGGGAGAGGAGGAGGCGCGCCTCCGAGAGTTGCGGAGGCGGGGTACTGGCGGGAGTAGGGGGCACAGATTAAGGGGAGGGTTAGGGACCGGAGTTTCGAGATCCTGGACGGAAGGCGAAGTTTTGGGGGCAGGATCTTCAAGTGAAGGGAGTTTGAAGCTGGGACATGGGGTGTTTGGAGAAGCAAGAAAACTAGAGAAGGAACTTTTGGGGTAGGAAATCTGAAGATTAGGACAATTCGGGCCTCCGGGACGGGTTGAATTCGGGGTTCTAGTGTTCAGGAAAAGGTGTGAGGGGTTGGGCTGGGATCCCAGGCATTTGGAGAAGCGCGAGAACTAGGGGCAAGGACTCTTGGTCTCCAAGACGCCGTGTCGGAGAGGGGGTGCTGGGGAGAGTTCCCTGTCAGGTATTGGAGCCAGAGGGGGAGACTGGAGGTGAAGTCGAGAAGCGTTTGAAAGACGGGAGAACAGGGGAAGTTGACGGGGGAAGGTCTCAAAATTGAGATACCTAGTGTCCCGAACGGAGTGCGTCCTAGAGCACTTGTAAATCTTTGAGAATTATGTTGGGGTCTGGGTCTCTGAACCCGAGGGCAGTTTGAGGGGAAAATCCAGGACCTTCTGCGGTCCGAAGAAAAGCAGTTTCACAGCCCGAGTCTGGAGTGGGGGAGGGGTGTTCCGGGCTTGGAGCTCAGACCCTCCGCCCTGGAGGCGGTGGAGGGCGGGGCTCGGCAGGCGCCCGGCCGCTGGACGTCCGGGTTCCCTTCCCCCACGTACTGCGGGCCCCTCTGCGCATGCCTTGGGGGAGGGCGGGGAAGGTTAGTCCCTGCGGCGTGCGGAGCCCTCCGGGAATTGTAGTGCGTGCTCAACGTCAGTGCGTGTACCTGGTGGCTATTGGCCCACATTTCCCAGAAGCCTCTGGGCCAAATTGGGGCGTGTCTGAATGCTGAAAGGAGACTCCGTAGAGGGGCGGGGCCTGTAGAGGGCCGACGTCTGGTTGGATGGGCCGATAGGGGCGGGGCTTGGCTTGAGTCGAGTTCTAGCAAGTTTTCCTGCGGGGCGAGCGCTGGGATAATCTGAAGGCACCCGCGAGGGCCTGAGGGAGACTCCTTCACTGTCATTGGGCGCGCTTCCAAGTCAGTTAGCGAGAGGGCATGGACAGAGAAACATCTTACCTGTGAAAGAAGAGTGTCCATAGATAGGTGCCCTTACAGGGCTCCAGGTGGTTGGAATATAGTAGGCACTCAACATATCGAATGAATAAATGGCAACTAACTCTTGTTCATTAAGTGTGTAATGTCACATTACTTCCCGAGATCACACAGCTGAGCAGTGTGAAAGGAAGAATTCAAACCCAGGATTTTCTGCTTTGAGGCCAGGTCTCTGTACTCAACCCCTGTCTTGTGTATGTCACATTTGAAGAAGGGTATTGTGGAAAGAACAGCTTTAAGATTTAGGGGGACTTGAGTTAGTATCCTCATCTTGCAGATGAGGAAGTTGAGTCTCAAGGCGGTAAATTCACTATTTGAGCCCACATGGGCAAGTAAGTGGGATTCAAACCCAGCTGTTTAAGTCCAGATCTTGTTTTCTTTCTTTTTTCTTTTTTAATGTGGATTTTTTTTTTTTTTTTTTTTTTGCGGTACGCGGGCCTCTCACTGCTGTGGCCTCTCCCGTTGCGGAGCACAGGCTACGGACGCGCAGGCTCAGCGGCCATGGCTCGCAGGCCCAGCCGCGCCGCGGCATGTGGGATCTTCCCGGACCGGGGCACGAACCCGTGTCCCCTGCATCGACAGGCGGACTCTCAACCACTGCGCCACCAGGGAAGTCCTATGTGGATCATTTTTAAAGTCCTTACTGAATTTGTTACAATATTGCTTCTGTTTTATGGTTTTCTTTTTTTATTTTCTTTTTTTGGCCGCGAGGCATGTGGGGTCTTAGCTCCCCAACCAGGGACCAAACCTGCACCCCCTGCATTGGAAGGCGAAGTCTTAACTACTGGACCGCCAGGGAAGCCCCCCAGATCTTGTTTTCTTTTCTTTTCTTTTTTTAAATTATTTATTTTTGGCTGCGTTGAGTCTTCGTTGCTGTGCGCAGGCTTTCTCTAGTTGTGACAAGCGGGGGCTACTCTTCGTTGTGGTACATGTTTCTCATTGCTGTGGCTTCTCTTGTTGCGGAGCACAGGCTCCGGGCCCATGGGCTTCATTAGCTGTGGCACGCAGGCTCAGTAGTTGTGACGCACGGGCTTAGTTGCTCCACGGCATGTGGGATCTTCCTGGACCAGGGCTCGAACCCGTGTCCCCTGCATTGGCAGGTGGATTCTTAACCACTGTGCCACGAGGGAAGTTCCAGATCTTGTTTTCTTAATCATATACATTTACTCTCCTCCTTAGCCTTGTGGGATTCATGCTCTCTCCATTTTATAGATGCAGAAACTGAAGTTTGGATCATTACAAATCAACAGCAACCATACAGGAGATTCAGGGTTTGAACTAGCCTGGTGTGTCTAACTTGCCCCTCTTCTCTCCACAGGGCATCATGGTAGGAGGCTTGAAGAGGAAACACTCAGATCTGGAGGAGGAAGAGGAGGATGAGAAGTGGGACTGGGGTCCAGCAGGCCTGCGGAGCTACCAGCAAGCCCTGCTCCGTATCTCCCTAGACAAAGTCCAGCGAAGCCTGGGCCCCCGAGCACCCAGCCTTCGCAGGCATGTCCTCATCCACAACACCCTCCAGCAGCTCCAAGCTGCGCTTTGCCTGACTCCTGCACCTGCCCTGCCCCCAGAGCCCCTCTTCCTGGGCGAGGAGGACTTCTCCCTGTCGGCCACCATCGGCTCTATTCTCAGGGAGCTGGAGACCTCCATGGATGAGACCGAGCCCCCTCAGAATCCAGTGGCTCCCCCAGGCCCTCAGAATGAAGTGCTGCCCCAGCCCGATCCAGTCTTCTTAGAAGCTCTGAGCTCCCGGTACCTGGGGGACTCTGGCCTGGATGACTTCTTCCTGGACATTGACACATCTGCAGTGGAGAAGGAGCCTTCACTGGCCCCACCAGAGCCTCCTCACAACCTTTTCTGTGCCCCAGGGTCCTGGGAGTGGAATGAACTAGATCACATCATGGAAATCATTCTGGGATCCTAAAACTTTGATGGGGGGGGCTTCCTCATCGCAGCCTTGGTGGGCTGAATCCCTGGATGCAACTGTGTGTGTGTGTGTGTGTGTGTGTGTGTGTATGTTTTGATGGGGGCCCTAAGCAGTGGCTGTGGCCTCCTCCCATTTCAGGGTTCCAAATTGTCTCGCATGTATGTGTGTGTCTGGTTATCGCAACCTTCTGTGAAGGTGGGTCTTCCTGAATTAATTTATCTGTTCCAAATGCCTTAATGAGACTCTGTTTCTGGGAGTCTGGTTTCCCACTTCCACATTTCTTCTGCCTTTCCCTCCAGTTCCTACTCCCCTTGTGTCCACTGGGGCCTCAGGGAAGATAGTTTGGGCCTGTCAAAGGATGACAGGGATGTGCGCCCGATTGCTATGGAAACCCAGCCTCTGCCTCTTGCACCTCCAGGTAGTGGGAGGGGCAGGCCTCCTCCCCACAGGCTGAACCCCACCTCCTTCACAGGACCGCAATCCAAGCAGCCTCCTGATTCATGACCAGGCCGGACCACGTGCAATAGGGTGGAAACCAAACTGCTCCATGCCACATTATTTAAAAGAAAGGCGGGTTTTGTGGTGGTTTTTTGTTTCTGTTTTTGTTTTTTGATTGTTTGTAATGATTTTTTTTTTTTTTTAAATAAAAGTACTTTGGAAGGAGTGGTGTTGCCTAAAGTTTCTAAACTTCAGTGGGTCAGTGGGAGGGACCTGGTAATTTCCCTAGACTCCTGTACCCCTTCCCTGTCAAAGGTGGGGCAGGTATATTATTAAGCATAACATTTATTGAACGCTTTTTAAGAGCACTGTTCTACCTACTTTATTTGAATTAAGTCATCTAATCCTCATGATTATACAGAAATAGGAGGAGCTTGAGATTCAGAGAGGCCAAGTCACTTCTCAGGGTCACACAGCCAGGAAGACTGAGGACCAAGGAGCTAGAACTCAAATTCAGTCTACCTCCAGAGCCTTCTTAACAATTGTATTTGTTGCTTCTTTGTAGATTTAGATTCCCCAGACACATGGGTGGACACAGGAGAGAGAAACTGGGTCACATGAATTACATGTCAAATGATAGAGCCCTCTGGCACGTAAAAGTCAGCCCTTTCATTGTATGAAATGTGCTGTTGAGGCCCAGAGGAGAAAGAAAATGCCCAAAGACCCCCAGTACTAACAGCAGATCTTTCTAGAGAACTGTTGGCTAGGAAGCAGAGTAAAGTTAATGGTTCTAATGATTTATTTAGGAGGGGCAAGCCCAGGCTGGTGAGAGTGAAGGGAAAAAACGGGAGGCCAGGGAAGATGTGTTGAGATACACTGCTGCAGGGACTTCCCTGGCGGTCCAGTGGTTAAGACTCCATGCTTCCAATGCAAGGGGTGCAGCCAAAAGAAAGATATATTGGCTAGGCCTCCACAAAGACCTTTGAAGACATGGCAGCAGGTAAGGTTACACAGCACTTAGGGACTTTTCTAGAAGGGTTGCAAGGAGAAGCCGCACCTGGGTGTAACACAAAGGGAATGGAGGGGGATTTTGCCTTTGTTTTCTGGCTCAGAGCCAGATTCTCACCCTGAGAGGGGCATTGCATCTAAGTCTGAAAACAGCTGGGTAACTAACAGGTGGGTGCCAAGCCGGAGAAAGAGGAGGTGGTCAAGGGATCTCAAGAAGGTACATGGGGTCCACATTGAGATGTGGATGCCCAGTGGATCGTGTCTAACTCCTAGTTAAAACTTTCGGTGACTTCTCACACTCAGAATAAAATCCCAACCCCTGCAAGGCCTATCTTGCTTCTTACTTCGCCAGTTTAATCTCCCATTCTCCCCTCCCTCACGCAACTCCTGTTGGCCCCAGGGCTTTTGCACTTGCTGTTAACAGCGCAGAGGACACTTCCTCCATAGTTTCACCAGTCTAAATGTCCCCTTCTCAGAGAGGTCTTCCCTGCCCTTCCTAGTTCAACATGACCAGGTGCACCCCCAACCCAGCCCACTTCCCATTGTTTGATTTTCTTAGTAGCACCTATCCGATCTCAAGTTATTTATGACCTCTTTATGCTTAGGCTCCTGGTCTGTTGGAGAAATCTCTCAGAGAGAGGGGTCATGCTGTAGTGCATAGAACTATGCTCGGCACAGACAAGCACTCAAATTTTTGTTGTTGTTGTTGTTGTTGTTGAGAAGGCGAACTCCCAACTTTGCAATGGCCAAGCCTCCTTCCCACCTCCCTCAACTCATCTCCCCCACACCATTCTCTGCTGTTCTTCAAACACACCATGTCCCACCCTCAAGACCTGGAGTAACACCTACCTCACTGAGCGATCATGCCAAGTGTGTAAGAGGGCGTCTGATGCACACCAAGTATTCCAATAATTGCTCAAGTTTACTGAGTGCCTACTGTGGACCTGGCACTCTTGCAGGCACTTGAACAAAGCAGAGTTCCCGCTCTCATAAAGCATCATAGTGGGAGACAGCTGAGTGTTTACTGAAATGAACAGTAAAATGTAGTCTGTCTAGTCTGTCCAGGGGTGATAACTGCTGTGGAGAAAGAGCAGGAGAGTGATGGGGGTGTTGCTATTTAGATGGGATGGCAAGAGAAGGCCTCACTGACAGGATGACATTTGAGAAAGACCTGAAGGAGGTGAGAAGGGAGCCATGTGAATCTGTGGGGAAACAATCCTTGTGGCAGGAACACAGTGCAAAGGCCCTGTGGTCAGAGCATGAGTGGAGTGTTTGAAGGACCATTTGGAGGTCTGTGTGGCTGGAGTAGAGGGAACAAGGGGGAGAGTACTAGGAGATGAGATGAGAAAGAGTTGAGGGGGGCAAATCGTGTAGAGTCTTGTGGGAGTCCCGTAGGGAGCATTTGAGCTTTACCCTGAACCCTGAGTGAGATGGAAGGCATGGGATGGCATTGAGCAGTGGAGGAAGGAGATCTGACTCACTTTTACATGGACTCTCTTTGCCCTAAAGATACAGGAGTGAAGAGGAATCATGGAGCTTGTTAGGACCACAGTGAGTCCAGAATGGGGAGCACCCCAACTTTCCAGATCATCACACTGAGGCGCAGAGAGGCCCAGCTCCAGTCGTCAAGAAACTGGCAAGGTAAGTGGAAAGGCTGGCCCTGCAGAGGGAAACGGGTCCCTGAGGGCAGAGTCCGCGTTCCGCAAGCTGCCCTCCCCGCCGGCCCCGCGGTGGGGGATGGGCCTCGATCCCTCCCACCTGCCCACTCTCCGCCCCGAGCTGGATGCCCGGGAGCCCCGCCGGCGCCTCCTCTCTCCCCAGGGGCCAGGTGGGGCGGCCGGCGGGGGGCGGGGCGCTCCCCCGAACCCCCCTCCCTCCTCCCCAGCTGGCGGAGGCTCCGCCCCAGGGCTGCCTGGCCAGTGGCTTCGCTTCTGGTTTCATTTCCCAAGGCCCGGGCTCTCTCCTTTTCCCTTCCCCCAGCCCTTTGAATTCCTGGCTCCTTTTCCACTTTCTGGTCTCAGCTCCAATGTCACCTCCTCTGGGAGACTCTCCCGGACCACCCTGGCTACAGGCACCGCTCTCCCGGCCTCTCTATTACCCCGTCCTATTTGTATTCTCCAAGTCACTGAACAGAAGCAGAAAGTATCTTCCTCATTTATTCATCTTCCAGGGTCTTCTCAGAATGAAAAACAAAGGTCCAAAGAGTGCTCTCAGCAGCGGTCCCCAACCTTTTTGGCACCAGGGACCGGTTTCGTGGAAGACAATTTTTCCACAGACGTTTGTGTGTGTAGGGATGGTTCAGGCGAGCGATGGGGAGCGATGGGCAGCGGCAGATGAAGCTTCGCCCTCCCGCCACTCACCTCCTGCTGTGCGGCCTGGTCCCTAACAGGCGGGGGACCGGTACCGGTCCGCGGCCTGTAAGTTGGGGACCCCTGCTCTAAAGGGCCTGAAAACTTCTCTGACCTCTTCCCTGGCAGCAGAAACAGCACCTCTCAGCCCAGGGCCTTTGCAGTGGCCCTTTCCTCTGGCTGGAACACTCTTCTTCCACAGCTTTACTACCTCTCCCACTTCATCAAGTCTCCACTCGATGTCACCTCTTCAGAGACCCCTCCGCCACCACCAGCTGCCTGTCCAAACAGCACACCCTTTCATTACTCTCGTCCTGCTCTGCTTTTCCATTTCCCTTGTCACCTTCTAAGATACTAAGTAATTGCTTTATTAAGTTTATTATTGTCCACCTCCTCATATCAGGGATTTTTGTTTATAATTTTACTGCCATATATTCAGTGCCTAGAACAGTGCCTGGCACACAATTTATTTGTTTTCATATTTCTTTTTCCACCCCATCCATCCCCTCATCCATAAGAAGAGAGGCTCTGTGAGGCGATTCCAGAGCTGTAGCCCCATTGTCTACAACAGTGCCCACAACATAGTAGATGCTCAATAAACCACACGTTAATCAAACTCAGACTTCTTCCCTTTATGACCTGGAAAGACCCACTTGGAGACTCTGAGTCTCCTTTTTCCCGGGCCAAAAAGATAGGTTGTGAGGGAAATTATGTGAGTTTGCCTAGCAGATTAGCATTTTACTTTTTTTATTATGAAAAATTTCAAGCACAGAGAAATGATAGAAAAAAAAAAGTATGCCTTCTGAGCACTTGAATACCCTCCCACCTAGATTTAATTTTCAACATTTTAAGTTTCCTTTACCTGCAGATGTGTATGTACATTTTTTCTTTTGCTGAACCATTGGAGAGTAAACTGCTGACATTTTGACATTCTACCCCTAATTAATAGCTCAGCAGACATCTCTTAAGAGTAAGGACACTTGCCTACAAACCACAATCCTTTTTCACATCTAAGAGAATTAAGAATTCCCTAATATTATCTAATATTCAGTCTATATTCAAATTTTCCCAGTTTTCTCAAGAAGGTCTTTTGTAGAAGTTTTTACGCCCAAATCAAAACCAGAATCTAATGCAGGTTCACATGCCTATTTGGTTGTAATAAATAAATTATATAGTATCTTTTATTCTGAAACTTCCTCCCCCTCAACCCCACCAATCCCTTCTTGTGATTTCTTGAAATTGAATTTTTGGTAGAACAACCCAGTTGTGCTGTAGATGTCCCATATTCTGTTTTTGTCTGACTGTGTTTGTGTTTAATTTTGTACATGCGAATTCAACTCTTGCAGAAACCCTATGTGGCAGGTACTCTTTAGCTGAGTTTTTTTTTTTTTAATCTCCTTGTATAATTAAACTTTCTTTTTTTTATTTGTCTGTGCCCCACAGCATGCAGGATCTTAATTCCCTGACCAGGGCTCGAACCCGTGTCCCCTGCATTGGCAGACAGATTCTTAACCACTGTGCCACCAGGGAAGCCCTAGTTAGCATTTTTGATATCTTACTTTGGTCAGGAGTTTTATTCACAAACAGTTCTTCCCATAGGAAGAGTTAGCAAATGAGCTACTTGAAGAAGGTAAAGTCCCATTGTCGTTTTATCTGACAAGTATTAAACTCCTGCCTACTTGCGCCCCACCCTGAATGTCTCACTTGAACTAAGCACCTATGCTATTACCACAACTATTACTACTGAAAAAAAGGACACGTTACACACCACTCTGAGCATTTTGCAGGAATTGTTTTATTTAATCCTCAAAACAATCCTCTGAGCCAGACGCTATTTCTCTCACTTTAAAAGTGAGGAAACTGAGACCCTCCTAAGGGACTAAAGCACTTGCCCAAAGTCAAACAGCTACTTAGGGAATGGAGCCCAGGGTGGGATTCCAGTGGCATCCCACCCCCACCCTCCCACTCCAGCCTGTAACCAGGATTGAATACAACTACCCAGCATTTGCTGATATAGTGCTCTTATAGGTACTACCTTATTTTAATTTTCTTAACTCTCAACAGGTAGGCAAGACGACCCCCATTTAACAGATTTTGTAGGCTCAGAGACCAAGGTCACACACCGAGTGAGTGTGAGTCCGAATTTGAACCCAGGCCTAGCTAGCCTAGAGTGTAGACCCCTGTTGGGGCTGGGTGCGAAAGCAGCTCAGTTACTGGGTTTGGCAGGTGCGTGGGCAGGTGTGAGGGGTCCGCACCTTAGGAGACAAAAGCCGCACCCCGCCACTGTCCCACAGGGAAAAGAGCCACCCTACCTTCCCCCCCAACCTCACGCAGCTGCCCGGACATGCGCCCTGAAGCCAACTTCCTCCCTCTTCGAACCTGCCCCCTACAGGCTCCGCCCATCACCGTCTAGGACCAATCCCTGGATGAAGGGCGGGGTTGCCACGGGAGTGGGCGGTAGCTAAGGGAAGTCAGTAGCCTGGAGTCGTGAGCCGGAGTCAGAACTGCGTCTCACAACTCAGGCGCCGGTTGCCGAAGGGGACCGGGCGAGCGATGCTGCCGCCACCGCTTCCTGATTGGCTGCGGGTGGCACCCTCTTCGTTCTGATTGGCAGCTGGTGACCTGGGTATGTAAATGAAGGGAAGAGGCCTGGGAAAGAAGGGGTACTGGCCGCGGGGTCCTTTGGCAGGTTCGATACCCGAGTCCGGCAGGTGCGCGCCAGGGCTGCCCGGGATCGAGACGCACGGGCCTCTCTGTGCCGCCCGCCCCGGCCAGGCCGGGTGAATCACGCCGCAGCCCGGGAAGGGGGCGGAGGCGCCGGCTCCCTAGCTCCGGCTGCGTGACTCACCCGCCCCCGCCGCCGCCGCTTCTGGAGGAGTAGCCTCCACTGCCTTCCGGAAGCGAGCGGAGGCCGAGAGGGTAGAACAGCTCTCCGGGGATCCAGGCACGCTATGTCCCGGGTGGCAAGCAGAAAAGACCGCGTCCCGCGGGGCAGCGTAAAGGGTCCCGGGGTATGGGGAACCGGAATACCCGGGGGAAAGCCGGCCTAGTTCCGCTAGGGGGCGCCGGGACTGGGGAGGCGGAGTCGGGGGTGGGGGCTGAATTCCTGCGGTTCCGGATGCTCGGGTCTGCTGGGAAGGAGGCGAGGACCCAGTTTTGAGTAGTGTGAGGGGTCACTCTTAAAGTTCTGCTGGTCAAGGATCTGGGTACTGTACCCTGCAGGCTGCCTGGCTTAAAAAAGCAGGTTGGCTCAGGGGCACCCACCCCGGGGAAAGTGTGGGTCCTCAAACTTCTCTCCGTGAACCCCGTGCCCATCAGGATTTTCCGGCAGGCTCTGTCCACTCTGTCTCCCAAATAAATCCTGAATCGACCAACTTCCTTCCATGTCCACTACCGCCTTATACTCGCAAGTCATCATCTTTGCCGACCCCAAAGAGTGCAGTAGCCTTCGAATGGATCTCAGGGCCACCCTCCCCGCCGCCCCCTCGCCCCTCTCCATCCCCCTACCCCTTCCTCTTAGCAGCCAAGGGGATCTTCTGGAAACTTAATCAGTCCACAATACCACTCTCCCTGCTCAAAACCATTCAATGACTTCCCACCACACTCATAATAAAAATCGAAGCTCCTTGCCTCTGCCTACTCTCAGAACCCCCCTGCCCCAACCCCCAGCCCCTCTCTCTCTGTGCACTGACCACAGCGTCTTTTTTCAGTTCAAACTCATCCAGCCTCTAGGTCTTTCTTTGCCTTTGTTGTTCTTTATTCCCAGAATGCCTTCCCCCTGGTTCTTCCATGGCTGATTCCTTCTCATACTTGAGGACTCATTTCAATTGTCACCTCCTCAGGGGAGCCTTCCTTGACCACTCTCCAGAACCTTTTAGTATTTCCTAGCACCATCTGTACATTTCCTGTATTTGTCTATTTATTTATTGTCTGATACTATTAGTAGACAATAAATGTTTGATTAAACCATGTGAAACAATTGCTTTTGTGGGTAAAAAAAAAAGGTTGAATATTGGACATTTCACATGGTTCATCGAAGAAATAAATATTAACAGTTATTATTAATAGTACTTATTCACAGGAGTAATTGCTATGTACCAGGCACTGTTCTAAGTGCTTTTTGTATCTCATTTATTGCTTAAAACAATTATAGGAAATAGATACAATTATCATTCATGTCTTAAAGTTTCCCTAAGAAAGCCTAGGCTCAGAGAGGTTAAGTGATTTGCCCAAGATCACACGGACAGCAGTGGTCCGAACTTCACATTGGCTTTCCATAACTGAGTGACTCTTCCCTCCCCACAGATGATGCTGAGCAAGGGCCTGAAGCGAAAGCGGGAGGAGGAGGAGGAGGAGGGGAAAGAAGCCCTGGCAGTTGACACCTGGTGGCTGGATCCTGGCCACCCAGCAGTGGCACAGGCACCCCCAGCCGTGGCCTCCAGTTCCCTCTTTGACCTTTCGGTGCTCAAGCTCCACCACAGCCTGCGGCAGAGTGAACCAGACCTGCGGCACCTGGTGCTGGTAGTGAACACACTGCGGCGAATTCAGGCGTCCATGGCACCCACAGCTGCCCTGCCACCTGTGCCCAGCCCGCCTACAGCCCCAGGCATAGCTGACAACCTGCTGGCCAGCTCTGATGCCGCCCTCTCAGCCTCCATGGCCAGCCTTCTGGAGGACCTCAGCCATATTGAGGGCCTGAGCCAGGCTCCCCAGCCCCTGGTAGATGAGGGGCCACCAGGCCGCCCCACTGGGGGAGCCCCACCCAGCTTGGGTGCCTTGGACCTGCTCGGCCCAGCCACTGGATGTCTGCTGGACGATGGGCTTGAGGGCCTGTTTGAGGACATTGACACATCCATGTATGACAGTGAACTTTGGGCACCAGCCTCTGAGGGCCACAAATCCAGCCCTGAGGATGGGCCAGGCAAGGAGGAAGCTCCAGAGCTGGATGAGGCCGAACTGGACTACCTCATGGACGTGCTGGTGGGCACACAGGCACTGGAGCGGCCATCAGGGCCAGGGCGCTGACTCCCCCAGAGCTGGGATGTTGATCTGGTGTCCAAACTGAGCCTGGTGGCTGGACCAACTCTCCTTTGAAAGACACAGCTGGCTTCCCTAGAGAGGGGCTTTGGAGAGAAAGAATCCAGTCCTGGGCAACTTCACCTCCGCCCTCTGGTCTCTGGCTGATGGGGGTAGTCTGGAATTGGCCCTTGTGATGAAATGACAGGGCCTGGTGGCTGGAATGTGACTGGACCAGGCCCACTGCTGAGTCCCTGGAGGCACAGCTTGGTATACTCTTTCCCTGAGGTGGGAAAAGACCCCAACCAGTTTTTTTGAAATTAAAGCCAGTCGTGGGAAGTCTCAAGTCTGTGTATTGCTTTATTTCTGGGCTAAGGCGAGGGTGATAAAATAACCTCTAACATTTATTGAGCCGTGGACACCCAGCACAGTTCTAAGCACTTGACACGTGTTAACTGATTTAATTCTCATCACAAGATGGGCATGTTATTAGCCCCATTTTATAGTTGAGAAAACTGAGGCTCCAAGAAGTCATCACTTGAGGAGATAGGTTTCAAAGTTTACTGCTTTTTGTTCTGAGAAGCAGACCAGTTAGGTCTGGTAACTGGCCCTCTGTTACTCCTGGGATATACTCAGCCAGGTCTCCCTGATGTGGCTGTGTGTATACAAGGTGGTGGAGGAGGAGCCCCGGGCCACTATTTAAAAATGAAATCTAGTCCTTGCCTGGAGTCCACCTGTGTGTCTTGGGGGCTGGGGTGGGGGCAGATGGGAGCTTTCAGAATGAGCCAGAAATAAAAGCACAAAGCTAAAGGCTGGATGGATCCTGTCCTTGGAGCGCTGACTGAGAGCCAGCTCTCCAAAAAAACGCTGAAAGAAAGGGACCCTCCAGCAAGTTTTAAATAAAATCCACTCTGGGTCTCAAGTCTCTCTTTGGGCAAGGGATAAGGCAGCTTGGAAGCTGATTCCGAAATAAAGTCACCAGGTGTGGTGGCTTGACAGAACGGCAGGCGATCCTGCTTTCCTTCTAGCTGGGGCCACCTGCCTGACAGCCTGTGTGATAGGGTTGGCCTGAGCGCCGGGTGTCTGCGCCGCCCCCGCCGTCCAGCCGCATTCCTGGCCCCGCTGGGAGGGGCCCGCACACTCAGAGGCCTGGCAAGGGACCCAGGCAGCGTCCTTCCTGGCGGCCGTGGGGGCAGGGCAGCGCCCGGGGTACGGGACGGGGGGGAGGGGCACGATGAAAGCTGCATCTGGGGAGGGTGGAGGTGGGTTGGGGGGAGGGGCAGAGGGTCGGACGGTGACCTGAGGGGCTGGCTGCACTTCGAATGCGGGAAGCCCCGGCTAAGGGGCACTAAAATCGTGGGGCTCGGGTGCCTCCACTCTGGCCGGAAGCTTCAGGGAGGCTGAAGCTGGGGTGGAAACGGGGGGGTTGGGAAGGGAGGGGGGACAGGGGAGGGAGAGAGGCAGGCTGCTTCGGCCGGCCACTCGGGCCTGGAAGGGGCGGGCAGAGTGGAGCTTCCTGGAGGAGCGGAGGAAGTCGTGCCCATTTTTGGAAGTGGATGGGATGGCCCCGGGTGGGGAGTGGAAATGGCCCAAAGGGAGCTGGTGCCCAGGCTGAGGATCCTCCGGGTGCCTGACTCCAACACCTGGTGACTCCAGCCCCTAGGCCATGGGACTCAAACTCGGTTTTAACCCAGACCCAGACCTTGGGAGTTTAGGCTGAGCGCAGCAATGCCCCCTGGTGCCCAGTCTGGGGGTCTGTCCTGCCACTGCCTTAGATTCCCAGTGGTCAAGGAGTCCCCAGCGTGGGGTCAGCAATGCGTTCTGTTTACAACACCCTGAGGACCTATTTCTGATGTCTCTGGGTGCCAAACTGGGGGATAATCTGTGATACCTACTTCTATTTTTTTTTTTTTTTGGCTGCGTGTCGGGTCTTCCTTGCGGCACATAGGCTTTCCCTAGTTGCGGCGAACAGGGGGCTACTCGTCATCGGGGTGCGCAGGCTTCTCATTGCGGTGGCTTCTCTTGTTGCGGAGCACTGGCTCTAGGCACATGGGCTTCAGTAGTTGTGGCACTGAGGGCTCAGTTGTTGTGGCTTGAGGGCTCTAGAGCGCAGGCTCGGTAGTGGTGGCACACGGGCTTAGTTGTTCTGTGGCATGTGGGATCTTCCCGGACCAGGGCTCTATCCAGTGTCCCCTGCATTGGCAGGCAGATTCTTAACCACTTGCGCCACCAGGGAAGTCCCTGTGATACCTATTGATGCAGGCAGCCTACCCATCTGTCAACGATGGTCCCATCTGCCCCTGTGCCTGTTTGGCAAGCGTTGCTCCCCTCTCAGCAGAGTCTCTGTGTACAGTTTCTCCGGTTGTGCACTGCACATAGGCTCCGTATTTATCTCACACACCATGCATTTACATATTTATTAAGGCAGTTTCTCAGCAGATGGAGGTCAAGTGCCTTGGGGAAGGGGTGTGCCTTTTGCACAAAAGCAGCATATGGGCTAGATCAGCCCTGGTCCCATCTCCCTGGTGCCCTCGGTTTATGACAGCTTGTGCCTGAAGACCTGCCCTACTCTCCCCATGTCTGACCCCTGGACGATTGTGCAGCTCCCTGGCTCTGGTGTGCCCCTCCGCCCTCAGGCTCAACCCCAGGAGGCCACGCTACCTCGGCCAGCAGATTCCAGGGCCCACACCATTCCTAATGGAGCCACCAGCCCTGGAGCTGGGGCTGCTTTTCACAGAGCCTCTGTGTGCTCCCACCACGACACTCCCCAGGCCAGCTCCCCTCCATGGGCATTCACAGGGACCCCCATCACACACATATACTTCTTTCCTCCAGCACCTGGGAGAGCTGTCCTTGGTCTCCTTCTCCCTCCCCTCCTTCCCTTCCCTCATTCAGCAAAAATTTATGGGTACCTACCCTACTGTGTGCCTGGCCCTATATAAAAGGCAGATCTGACCACATCTCTCCCCTGCTCTGGGCCCCTCAGAATGTATCCCGGTCCTTGCGGGGGCGGGGTCTGAACCCTGTACCGTCCAAGGCTCACCTTCTGCCCCTGTCCCATTCACTCATTCAATGAGCATTTACTGGACACCTACGGTTTGCAGTCCCAGTGTGGAGATCTAACGATGCTTAGTCAATGATAACGATGATGATTATTATTTTGGCTGCACTGGGTCTTCGTTGCTGCGCGTGGGCTTTCTCTAGTTGTGGTGAGCGGGAGCTACTCTTCGTTGAGGTGCACGGGCTCCTCATTGCGGTGGCTTCTCTTGTTGCGGAGCACAGGCTCTAGGCACACAGCGTTCGGTAGTTGCAGCACATGGTCTCAGTAGTTGTGGCACGTGGGCCCTAGAGCACGTGGGCTTCAGTATTTGTGGCGCGTAGGCTCAGTAGTTGTGGCGCATGGGCTCAGTTACCCCGTGGCATGTGGGATCTTCCCGAACCAGGGATCAAACCCGTGTCCCCTGCCTTGGCAGGCAGACTCTTAACCTCTGTGCCACCAGGGAAGTCCAGTCAATGATTATTGACTCAATAAGCCATACTGTGTTGAAAGCCAGGCCACCTGTGTTTGAACTTCTGCTTTGCCGTTCTGTGGCTGTGTGACCCTAGGCAAGGTTCTCGACTTCTCTGGGCCTCAGGGTCCTCATCTGTAAGCTGGGACAGTAAGAGTACCTACCTCAAAGGGCTGTTGTTCTGAGGGGAGAGTGTTCTAGGCAGAGGGATGTGCAAGGGTTAGGGAGTGAGGGACCCTACAATCTTTTCAGGAATCTGTAAGCTGCTGGGTTTGATTGGAAACAGGGGAAAAGTGGTAAGGTAAGTGATGGAGCTGGAGGGGTTGGCAGGGACCAGGGCACACAAAGCCCTGGATGGGGAAACTTTACTCTGAAGGTACTAGGGTAAAGGAATCTGGAAGCAAATGGATCTCTCTGGCTGCCATTGGTGGGAGGTGAGACTGGGGGCCAGGAGTCCAGAGGGGAGGGAGGCCGCGGAGGGACAGAGAAGCCTTGGAGAGGAGACGGGAGGGGAGGGGAGGGGAGAGATGCTAGAGAGGACAGGCTGTGTGGGTGATGAGCTGCAATAGAGGAGGGGCCTAGGATGAGACCCAGGGCTCTAGCCAAGGGACCTGGGGATGGTGGGGCCACCCTGGGATGGTGACCCGGAGGGGGAGCAGGTCTGGGGTTGACACTGAGGCCAGAGAGGGACACAGTGGGTGCAGGGGTCTGTGAGGACACCCGGGGGCAGGCATCCAGGTGGCTGGGCCCCTGGAACTGGAGCTCCGTAGAGAGGGCAGGGGGCGGGAGCAGGCCTAAAGGACGGGGGTGAGGAAGACAGCAGTTTCCCTGGGCTGCACTGGGTAGGACCTGGCTCCTGCTTGGCTCAGACTGGGTGGGGAGAGGGTGGTCCCTGAGGAGAGCCTTCCACCTCCTTCCCCAGCTCTACAGGATGTCCTGTGTTTATGGAGGTGGCCTTGCCCGGAACTGGGACACTGGTGCCACCCCTTAAATTCAACTTCCCATGGCCACACCCCCTTGGGTGAGGAAAAGCAAGAGACACAGAGAGAGAGACACAGAGAGACACGGAGAGAGATAAGGAATGAGGACAGAGACATAGAGGGGCACATAGAGAGACAGAGACACAGACAGAGACATATCTTTCACCACAAAAAACTTAGAGAAAACTGGGAAAGGAGGCTCCCTTCACCTGCTAAAGGGCAGCTACAAAAAACAGACAGCTAACATCATACTTCATGGCAAAAGACTGTGCTTGTCCCCTAAGATTGGGAACAAACGAGGATATCTGCCCTCTGAGACCCAGAGAGGGACAGGATAGCCTGTACCAGCCTCCTTGTCTGTCTGACCCTGAGCAGCAAGGGGTGAATTTTCTTCCCAGCTCTAGCCTGGTCTGTCATCAGATTCCTTCCACCCTCCACCCTTTGTCCCTCCTGTAGGTACCCAGGGCCCTCAGAACAAAGTCGCAGCCCCTCCTCGTGGCCCTGCTGGCCCTCCCCTCATCTTCCCCTCACTCTCACATTCACCAGTTTCTCAAAGGGGCCCTTTGCACGGGCTGTTTCCTCTACCTGAAACCCACTCTCGTTTATCCACCACCCACAGCTTGGCACGAACTCCTGTGTATCCTTCAGGTGCCAGCTCAAATGTTACCTCCTCCAAGAAGCCCTCCATGCCATTTCTGATAGTATCAGAGTGCCAGACCCCTCTTACAGACCTGGATCCTTTTCTCAGAGCACTTAGCACAGAGTGTGTAATTATACACTCATTTCGTTAGTCACTTCTTTAGTGTCTGCCCCCCATGGACTGTGAGTCCTGTGAGGGCACAGTCACAGTCACTGCTGTGTCCCCAGCACCACCCAGCCCAGGGATGGATGGATACAGAGGAGGTGTCTGCAAATAGCTGGTGAATAAGTGTATAAATGAGAAGGACATGCAAAGGAAGGGGCATGTGTGGCTCTAGAGACACAGCCATGAACAAGGACACAGTTCTCAGCTCCTGGAAATTTCCTATGCGCTGAGCTCCGTCTGGATTCAGATCCTTTGCACAGGCTGTTCCGTCTGCCCATGAAACTGTTCCACTCCCTCTTCTCTCTCTCCCTCTTTTTTGTTTGTTTGTTTGTTTTGTTTTGTTTTGTTCTGTTTTTTTGGCCAAGCTGTGTGGCTTGCAGGATCCTAGTTCCCTGACCAAGGATCAAACCCATGCCTCCTGCAGTGAAAGCAGAGAGTCCTAACCACTGGACTGCCAGGGAATTTCCACACTCTCTTCTCTTGCCTAGATCCTATGGGTCATTCAAGTCTCAGCTCACATGTCCACTCCTACAGGAAGCCTTCCCTGATCTCCCTTCCTAGGGTGAAGCAGGTACCTTTCCTGGGCTACCCCAGCAGGGCTCTGACCTCTCTGCCTGCAATTCCCCCATCCCAACCCTGGCCACTCTGGGTCTGTCTCCCTGTTGGACTGTGAACTCTGTGAAAGCAGGCCCAGGCTATCTTGGTCACACTGTGTCCCCAGCACCATCCAGCATGGGGCTGGGCACAAGACCAGGTGCTTATTGACTGTTTGCTGACATTGAATAAAGGACTGCTCCCTCTCTACCCCCTGGTGCTTTGCCCGTGTTCCTCCTCCCTTCTTCCGGAAAACTCTTCCCTAGCTTTTTACCTGGCTCCCTCCTCAACCCTCCAGTTTGACTCCAGGAATCCTGTCCTGAGCCTGCCCCCCGTGGTGAATTTAGGTCCGTCAGTGTCCCCAGTGCTCAGCAAAGGGCCTGTCACCAAGGGCTTGTGAATGTTTGTTGAATGAATAAATGAACAGATGAATATTTGAATGAATCAATGAATGAGAGAGAGAGAGAGAGACAGCGCACCTGCAATGGAGGAAGGGTCTCCTCAGGCCCATCAGCAGCCCTGACCACACTGTTCCTTCCACCCTTCCTGGGAGGAGGGTTCTGGCTGGGTTCCGCCACACCCCAACCCATGGTGGCTGCCAGGCCTGGAAGGCATTTCCCAGAGGTCAGCACATTCCTGCCTTCCCCGGTGGCTGAGAGTGGGCAGGGGGCATTTCGGAGAGAGGGGAGGAGGGCCCTAGCATTCTGGGTTCCTGCCAACCAGTTCCTAGTCCCCCATGCCCTCGTGCCCTCGGGAGTAGGCCCCAACTGCTCAGTGTAGGGTGGGGGATGAATTCGCAGAGGGGCCAGAGAGCTGATGTGAAGGGTGAGGGTGCCGACGGAGCTGAGGGCCTGGTGGCCCTGCCTGGCCGGACAATGGGGCCGAAGCTGCTGACATGCATTTTGGGGGTAATCCCCAGCCTCTTCCCAGCCCCAGCCCCAGGCCCGGGCTCAGAGAGCCAGGAGCATCCGAGGCAGCGGCCGGGTGGGTGTGAGGGGCATGTGGGGGTACTTGTGCTCCCTGTGCCGCCCCCCGGGGTCTGGTGAGTCAGGGCAGGCTGGGGGCCGGGGGTCAGGGGATCAGGGTGAGGCCTAGTGGCCTTGGTTTGGGAGTTGGGCAGATCTGGGTTCAAATTCTGATGCTACCTATTACCTGCTGTGGGTGACCTTGGTGTCATTCCCCTCTCTGAGCCTCCTTGTCTGTTTTATGCAGGGGACAGACGTGTGTTGCAGGGTCTTTGGGGTCCAGCAGAACTGAGGTTGGACCCCAGCTCCACGCCCCCCTGCTGTGTAGCTAAAAATTGGGCATAATCTATCTCGCGTCCTTGATTCCAGGAGCCGAGCTTTGGGTGCCCAGCACAGTATTTAGTACATGATAGGTGCCCCCTGAAATGGCAACTCCATTAAACAGAGAAGTGGGGCTCCCCTGGCCCCAGTCTCACTCAGACCAAAAGTCCCCTGACAAGTCTAGCTGGTCCCCTAATTTGTGTGAAGAATACAAAATACGTATAAGTAGCATTCACTCCGGGCCAGGCATTTATTAAAGTTTTTAGTCTCTCTTAACTCATTTTATCTTCACAAGAAACCCATAAGGTGGGCACTTTTACTATCCCTGTTTTAGAGATGAAGAAACAGGTCGAGAAAGATGCTGCGACTTGCCGAAGTTCACACAGCCGGGACATGGCTGAGCTGGGATTTGAACCCATATTGACCAGGAGAGGGAGTAGAAGTTTAATCTAGGGGCCCCAGGAACCAGCGGGGCCATGCCTGGGTGTGGAAGCCAGGGAATAGTGCTGGTGAGGGGCTGAGTCTCCAAGTGGCACCAGCAACGTGCAAATCCCAGGAGCGGGGCTCAGGGTGGAGGTCTCAGCCCAGGCAAGGGAACAGCACCGGGCTGTCTTGGCTTCTCTTCTGTGGTTCCCACCCCCTTGCGGGTGGACATAGCTGGGAGATGGGGATGTTTGTTTCCCTACCACCCACCCTCTGGTGATGTCATACCTCGGCAGCCAATGGCTGGGGTCTCCCCCTCCTCCCCCTCCTCCCCCTCCCCATTCCTTTTCCCCCCCAGCTTGGGGCTGGGGCTGAGCAGACGGACCAGGAGCTCTCGAGGTGTCTGGAGGCCCAGTGGTAAGAGACCGGCCCGCCAGTTCCCTTCCTGGCCAGGCTGAGAAGCCCTGGGAATGAGACCCAGGATCTTGGGAGGTGCTGGGAGGGTGTCTAGGGCCCAGGAGGCTGCGTGGTATAGGAGTTAAAGGTACAGACCTTGGAACCAGACCCTGGGTTCAAATCCCAATGTTCTCTTCTTTCTAGCTGTGTCGTCTTGGGCAAGATATTTCGTTCTTTGTGCCTCTGCTTTCCCATCTCTAAAATGGGCTGAGGGAGGCTACCTCCCAGGGCTGACATGAGAGTAAATGCGTTGCTGCTTATAAAGGGCCCGGGCAGGATGCTGAGGGTGGGACAGACCTTTTTGTCCCTGTAATAGAGAGCTGGGGAGGCAAGGCTGATCTTGTTGGTTGGAGGCTGGTGCCCGAGCTGCATTTTGTCCCTCACCCAAAGCTCCTCTTTGGTAGGGGAGAAAGTGGGGCCACTGTGAGCAAAGGCTGGATATGAGACACTTTGAGATGCACAGACACACTTGCGGTCAGAGACTAGTTTATCTTCCTTGAGCACTTACTGTATTCTCTGAATATTCTAAGCACCTGCTCTTGTCTCACAATTCCTCAAAGCCAGTCTTATCGGCTCCATTTTATAGATGAAGAAACTGAGGCCCTGAGAGGTGAAATACCTTGCCCAAGTATTCAAACCTGAGGAGTGCTGGAGCAGGCCCTAATGGAGGCAGCTGGAAGCCACTGCCAGAATGCCTCTCCCCGCCACATCACTGGATGGCCTCAGACAACGCCTAGGGGCCCAGATGAGTCAGGTCTACCCCCCACTCCCATTGCAAGGGCACCAGATCCCTCTGGTGGTTGGGGTGGCTGAGGCTCTGAGAGGGGAGAATTCCTAAACGAGGTTGGCGCCAGCCATGGTGGGGGGAGGAGTGTACAGTGAGGCAGATCTGGGGGATTCCTCAGCAGGCCCAGCTCGGCTGAGGGGCCCAGGGTACAAATGACAACCCCTCACCCCAGCCACCCTGAAGGGCATGAGTGACATCTTAAACGGGCATCTAAGTTGTGATTTCCCCAGGGAGGTGTTGTCAGGAGTTAATGAGCCCAGGCAGGGAAGGATCTTTGCACATAGTAAGTGCTCAAGAAATGGAGACTCTCAGAATTCTGGAAGCTCAGGAATGTACTAGGGCAGCGTCACAGGAATTGCTCAAGAAGTGGGCTGTTGGCCTGTGGAGGGTCTTGCCTGGCCTTGATTCTCCAGGGAATCTCCATTAGATCTTCCCCTAACACGAGTCAGCCCCCCCAACCCCACCTCCCTACCCCTCCTTCCCCTGCCTAGTGGGACAGGCAGATCTGGGAACAGAGAGTGCCCGGGGTTGGGCCCTTCCAAAGCTGCTTCCTTCCGAAGCTGCTCCCACCCCATCCCACCCCAGGAGCTGGGTACGTGGCTCAGGAAGGGCACAGCTGGGCTAAATATAACCTGGGCTGGGCAGCTGTCCCGGGCAGGGATGAAGAAGCAGGGCACTCTCTCTTGCCCTCACCCTGGCTGAGCTTCCTGTGCTAGCCTCTGGGTGTGAACTTCTCTGGCCTGTCCTGGAGCAGGGAGCTTGCGGCCTAGGGGATCCTCCCCTCCATCTCCACCACCTCCTACAAGTAGCAGGCTTCTCTCACCCCCAGCTCGGGATATTATATTATATCGGGGAGTCAGAGTTAGCATTTCAGACCTGGGTTCAAGTCCCAACTCCCTCACAGTGATATCCTGGCTCTCTCTATTTTTTTTTTTTTTTTGGCCAGGCCATGTGGCACGTGGGATCTTAGTTCCCTGACGAGGGATCGAACCCGGGCCTCCTGCAGTGGAAGCACGGAGTCCTAACCACTGGACCGCCAGGGAATTCCCTGTGATATCCCGTTTCTTAACCCTCATTTACTCATCAGTAAAATGGGGTACCATGAGGCCATGTCTATAAAGTGTCTGCCTGGCTCGGGGTTGGCACCGAGGTCCCTCTAAGAATGCCTGTTCCTGGCACCCTTGATCCCCTCTGCCCAGCCCAACTCCTGCCTCAGCTGTTTTGCTGCTTGGGCCTCCTCCAGTGCTCAGAGCCACCAACACAAGTGAAGGTACAGAGTTGGGGTCAAGGGCACAGGTCCTAGCTGTGTGACCCCGGACAGGTCACTTGCCCTCTCTGAGCCTCAGTTTTCAATCCTAAAATAGCCATCACATCCAGAGTGATTTCGAGGCCTAAGGGTGCCAGCATAAGGCCCAGTTCAGAGGAAATAATCCAGATGTGGGAGGGGCTGGGGGCTCACAGGGGAGACCAGGACCCCTAGGAGAGCCAGAGAGGAGCCTTCTGACACCGTGGGGGGGAAACCAGTGAAGTGGGTACAGCTGGAGCATTGAGGGGGTCCCTGTGTCCTCTATCCTGGCCAGTGGTGGGCTATGAAGGGCCATTGTGCAGCTGGGGGTGGGTGGGCAGGGGCGGAATGTGACTGGGCACAGCAGATGGGCTATTGTTTGAGGGAATGCGCCGCGTGAGGCCTGACCTTTCCCTGTGGAGTGGGGGTTGGCGGGTTGGCATGCCAGCTGGGGGCTGGGAGGACAAGGCCAGAGTCGGGGGCTCGGAGGAGGGAGATAGGCTCCACCCCCTTTTCCCCAGAAGGGCCTGTCGGGGAGGTTTCCCGGCTCTACCTCCTTCTCGCTGTGCTGTGTGACCTTGAACGAGGTCCCTGGCCTCTCTCAGGGCTTAGGGTTTTCTCTTTTTTCTTTTTTTAAATTATTTTTTATTGGAGTATAGTTGATTTACAATGTTGTGGGGTTAGGGTTTTCTGCGGTGAGGTGGAAAGTGAAGGTCTTAGCACAGGACTGGCAAAGAGTAACCACGCAATGCCCATTAGTTATTATCTGTAGGAGCAGCTGGAGCTTTCCGACAAGTTCAAGTCCTGGCTGGGTCATTTGTGACCCAGGAAAGTGACTTTCCTTCTCCCAGCCTCAGGTGCCTTCTTTGTAACAAGCTCAGCAATGGTATTGACCTCACAGGGGTGTTCTGAAATCCACATGCAATGACCCCCGTGGGATATTCGACACAAGATCAAGACCACAGGAAGTTCTTAGTGATAATCATAGCAAGTGCTTATGAAGTGCCCACCGTGTGCCTGGCACTGTATATTTACAAACACATTTGACCCTCCTAACAGCCCTGAGAGGTAGGTGCCTTCATTCTTCCCATTTTATAGATGAGGAGACTGAGGCACAGAGAGGTGAGGTGATTTGCCTACAGGGAGTACATGGCAGTGGATATAATGATTTTACAGTGAATTTGGCCCCCTCAGTGAGCTGAGGTGGTTGGCGTAGGGGCCCTGCTGTCAGAAAGGCCTAGGAGTCAGTTCTGGCTGTACTGCTGTGTCACCTTGGATAAAGGTCTTCTGAGCCTTAGTGCCCCCACATGCACTATAGGGATAGAGTACCCTTTTTTTTTGGCCACACCATGCAGGATGCAGGATCTTAGTTCCCTGACCAGTGATCAAACCTGTGACCCCTGCAGTGGAAGCGCGGAGTCCTAACCACTAGACTGCCAGGGAATTCCTGGGGATAGAGTATTGACAGAGTGTGGGAAGGCTCAGACACTCAGGAAGCAATCAGTGGGGTTAGCTGATAGTAATGCTCACGTTATTCTTCTTAGAGCCCCGGACCCAGGAGGCCCAAGGAGCTGGAGGTGACCCTGAGGTGAGCACTGGCTGGTGCCACATGCCCCTCCCTGCCCCTCCCTCGCCTGTCTGGAGCCTCATGACCTGGTTTCTCCCTGGCAGGCAGCGAGACCCCAGAGGAAGGGCGCGAGACCCCAGAGGAAGGGCGTGAGCCCCGCAGACGACTGTGCACCACCCCAGGCTGGGCTCCTGTTAGGAGGGGGTGCTTGTTCCCAGGCAGCGGTAAGAGGACAGCTGGGATGGGGGGGGCTTCTCCCCTTCTCATACCCACCTTGACCTCTCCCTTTAAGCCCAGCCTTCTCCTCTTATCCTCTCCTGGCCTCAAGCCTCCATCCCTGCCCCTGCAGGCTCAGAGGCAGCTGCTCCATGCAGAACTGAAACTGGTCCTGCAGCAGAAGGGAGAGAGGAAGCAGGAGCCTGGGGCCCAGGTGACTCCCAGCAGCACCATGGAGGCCAGGAGCCAGAGTGCTGAGGTGAGCGCCCAACACATCCTGCAAGGAGGACTTGTGGGGCCTTGGTGGGAGCACGGACTAGGGTAGCAAGGAGACACTTCCTGGCTTCTCTGTGCCTCAGTCTCCCCATCTGTGAAATGGAGATAGCTGCAGGGCCTATTTTATGGGTCACTGTGAAGGAAAAAAAAATAACATTTGTAGTGTGCTTAACACAGTACCTGGCACAGACTAAGATTCAAAGAAGCTAATTCATTGAGCATAATGGAATTATATTAACAATAATAAGCTTAAAAAAATAGAGTAGAAACCCTTCATCAGAAGAGGCAGGATGGTGTAGGGGTTAAAGACATGGGCTTTGGACCCATGGGCTTACATCCCAACCCTATCACTTCAGCTGTACAGCCCTGAACAGATGACTTGAACTTTCTAACCCTCAGTTTCCCCATCGGTGAAATGGGGCAATGGTTCCCACCTCTGAGGGTACTGAGGACTCACACTTGTGTCATTTGCCCAGGGCCTGGTACCTAGGAAGCCTCCTCGAATGTTAACGGCTTTCACTGTTATGGAGACAGGGCACTAGCACTGACTGCATCCCATTGGATGCCAGGCACAGAGTGGGTCTCCTTTTACAGGAGTCAAGCTGAGGCTGAGGGGTGGCAGGCAGGGAGTAAAGTGCATGGAGGCCACCGCCTACAGGATGGCTTATGGGCTCTGAGGTCACAGACCTGAGGTTGGGGCCCCACCGCTTAACTTGCTGTGTGGCATTAGGCAGTCACTTCACTTCTCTGGACCTTTGTGTCCTACTCGGTGACTGCCCAAGCTGCGGGGAGGATGAAAGGAGATGCCACACATAAAATGCTTAGCCCAGGGCCTAAGGGTGGTGGTGATGGTCATGCTTTTCCCTGCTGCCTCTACTACAACTCTTCCTACCCCTTCTCACCATGCTCCGCCCAGCTCTCCAGTCCCGGGGCCACTGCTGTGGAGCATCGGCCAGACCTACTTTCCCCTCTCCAAGCCCTGGGCTCAACCCCAGTCTGTACCAGCCTCAATGCACTACCCACTACAGCAACCCCTCACATCTCTGTTGCTTCAGGTCTCAGCTCACAGTCAGAGACTCCTTCCAGTACACCCATGTTACCCAACTTTACAGTAGGTAAATGGGTCCAGAGAGGGCAAAGTCCCCCCCCACCCGCCCAAGACACACAGCAGATTGGGTTCCTGGATGGTTGTGGAACTGAGGCCTTTCACTGTTTCTTCTGGGAAGGCCGGGTGCAGATCCCACAGTGCACTGCTGGGCCAGGGCCATGTCAGCACCATTTACAGTAAATACCAGGAATACCACGTCTGCCAGCCCACCACTCATTACCCACGCACTCTTCTTCACTGGATTCCCTCTCCAATGGGCGTTATGCAGGGCTTGGGGTCATAGAGTCCACAATGGGGCACAGTCCCACACATCAAGCCTTCAACGAGGCCAGTCCCACCTGCACCCCTCCATACCGCACCACTAAGGGTCGGCCCTTTCTTCGGGACCCCATCCTCCATCCCACCCCTGTTCTGCGGTTATTAAAGCCCCTCCCCATAGTTCAAGCCCGTCCACAGACTATGGGTCCCCTCCGCACCTCCACGGTTACACTGTAGCCGCACCCATCTATCTTTCGCCGCTCCTCTCAGGCAACCGTCCTCGATCCGCAAATGCTCCAACCCTAGCCCCGCCCCAACTGGCCCCGCCCCTCGGGGGGGGGGAGGCACAGCCCCGCCCTCATGTCAGGCCCGCCTCTCAGTCGCAACTCAGGTTCCCTCTGGCCTCCCCACCCCGCCCCTCCTCTACAACACCGCCCCGCGCCCCGCCTCTCCCGATAGCGGTCTTTGGGGCTCCACCAGGCCTGTGAGCCTCGAGAGCCGTTGAACCCTTTCGCGGGGTGTCATTGAGCGAGCGGCCCTCGTGCTCACTTAAAGGGGAGATGCTGGAGAGGGTGGGCCCGCACAACCTGCCTGAGCCCAGCCGAGGCGCCTGTGCCCTGAGGACCCGGTTAAGAGCCGCTTTTAAGCTCAATGGCGGGCCCTGGGCGAAGTCCCGCCCTAGCGCCCCATGGCGATCCGTCGCCGCCCTCCGCAGGAGCTGAGGCGGGCGGAGTTGGTGGAGATCATCGTGGAGACGGAGGCGCAGACAGGGGTCAGTGGCATCAACGTAGCCGGCGGCGGCAAGGAGGGAATCTTCGTCCGCGAGCTGCGTGAGGACTCACCTGCGGCCAGGAGCCTCAGCCTGCAGGAAGGTGAGTGGGGCGGGGGCATGGGGCGGGGCTTTCCTGCGGGGGCGGGGTTGGGAAGCTGCCCTGGGTACCGGGACCAGGAGGCGGGGTTAAGGGCTAGGGGCGGGGCTTTGTGTTACCTATCGGCTTTGCGGTTGATCCGAGCAGGAGCTCTGGAGGTTCATTGTCTCGGTTCGACTCCCAGATGTGCAGTTTACTATCTTGTAATCTTTCTGTGCCTCGGTTTTTACACCTCTAAAATGGGACTAATTCTAGTACTTATCTCATAGGGTTATTATGTGGATTAAATGTTTGAAAACACAGCAAGTAGCTAAGTGGCACATGGTAAGCACTAAGTAAGTGCTAGTTATTGTTTTGTTGTTGAGGCTGAAGAAAAGAGGCGGAGTTAACAACTTGGAGGGGGTGGGGAGGGGAGCTTAGTAAGGGATATTTTAGGCAACATGGCTGAGGCTGACGCGATTTATTCATGCAACAACTATTTACTAAGTGCCTTCTATTTCCAGATATTATTCTGGGTGCTTGGGCTACTGAAGTGAACAAAACAGATAACACTCTCTGCACTTATGGAGCTTACGTTCTAGTAAGGAGAGACATATTTAAGCAAAATGTGTAAAATACACAGTAAATTAGAAGGCGATATATGCTTACGGATGCCAGGACAGAAGCTGCATTTTAAAAAATTAATTAATTAATTAATTAATTAATTTATGGCTGCGTTGGGTCTTCATTGCTGCTCCCGGGCTTTCTCTAGTTGCGGCGATTGGGGGCTGCTCTTTGTAATGGTGGGCGGGCTTCTCATTGCAGTGGCTTCTCTTGTTGCGGAGCACAGGCTCTAGGCGCGTGGGATTCAGTAGTTGTGGCGCGTGGGCTCAGTAGTTGTGGCTCACGGACTCTAGAGCGCAGGCTCAGTAGTTGTGGCGCACAGGCTTAGTTGCTCTGCGGCATGCGGGATCTTCCCGGACCAGGGCTCGAACCCGTGTCCCCTGCATTGGCAGGCGGATTCTTAACCACTGTGCCACCGGGGAAGTCCCGGAAGCTGCATTTTTAAATAGGGTGAGCCAGGAAGAGCAGAAAGGCCTGAAGAAGGTAAGGGAATGAGCTATGTGGCCATCTGGAGGAGCATTCCAGGCAGAGAGAACAGCCAGTGCAAATGCCCCAAGATGGGAGCATGCCTGGCTTGTTGGAGGAACAGGCAGGAAGCCAGGGTGGATGGAGTGGAGTTAGTGAAGAGTAGAGTAAGAGATGAGGCCAGAGAGGTAAGAGAAAGGGTAGTTTTTAGAGGGCTTTATAGGCCATGAGGAAGACTTTGACTTTTAATCTGGAAGGTTTGTGAGTTGAAGAAAGAACGTGAATTGACTGTGTTGAAATGCTGTGTTAGCGGTAGACTGGGGGTGGTGGGGGGCAGGATGGGGAACAGGAAAAGAGGCTACTGTGATTTTCCAGGTAAGAGATTGGTGATGCTTGGGGCCAAAAGAGTGTTATTGGAGATGAAGAGAAGGGTTTGGATTCTGGATATCATTTGGGTCTCAAGCAGGGGTTCAAGCAGATGAAGTCTGGGACTTGACCGTTGGACTTAACTACACAGAGGTCACTGCATAGCATCTTGAGAGGAGCAGTTCAAGGCTCTGGGAAGCGGGTGTCAAAAGTGTAATCAGAGAGGTGGAAATAATGCAGCTAGACAACTCAATGCATTTTGCCATCCAGGCGAAGCGCCTTCAGGACTGGATATGGGGTGGATTGGAAAGAGAGGGATCAAGGATGTGTCCAGGGATTCTTGACCTGAGAATGGAGTTGGTAGTTCCACAAATGGGGAACACTGGGGCTGGAGCTTGTTTGCAGGAAAACCAGGAATAGAATTTGGATCTGTCAGATGAGAGGTGGATCCCAAGGTGGAGATGTGGAGGGCTAGTTGGATATTTGAGTCTAGGATGGAGGGGGGAGTGCTGGGCTGGAGAGATACACTTGGGAGTCAGCATATTTATGCTCTTTAAACTCCTGAATCTGGATGAGCTTCCCAAAGGGATGAGTGTAGCATGGAGATGGACCAGAGTAGAGGTCCAAGGCCTGAGCTCTGGGACTGTGTGTCTTTAAGAGGTCTGGGAGATGGGGAGGAACCATCCCAGGAGGCTGAGAAGGAACCTCGAGGGAGGTTCCAGAAGGTGTGGCACCCTGGAAGCCGAGCCAAGCAAGTAGATGAAGGAGAGGAGCGTGAAGCTGCGTCTCAAGCAGGAGTTCAAGCAGATGAAGTCTGGGACTTGACCGTTGGACTTAACTACACAGAGGTCACTGCATGGGACCTTAAGAGGAGCAGTTCAAGGCTCTGGGAGGGGGGATGTAAAAAGTGTAATTGGAGAACTGGAAATAATGCAGCTAGACAACTCAATGAATTTTGCCATCAAGTGGAACAGGTAAATGGGGCAGGAGCTCCAGAAGGAGTGAGGTCAAGACAGCCTTTCTTATGGGAGAAAGAATGGTATGTTGTATGCTGATGGGAATAATGTAGACGAGAAGGACAAATTGATAACGTGGGGAGAGAGGGGAGAATTGCTGGAGTGTGTCCCTGAAAAGGTGGTGGAGGGATTGACCAGAGCTGGGAGTGGGGATGGTTTATCAAATTGATAACGTGGGGAGAGAGTGGAGAGAATCGCCACAGGATCAGAGGGTTGAATAATGGGGCGGGAGCTTCTGGAAGTTCTCTTCTGATTCTGTTCTCTCAGTAAAAGAAGCAAAGTTAGTGTCTGAAGTGTGAGGATGGGGGAGGGGTGTGACCTGAATGGGCTTGGATTTGCTCAGTGAAGGAGACGGGGCTAAGGCCGAGGCCGTGGCTTTGCCCTTAAGTGTCAGAACCTCAAACCAGGAGGAACTTTGCGTCTCAATCTTGTGCTCGGGTATAGGCGGGGCCAAAAATTTGGGAGGCGCCTCGCTGCACAGGCTCCAGAGAAGTGGGCGGAACCAGGCCTGGGCGGAGCCCAGAGATGCCCACGCCCCGCCCACCTCCACCTGGCCTGCAGGGGACCAGCTGCTGAGCGCCCGAGTGTTCTTCGAGAACTTCAAGTACGAGGACGCACTACGCCTGCTGCAATGCGCCGAGCCTTACAAGGTCTCCTTCTGCCTGAAGCGCACTGTGCCCACCGGGGACCTGGCGCTGCGGCCTGGGACCGTGGCCGGCTACGAGATCAAGGGCCCGCGGGCCAAGGTGGCCAAGCTGGTACGCGTGCTTAGCCCGGTTACGGCCCTGGACTGCCCCAGCGATCCTGTCTCTGCGCCGTGAGCCCCACTGCCCCACACTGGTGGGCCAGCCTTGCCCTCTGTCTTGTCACTAACCCAGCGCTAATCCCATCCACTGCCTCCTGTTCTCTGCCCCTGGGGAGGGGGACCCACTCATCCCAAACCAGGACCCTCACCCACCTCGTCAGGCGTCCTGAACCAGGGCGCTCTGAACCAGAGAGGCCAGGTTCAAGCCTGAGGGCAGCTCATTTACTGCTGAGTGACCCTTGACAGCTTTCTTCCCCTCCTTGGGCCTCAGTTTCCCCATCTCTAGAGCGAGGGTTTAGGGGAAAATCCTGGAGGAGGAGCCAGAAGTCTTGGGTCACAGTTTCTATACTCCTGTTGATTCACTGTAAGATTCTAAATAAAGTCTTTGCCTTCTGGGGCAGTAAGGGTGAAGTGACAGGCAGGAAGTGGGGATGGTGTTCTGGGGACAAGATGCTCAATCCAGCACATCCCCAGCCTGGTAAAATAACCACGTGGGGCTCCCCCCGTCCACCCCAGGCCTCCCACTGTCCCACCGCCTGCTGCCTCTCTCCTCTCTCCCCAGAACATCCAGAGTCTGTCCCCTGTGAAGAAGAAGAAGATGGTGGTGCCCGGGGCCCTGGGGGTCCCTGCAGACCTGGCCCCTGTTGACGTCGAATTCTCCTTTCCCAAGTTCTCCCGTCTGCGTCGAGGCCTCAAAGTCGAGGCTGTCAAAGGTCCTGTCCCAGCTGCCCCCACCCGCCGGCGCCTCCAGCTGCCTCGGCTACGTGTCCGAGAAGTGGCCGAAGAGGCCCAGGTAGCCCGACTGGCCGCTGCAGCTCCTCCCCCCAGGAAGGCCAAAGCAGAGGCCGAGGGGGCTGCAGGAGCCCGATTCACAGCTCCCCAGGTGGAGCTGGTTGGGCCTCGGCTGCCGGGTGCTGAGGTGGGTGTCCCCCAGGTCGCAGCCCCCAAGGGGGAGGTGGCCCCTGCAGCAGAGGTAGTCAGTGGCTTTGCCCTCCACTTGCCAACCCTTGGGCTGGGAGCCCCAGCTGCACCTGCTGTGGAACCTGCGGCTGGAGGGATCCAGGTCCCACAAGTAGAGCTGCCCACCTTGCCCTCGCTACCCACTCTGCCCACACTTCCCTGTCTGGAGACCCGGGAAGGGGCTGCGGTAGTGACGGTGCCCACCCTGGACGTGGCAGCGCCTACAGTGGAGGTGGACCTGGCCTTGCCTGGTGCAGAGGTGGAAGCCCGAGTAGAGGCGCCTGAGGTGGCCCTGAAGATGCCCCGCCTCAGTTTCCCCCGCTTTGGGGCTCGAGCAAAAGAAGTTGCCGAGGCCAAGGTGGCCAAGGGCAGCCCTGAGGCCAGGGTGAAGGGGCCTAAACTTCGAATGCCCACCTTTGGGCTTTCTCTCCTGGAGCCCCGGCCCGCTGCCCCTGAAGCCGTTGAGAGCAAGCTGAAGCTGCCCACCATCAAGATGCCCTCCTTTGGCATCGGGGTCTCGCCGCCCGAGGCCAAGGAGGCCAAGGGGCCTGAGGTGAAGCTCCCCAAGGCCCCAGACGTCAAGCTCCCCAAAATGCCCGAGGCGGCCCTTCCAGATGTGCGACTCCCAGAGGTGGAGCTCCCCAAAGTGTCAGAGATGAAACTCCCAAAGGTGCCGGAGATGGCCGTGCCAGAGGTGAGGCTTCCAGAGGTGCAGCTGCCGAAAGTCCCTGAGGTGAAACTCCCAAAGGTGCCGGAGATAGCCGTGCCCGAAGTGCAGCTCCCGAAAGTTCCGGAGCTGAAGCTGCCGAAGGTACCCGAGATGAAATGCCCCGAAATGAAGCTCCCGAAGGTGCCCGAGATGGCTGTGCCAGAGGTGCGACTCCCAGAGGTACAGCTGCCAAAAGTCTCGGAGATAAAACTCCCCAAGTTGCCCGAGATGGTCGTGCCGGACGTGCACCTCCCGGAAGTGCAGCTGCCAAAGGTGTCGGAGATGAAAGTCCCCGAGATGAAGCTCCCGAAGGTGCCCGAGATGGTCGTGCCGGACGTGCACCTCCCGGAAGTGCAGCTGCCAAAGGTCTCAGAGCTAAAACTCCCCAAGTTGCCCGAGATGGTCGTGCCGGACGTGCACCTCCCGGAAGTGCAGCTGCCAAAGGTGTCGGAGATGCGGCTGCCGGAAGTGCAGGCGCCAAAGGTCCCGGATGTGCATCTGCCGAAGGCACCTGAGGTGAAGCTGCCCAAGGCTCCGGAGGTGCAGCTAAAAGCTGCCAGGGCAGAGGAAGCAGAGGGGGTGGAATCTGGCTTCAAGATGTCCAAGATGACCATGCCCAAGCTAGGGAGGGCAGAGTCCCCATCTCGCGGCAAGCCAGATGAGGCAAGTGCTGAGGTCTTGGGGAAGCTGGTGACACTTCCCTGTCTGAAGCCAGAGATGGGCAGCGAGGCTCGTGTGGGCGTCCCCCCTCTCACACTGCCCTCAGTGGAACTAGACCTGCCCGGGGCCTTCGGCCTGGAGGGGCAGGTCCCAGCAGCCGACGTGGGCAAGGTGGAGCAGTCAGAAGCCCCTGGGGTGGTAGCAGGGGTCAGGGAAGTGGCCTTCTGGTTGCCCTCCGTTGAGATTGTCACGCCACAGCTGCCCACAGTGGAGGCTGAGGAAAGGCAGGTAGAGGTGACAGAGGTGAAAGTCAAGCCTTCCTCCAAGTTCTCCCTGCCCAAGTTTGGACTCTCGGGGCCAAAGGTGACCAAGGCAGAGGCTGAGGGGGCCGGACGAGCCGCCAAGCTAAAGGTGTCCAAGTTTGCCATCTCACTCCCCAAGGCTCGGGTGGGCACCGAGGCGGAGGCCAGAGGGACGGGGGAGGCAGGCCTGCTGCCCGCCCTCGATCTGTCCATCCCACAGCTCAGCCTGGATTCCCATCTGCCCACAGGCAAGGTGGAGGTGGCAGGGACTGACGCCAAGCTCAAGGGGTCCAGGTTCAGCCTGCCCAAGTTTGGGGTCAGAGGCCGGGACAGCGAGGCAGGAGAACTAGTGCCAGGGGCGACTGAGTTGGAGGGCAAGAGCAGGGGTTGGGATGCGAGGGTGAAGATGCCCAAGCTGAAGATGCCCTCCTTTGGGCTGGCTCGAGGGAAGGAAGCAGAAATCCAGGGGGGGCGAGTCAGCCCCGGGGAAAAGCCAGAGTCCACGGCTGTGCAGCTTAAGATCCCTGAGGTGGAATTGGTTACTCTGGGGGCCCAGGAGGAAGGGCAAATGTCCGCAACCAGGCAGGTGGGCACTGAGGGCCAGGATGGGGGGCCGAGGGGGCCGCTCTGCATCTCCCTGCCCCAGGTGGAGCTGCCCAGCTTTGGGGAGGCTGACCTGGGTGCCCCCCCCGGGCAGCAGGCCAAGAATGCACCTCCTCCAGCAGAGGGCACCCCAGGCTATAGGATCCAGGTGCCTCAGGTGACCTTGTCTCTACCTGGAGCCCAGGTGGTGGGTGGTGAGCCGCCCGAGGGTGAGGGTGTCTTCAAGATGCCCGCTGTGACAGTGCCCCAGCTTGAGCTGGATGTGGGGCTGAGCCGAGAGGGGCAGGCGGGTGAGGCAGCCACAGGTGAGGGCGGGCTGAGGCTGAAGATGCCGACGCTGGGGGCTAGAGATGCGGCGGGGGGTGAGGGGCCTGGGGACCAGCCCCCAGGGGCCGAGTGCACCTTCCGCCTCTCGCTGCCTGACCTGGAGCTCTCCCCGCCCGCTGTGGGCAGCCATGCTGAGTACCAGGTGTCTGAGGGCGAGGGGGATGCCGGACACAAGCTCAAGGTGCGGCTGCCCCGGTTCAGCCTGGCACGGGCCAAGGAGGGGGTCGAGGAGTCCGAGAAGGCCAAGAACCCAAAACTCAGGCTGCCCCGCGTGGGCTTCAGCCAGAGCGAGGCGGCCAGTGGGGAAGGCTCCCCCAGCCCCGAGGACGAGGAAGAGGAGGGCTGCGGGGAAGGGGCCTCCGGGCGCCGGGGCCGCGTCCGCGTCCGCTTGCCCCGTGTGGGCCTGACTACCCCCTCCAAGGCCCCTCGGGGGCAGGAGGGCGAGGCGGCCCCCAAGTCACCTGGAGGGGAGAAGTCACCCAAGTTCCGCTTCCCCCGGGTGTCCCTAAGCCCCAAGGCCCAGGAGGAAGGTGGATTCCGGGTCCGGCTGCCCAACGTGGGGTTTTCGGAGACGGGGCCTCCAGGCCCCACGAGGATGGAGGGGGCTCAGGCTGCCGTCATCTGAAACCCCTCAGCAGAGGGAGACTCCCCTCCCGTCTTCCCATCCCCCTCCTCGTTTTGTGTGTGAGATAACTAGCACTAACCCTCAGAGGGCTGGGAGGCGGGCGACTGACCGGGTCAGGGCCGGGGAGTCCGTGCCTGACTCTTTGGCAGGAGTGCCCGTATCTTGCCAAGCCATGTGAATAAAATAATCCAGAGGTAGCTTTGTGTCAGGTCTCCTCTGTGTGTGTGTTTGTTGGGGGGTGGGGCGCGGGTGCAGAGAAAGGAGTCCCTTGAGGATGGCCTGAAAGGATGCTTTGTGCAGTGAGACAGGCCACCCCTGGTCTGAGGAGACTCTGGGAGGCCTTGGGGTGGGCCTGGTGGGAGGGGGCTGTCCTAGCCCTTCAGAATTCCCAGGGGCCTCTGAGCTGGGGAAGTTCCCCAGCAGAACCCAGCTGCGGGACCCCTCTGCGGGAGACTCTGCCTGTGCTGCGGGACCCACTCCTGCCAGGACAACCCCAGGGCCTCCACCCCAGGCACCCGGCTGCCCTCTTAAGACTAAGTCCCAGGGTCCTCAGCCCCTACTGGGGCTGGACCTCAGCCTCCAGGGACCCATCTCCACTCAGGATCCAAGTCCCTAAGCCCCCTCCAGGGTCCCCAGGCTCCCCCATTTCTCTCTGAGATGCCCTAGACAAGCTGTCTAGTCCCGAATCTCCCCCTGATGCCACTATAGCCACTCCTCCACTCTCTTCACATCTCCGCCCTCCCATTCTAGAGGAAGAAGGGCTATAGATCAGTGCCCTTGAGTTGTCCCAAACTCCCCACTTGGCTTCCTTCAAGCCGACCCCGCCTTGGGTCACTCACGACCCATCACACGCTTCCTCTTCATGCGCACCAGACATGGCAGGAGTTACCTACGTTCCTGGTGCGCACCCCCTGCCCAGGCCCCCAGCATTTGAGGTTTTCCTCCTCTCAGTGGCCTGTCTGTGGCCACGCTCAGGGCCTCTTCTGTCTCCCGTGTCCTGACTTCTCAGGGCTCCTTCCTCCTTCCTGAGCGCTCTCTTCTCTCTCTCTCTCTCCCGCACTCCTCCTCTCTCTCCTCCTGTCCCTTGGGCCCTCAGGGCTCCTCCCAGGCCCTCATCCATCCCCACACCCTCCTTGGGCCATGTCGCCCTCCCCTCGGCTTCCACTCCTCACCTCTGTGCTGATAATTCCCCAAATCTCTCCTGGGTCCACTCGGGCCTCCAGTGCACGTCTGCATCTCTGCACACTCCCCTGACGTCTCCTGGACACTAGGAGGTTGTGTCCAGTGGTTCAGAGCTTGGCTCGAGAGCCAGACTGCTCAAGGTCAAAGCCTGCCTCTGGCACCCACCTGGGTGACCGTAGGCATTAAAAAAATTTCTTTTGGCCTCTACTTTCTCTTCCATAAAATAGAGGCATTGAGATGTATATTGTAAGGATCAGATAAGGGTTCTAAAGCACTCAGAACGGGGAATTCCCTGGTGGTGGTCCAGGGATTAGGACCCTGTGCTCTCACTGCTAAGGGCCTGGATTCAATCCTGGTCTGGGAACTAAGACTCCAACAAGCCGCATGGCCAAAATAAATAAATAAAAATTAAAAAAAAAACAAACTGGGCTTCCCCGGTGGCACAGTGGTTGAGAGTCCGCCTGCCGATGCAGGGGATGTGGGTTCGTGCCCCGGTCCGGGAAGATCCCACATGCCGCGGAGCGGCTGGGCCCATGAGCCGTGGCCGCTGAGCCTGCGCGTCTGGAGCCTGTGCTCCGCAACGGGAGAGGCCACAACAGTGAGAGGCCCGCGTACCGCAAAAAAAACAAACAAACAACCCAACAACACTCAATACCCTTTTAAATGTTTTAATGTTAAATTTCCTAACGTCCTCTCTGCCAAACTGCTCCCGGTCCATGTCCCATCCCTCTCAGGGCCAGAGCCCTGCACGGCTCCCTCCTTCCCCCCAACCTGGCCTCCTGTGTGTCTCATCCATCTGCCTCTTCCCCCGCCTCCCCAACCTTCCCACCTGGGCCCTGCTGCAGGCTGGGGCCCTCCACTCTTGCCCCCTCCAATCCACTCTTCTTCACACAGTAGCTTTCTGATACTCAGATCTGACCCTGGGGAGTTTCCTGGTGGCCTAGTGGTTAGGATTCGGCTCTGTCACTGCTGTGGCCCGGGTTCGATCCCTGGTCGGGGAACTGAGAAACTGCAAGCCGCGTGGCGCTAAAATTTAAATAAATAAATAAATAAATATCTGAACCTGCCCTTCCTTGTTCAAAGTCCTTCCGTGGCTCCCCAGTGCCCTCAGGACAAAGTCCAGGCTCCTTAGCCTGGCATTCAAGACCCTTTGCAACATGGCCCCCCTGTAGCCACGCCTCCCCAGGGCAGCCACAGGCAGGGGGGCAGCTGTTTTCTGAACACAGACGCACACACAAATCCCCTAGCTCGGGAAGCCTGCCGTTCCTCACCTCTGTTTAGGAATGTCCCATTCCTCTATGCCCGAGGCCCACAATCACACTCCCCTCTCCGTCGACCCTTCTCCTGTCCAGCCCCTCTAGGGTTCCGCCACTGGACGGGGGAGGGGGCATTACCTGCCACCTCAGCCCCCCATTCCAGCCAGGGGCTCAGGTCTCCAACAACAGAACCAGAGCCACTTAGCAACGCTGGAACCCATTCAGGGGGGCTTGGGGCCCCTCATCCCAAGCCAGGAGGTCTTCGGGGTAGGAGTGCACCCCCTGGCAGACTTGCTCTGCGGCCCAGGTGTCTGGGGGTTGTCAGGGAGGTGGGGGTGAACCTCGCAGGGCGAGGCACGAGTGCGGTTCTCTTTCCCCCACTGGGGAGGCCTCGGGGCCAGCGTCAGGGCGGGAGGCCTCGGAAGCAGAGCCCGTGGGGCGGAGGTGGCGACAGGGCAGTGTCTGGTGGCAGAGGAACCATGGCCACCATCCAGTCGGAGACTGACTGCTATGACATCATCGAGGTGCTGGGCAAGGGCACCTTCGGGGAGGTGGCCAAGGGCTGGCGGCGAAGCACGGGCGAGATGGTGGCCATCAAGATCCTGAAGAACGATGCTTACCGCAACCGTATCATCAAGAACGAGCTGAAGCTGCTGCGTTGCATGAGGGGCCTGGACCCGGAGGAGGCCCACGTCATCCGCTTCCTCGAGTTCTTCCATGACGCCCTCAAGTTCTACCTGGTCTTTGAACTGCTGGAGCAAAACCTTTTCGAATTCCAGAAGGAGAACAACTTTGAGCCCCTCCCTGCCCGCCACATCCGCACGGTCACCCTGCAGGTGCTCAGAGCCCTGGCCCGGCTCAAGGAGCTAGCCATCATCCACGCCGACCTCAAGCCTGAGAACATCATGCTGGTGGACCAGACTCGCTGCCCCTTCAGGGTCAAGGTGAGCGTGGCCATCCAGCCCTGGACACTCTCCTGAGGCTGAGGTTCCTCTTGTCCCACCTCCCAACCCTGAGGTCTCTCCCTCCCTGGCCATGATGGCTCTCCCCACCTCCTGGCTCTGAAATCCCCATCTCCCTACCCCAATTCTGACATCCTCTCCCGCTCAGCCCTGAGGTTCCCCCGTCCTTGTTCAATTCTTAGCTCAGCTCCTCTGGCCCAGTCCTGTCCCTGTGGGGCTGACATTCTAGTGGGGGAGATAGAGTCGCCAAGGTAAACGAGTAAAATATGGTAGGGCTTCCCTGGCGCAGTGGTTGACAGTCCGCCTGCCGATGCAGGGGACATGGGTTCGTGTCCCGGTCTGGGAAGATCCCACATGCCGCGGAGCATCTAGGCCCGTGATCCATGGCCGCTGAGCCTGCGCGTCCGGAGCCTGTGCTCGGCAATGGGAGAGGCCACAACAGTGAGAGGTCCGCGTACCGCAAAAAAAAAAAAAAAAAAAAAAAAATGGTATATGAGTGAGAAGGAGACAAGATAAAGCAGGGAAGAGGAGGAGGTGGGGTGGTGATGAGTAAAACTTTAGACTCTGTGGTCAGGGAGGCCTCCCTGAGAAGGTCACATTTGAGGGAAGTCTTGAAGGAGGGAGGGAGCTGTGTCGACATCTGGGAGAAAGAATCAGTGCAAAGGCCCTGAGGTAGGAGTGGACCAAGTATATGTATTTGAGGAGCACTGAGGAAGCCAGTGTGGCTGAAATGAAGTGACTGAGGGGAAGAGGGAGGAAATAAGATCAGGAAGGTGATGGGGCCTGGTCGTACAGGGCCTTGTGGGCCACAGAGGGGACTTGGGTTTTATTCTGTGTACGATGGAGCCACAGGAGGATCCTGGGCAGAGGAGGGCTGTGATTGGACACAGGTGTTCACAGGCTCCCTCTGGCTGCAGTCGGGGGAAAGACAGTGCGGGGTGACCACCCCAGTCCGGGTCGGGGATGGGGGTGGGTTTGGGGTAGATCTTTTTTTTTTGGCCACAAAGCGAGGCTTGCGGGATCTTAGTTCCCCGACCAGGGATTGAACCTTGGCCCCGGCAGTGAAGGTGCTGAGTCCTAACCACTGGACCGCCAGGGGATTCCCTCAGGGTAGATTTTAAAACAGGACTTGCTGGTAAATCTTATGTGAAGTGTGAGAGAGGAAGAGAGGGCCTGAGGGAGGATGAAAGCCTGTTGGCCTGAGCGACTGGAAGGATGGCAGCGGCATCCTTCTTCATGAGTTTGTTCATCAGCAAACATTTTCCGAACGCCTGCTCTGGGCCTGACCCTGTGCTGGGCACACAGGCATGTCCTCTGCGCTGTCTCGGGTCCCTGGATTCCCCCATCCCGGCTCCGACCCCTCTGTCTGCTTATGGGTTTGTTTCTGTCTGGTGATGGTTCTGAACTAGGAGCACCGTGAGGGCGGAGCCAGGGGCATTTTGGTCACCACCGTGTCCCCGGCATCTCCCAGCACAGCGCCTTCATGGAGTCAGTGCTCAATGAATGACAGAGACACAGGGAGATAGAGAGACAGGAAAAGGCAGATCATTCTGTCCCAACAGATGGAGGGTTAGAGACCCAAGGAAGGAAGGTTTTCCACAAACATAGCAGGAGACAGACAGGACAGAGCTACAACACCTGGCCAGTGTTGGCACCCCTACCGCATCTGTGGAGTGAATGAATGAATCCCACGAACGTTGACTGAATGATCAGGGTCAGTCAAGCTCTCTGGGATTCAGGCCCCAGCCATCTGTGTTCAGAGTCCAGGTTAATAACCATTTCGTCATACTGCCTTCTGCAAATAGAAGGTGAGGGATAGCTGAATGAAAAGCAGAGAAACTCAGGGAGGGAAACTGAGGGAGGGACTAAGAGTCACAGAGATTCAGAGTGAAAAATGGCAGATCGCCCCAGAGGCATCGGGAGAGACAAGGGCTTTCAGTCGTTCACGATGTTAGTTCAACGGGTGTTCATCAAGCACCTGTATGAACCAGGGGCCCGTGTGGGGTGTTAACAATGTTTGATGGTGAAGACAGAAGAGGATCTGGGTGTCAGGGAGGTGTCCTTCTAGTTGGACGACCCAGAGATGGGGACAGAGAGAGACACTGAGAGTTGAGGGACACAGACAAGTGATGAAGAGGCAAAGAAAGAAAAGAGAGAGATACCAACAAGAGTCAGAAAGAAAGAGAATGACAGGAACAAAAAGCCCATTCATTCATTCATTCATTCACTCTTTACTGAGCCCCTACTGTGTGCCAGGCACTGTTCTAGGGATCTAGGGATGCAGCAGTGAACAGACAAAATCCCTGCCCTTGTGGGACTGATATCCTAATTGGGTAGAGAGACAATGAACTCCATACAAAAGTAAAAATACATAGTACGTGAAATGGTGTTAAGAGCTATGGAGAAAAGCAGAGGGCTAGGGAGGTGGATAGGAAGGGAGGGGTGTGCTGTTTTTAATAGTGTGGTCAGCGGCGGCCTCCCTGAGAAGGTGACATTTGAGTAAAGACTTGAGGTGAGAGAGGGGAGCCATGTGGACCTCCGGAGGAAGAGCATTCCAGGCAGAGGGAACAGCCAGTGAACTGGGAATGTGGTGCCAAGGCCCTGAACTGGGAATGTGTCCGGCTTGTTCAAGGAAGAGCGAGAGGCTGGTGTGGTTGCAGCTGGGTGAGTGAGGGGGAAGGTGGGAGGAGGTGCGGGCAGAGAGGGGACCGGGCAGATTGTTGGAGACTTGTGGGCCAGGGTGAAGACTTTGGCTTTTAACACAGGATGTGGTAAAGCCACAGGAAGATTCTGAGCAGGAGAGGGACGTGATCTGACTTAGGTGGTCACAGGGTCCCTCGGGCTGCATGTGAGAAGCAGACTGGAGGGAGAGGGAGGAACAGGGAGACCCGCAAGGAGGCCCTTACATTCGTCTAGCCAGGGGGAGGACAGGACTAGGGTGGGGCTGCGGCTGGGATGCAGAGTGGGCAGAACAGAAGGTGTTCTGCTGGGGCTGCCCTTCTTTGAGAAGGTGGACGTGTGGTCCCTGGGCTGCATCGTGGCTGAGCTGCACCTGGGCTGGCCCCTCTACCCAGCCGGCAAGATTTGCTGATGGACAAGGCGTGGGGTGAGAGAGAAAGAGACAGATCTTAACCCTCATGGACATAAGTTCTAGTGGAGACAAACAGAGACAGAGAGACAAGTACGCAAACCAGAGACAAAGGCTGGAGGAGACAGACAGGGACGTAAACAAGAGACCAAGATTCACAGATGTAGCGACAGTCAGATGGCAGATGCAGAAAGACACCGGCAAGAGATGCCGGGGAGGCTCAGATCGAGCGGCTGTCCCGGCCCACTTGCCTCCCTCCCTCCCTCCGCTCAGGTGATCGACTTCGGCTCGGCCAGCATATTCAGCGAGGTGCGCTACGTCAAGGGGCCGTATATCCAGTCTCGCTTCTACCGGGCCCCCGAGATTCTGCTGGGGCTGCCCTTCTGTGAGAAGGTGGACGTGTGGTCCCTGGGCTGCGTCATGGCTGAGCTGCACCTGGGCTGGCCCCTCTACCCAGGCAACAACGAGTACGACCAGGTGCGCTACATCTGTGAGACCCAGGGCCTGCCCAAGCCCCACGTGCTGCACGCCGCCTGTAAGGCCCACCACTTCTTCAAGCGCAACCCTCACCCCGACGCCGCCAACCCCTGGCAGCTGAAGTCCTCGGCCGACTACCTGGCTGAGACCAAGGTAGGGGGGCAGGTGGGGGGAGGGCCGTCGGCGAGGCAGCTTGCAGCATCAAGAAAAGAATCTCGGTTAGATCTCAGAGAGGACTGGAAACTTGAGGGCCAGCTGGGGGGGTTGTCACAGCCAGAGGGATCCGAGGGAGACCCCAGGTGGGACTGGAAGTCAGGGCAGCCTGTCTGCCACCTCTGTGACTGCGGTCATCAGACTTGTGTGGCAAGAATCTGGCTGAGACAGCAGAAAGGACTGGAAGTGTGGACCAGCCGTGGGAGCTGTCACAGCGAGAGAGGGGTCTGAGCGAGACCAAAGGTGGGACCGAAAGCATATGGCAGATCCTCTGATAACTCCCGAGCTGGTCGTGGTTAAAGAATTTGGCAAGAATTGTCTGGGCTTGACTCCTCGGAGGCCTGAGGGCCGGGATCAGATGTGGGGATCAGCTGTGGCAGCAAGAGGGATCTGGATTTGATTCCGAGGAGCAGTAGAGGTTTAGGGCAGCCCTTCTGCTAGCTGCTGGTAGGGGCTGGACCCATGGCTCGAGGGAGGACTGGAGGGCTGGGGCAAGGTGTGAAACTTGGGTCAGTGCGACACCTGGGGTAGACAAGAGGAGGACCAGAGATCACAGTCAGCTGTCCTTCCTGCAGCAGTAGGAGGGGTCTGGATTAGACTAGAGGGGTTCTGGTGTTAGTGAGCAGGTGTGCCCCCCCAGATGCAAGGGAGCTCCAAGTCAGATCATGGGCAGAACTGGAAGTCCAGGTTACTGTGGGTGGACTTCATAGCCACGACAGAGCTCTGGGCCAGGCTGGAGTGCCCACTGGACGCTGGGAGGGGTCACACGTGGGCTCCACCGCAGAAGTACCTGGGGCCCAAGTCCTGGACTCGATGTCAACCCCTGCCCCACCCTGCGTCCCACCAGGTGCGCCCACTGGAGCGCCGCAAGTACATGCTCAAGTCACTGGACCAGATAGAGGTGGTGAACGGCAGCAGGGCAGTCCGTCGGCTAACCTTCCCCGACCGCGAGGCGCTGGCGGAGCACGCCGACCTCAAGAGCATGGTGGAGCTGATCAAGCGCATGCTGACGTGGGAGTCGCACGAGCGCATCAGCCCCAGCGCCGCCCTGCGCCACCCCTTCGTGTCCATGCAGCAGCTGCGCAGCGCCCATGAGACCACCCGCTACTACCAGCTCTCGCTGCACAGCTGCCGCCTCTCCCTGCAGGTGGAGGGCAAGACGCCCATGTCTGCCGTGGATGCCGCGGAAGACAGGCCCCCCTACTACGGTCTGACCGAGGAGGAGGAGACCGTGGGTCTGGGCAGCGGGCCTTTGTTCCGGGAGGAGAAGGCACCAGGCGTGCAAAAGGCCATCGATCAGCTGGACGACTTGAGTCTGCAGGAGGCGGGGAGTGGGCTGTGGGGCGAGACCCGCACCGACGTCGTCCCCGACGTGCTGGCCCCGCTCAAGGCCGCCGCTGCCGGCCGCTGGGTGCCCGACTCCGGCCCCGAGCCCATCCTGGCCTTCTACGGCAGCCGCCTGGCAGGCCACCGCAAGGCCCACAAGCCACCCACAGGCTCCAAGTCCAACTTCAGCAACCTCATCCGGCTGAGCCAGGCCTCGCCCGAGGAAGACGCCCCGTGCAGGGGCGGCGGCTGCGCGGAAGGAGAGCGGCGAGGGGCCTCTGCGGAGCTGCCTGCCATCCCGCAGTGGGACAGGGATGGGCCGGACATCAAGGACATGACCGTGGATGCTGAGGTGACCCAGGGGGCAGCTAGGAGGCAGGTGGTTCTGGGATCAGGGCCTCCCCAGAGCTCTAGGATCGGGGCATAGTGAACCAACTTTGCCTCCCGTACATTTGCATGGCCCGCAGCTGGCCCAGGATCCAACACACACTACTAGCCCACCCTCAGGATGTGACAAGGCTCAGCAAACACTAATATACCCGTAGGATGCGATGAAGCTCAGCAAACACTAACCCGTATTAAGGCTGTGTAAGAACTCAGAACACAGTAATCCACATATGGGAAGCGATATAGGCCACGGGACAGCTCAGGCCCCCACCCCAGGAAGATGTGACAGGGCCTCAGCAAACACACCTTCAGGACACATTAAGGTCTCAACACACAGCATTTAAGCCTCCAAAATGGGATGGGGGTTCAGGATGTACAAAATCGTCCTCGGGAATTGACAAGGATGCAGCTGGGATCAGGAGTCCATGAGGGGCAGCGTGGTTGTTCCGGGGTGGGGTGGGGTGCACTTCCTGGCTGATGCCCATCTCTTCTCCCCAACAGAGGCCAGGCCATGAGTTCTTCGACCTCAGCAGCTGTCCTGGGGAATGGCTGGGTCAGCCAGACTGGACCCTGGAGGGCGTCGGGGGGCCACGGGCTCAGGGGCTCCCACCACGCCACACCCACCCGCATGGTCCACCCCGGGCCACCAGCTTTGTGCAGCACGTCGGCGGGCACCACTGATGGTGACTCCAACCCTGCCCATCACTGGGTGATGCGCTAGAGGGGCTGGCATCCCCTCCTCAGAGCTATCCCCTGAACCGACAAATTATTCTTACAGAAAGATAATTATCCAGAAATACCCCATTCCTCCCGCCCCGCTCACGGTGCATGCCTGCACACACACCCCGAACACAGGAGGGTTTTGGGGTCTGGCCCGTGGCCCCCTCGGCCAGAGGGACGCGGGAAGGGGGCTGCACCCCACTGGCCCTGCTGCCTCTGTTTATTTCAATAAAGCACTGTTCAGCAGTACTGCCTCATGCCTGTCCTCCCTGCCTGAGGCCTGGACTGGCACGGGGGTGGGGTTCAGGGGGGCACCCAGGCCCTGCTCTCTAATGCTGCACCCAGTCAGCCATTGGCTCAGGCTGGAGACTGTGCTTGGCACACTGACCCATCCCTTAAATATGCTCAGTGCCTGGCACGTAAGAATCCACCCTCAGAACATCCTTGGTGCTCAGCAGGTGCCAGTCTGAGCTTGCCCGATGCCAGGTTCTCAGCGTCTGTTGACCTGTCTTTGCCACACGTGACAGGCTTGGCATGCACTCATCCATGCTTGGGACATGCGACGTGTAAGTTCACTCAGCAGGTGTATGTAAATTCACGCTTGGCACATGCTCTCGTGTCCAGACGTGCGAGTCCACCCTCGGGCTATGGCGGTGGCTCAGCACGCGCGCATCTGGCTGGGGACGTGCCGAGCGTGCAGCACACGCTGTGCCACGCTGGCTACGTGAGGCTCGGCTCATGCCAGCCCTCGAGGTCACACGCGCATGCTCAGCACACGCCAGCTCACGTGCAGTGTGCGCCGACGGCTCAGCGCACGCCAGCCCACGCTGGTCACCCACTGAGGGCTCAGCACACACCAGCCATGTGCTGAGCGTCCAGTACACACCAAACCACACGGGTCACATGCTGAGGGCTCAGCATGCGTGAAGGTGTCCCCACCAGAGGCCCATGCCAGCTGTCCCCTACCCGGCACCCCACCTCACACCACTCGGTCAGGCACAGGCTGTACACACAAGTTATTTACTTCTTATTATGACCTCAGGCCCTCTTTGCCCTGGAAAGTGGGGTGGGCCAGGGGGCCAGGCCCAGCATGCACCCCTACTTCTTCGGGGGCTGATCCCTCCCCCAGCTTGGCTGGGTCCTCTGCGGCCACAGCATCAGGCTGGCGGGGGCGGAGGTAGAAGCGGGAGAGCAGGGGGGGAGCCTGTGGGAGCCACGACGGGGCAGACAGAAGCGGGGGCACGGGGACAGGGATTGAGACCCGGAACACCCGCGCCCGCGGGGGCCTCGCAGGCCTGGCCTGTCCGCTGGACCGGGCCTCAGAGCAGGCGACAGGCGTTGCCCACGCTGTCGGCTGAGGTGTCAAGGTCATGGCTGTAAGGGGAGTCCCAGTCCCTCAGGAAAACGGCCTCCAGCTGGCTCCGCAGGCCACCCCGCCCGTTCTGCGTCACCAGCAGCGAGGTGCCCGCTGTCTCGGTGAAGTAGCTGCCGGACCAGTTGGAGGTTCCTACGGGGAGCGGGGGTCCAGAGAGTCAGGGCCCGTGGTGCTGCCTGGACCCCCTTCCGTCCCCCCACCCCAGCGGCGCCCAGGACGCTCACCGATGTAGGTGGCACGTTCAGTCACCATGTACTTGTTGTGGTTGACGCGGGTGTAAGGGACTCGGGCCTGGGCCTCGTCCGCAGGGACCACAAAGAGTTTCTGAGAGGGAGGGGAGATGCGGGGTTGGGTTAGAGAAGCCCCAGGGTCTGGGGTGGGGAGTGGCACCAGGTCTGCGGGACTGGGGACTCAGCTGCTTCCCTCGCGGGCCTGGGGGCCAGCACGGGTACTCGGTAAACGCCAGCTGAAAGGGAGGACCCTGTCGCCTCATATGCCGCCTGTTCCCTCTAGAATGACTATTTATCCCTTAGGTCTTACCTCAGATGTCCCCTTTTCCAGAAAGTCTTCCACGACCCCTCAGGCTGCGCCAGGAGCTTCTGCTGGGCTTCCCCATCCCAGCCCTAACCCCTCTGCCCGTGCCCTTGATTCTGGCCAATCAGGGCACAGCCCACTGTGGGTCGTCCCTGTCAGGTGACAGGTGAGCTCCACGATTGCTGTGTCCCCGGTACTGCCCCGCATAGGGGCTGATGGGTAGGTCTGGGGTAGGTGCTTACCACCTGGATGTCAAAGTGGGTGTGGTTGTCACGCAGGGCAGCCAGGGAGAGCAGGAAGGCCCGCATGGATGGCTCAGAGTGCCCCCAGCAGCTGACCAGCAGGCGCACCTTGACGCCCCGCTCATAGGCAGCCCGCCGCAGCCCGTCGTCAATGGCAGGCCAGAACCTTGGGGAGGGGGGTGCAGGATGCGGAGGGAGGCCTCACTTCAGCTTTAGGGAGCCAGGCCTGGGGCCCGCTGCAGCTTCTGAGAAGCCCCAAGCCCCCACCCCATCTCTAGCTCCAAGCCCTGCTCCCCCCACCAATCTTCTCATTGTCTTGTCTGCTGCCCCCAGACTACCTGCTCTGAGCCCCCAGAGTCCAGTCATCGCCACTTCCTATCCCAGATCTCAAAGCCCAACCCTGCCGCCCCAAACCTGAATACCCTTAGTCCTACCTCCCAAGCCCGTCATCCCATATCCAGCCCACATTCCCTGCCTCCTACCTGCAGAAATCCCACATCCTGCATCCTCTGCCTTAAGCCTCCAGTCCCCCGTCTCCACACCACCCCCCGAATATTCTCATCCTCTTCTCTGTCCCCTTCTCCTTGTCTTGACCATCCAGACCCACTCTCCCTGTCACCTCTGTCTCTCCCCATGGCATCCCCTCCCTCTGTGCCTTGGTCTTGGCCCCGTGCCTGCTTTCTGGGCCCCATCGCTCTCTCTCCTGTCTCCTCTTCCACTCACGGTGGCTCCCTACCCCAACCCCTGTCCACGCGCCCAGCGGTACCTGTGCGGGTGGGAGAACTCCATGGTGGGCAGGTAGTTCATGATCGCGATGTAGATGAAACTCCGGGCATTGTCCACCGCGTTGAGCAGGGCTTTCAAGTCTGGGGTGCGGCCACTTGGACACAGTGGTGGGGGTGCACTCTGGGGGACGAGGGGACAGTCAAGACACATGTCCTTCACAGTGGACCCCTGCTACAGACAGCTTGTCACGAGCCAGGTCCTGCGGGTCTCACTAATGCTCAGCCTCCATGAAGGAGAGGGATAATTACCACCGTCTTTTTTTGCAGGTGAGCAAACGGAGGCTCAGAGAGGGTAAGTGATTTGCCTAAGGTCACACAGCTGATAAATGGAGCCAGGGTTTGAATCTAGGCTGTCTGGTTCCAGAACTTATGCTCTAACCCAGTGGTTCTCGACATGAGGTCCCTGGTCAGGCAGCAACAGCATCACCTGGAAACTTGTTAGAAATGCAAGTTCTTGGGCCTCACTGCCATGGCACACAGAACCAAGGTGCTGGGGTGGAGCCCAGGAATCTGGCTTTCCACAAGCCCTTCTGGTGATTCTAATGCATGCTCAAGTTTGAGGACCTCTGCTCTAATCACTTTTGTCCCTGACTTACAGTCCAGCCTGATGGCACTCATGTGCCCAGCCACACCAGGCCCTTCACCCAGCTCTCTCCATCCTCACAACAGGTGAGCAAACTCGAGCTCTGAAAGGGGTAGTGGTAACGGGGGAACCATTAATGTCCCGTGGGTGGTCACTGGAGCAAAGGACCCCAATGAATCGTGTCCCTCCATCCATGCCTTAGTGTGGGCCCTCCAGGATGACACTGGGCCTGGCCAGGTGACTTGCTGGGGGGGACCCAGGTTGGCCACCCCAACTAGTGAAAATATCAACAGCTAAAAGCAGCGGTGCCTTGTCCAGAGTGCCAAGGGCAATAGTGGGTGCTGTCCCATAGAACTTTCCACATTGATGGAAACGTTCTCTATCTGCACTGCCCCGTATGCCAACTGCTTGCTGTGTGTAGCTGCTGAGCACTTGAAATGTGGCTAGTGTGACTGAGGAACTGAGTTTTTAACTGTAGTTCATTTTAATTGATTAAAAATGCGACATGCAGCTATACTGGACAGGTCACCCAGGGCTCGGCCTGCATGGACCCAGCCGTGCCTCTCACTAGCCCTAAGAGGTGGTAAATATTGCAATACTTATTTTCTATGTGAAACCAAGGCCTAGGGAGGTTTGGACACAGCCCAGGCCCCGAGTGAGCAGAAGTGACAGCCAGTGGTCAGGAACCCCCATCCCTACCAAGTCACTAGGCAGGGCTTGATGGGGGCCGAGAGAAGGGATGTGGCCGGGGTGTGACAGGCCCCTCTTCCCTCGGACTCACTGCCAGGTAGGCCAGAGCAGGGGTTCCGTTGAGGCAGATTTCCATTGGTGTCTCTTGATTGTAGCGGGTGTCATAAGGCCGGGGCCAGGTTGACGGGATGGAGCTGCCCGCCTGGCCCAGGTACCAGTAGGCCTCGAAGATCTTGGTCAGGTCTCGAGCTAGGCAACTGCAGTTGTACATGACCACGCCCAGCTCCTTGACCTGTGGGAGGGCAATGCTGAGCCCGGGGACGATGGCCTGGTGCCCACAGATGACATGGACACCTGCAGCCCTTCCCCCTGCCCCCCAACAAGTCCCCCTTCCTGCCCCTTGCCCTTCTATCTCCCCCTCTCTCTGCCCCTGTCTCCTTTCTTTCTGCCTCTTAACCGTGCCCCCACCCCCCTTCCCCCAGCTAAAGTCCTGGGATGGACATGATCTTGACTCAAGATTAAAATCTTAAGTTTTGGTGAAAATCAGTTATTCCAAAGCTCCAGGTTTCCTGAACCTTTGCGTACACTGTTGCTTCTACCCTCCACTGAGCTCCTACTCAGTCTTAGGTCTCAGCTGACAGTTTCCTCCTCCGGGAATCCTGCCTTGACTGCCCAGACTGTGTCAGGCATTCCTTGAGGCTCTCAGGGTCCCTTGGGCCTCCTTCATCACCCTCTCTGGTGACAAACCTGCCTCCCCATTGGACTGGGAGGACAGGCACAGGGGATGTCTCAGGGAGAGCTGTGTGTTCAGCATCTCCCCGCGGGGCTCCTCCAGTTATCAGATTAGTTTTCATCTCTTTTGGGAGACTTTCCCTGGTACCCCAGGTTGGGTCGCCCGTCCTGGTCCTGACCCCTCCACTTGTGCTCCCGCCTCGCCACCAACTCAGACTTGACCCTTTTGGGCTGACACTGGTGACAGGCCCGTCTCCACCCTGGACCGGGGGTTCCAAGAGGTCCACCATGTTCCCAGCATCAGAACAGGGCTGGGCTTAGAGCAGGCATGCAGAGAGTGAATCATGAAGGTCAAATGGGTGGACAGGGCCTGGGATGTCCTGTAGATGCCATCGGGGATCAGAGGGGCTTCCCTGAGCAGAGCGAGTGTGGTGGAGGGCTGGATTTGGGGATGTTAGGTAGGAGGTGGGAAGGAAGCCATTGCAGAGACTGGAAGAGAGGACTCTGGGGTTGAGGCGGGGCGCAGCTGGAGGCCGGGCGCCCTGTGGGGCAGGGAGCGGCCTAGAAGGGCGGTGGGCAGGGTGCAGGCAGACCTGGGTCAGGGAACGCCAGTCCATGTTGGCACTGCCGAGGTAGAAGTGGGTCTGGTCTACCACCCAGAACTTGGTGTGCAGGACGCCATGGGTCAGCTTCTGCATGTCCACTGTGCGGACCTGGGCACCTGGACAGACAGGGGTGGTGGTCAGGGTGCTGGCTTGGGCAGCCCCAGGCCCAGCCCACCCCCAGCTGCCCCCTAGCTCACCGCTTTGCAGCAGGGCCTGCAGATCTGCCTGGGGCTGGGGCCCACTTGGCTTGCTCACGGCAATGCGGACCTTCACACCTCGGGGTGCCAGGGTCTGTAGCTGCCGGAGGACCTCCTCGCCCTGGGAGGAGGGGAGAGCCTCTGAGGGGCTGGATGAGCCAACTCTCCAACCCCACGCAGGACCCCCCATGGAGCTGTTTTGAGATTAAGCTTCTAGATCTGATCAGGCTTTACATTAGCCGGTACACTCAGGGAAGGCTTTACACAGGTTAAGATGTTAAAACCTGTATCTGTTGTATTTTATTTTTTGGCCACACTGCGTGGCATGCGGGATCCTAGTTCCCCGACCAGGGATTGAACCCGTGCCCCCCGCAGTGGAAGTGCAGAGTCTTAACCATTGGACCACCTGGGAAGTCCCTTTATCTGTTTAATAATTGGCGCTCTGAGCCCTGCTAGGGCCTCCCTGCCACTCCTGCCCTTCACGGGACCTTCCCAAGATCCTGACTTGGACGTATCAATGCCCGTCACAGAAGGGACCTCTGGGCACCTTGCAGGATGTTGGGGGCACAGTGCAGGCTTGGGGTCTGGGAAGGTTTGGGTGAGGCCTGATGATGCCAATAACATTAATAGCAACAGCCATTGATTCCCTGGTTTCTACTGTGAGCCAGGGCCCCTCTAAGCTCCTTTACATGTGAACTCACTGACTTCTCACCACTCTCACTGATGAGGCAAATCTGAGTATATCCCAAGGTGCAGATGGGGAAACTGAGCATTGGAGAAATCAATGGGGAAGCAGGATTTGAACTCAGATGGTCTGCCTCCTATGTCTCTGCTTTGTGCTTTGAACCATTCCAGTAGGAACCAGCAGGGCGTGGGAGCTCATGACTTTTTTTTTTTTTTTGGCTTGTGGGATCTTAGTTATCCAACCAGGGACTGAACCCGCGCCCTTGGCAGTGAAACTGCAGAGTCCTAACCACTGGACCGCCAGGGAATCTCCAGCTCATATCATTTTTAACTGTCGTATATTTTTTCAGGCAGTGCTTAATAAACCTCATGATTTTAATACATTTTAAGCCTACCTCTGACAAAGAGTGGCAGCAAGGAAAGGGGAAAAAAAGGGACAAATTCACCATGTCTTTCGATGAAGGGCTTATCCACCTAGGCTGTTCCTTTTCAAATCTTGAAGTTTTACGTTTTTTAAGTTTGTCTGCAGACCCTAACAAGGCTATCAGAGCAAATGCTTATGAAGGGCTGACTCTGTCGGGCATTGTGCTGTAACTGGCAGGGATTAGCCCGTTTCATCCTCACAAGAGGGGAGTGCTAGATATTCCCCCATTCTACAGATGAGGAAACTGAAGACCGAGAGGTGAAGTGACCTGCCCAAGGTCACACAGCTGGGAAGTGGCAGCCTGGCTTGAGGCTGGGCTGGTACTCACTCCATGTTTCCATTTCTTTGTGTGACAGGGTCGGGGCAGCTTGTGGGTGAGTGATATCTGCCAGCCTAATCCCTCGTAACCAAACCCATACCCTGACATTCAGAGGCCTCCAGATGACTGTGACAAAACGCCCCCAGTCCAGAGGGCCACGTGAAGACAGTTGCTTCCACACACCTGTGTCCAACCCGCTGTGTGAGACATGTCCACCTGTCTCCCGGGCTATAGGGAAACCCCTTTCATCCACCTCCCCAGTGCCTCCCTCCAACCGCCCCCCCCGCCCCCCCACCCGCTGCCAGCTAGGGCCCAGGTTGCCAGGTACCTGCTGAGCAGAGGGCTCCTGAGTGTGGGTGTCGTTGTTGGTGAGGGTCCAGTAGAAGGAGGCAATGTCCAGGCTGCTGTGGGCACCGGCGAGCAGGCCCAGCCAGGCCTGGCTGGTGGAGGGGTTGACCGTGGAGGCATTGGGGAAGTCCAGGCCCTCGGGAATGCTCTCCACCAGCACTGCTCTGGGGGGTGGGGGGAGGCAGAATCAGCCATAGGGGGCTGGAATGTGAGTGCTCACTTCTCTGCCCACGGAGGACGGAAGACTATGTGTATTTGTGTCGGTACTCATGATTCTCTGTGTGTCTGCATTTGTCTGTCTAGAGGCGTGGAAGGAAGGTTGTGCATGTGCATGTCTGTGTGTGTGTGTGTGTGTGTGTGTGTGTGTGTGTGTGTGTGTCTGTCCACAGATATGGATGGAAGATGCCATGTGTGTCTGTTCACAGACAGATAGAAGATGATGCTGTGGCTGCCATGGCAACAGTGTGGGGGAAGGAGGTGGGCATGGAGGGAAGAACCGTGACGGTCCACTTGGGAGTCGGCGATCACCTTATTCTGTCTCGACCACTGGGTGCAGGCCCTGCTTAGTGCGTGTTGAAGTGTCCCTGGCCTGGCAGGGCCCCTCCCCCCACCATCTGAGGCGCCCACGCCCCCCTCCACTTACTCGCAAGGGTCATAGCAGGGGGCTGGGCGCTGGTTGGGCCCAAAGAGATGCAAGTCGCCGTATTCCCATAGAAACAGCTGAGTCATCAGGGCACCGAAGCCCACGACTGCCAGGATGAGGACCAGCAGGACCCAACGGGCCTTCTGTGGGGAGGAGGAGGTGATCAGCCAGCCCAAGGAGGGCAGCCCAGGCCATGGCTGAGACAGAGTGAGGGTGGCGGTGGGCTCCTACCTTTTCTGCAGCTTTCCACGCCTCGATCTCGTTCATGGGTAGTTCGTTGGAGGGCTCCTCGGCAGGCACCTTCAGCTGGGGGACAGGGATGATGGTGTGTGTGGGGGTGACAGGGCAGCTCAGTGGGGCCCCCACCCTCTGCTGGGTCCAGCCCCTCCCCACTGGGTCCCCCATCCACCTACCTCCTGGTACATCAGTTTAGGCTTCATCTTGCTGGGCAGCCAGGGGTTATACAGATTCCAGTGGGAAAGTGGGTGTGTCAGGGTCTCCAAACTGCAGGGAACAAAAGCTGGCACTGTGTGGGGTGTTCTAGGCTTTTGGGGGACATCACAGAAAGCGGATCAGCCTCGGGCTCACGGGACTCCCTGGGTCGCCTTGTCTGTGATCACGGGGGCCACTGGCACTGTGCCTGCCACCCCTAAAGGAGGAAGCTGACTGCTGGTCAGTTGGGATTTCGAAATCCCTCTAAGCCCAACTCCTCTGCTTTCCTCCTATTCCTCTGCGGTACCCTCCCTGCCCCCCCCAAGCGCCCACCCTGCCCCTCATCAGCACCCACACTGCTCCCCATTAGCGCTTTCCCTTCTCTGAGCTCTAACCTATACATTCCCAAAATGACAGCTCCGGATTGGGTCAGCGGAGCCCTCAATCTTTGTGCCTGGCTTCTCCCAGCCCTGGGATTACCCACAAGTCATTTTCCAGGTGGCTCCTTTGCCCTCACCCTCAGGTAACAACTAGACAGCTCAGGCCGGGAGCCCAGGACCATCGCGGCCTCCCCGTCAGACCCCAGCCCATCCCCGAAACCATCCTCCCCTCCCCTACCCCAGAGGGGCCTCGGCCTTACTCGGCAGGCGGCTGCTGCTACCTCCACGGGGCCCCAGCTTCTGCCCCGACAGGCTGAGCAGGGGCGGGCGGGCGGGCGGGGGCGGGGATCGAGGGGGCTCCGCCCACTGCAGCGGAGAGTCTGCGCAGTGAGCGCGCCGGTCCGGGCTCACCGCAGGGAGAAGGGGGGCCCGGCCGCCCAGTACAGCCAACCTGACGGGGGTGGAGGGAGAGTACATGGCTGAGCGATTGGCTTTGCTACGGTCCACCCTAGAGCCCCCATGTGGGGTAGGGAGGCCACAGGTAAAGAGAAAAAAGAACGCCACATCTTTTCTCGTCTGCAAACCTTGTGAATTTTTGTACCATGGGCATGTATTACCTGGTCAAAAATAAATACATAAATAAGATTAATGACTTTAAAAATTATAAAATGAAATGGAATGATCAAGGCTGAATAACATGATTTAGGAACGTAGCGATGAAATCAGCTTAGAAGACACAGCCCACGCTAAGGGAGGGGAAGAGCGGTGGGGGGGAAGGGGATGGTGGGTTTTCCCTTGGACTGTGGACTGCAGTCAGTGTTTCGTTAAAAAAAAAAAAGTCAACTGATATTTTGAGAAGGATTTAAAAAATTTTGTCTCTTAAATCCAGGCTCTGGCTGGAGGGGTAAGCAAGGTTTCCCACATACCATCTCATATCTCCGAAGCAGGATTTAAGGCCACAGATGGAGAAATAAATTGGAGGTCCCCCTCCCCGCCCACCTTTCTCAATGAAAGAGGGGCAGGACCCCCTTCCCCACATCCAGGCAGGAAGTCAACAGATGCAGAGAAGGATTATTACTGAGGGGAGCAACAGCGTTGGAAGTGGTTGCCTTGACAGCGGGATTTGGGGGTGGGTCAGGATTGCTTTTTATCGTCCGCCTATTTTCTTTTTTAAAATTGTGAAATATGAGCGACTTACAGAAAAGAAGAGAAAACATCTCTGTGCAGGTTAAAAAATAATTCTAAAGCCTACACAGGTGTTGCCGCGTCCCAGGTTTTGTCACGTTTTAAAAAATTCATGCGCATGCATTAATGTGTTTTAAAAAAAAGAAGAAAAAAGGAAGGAAACTCCAAAAGGGAGCCAGGTTCTCTCCTCACCGCAGTATCCTGCCTAGATCTGAAAGGATAATTTGGAAACCCCTTTCCCCCCAACGTCCGATCCCAGATTGGCAAGGGCGGAAGAACACAGCTAGATCCCCTCCTATCATTGCAGGGAGCGAGCCAAACCGGGATGGGTCAAATGGATCCAGCAAGAAATGGCAACAGATCAAGGTTATTTGGAACTCCAGAGGTCACCAAGAGAAGCAGAAGATAAGTCTTGGATGTAGCTGGCCGCAGGGTTGGAGGGTGGGGGGAGGGGGAGGCATGGGGTGCGAAACAAGTTTGCCTTTTATTTAGCTATTTGTGAAGGGCCTTGGTGAGAAATGTTTTATTTAAGAATATGGGGTTGGAACAGCAGGTGATGTGAAATTAGGGAAGCTGATAAACAAAAACAAAACTGGGCAGAGGTAGGGCGCGGAGCTGTGAGGGACCCTGCAAGGTGAGCCAGGGGAACTGGGAGGGCCGGTAATAAATCAAAAATAGGAAGAAAATAGATGCATTTCATTCAGTTTGTTAGCGAGCTTTTGGCTTTCAAATTGTGCCGTGATGATAGGTCTGTAATGATGGGTTTAATTTTGACTTGTTATACTTTTATCAAAGCAATACACCTAAGGTATCAATATTTAAAAAGAAAACTAGTCCTGAAGAGGTGGTGTAGACTGGGTTAGATTGGCGAGGCAGTTAACACTGTGGCTCCCAGAGCCAGGTGCCTGATCTTAATATGAGCATCAGCGTGTACGTGACTGACTTCAGAGAAGTGACAGTGCATCTGTGCCCTAGTTTCCCCATCTGCAAAATGGGCACAGCAAGAATAGCACCTACTTTTTACAAGGCTGTTCATTAATTTTGCACACATTTATTGAGTACCTGTGCACCAGGTATTGTTTTAGGCACTGGGGATATCACTGTGAACAAAACTGACATGAGGAAAGACAGACAAAAAACAGTATTAAATTAAATTATATGTTAGAAGGTAATAAGTGCTATGGAGACCCAGGGAAGAGGGACAGGGGTGGGGCCGGGGTTGGGATTGCTTGCAATTTTAAATAAAGAGGTCAAGGAAGGCCTCGCAGAGAAGGGGATGCCTGAGGGAAAAAAACTTCAAGCAGAGGAGGAATGGAGCTACTGGACATCTTGGGGAAGAGTGTTCTGAGCAGAGGGAACAGCCAGTGCAAAGGCCGTGAGGCAGGAGTGTGCCTGGTGTGGATAGGGAAGAGCGAGGAGGCCAGTGTGTCTGTAGTGGAATGCCCTGTGGGAAGAGGGAGAGGAGGTAAGTCTGAGGTGACAGGACCAGATCATGCTGGGCTACCTGGACTGTGGCAAGAAGGACGGGGCCACGGGTAGGTTCTGAGCAGAGGAGGGAACATGATCTCCTTTGGGGGTTGTGGTGGGTTGAATGGGGGCCTCGAAAAAGATATGTCAGATGTGGTCATCACTCCTGGAACTTGTGAATGTGACCTTATTTGGAAAAAGGGTCTTTGTAGATGTAATTAAGTCAATGATTTAAAGATGAGATCATTCTGGATTATCTGGATGGGTCCTAAACCCAAGGGCAAGTATCTCTAAAAGAGACAGAAACGAGACATGATCAGGGAGGCAGCGACTGGAGTGATGGGCCGCAAACCCAGGTGCACCAGGAGCCACCGGCATCTGGCGGAGGCAGGGAACAGAATCTCCCCTAGAGGCTCTGCAGAGAGCACGGCCCTGCTGACACCTTGATTTTGGACTTCTGGTCTCCAGAACTGTGAGAGAATAAACTTCTGTTGTTTTAAGCCACGCAGTTTGTGCTCACGTGTTACAGCAGCCCCAGGAAACGAATACAGGCTGTTTACAGGCTCCCTCTGGCCGTGTGGGGAACTGACTGGGGTGGGCGTGTGATTTGGGGGAACACTGAGGAGGACCAAGTTTGGGGAAAAGACCAGGAATAAATTTTTAAAAAAATATCAAAAATAAATAATGTGTGTCTTTTGAACATGTAAAACTGGAGATGTTTAAAATCTGAGTGGCTCCTTCGAACTCAAGGAATTCATATATATCAAGTGCAGAGAATGGGCATGCAAGAGGTTCTCAAGAAATATGATTGTCTCAAGGGTCCTAACAGCCAAAAAGAAAAGAAAAAAGGCATGATTCCCTCTGCCTCCGTCCTCCCCACCCTCAGCCAGGCAAGATGCCTGCTTTTTACTGTGGGCCTTTACTCACTATTTTAAAAAATGCACATAGGCCTTCCATGGAAATTAAATTGAGGCTCAGGGTCCTAGCTGCGGGGGCCCTTCCCCAACATCCCCGTCTCCAAAAGAGGACTGTGGCCTCAGCTGGACAGGTATCCAGCACCCTCAATCCCCAGATCCCTAGGGGGAGCAGGGCAGGGTGAAACTGAAGCAGGATATGGACAGCTGGGCCGACAGAGCCAGGCCGGCAAGTGCTGGCCTTCTCAGCTCACCTCAATTCCAGGGTTCCCAGGAACCTAGAACTCACCCCGGGGCTCCAGTGCAATGTCCAGGCTGGTCCTCATGCCCTGTTTCCTCGCTGGTGTAGGGGGCACCTCCACCAGCAGGTGTGCCCCCTCCCAGTGAAACGGGAGGGAAGGGGGCAGGGCACAATCTTTAAAAGAATGACACAGACGTTGAGGATACAGCATAAACTGGTTAGAACCAACTAGGTCCGAGGTGGCGGAAGATTTGACTTCCAGTAGACTTTGAGCCTCATTATATATATTAGCACAGGGGTCCCCAACACCCGCGCCACGGACCGCTAGCAGTCCACGGCCTGTTAGGAAGCAGGTCGCACAGCAGGAGGTGATCGGTGGGCGAGCGAGCGAAGCTTCATCTGCCGCTGCCCATCCCTCCGCCTGAACCACCCCCCACCCACCCCGCTCGTGGAAAAATTGTCTTCCACGAAACCGGTCCCTGGTGCCAAAAAGGCTGGGGACCAATGCATTTGCATATGCTAAATGACACAACCATAGGTGCCATGACAGTTCCAAGGTGACCTAAAAGACCAAAAAGTGGGCGGGGCCCAATTCCTGGAAATCTCCTCCCCTTCCCCAAGACAGTTGGAATAATCCCCCCACTCATTAGCCAATGAAATTACCCAGCCCATAAAAACTACCCCATATTTCCGGACCTCTCGCCTTCGCAGATGCCCCACAGTCTATGGAGTGTGTTCATCCCAGGGCCGTTCTTGCCTTTTGAGATGAACCACATTCTGTCTATGGAACGTGTATCTCTCTAAATAAACCCACTTTTTACCTATCACTTTGTCTCTCACTGAATTCTTTCTGCGCTGAGACATAAAGAACCTAAGCTTCATTAGGTCCTGAGACAGGGTGCGTGGTTTCAGTTAAAAGAACGTGGGTTCAAATCCCACTCTGGGTTTTGGCTGCGGGACTGAGTTGTGCAGTTTCACCAGCCCACAGAATATCTCCCTGTTCCCTTGGCTTGTGTCCTGCCTGACTTGGGTTGTGAACCACAGCGCACAGAAAAGGAGGAAGCAAAGCCCACCCGGCTTTTGAGACACGTGTTGCCTCACAGCTCCCTGAACACCCGTGAGGGTTGGGGTGGGAGACTTGATCCCTCTTCCATAGCAGTGTTTTGGGTTGGAGGGGCCAGGGTTCAGATCCCACCCGTCACTTTCTTACTCAGTGACATCAGGCGTGGGGTTTTACTTCTCTGAGCCCTGCTGGCCTCATTCATAAAAAGGGGATCACTTGGGCTTCCCTGGTGGCGCAGTGGTTGAGAGTCCGCCTGCCGATGCAGGGGACACGGGTTCGTGCCCCGGTCCGGGAAGATCCCACATGCCGCGGAGTGGCTGGGCCCGTGAGCCATGGCCGCTGAGCCTGCGCGTCCGGAGCCTGTGCTCCACAACGGGAGAGGCCACAACAGTGAGAGGCCCGCGTACCGCAAAAAAAAAAAAAAAAAAAAGGGTGATCACTTTATACCCATCTGGGGAGTGGTGGCTGGGGGATCTCTGAATGGTTTAAGGGGGTGCGTCTTGCAGTCCCAACCCCCTGGGTTCAGATCTCAGCTCTGTGTGTTACTGGGAGAAGAGGCTCCCTTCTCTGAACCTCACTTGCGTTCCTTGCATTCTCAGAACAATGGGTAGACTAATATACCAACCTCACGTTTGCTGGGCAGTCAGTGAAACCATCCATAGCAGGCCAGGTAGCACAGATACAAGCTGGCTGGTTAGCTGTGTCCCCTAGTACCCTGGACACACTTTTATCATAGATAAACCTGTATGTGTCCCTTAAAAAGCTAAGTCTATGTCTGATTTATTCCTCTACCCACCCTGTGCCTAGCACGTTGTAACCACTCAATAAATGTTTATTGAAAACAGAAGAAAAGAAGCAGTAGAATGGAAACCCTTGAGAAAAGACTTTCTTAGATGTCTCTCTAGATCTAGTGACACTCGGTTTATACACAATGTGTAAGTAGCTTGTGTTCTAAGCCCAGAGCAATAGGGTAGGTGCAGATAATGACACCTCAGCCTGAGGGTAAAATTCAAGGTTGATTCAAGACGTATGAAAGTGCAAAGAAGGGTGTGGGGCCAGTTAGCTGCTGAAGCCCACATGAAGCCCTGGGCAGGCCATACCTCAGGAAACATTCACTAACCTATGGACCTTCCATACGCTTCAAAACAGAACTGTTCTTGGGTTTAAAGGAGCCGATTTTCATTCGATTGTGCAGACCCCTTCGGACTGACTGCACAATTGTCTGTGGTCAAGTCTACAGAAAACAGAACAGAGCACTGGTTTTGTAAACTTTTTTGTTTTGTTTTTAGCAGTAGACCTTTTATTTCAAAGGACCCCCTAGAAGGTGCCCCTTCTAGGGAGAGAAGATGCTCAGTCTGAAAAACAATTAAATAAGTAAAAAAATACACACACAACCCCCTGTCCCCCAACACTCCAGCATGAATGGCGAACACTTCTGAACTGGAACTCAAAAATCTAAGCTGTCCCACCCCTACTCAAACCCCCTCTGTGGCTCCCCATTGCCTCCAGGACCAAGTGCAACCATCTTACGATGTCCTCTTGGGCCCTACATGGACAGCCCCTGTGGACCTTCCCCACCATTACAGCTTCAGTCCCCCTTTCTGACTCCAAAGCTGTCTCCGATTCCCACCTCCTCCCTGAATTTCAGCTCCGGAAGTCCCATGGCCTCCTAGACACCTCCACCCAGGTGTCCCTAAGCCCCATACACCCACCATGTCTCCAACTGTCCTTAGGATCTCTCCCAAACCTGCTCCTCCCCCAGGTGCCCCTTTCAAGGAGAGCTGTTCTACCCATCCTTCAGGTCTCAGCCTGTGTGCTACCTTCTCCAGAAAGCCCTGACTCCCCCAGAGTCCTCGGCCTTGTCCTGGACCGCCCACAACTTATCCACTTGGCCTCCCAAGTGTGTCTCCCACCCAACCCTTTTCTCTCCCCTCCATGGCCCCGAACTGGCCTCTCCCACTTGGGTTGCCACTCCAGCCACATCCTGTGGCTCCCAGCCTCCACTCAACCCTTCCAATTCCCCCTCCATCTGAGTCTGACTTGTCCACCCTCTGCTCAAAACCTTTCTGTGCCCCCCCCCCCCGGTATCTGCAGGATAAAGTCTCAGCTCCTCACTGTGGCTCCCAAAGCCCTCAATGATCTCCCCTAAATAACCTCTTGGGCTTATTCTCTTACCATCCCTAATGGCCTAGTCATATCTAATATTTTTCAGTTCCTCGAACTGAAACCACACTTTTACCACCAAACCTGCCCACAGCTTCTCCTCCTGCCTAGCATACCTTTTTCTCCTCTTCATGTTGCTTATTCCCATCAGCTCGTGTACCACCTCGTCCAGGAAGCCCTCCCGGACCCCCTGTCTGGTCCAGGCATCCTTTTTGGGATCTGACAGTCCCCTGGGCTTCTCTATCCCAGCCCAGACCCCTCTGCCTGTGTTTTCCCCAACCTGGCCCTGACCACTCTGGGCTGTCACTACCTGATGATGGATCTGTTTCTCCCACTGGACTGCAAAACCCGTGAGGGCAGGGCCAGGCTGGCTCAGTCACTGCTGTGTCCTCAGTATCACCCAGCACAGGGACAGTACATGGCAGATGCTCAGTGGCCAGTTCATCCATCTATTCATTCAATGAGTATTTATTCAACGACTACTGCTGACAAGCCTTATCTAGAAATTGGAGATATAGCACAGAAAAAACAAAAAAAAGTCCCTAGGAAGGAAGAAATTCTTTTGAGGGAGTAAGACAGTAGATTAAATGAGCGAAACATATAGTTGGTGCCTTGGAGAAAAATAAAACAATGAAAATGGTTGATGTCTCAGGTCAAAAAGAACAACACAACACATCTGGGGCAAAGAAGCATTATTATCCCTGTTTTTCAGATGAGGAGGTAGGGCTCAGGGAAATCACTGCCCAGGTCACACGGCGTTGGTCTGTCGGCCGAGAATTTGAACCCAGAGCTCAGTTCTGTGCCAGGATATTACACTGTCAAACCAATTCCCAAATACAGAATAAGGCAGAATGTCTTTTCCTTGCCACCCTCAGGGAGGTCTGAGCTTGTGAAAGGGTAGGATGTGGGAGAGCGGGGTCTCCTTATGTTTACTGAACCAGGCACTGCTCAAAACACTTTATATATTCAATTCTAACAGCAGTGTTTTTTTTTGCTCCGCTTAACAGATAAGGGAACAAAAGACCTAGAAAGGTTAAGCACAAAGGGACACAGCCAGGAAACGGTGGAGCCAGAATTTGAGCCCAAGCTGCCTCAGGGTCCTGAGTGTAGACAGCTGCCTCTCCTGCTGTGTAACATCTGTAGATCTGTGACACCCTCCGTCCCTCCCCAGTAGCCTCTCAAAACCCCTACCAGCATCCCTCCCCACCCCATCCCACCCCAAATCTTTGAGAGGGACATTTGAAGCTTTCTCCAAATACAAAGGATATGTGAGTGCAGCTTTAAGAAGAGGAGTCTGGCTGTCCTTCCAACCAGGCTGCTCTTGCCCATCCATCCTTGGTAGAAGTTCTCCAGCTGCTGCTGCTTCTTCAGGTCACGACATGTCACATCAGATCACATCCCTCCTCTCCTCCAAATCCTCCCATGGCTCCCACCTCACTCAGAGTAAAGCCAAAGTCTTCTCCATGGCCCATGAGACCCCAGATGATCTGCCCCCATCACCCTGCTGACTTCATTCCCCATCCCTCTCCTGCCTCACTGGTCTCCTTGCTATTCGTCAAATATTCCATGCATGCTCCTACCTCAGGACCTTTGCATTCGCTGTTCTCTCTGCCTAGAATGCCGCTCTTCCCCCAGATAGCCATGTCACTCTCTCCTCTCTTCAAGTCTTTGTTCAAATGTCTCCAGACCACCCTACTTAAAACTATAATCTTTAAATCCCCCAACTCCCTCCTAACACATCATATAATCTACTTCCCTGTTTGTGTACTGTCTCTTACTCCTGATAGAATGTAAACTCCATGAGGCCAAGGATCTCTGTTTTATTCACTGATGTGTCCCCAATGCCTAGCACAATGCTGAGCATGCAGAACATGCTTAATAAATATTTATTGAATGAATTAACTTGCATTTTCATTCCCATGTTGCAGGATGTAGCAACTGAGGCACAGGGCCCTTAAGCCAGCTGCCCAAGGTCATTTAGTATTATTTAAGTACTAAATGCTAGAACCAAGATTGGAACCAGGGTGTTCCAGTCCCCAGGCACACACTGTAATGGCTGTCCTACATGGCCATGCTAAGGCAAGCTGAGTGACTAAGATACTTACTTTTCCACCTGGGGATTCAGGGTTGCTGAGGTTTGACAAAGGTGTGGTGAGACCTGCCTCATCTCTCTGCACCCCCAATTCTATAAGTCAAGGAAGGGTTGGGTCTAAGCTTTCTAGAGTCTTCCTCCCACCAAGCGCTCCTCGACTCCTGCCATTGGTGAAGTGCTCTCAATTTGGGGGTGGGAAATCAGTCACTCCAACAAGGTAAGGAGATAGGGATTAAGTATTTACATGAGCAAGGTTCGTGATGGCTGATGGGTCACCCCCTCAGGTGTGGTGATGTGGCAGAGGTGAGGACAGCATAGTGATCATAATGTGGGACAGCAGGGGTTGGCTGGTGTGGCAGAGAGCATCAGGATACAGGGAATGGTGACGACACCACGGTAATGATGAGGGCAGCTGGGGGGAGGGGGAGAGCGACAATGAGGAGGGGATGAAGGTGACTGGATGAAGGTGAGGGTGAGATGATTAATAATATTAGCTCAAATGGCCACATCAAGCTGGGCATGTCACAAGAAGAAACACGCAGGATCCTCACAATCATCCCTGACGTAGGTGTCCTTGTGTGCGTTTCACAGATGAGGAAGCTGAGACTGCAAACGTGTGATTAGGTGGTCAAGGTTACCCAGATGCTTAGTGGTGGAGCCAGGATAACGGGCTCTAGTACCCGATATGTGAGAGGGGACACGGGGAAATACCGGAGACATGAAGGGAAGAATAACAACTGTAGGGCAGGGCAGGTCCTTATGGGGAAAACTAGAAGCATTAGGCATGGACAGCGACTGTCAGAGGACGGGGAGGGATGGAGACATAAAGGATGAGGAAGATATAACGGAAGCGTGAGCGTAACTTACGGAGATGGTGACAGGAGGCGTGCGAAGGTGACACGGGGGTATGATGCCGATTTATGAGAAGGACTTCGTAAAGGAGTAATAGCAACAAAAGAGGGGTGCAGGCGATATGAGAAGGCGACACGACTTAAAGGGGGGTAACTCCGACAGTTGGTGGCCATGGGGACTTAAAGGAACGAAATTTTGTTAAGGGGGTTGACGGCGACCTAAGGAGGGTGATGGCGACAGAAGGGGAGTGGTAACGATGTAAGCGGGATGCAACATAAGGGGAGGAATGGGGACATAAAGGGACAGAGGACGATATAAGAGGAGAGATGCATTATATTCGAAGGACGACACGAGGAGGGCAGCCGAGACGCCGCGCCCCCAGATCGCATATTACCTGCACTCCACGTCTCCCACTCCTGGACTCAGCCCCTCACGCACCTTCTAGGCTGGAGCCCCGCCCGACCGCCCCCGCTGCGCGCAGGCGCACTCCGGCTAGACTGCGGGCCGGCGGGGGCCAGGCAATTGCCTTTCTCATTGGCCGCGCTCCTCGCTAGCGTGGGGAGGGGAAGCGCCTGGGAGAGTGCGGGTGGTCACGTGACGGTTGCCGCTGTGCTCTCGCTGGTGGCTACCCCGAGGGCTAGAGCGGCCGCGGGCCGGTAAGTCCGGCTTCCGGCGTTGAGGACGGTGCTTCCGGGGCGGGCAGCCGGGCCGAAGGAGGAGGGTCTGACAATTGGCGCCGCCGGGTGGGAGGGCGGGCGGCGCGAGTGGGCGCGGGCCCAGAGGGCCAGGTGAGGCGCGGGCCGTGGGTGGTGGGACTGGGTTGGATGAGGTGGGAATGAATGGCGCCCGGGGTTCCGGACTCAGTCCTGGCGCCGCTGTGCGACTCGGCTCTTGACAAGCTACTTCTTTCTCTGAACCTCAGTTGCCTCCTCTGTAGGATGGGGATCAGAATCTGGCTATGGCATCCTCTTTATGGGTTGGAGTGAGAAGTCAGCTCGTGCATGTCGGAGCCCCTAGCTCAGCGTCTGGCACACTGCTCACTTGGTTGCTATACTGTTATTGTTTGTATTGTTGATGATGTTTGTACTTGGTGTGGAAGAGCTGGGTGTGGGAGCGTGGAATTGGGAGCCAGCAGATCTCAGTTCAAGTCCTAGCTACACTTTGTGGTAGTGGAACTGTGCCTTCACCTGTCTGAACCTCGTTTTCCTCGTCTATACAACGAAGGCTATTAGCCCCAATATCATAGAGTCATTGTGAGGATGCTGATGAAATGTGCGTGTAAACTCCTTAGCATAGGACCTGACAGTAGAGAGCAGGAGCTCAGTAGATTGGGACTATAATAAAAATGATTCTGAGAGTCATTGGTGTAGATGGGACTTGCAAGGAAGAGAGGAGGAAGGAAGCTCAGAGACGGCGATAGGAAAAACTTGGAATCTGGAGCTGGGCAAATCGACATCCCTCCACTTACTATTTGATAAGTTATGCCAAATCCCTTAGTATTACGTTTTCCGTTTTCTTTAAAACTGATGCATTTTCCTCCAGTCAGTTCATTTGAGAAAGAAAATTTGTATTGCTTTGTTAATGGAAAACTAGCATTTTGGCCGTGAGAAGAAGGAAAACTTAACCTGAACTCCAATGGAAGCAGTACGGTCTATTAAATTGTAGACAGAAACTGAAAGAATTGAAAAGGGGATAACTTGTACTATTGTGGTTCTATGTTGTCAGATCCCATGGACCCTGTTGAGTTATACTCTGTTCTCAGCTCACACTTTGCATATGACTGACATCAGCTTAGTGACTGTCCTACCCTTTTCCTGACTCACTTAAGATTTATTTAATGCACATGTACAAAACCTACTGAACATTGTTCTAAGGGCTTGGCGTTTGTAAACTCTTTTAACCCTGCTAAGCACTTTAAGAATAGATATGCTTATCCTTTTTTTTTTAATTGAAGTATAGTTGATGTACAATAACTCCTATCATTGTTATTTTATGGTTGAAGGGAGTGAGATCCAGAAAGGTTAAGCCACTTGCCCCAGAGTCAGGGTTAGGAAGTGGTAAACTCAAGATTTGGAGCCAAGCCTTCTAAGGGCTTAGGATGAAGAGTCTAGTGCATGGTGATTACTTGAATTGCGGGAGCTGTCATTTTTCTGTTATTGTTAATGTTATATAATCTTCACTGTGCTGGAGATGGGCTTTTGGTGGTGGAGAGAGGACACTTGAGTCTAGCAGGGAATTCTGCAGTTATAGTGGGAGGATACCAGTACTTAGAGCCTCCTAGTCAGTGTTAACTGAAACTTTGCAAAGACAGACAGACCACAGTGCCTGGCTCATAGTAATCCCTTGACCAGTGTTAATCATAGCCACTGACGGACTTGGGTTCAAACCCTGGCCCTGTAGTTACTTGCTGTGTGACCTCGGACCTGCCACTCTAATCTGTAACTTGGAGATCACTTTTACTTTTTACCGTGGGTGGTTGTGGGGAGTCACTGAGATGTGAACATATTCAGTGCCTGGCACGTAAACATTCAGCAGGAGCTACTGCATGGGCATTGGAATCAGGGAGAACTTGTTTTTGAGTCCTGGTAAAGTGCTTGCTAGATGTGGCATTTGGCAAATGACTGCACCACAATGAGTTGGTTTTTTCATTGATTAAAATGGGGCTAATTATAGTCCTCACTCATGAGGAGGTTGTGAGGCATCAGTGTGATGCCTGGCATTGGTCCTGGTGCATAGATAGTGCCTGGTGTGTGAAATGCTGTTGTTCTGTCTAACTCACTGAAGCCTCTCCGTGCCTTTTGCTCTTTGAGAGATGTTGGTTGTATTGTCTTTGTCCAGTGGTAAAATCCCAAAGGGAAAAGGGATATTAGGAGCCGAGTACAGGGTGAAGTGATGTGCGTGGTCATGTTCATCATCCTACTTGGGAGTAGAGGAGAGAGCCTCACATCTGGGGACTTTGGGAAGGCTTCACAAAGCAGGTGGCAGCCAATCAGAGTGATGGAGAGCTTGCCAGGAGGACAGGAGGAGCAAGCATTCCAGGCACCAGGTGACGTTCTGTGTGAAAAGTGGGTGGCAGGCAAAGCACTTGGGTGTTAGAGGGAAAGCTGGGGTGGGAGGCTGGGGGAATAAGAAGAACCAGCACTTCTAGAGTAGGTACTTAGTATACACCAGGCACTCTTGAGCGCTTTGTACATAGAAACTCATCTAGCCCCACAGCAGTCCTCTAAGGCAAGTAATGTTTGTACCATCCCGGTTTACAGATGGGGACACTGAGGCCCGACTGGTGAAGTCCCTTGCCAAGGTCACACAGCTAGTAAGTGGTAGAGCCAGATTTGAATCCTGCAAGTCTGGTTCCAGAGTCCTTACTCTTGTACTATCTCTGTGATACCATCAGAATTGTTGGTGAGGGGGGACGGGAACGGGCAGATTGTATGTGATGGTAAACAGAAAGGTGCTGGACAGTGGGCCTTCTGCACCTGTAGAGGAGGCAGAGGTGGGGTGGGTGAAAAGGATCAGAACTGGGGGCTGGAGTGGGTGGAGGGGAGCAGCGTGAGGGGAGAGGGCAGGGACTGAGAAGAGGCGGGCCAGGTAGGAAGTTTGGGCCGGGGCAGCATGGGACAGGTGGTCGTGGAGTCAGGTAGTGGCGAAGCATCAGGTGAGGAAATGATTTCTGTTAGTTCTCTTTCAACACTGCTGTTCACGTGCAGGAGGAAGTCTCCGTTGGGGCTAATACGTCTTTAACACCTTTCTGGCACCTGCTGATCTTACCCAAGCGAAAACTGGTTTTCCATTTCCGCTCTGGGACCCCCTCCTGACTGGTGCCCCACCCCTCTGCCCTGGCCGCTCTCACTTGCCTCCTTGCTCCCTCCCCTGTTCCTGCTGCCCCACGGACATGCCAGATGGGCTCCTGGCTCAGGGCACTGGACTTGCTGTACCTTCTCCTGGAACACGCTTCCTCTGTAAAACTGCATGGCTCACCCCTCCACCTCCTTCAGGCCTCTACATGTCACTTTAGAGAGCTCTTCTCTGACCACCCATTTAGAATTGCAAGCCCTCCCTTCCCGGGCCCTCTGTGTTTTCTCCATAAGGCTAAAGCCTTTCTGACACGTGATATTGTCAACTGGTTTGCTTGTTTACTCTCTGTCTCCCTGTTTCCCGTGTCCCCACCTAGATGCCAAGCTCTGGAGTTTGTTTGTTTTTTGCTGCGCCTTGCGGCATGTGGGAGCTTAGTTCCCTGACCAGGGATCGAACCTGTGACCCCTGCAGTGGAAGCGCGGAGTCTTAACCACTGGACCGCCAGGGAAGTCCTCAAGCTCTGGTTTTTGTTAACCTCAGTATTCCTGGCTCCTAGAACAGTGCCTCACACACAGTAGGTTCTCAGGAAAGAGTTTTTGAGTGGGTGAATGAATGGGTATTTATGGTTAAGGTCTTGGGCAGGGGGTGTCTTTTTTTCTGTCCCTCTCTTATTCCAGCCAGAAACTTGTGAGGTGTGTGGGAATGGAGATGTGGACATTTGCTGCCCCTGGGCCTTATCCGAGGCAGGAGTGATAGTTGTGGTGACAGCTCTGCCCCAGGCTGACTTCCTGCCAGCTGCTCCAGGCTATTCCTGGGCTGTGAGCCCCCAGCCCAGGAACTCTCCCCTGGCAGGCAGACAGGCAGCGAGAGAGGGACGGACACTTAGCCGGCGGCGACTCATGGGTGCTCTCCCCTTGTTCTCTCATGCAGGCTCCAGGGAGCAGAGTGAAGGCGAGGGAGACAATGGTCTCTGTAACTATGGGTGAGTCTTTTCTCTGGGGCCCCCTCTCCCCTCTGCCCTTTCTGAGGTATGACCTTGGTGGGGGGGGCAGGCTGGGGGAGGGAGGGCTGGTCACTGGCAGGAACAGCTGTGCTCCGGGGAACGCGGAGGGAGGGCCAGGGCCTGCCCAGGGCCTATCCACCTCTGCTCTGTATCTGGGCCTGCTGACAACGTATTTTGGCCATAAAGAACTTCAGGCCATAAAGTCCTGAAGTCCAGCAGATTTCTCATATGACCTCTCAGAGCCTCGATTTTCTCACCTGTAAAATGGAGATAGTAACATCCTGGGATGTTGTAAGGATTAGGAGGTTATTGCATGTGAAACCTTGGGCATGGTTCTCAGCAAATGTTATAGCTGTTATTACTCTCATGAGCTTTATCACCACATTCTCTTCGAACTCTGTACTTGGGGATTGCCAAAGCACAGAGATTACTAGCTGGTAGCTTTAAAATTTTTGGAGATTTGTACATATAGAAGAGTACGTAAAACATATTTGTGTGGTCATAAGAGCAATTAAAAAGCAAACGTCTGAGTGCATCCTTTATGATTCTATTTATGTAAAGCACAGAAGCAGGCAAAATCAATCTGTGCCGCTGGAAAGTGTTGACTGCCCTTGCGAGGCAGGGAGAAGTGACTGCCTGGGGAATGTGAGGCAGGAGATGCTTCTGGAATGTTGGAAATGTTTCATTTCTTGATCTGGGGACTGGTTACATGGGTATGTTGGTTTATGAAAATGTATCGACTTGTGTGTACTTTTGTGGGTGAACATGATAGTTCAATAAAAAGGTTTTAAAAAAGCACCCCCCCTCTAACCACCGTCCAGGTCAAGAACTAGAATATTGCCTGCCCCCTTGAGGGCTCCAACCCAATCATACACCCCCTCCCTCCTCCAGATGGAATAAACCACTATCTTCTCTTTGTGATAATCTCTCCTTACCTTTCTTATAGTTGTACCACGAATGAAAACATTCCTATAGACTTGGTTTTGAACTTACGTGAATGCAGTCGTGCCATGAGGTCTTCCGTGTCTGGCTTCTGTTGCTCAGCGCAGTGTCTGAGTCATGTCTGGTGCTGTGTGTAGCTGCAGTTCTTTGCTTCGCACTGCTCCATAGTATTTACTGTGTGAGCAGCCACCATTTGTCTGTCGATGCTATTGTCAGTGGATATTGCATTGTTTCTGGGTTGCAGACAAGCTGCCGTGAATCTTCTAGTGCATGTCTCCTGGTGTGTACAGCAAGCCACTCCTCTGAGTCCAAGACACACATCGTGGCCCATATTAATATTTCTGAAGTGGGGGTTCATCTTACAGCTGGTGCTTGTGATCATTTAATTGGCAGCATATTTTCCTCCTTAGTAGGACACGAAATGATGGTGACGACCAGACAGGAGGACTTTTGCCGTTCCTTGACGTTGCTTCAGGCAGCTAGCTACCCCCAACCTATGTGGTGTTTTTCCTCCCCTTAATAACAGCTTAATTGAGAGGCAGTTCACATTTCATACAATTCACTGAAGCGTACGAGTCAATGGTCTTTATATTCTGTGTTCGCAGAGTTATGCAACTGTCACCACAATCAATTTCAAAATATTTTCATCACTCCCCGCAAAACCCGAATACCCATTAGCATTCACTCCCCCCTCCCCCCTGCTCTCCCACCCAGTCCCTGGCAGCCACTCATCTACTTTCTGTCCCTATAGATCTCTACAGATTTACCTCTTCTGGACATTTCACATAAATGGAACTATTGTGTGGTAGTTTTTGACACTTAGACCAAAGGTGCCTGCTTTTGGCTAAGGGAACCCAGGGCCCCATGCCTGGACAGGTGGATAGTGCCTGTGAAAAGTAGAAAAAGGTCCGCCTTTCCTCTGGGCTGCTGGAGGATGTCCTGAGGGCATGAGCTCCTCACTTGCCTCAGGCCCAGGGGGACTGGCCTGCGGCTGGGTGGGCAGGGGCCTCTTCGGGAGGGGATGCGCCTGAGCCCCCTACCCCCCACCCATGCAGTGTCTCATCCAGAGTGTGTCTCTTTCCCTGCTCTGAGCCTCAGTTGTCTTACCAGCAAAACGGGCATAGTAACACCGAATTTCTTCTTATCTAAAATAGCATGGATTGTTGGATGTACTGTTATGTACCCTGAGAAAGATAAAGAAAAAAATGTTGCCAATTAAATTGTGGCACACCATCAATTGTGAGGTAAATCCTAGTTTCAGAGATATTAAAATGTGAAAGAAAAGTTCTCCTTGGAACCAATGATCGTCTCTAACACCTGGCCTGACAGGTCAGCGTCAGTTTGAAGGTCACACCCAAGAGGCCGGGAAAGAACTTTGGAAGCAATCAAGCTACATGGATGGGGTCTGCCTGGTCTTGGCTCCATGTGTAGCGGTGGCATCATCATCACCATTATCCCCTTCATCATCATCATCATCGTGATGGCTGCAGTGGGTTGAGGACATCCTCTGGGCCATGTGCCACTTAGAGCCCTTTTTGTGGACTTTCTCTTTAGTCTGCACGATGACCAAGGACATCAGTGCTGTTATCACTAGAATGTCAGCTCCATGAGGAAAGGGACTCTGTCTTGTGCCCTGCGGTATCCCCAGTGCCTAGAGGAGGACCTGGTGTGTGCCAGGTGCTCAGTACATACTTGCTGAACGTATTGCCCTAGAGGACACCGAAGCCCCAAGCGTTACCTTGCCCGAAGTCCCTCAGCCGGGAGATGGCGGAACCGGGATTTGAACCCATGCTCCAAACATGCTCACCCTGAGGCCAGGCTGCTTCTGTGTGTGTGTGTAGAGGGGGGTTGCTTCTGACACCCAGGGGTCAGCTCTGCAACCCTTCTTTCCATCCACCTATGAACCCTGTCACCCTCGGGGCCCGCACCTGCTGATGGGGACCTGGATGGAGAACCCAGAGTCCTGGCTCCCCCAAACCAGTCATTGGCCAAGCATGGGGGGGTGATTGCTGCGGGTCACGCTCCAGAGCAGGGCAGAGCTGCAAGGAGAAGGGCGGTATGGAAGCACAGGGCCTTGGGAAGTCTGCTTCTTGTTAGCAGGGTGGCCTGGGGAGGGTCCCCCGACCTCTCCCTGCCTCAGTTTCCTCACTGGCAAAATGCGGGCGTCAATGCTGCCTAACCCACAGGGCTGTCAGGCCGGCTTAGTTCCGTCGTATATGCAGAGCTCTCAGGCCCAGGGCCTGGCGTTTGATGAGCATTTAATTTGCGGGAGCTGCTGCTGTTGTGGTTTGCTGCTGCTCTTCTCTAAGGAGAGTAACCTGAATAATGAGCCCTGTCTATGCCCCCACCCCCCAGCCACTTCCGAGTGGATCCAGTTCTTTAAGGAAGCCGGCATTCCTCCGGGACCTGCTGTCAATTACGCAGTGATGTTTGTGGATAACAGGTAAGGCTGCCGAGGGGACGGGGCTGAACCTGGGGAAAGGAGGGGAGTCAGGGGGCTGGCTGGCCCACCCACCCTGGCCCACTGTGGCCTCCCTGCCGACCCTCCCCTGCAGGATCCAGAAGAGCATGCTGCTGGATCTCAACAAGGAGATCATGAATGAGCTGGGCGTGACTGTGGTGGGCGACATCATTGCCATCCTCAAGCATGCCAAGGTGGTGCACCGCCAGGTGGGTGCTCCACTGGACCCCTCTGTCCCTGGATTTAGGGTGGGGTAGGGGGGCAGTGGCAGAGCCGACTGGAGGCTTGGAAGGAAAGGTAGGCAGACTGGATTCCAAGGCTGGTTCCACTGTTTGCTGTGTCACATCGGGCATGTTGCCCAACCTCTCTGAACCTTACTTTCTCCACCTGTAGGATGTACATAGGCAAACCAGTTTCGCAGGAGGGTTGTGAGTACTAAGTTATATAAAGCCCTAGGACAGTGTAAACAGCAGGCCGCAGTAGGGGCTCGCTTTAAGTATTATTATTACTAGTTTTCATCTTCCTCATGATAGTTATCCGTACCAGGACTCTTTCTCTGTCCCCAGAACAGGAGCTCTCTATGTGGGACCCAGTGGTGGCTTGGCCAACAACATGGTGGTTCCCTTCTTGGCCCTTCTGCTTACAGTGACCTTGGACTAGTGATTTCACCTCCCCGAGTCTCTGAAACAGGCTTTTCACACAGCCCTGCTGCATGGGGTCGCTGTGGCCATTTACCAGAGAGTGTATGTGGCATCAAGTGCCAGGCCTGGAGTGAAGAGCTCGTTTAGTTATGATGGTTAGCGCTTACCAAGCACTTGCCGTGGCCTGTCAGGCCCTGTCTTCGTCCTCTACGAATATGAGCTCACTTACTCCTCCCTCCGCTTGACTGAGAAGGAAGCTTGCTTCAGAGCTGCGCTCTCCAGCCCTCCACTTTACCGAGTGATGGCAGCTGGGCTTATTCTCGTCAATTTTAGTAGCTCCCTCCATCCCAGGGACAGGCCTTCGTCTGTCCACCATCCAGGGCAAGACCCCGCAGCGAGGGCTTTCTCAAGCCAGGGACGTTAGCTGAGTTATCACGGAGGTCACTGAGCAAAACGATTTCTTTAAACTTTTAAATTTGAGACCAATTTTAGATTTATAGAAAAGTTCCAACAGTCGTACAGAAAGTTTCTGTACTTCCTGCACCCAGCTTCCCTTAATGTTAACATCTTCCATAGCCATGGTCCATTTGTCAAAACTAAGAAATGGACATTAGTAGTATGCTATTGTTAACTAAATTATAGACTATTTGGATTTCATTAGATTTTCCACTAATGTCATTTTTCTGTTCCAGGATACCACATGGCATTACTTCTCACGTCTCCTTAGTCTCTTTTGATTTGGGACAGTTTCCTAGTCTTCCCAGGTTTTTGATGACCTTCACAGTTGTGGAGAGTACTGGTCAGGTGTTCTGTAGCAGCATGTCCCTCAGCTTGGGTGTGTCTGATGCTTCATTATGATTAGGAGGGAAATGTTTTGAAAGCACTAACAGCTCAGGCTCTGATTCCCCGAGTTTTGCTCAGATATCTGGGTTCCCTCTTCCGCCAGCTTATGCCCCTGTCCCCATGGTAACCGGGCACCTGTTTTCTTTACAGGACATGTGCAAAGCTGCCACTGAGTCGGTGCCCTGCAGCCCCAGCCCCCTTCCAGGCGAGATTCGCCGAGGCGCCTCTAGCGGTGAGTCCCATGTGTTCAGGCCTCCTTTCCTTCGGCAGTGGAGTTTGCAGAGGTGGAAGCAAAGGCATCCGAGGCTCTCGTCTCTTAGGTAGTGAGTGGCTGTATATACAGTGGATTTTTGTTTGTGGTCGTTCCATTCTACACAGCCACTGCGAACACCGAGTCAGTGAATACTGAATCACTTCTCCCAGGGGAATACGGGGTCACCACGTTTTCATCATCTGACCAATACACAACTTTATTTATGTGTGTTTCTGTTCCAAGACACCTTATTTAATATATGGTGTTGATTCATAAACATTGAACTCACAGCCCGCAGCACTAAAACTGCCTGAACGAAGCTTATTGAACGCACGTATTTTTTCCATAAGGCACATCCCAGCCTTCTTGAACTTGGGACACTAGACAGCACCTTATCACCATGCTTGGGGGCCATTTTAAACAGCAAAATCACTAACAAAAAGCACAAAGATGTGAAAATAGCAATAAGGAGACCGTAAATAGACTGTGGCACTAAATAGACTTGTTTACTAAGTGAGAGCTGCAACAGGAAGGCAGAGCGTCGCCTTGTTTGACCTCAGTTGGGAACGTGTGTTGGGCGACTCAAGTGTTTTGCCTCTCTGTGCATGTCTGTGAATGACCACAGAGCAGCACGAGTATTCGTTTTGAGGTTACGAATAAATTTGTGAACAGGCGAATTTACAAAATGGAATCTGAATGGTAAGAATCAACTGTGTTTATACTTTTGGTTTTTTCAGCAGTGTGACACTTAAAAGATTTAACATATGTATTGATTAGCTTTTGCTGCTTAACAAGCCACCGCAAAACTGGCTTAAACACAGACTTTTTAACAAAAATTTTTATTGAAATATAGTTGATTTACACTGTTGTGTTAGTTTCAGGTATACAGCAAAGTGATTCAGTTATACACACACACACACACACACACACTCACACACATATATATCTTAGTTCCCTGACCAGGGATCGAACCCGTGCCCCCTGCAGTGGAACGAAAGCTCAGAGTCCTAACCACTGGACCGCCAGGGAATTCCCTATATATATGTTCTTTTTCCAGATTCTTTTCCATTATAGGTTATTATAAAACAGTGAATATAGTTCCCTGTGTTACACAGTAGGGCCTTGTTGGTTATCTACTCCATATATAGTAGTGTGTATATTTGAATCCCAAACTCCTAAATTATCCAGCCCCCCCCGCCCTTTCCCCTTTGGTAACTATAAGTTTGTTTTCTCTGTCTGTGAGTCTATTTCTGTTTAGTAAATAAGTATCATTTTTTTAAGTCTGTCTGATTTACTTCACTTAGTATGATAATCTCTAGGTCCATCCATGTTGCTGAAAACACAGACTTTTATTTCTCGTGGTTCTGTGACTTGGCTGGTCACTTCTGCTCCGGGACAGCTCAGCTGATCTCAGTGGTCACTTGGCAGCTCCTAGATCTCTTGATCTAGGATGGCCTCCCTCACACATCTGATGGTTGGCTTGGTGTCATCTGGGCCAAAAGAGGTGACTTGGCCACACGTCTCTCATTATCCAGCAGGCTAGCCCAGGCTCATCTACACCGTGGTGATTGAAGGGTTCCCAAAAGCAGCATGAGAAGGCAGGACCCAATGTGCAAAGCACCTCTTAAGTCTCTGCTTGTATAACATTTGCTTCTGTCCCATTGGCCAAAGCCAGTCACATGGCTAAGCCCAGCATCAGTGTGGTCAGGGCCTACCCAAAGGCATGGATGAAGGGAAGTTGAACAAATTGGGTTCGTTTCTGCAGTGATCCCTCTCAACTGACATACAGAAAAGGGTTCCGATGACAGAGGGGCAGCTGAATGACTTTTCACAAATGGAGCACGCATGTAGCCTGCGGCGTCCAAATCCAGAAACAGAAAAGATGACTGACATCACTCACCACCTCTCAAGGGTATCCACTGCCCTGATTTCTAACAGCTTTGGTTAGTTTTGCCAATCTTTCAAACCTATATAAATGTAAGCAGGTAGTATGTACTTTTTTTTTGCCATTTTTGAGTCTCTTAAATAGTTTAAAATAAGTTTAAAAAATTAAAACAAAAATACTAATGGAGAAAATAGGCAGTTAAAAGAGTAGGGGAAACAGGCACAGATGGAAAAGGGTAGAGAAGAGTACCCCAAAACATTCCGGTCACTTGTGTACACTTTGTAATATTGAACATGTGTGTCCGCACTGGGAGGAACAAAGAACAGTTCGTTGTACTCTGGCGTCTGACTGCAACTCAGCTTCAGTGGCTCACAGACAGAGCTGTTTCCCCTCCACCCAGGTGATGCTTACCTGGCGTGAGAAAACACCATATCCCTTTTAAGCAAGACCTTGCCCTCTGTGGCCATTGCAAGAGGCAGGCCGTCTCAACTGCTTATGTTTTGTAGCAGAAAATCCCGATCGTGTTGCATTTGGCCTGTCAGAGTGCTGTGAGTGGAGGCTCTGGGCGCAGATTCCACACAGCCACTCATCAGAAAGCCACTCCTGGGAATTCCCTGGCGGTCCAATGGTTAGGACTCGGCGATTTCACTGCCGGGGCCCGGGCGAGGCCAAAAAAAAAAAAAAAGAAAGCAAGCCACCCCTATCGGGCTGAAGAAGTGTCTTGGGAAGATCACGGGAGGGTGTCTGCCAAATCATCAACAGCAGTGAGCAGGCCTGAAAACCGACCATTTCTTCCTGGGTGGTGGGGAGGGAGAAGGTCTCGTTGGGAAGGGCCAATCCCCGGACTTCTGGGTGCCAGCAGTGCTCCCGTTCCTGACCTGGGTGGTGGGTATATGGGAATTGATGTTAAATGATCTGTGTAGGTTTGATGTCTTTTTCTGTCTGCTGTAGTTATAGTTTAAAAAGTAACCAAGCAATATGGAATTATAATCAGGTGTTGAGGGTCATTATGGGGGACTTCAGGAGGCTTTGAGAGACAGCACATGGCAGAAAGAGAGAAGGCTTTTTTGGGGGTAGGTAGGACAAAATATCAAAGTCTGAAAGCCATTGTGGGGCGGGGGTTGGTGCTGGGCCTGCTGAGCAAGCGATAGTAGCGTGAAGGTTCCCCCTCCCCCCTCCCTGCAGGGCTTCCCCAAGAGCTCAGCAAACCCGTACTCTGAAGCTAGCAGCAGCTGCACCTGGAGACACAGTCCGTCTCCTCCCCCCGCTGGAGTTGGCCCTCCAGTCTGCTCGCTGTAGCCCACCTTGCACCCTGGGACATCCCTTCTCCTGCTCCACAGAATTCAGGGGGGCCAGAGACTGCTTTCCAACCCTGAGGGAGGTCACCTCTTTTCTTGCCCCAGCCCAACTGGAGCCAGACCCACATTGCCCAGGGCCCTGGCTGAGTGACCCCACTCCCCGAGTCTCAGTTTCCTCATCTATAAAATTGGTTTACAGTGAAGCCTGTCTAGTAGGGGTGTTGGGAGGTTCGGTGACCATGTTCATCTTTTCAGTAGATGTTTACTGAAGACCTGTGAAGTACCAGAAACTGTGGTTGGCACTGGGGATACAGCGATAAACAGACAGTGTCTCCTCTGTGTTATTATAAGTACAGTCTTGTGGGAGAGTCTACCAGTAAACAAACAAATGTAATTTTCATGTCAAGCAGTAATAAGGGCAGGGAAGTATTCTCTGAGGAGATGCCGTCTGAGAGGAGACCTGAACGCAGAGACAGAGCAAGCCCATTGCTACTGGGGGAGCTGCACGCCAGACCTATGAACAGCAAAGTGCCCTGAGTGGGCGTGTACTTGCTGAGCGAGGAAGATCCTGGAGGCCAGCGTGGTGGAGGGAGAGGGGAGGGAAATGCTCAGTGCAGGGCTGGGTAACTGATAGGTGAAGTGTGCTAGGAACCCATCTGGTCTGGGGCCTCAGGAAAGGCCCCCAGGGCAGGGAGGGGCGGGCTAGTTACTGGGAAGACAGGCCCACCCCAAGCATGCCTGCCTTGACAGTGCAGCCACAGGGTGCCTCTGGCTGCCCTATCCCCATGCTGCGGTCCCAAGGTTGCCTTCCCCATCCTGACCCCTTCCCAGGGCCCCGCCCCACTGGACTCTCCTCTTTCCTCCTGGCAGCCGCCTCCCGGATGATCACCAACAGCCTGAACCGAGACTCCCCACCTGGCACTCCCCCCAGGCGGCCGGACACCAGCACCTCCAAGATCTCTGTCACTGTGTCCAACAAGATGGCAGCAAAGAGTGCCAAGGCTGCCGGTGAGGGGACTCAGGCAGGTGGTGGGAGGAGCTGGGGGCGAATGTGGGTTGGCAGACGGTATTTGGGGGACGTGCTCCCAACGTTGCAGGGTGCTTTGGAGGCTACAAGGTGTCCAGAGTGTTCAGACTTGGTCAGATCACTGCACCTCTGTGGGCCTCACTGTAGAAGGGGGCTGGTGACACCCGCCCCAGAGGATGGTTGGAAGCGCTCGAGATGGTGTCCTTAAGCGTGGGTGCACTGCAGTTCTCATGCGGTGGCTGTTTCAGTCTTTTTGTACTTCTTATTTTATTGTGGTAGGAACACTTAACGTGAGCTCTACCCTCTTCACAAAATTTTAAGTGTACAGTACAGTATTGTTGACTATGGGTGGTTCAGTCTTTTTTAACAGATGGTCACTGAGCCCCGCAGTGGTGCCCGGCCCTGTGCTTGATGCCTGGGGTCAAAGGTAAAGAAGCTACCTTTCCTCTTAGCGGCCAGAGGGATCCTTTAAAACCTTCAATCTGATCCTTTCACACCCTTGTCTAGAACTCTCCAGGGCTTCCCATTGTTCCACTAATAAGGTCATCTTCCCCCATGGCCTTACTGGGCCCTGCGACACGTGGGTTCACGTCTCGCTTGCTGCCTCGGTTCCCCTCCAGGCTGCTTCCCGTCGTGGGGCCTTTGCCCTGATGTTCCCTTCTCCCACACCTTCCTCTTCCACAGACTTTTCCATGCTTGGCTGCCGTTCCTCTTCCAGGTCTCAGCTGGTAAGCTGGGAATGGGACTCCGGCCTTTGGGCTTCCAGGCCCTCCTGTCCATCACACTCTCCTGCCTTTGTTGGACCCATCCCCACAGCAGTGATCTTGGCCCAAGTTGAAACAGAGGCCCAGGGTGGGGGCTTGGCTGTCCTGGCCCCCAGCCCCATCACACCCCGTACACCTCCATCACATGTGCCCCCTTTTGACCACGTGTGTCTGCAAGTGCCTCATCCTCCTTCTGATCTTTCGATTTATGTGCCATGAGCAAGAAAGTTAAAATTCATTTCTAAAGTATTGAAAAGATGGGGAGCCTGGGAGGGACTGGCTCTCTTCAACTCAACACATTTGAGGAGAGTCTTTCTTTTAAATTGAGGTGTAATTTACTTATGCACGGTGCACAGATTGTAAGTATAGACCTTGACTCATTTTTAAAAAGTGATTACACCTGTGAAAGCACCACCTAGATGGCTTTTCCACCACCCAGCAGTTTCCCCATCTGAGGGGATTCTGGCTGGGCTGGGAGGTGAGCCTGCTGGGGGACAGAGGGCCAGAGCCACAGAGAGCCTGGGAGGCCCGCCACAGCCTTCTGCGACCCCACTGTGCCCAGACCCCTGAGTTTCCCGGTGGTTCAGCCAGTGGCCTTGGGGGTGGCTGGGAGGATGAGGGATTCCAGTCAGGTGAAAGCGTGGCGATAAAGGGCACGTGTGTGCCCTTTGCAGGGCGCCCAGCCCCCACCCCAGGAGAACATTCCATCCCAGAAGACGCTCACCACCCCCTCCTCCCCCAGCAGCCCTGGCCCGCCAGGAGGAGGAGAGCTTGACTGGTCCCACCAAGCGGCGCCGGGTCACGGCCGAGATGGAGGGGAAGTACATTATCAACATGCCCAAAGGCACCACTGCCCGGACCCGTAAGATCCTGGAGCAGCAGCAGGCAGCGAAAGGTACTGGCCCCGGTGGGGAGTGGGCGGCACAGACTGTGTTTCCCTTTCGCTGCATCTTGCAGGGTTGGTCACGTCCTACAGGCAGTGGCCCAGAAGCAGGCTCTGATGGGGTCCAGGGGGCCTTGGACGGAGGGGACAGTGATGGTGGCCATAGTAGAGGAGGACGCATCACTGCCTCTGTCTTCTTGTCCTGCCGTTAGCATAGCAGGGCTCCTCGGTGCCTCAGCTGGCGCCTCTTCCCCGAGGGACCGTGGCACGGATTCAGTGCTAGCCTGCCTGTTAAGTGAGTGACTGTGCCTGGCTGAGGGCAGGTGCCCAAGACAGTAGGAACCGTCGTTACGAGCCAGAGGTGTCTGGTTGAGATTCAGTCCACAGCTGGGATTTGAATCTGGTGGTACAGAGATGGTCTTCCTTACAGTGTTCCATTTAGGATATTGTAAACGTTCTCATGGAAAAACATCCAGCGATGCAGAAGCATGTACAGTAAGAACAAACTCTCTCCCCTCACTCCTGTATCCCACACGTATTGTTGACCTTTCCAGACCAGCATCTATGAATGTAAATGCATCTGTTTGTACAGTTACACATATCCAGGCATTTTTTTCTTTTTAAGCACAAATAGCATTGTCCTGTATGTATTGTTCTGTAACTTTTTTACTGAAGATCTTTTCATCTTCATTCTTTTTAATGGTCGTTGAATATTTTCGTAGTACTTCTGTGCTGTAGTCTAGTAAGCATTCTCCTGTTAGTGGCTTTTTAGGCTGTAACTTAGGGAGAGCATTACCATTCATCAGGTTCTCTGAGAGGCCCATGGCCCCCAAAATAGGGAAAGGAACCAGAAGGGATTAAGAACTCTTCCCACACATACACTTCATGAATTGGTACTAAGGTGTGAGGACCGGAAGTGTCCATTTTAGTTGATCCTTCCCACATTTGGCACTAGCCAGAAGTGTGTGGGTTAAGGTCAGTGTTAGCCGACAACATAGACGTAAAACCTAACTGGGCCCAGTCGGTGCCTGCTTGGACCAGAGCTGCCTGGGGTCTGGGCTGGCTGTGTCGACCCCTCCCTGTCTGCACGGCGGTGCTCAGCCAGGCCTGGGCCCCCAGGGGCCACCCAGCAGGCGCTGGCTCATGGCCTCACTTCCCTCCCAGGTCTCCACAGGACGTCTGTGTTTGACCGCCTTGGCGCCGAGACCAAGGCAGACACGACGATGGGGAATAAAGTGAGTTGGAAATGGGGGAGCCACTGGGGACTCTCAAATTCTTGTCTTCCCTGGGTGTTGTTCCTGGCATTTCCCACATACATCTCACCCTGTCTCACCCACCTTTCCAGGCCCAGTGCCCTTCTCTGCACTGGTGGCTTCCCTGTCTGTCTTCTATCCCGACCTCTCTCCCTATTTCCAGCCCCGGGGGTCTGGCAACTCATGGATGCCGCCCTCGGACCCCTCCCACCACCATGTCCCCAAACTGTCCTCAGCATCTTTCCCCAAAGCAAAACGTCCCCTGGGCCCTGTCTCGGGTGCCCCACCGTCCCCACTCCAGGCAGTCTTGAGTCTGATGGGGCCATCTGTCCCCACCTGTCTGCCACCTCTCCCTGCCTGCGTAGGGCAGTGGCCTCCTAGCTGGTCTCCGCACAGCTCCTGTGAACCCCTCCAGCCCTTCGCCCACAGCGGCAGCATGTGCTGCCTCCAGGACAGGCCCTCCCCCCTCGCCCTCGGGAAACCCTTCAGAGGCTTTTCACCACGTGCTCAGGCGCAGCCCGCTCTTCTTCCTCCACCTGCGGTCCCGCAGGCCTAACCACGGCATGTGCTTGGGAGACGCAGCCTGAGCCCACCGCCTGGCACAAATCCGTCTCTGCCACCGCCTGGCTGCATGGCCTTGACTGTGTCACTTAAGCCCTTTGTACCTCGGTTTCCTCCTCCATATAGTACCTCACAGCGTGGTCGTGAGGACTGAGTGAGGTATAGCTGCGTAGCACGGGGGCTGTCTGGTGCAGTGGTGAGCATCTTTATTTATTTATTTTTAAATTTTTTAAATTTTATTTTATTATTTTTGGCTGCGTTGGGTCTTCGTTGCTACGCACGGGCTTTCTCTAGTTGCGGCGAGCGGGGGCTACTCTTCGTCGTGGTGCGCGGGCGTCTCACTGCGGTGGCTTCTTGTTGCCGAGCATGGGCTCTAGGCGCGTGGGCTTCAGTAGTTGTGGCATGGGGGCTCAGTAGTTGTGACTCGCGGGCTCTAGAGCACAGGCTCAGTAGCTGTGGCGCACGGGCTTAGTTGCTCCGCGGCACGTGGGATGTCCCCGGACCAGGGCTCGAACCCGTGTCCCCTGCGTTGGCAGGCGGATTCCTAACCACTGCGCCACCAGGGAAGCCCTGGTGAGCATCTTCAAGTGGCACCTTTGAGTAACTCTGGTGGAGCTCTCCAGCTGCCTCTTGTTCCTTGCTCACCAGGGCTCACCCACTCTGGCTTTTCCTCACTGCCTAAATCTCATCATGAGTGTGATGATAGCACTCAGGATCACGTGGCTTGAAGGTGCAGCCATGGAAAGAGCTTCGCATGTAGTGAGTGTGCCGTAAATATGATTCTTATTCCTGTCTTGGGGACTTAGACGGCACTCTTTACTCTCTTAAACGTTGATGCCTCAGAGGAGGCTGTCCTGAGCTCTGAGAGGAGATGAGGCCTCCCTGTACCCTGCTCTCCAGCGCTCCCCTCTCCTCCCAAGAACACTAATTAAGGCTCATGGGATCTTAATTCCCAGGGATTGAGCCTGGGGCCTTGGCAGTGAGAGCGCGGAGTCCTAACCACTGAACCTCCAGGGAATTCCCTCTCGTAATTAGAGAATTACTTGTGCTGTATACGATGCTGGGTCTGTTTTCCCCACTGGACTGTGAGCCCCCTGAGAGCAGGACCAGGCCTGTCTTGGTCACCACTGGGTCCCCAGCACTGCCCAACACAGGGCCAGGTATTGACCTGGGACTCAGAGAATGTCTGTGGAGCGAATGACCAAATTTGCCTTTTCTGTCACGTTCGCCTGTAGACCTTTGCAAATGGTCTTCCCTTTCGCCTCCCCTCCCGCTCCCTCTTTATTCGACTCACTTCCACTCGGCTTTCAGATCTCATCTCTGATGTCCCTCTCCAGGGAGCCTTCCTCTCCTGGCCTCCTCCAGCTCCCTGGCCTTGCCCTCTCATGACTCTGATCACTGTCTAGTGCTTCACCGATGGGTGTTTTTCCTGACTGTGAGCCCCGTGACGTAGGCACAGATGAGGCAGCTCTCTGTGAATGCATGTTGAGCGACTAAGTGACTCACTTGTCCTGTCTCTGACCTCCACAGCCCACAGGAGTCTTCAGCCGCCTGGGGGCCACCCCAGAGACCGACGAGGATCTGGCTTGGGACAGTGACAACGACAGCAGCAGCTCTGTCCTGCAGTATGCCGGGGTCCTGAAGAAGCTAGGCCGGGCCCCAGCCAAAGCCAGTCCCCAGCCCGCACTAACTGTCAAAGCCAAGGCCACAAGCTCGGTGGCAACGGCCGCTGCCCCAACGCTGCGGCGCCTGGCATTTTCCTCACGACCTGGGCTCGAGAGGAAGCCGGAGTCCCTATCCAAAGTCAGCATCGTCCAGAGACTGGGCAAGGCTGCCCTCGTGCCGGAGGCCCAGGACAGCCAGGTCACGAGCACCAAGAGTAAGTCCTCGGCTGAGGTCAAGGTCACCATTAAGAGGACTCTGGTGGGGCCCCGGGGAAGCAGCTCCAGCGAGGGCCTTGGTGCCCAGATGGACCACGCGGGCACTGTGAGCGTGTTCAAAAGACTGGGCCGCAGGACCTTCTAGCCCAAGGGCAGGGCGCAGGCCCCTCTCCAGCCTCCAGGCTCCATCAGAGTCTTCAGCGAGGGCGCGCGCACGCCCCCTGCCGGCTGCCGGGTGACACTGCTTGTCTCCCTCAGGCATTCCGCCAGCCTGAGCTTCCTGGGGATTCGCCCGGTGTTTCTGAGTCTGAGACGCTCATTGTGGCCCGGCCTTGCCGCTCTGGGACTTTCCCTTCTCTCGCGTCCTCTGTTCTCTCCTCTCTGACCGTGGCCTTGGCAGGACACACTTTTCTACCTCTCCAAGTGCCAAGTGCCCTTTTCCTGTCCTCCATTCCCCATCCTCCCTCTCAGCAACATCTGCTGCCTCAAACCCCGGCTCCGGGCCTCCCTGTCCCCCAGGGTGGGTGTCGTCTGAAGGGGCTCCCATATCCCCCACCCCCCTGGCTTCCTCACTTCCCTCCCTCCTCTGCCCCCTGCCCCCGATGCTTTGACTTCTCTCTCTCCGTCTCTTCACTCTGTTCATTTCTTTTCTGTTTTCTGTCCCTGTGGCAAGGCCCGACTGTCCGCTGCGTCCTGCCTGACCCTCCTGCACCTCCGGCCTCCCAGCGGCCCCCTCGTCGGCGGCGGTGGCGTCGAGCCTGTAGAGACTGTTAGCCGCCATCACTCCTAGGCTGGAGGGACCTCCCCAGACCCCAGGCTGCAGCTGGGGCACCTGCCTGGGCATCTTTTTCCCTGAAAGTCGGTGGCGGGTGGTGGGTAAGGGGCACTAAGAAGGGAAGCCAGCACCGAGAGAAGAAAACAGCTATTTTAATATATTTTTGTGACTTTCAGACTGTTTCCCTCCCCTCCTTCAGGGCGAGTCGCAGGACTGTTTCTCTGCATGAAGCATAGTGCGGGCGGGGCACCCACGAAGGGTTGGGCCTCGTCTCTGAGCGTCAAGCTCCCCACATACATAGGTGGGCCGTGTTTTTGCTGCAGGCCCCGAGGTGAAGGGAGTCACGGTCATGGTCATCATCTAGTTGGGCCTCCTCCTCCCCTCGGCAACGCGCAGGGCTTCTGTCCCTCTGCCCTCCCCTTCCACAGATTTCCCCTGTTTCTGCCACTCTGCCTGTGGATGGCTTTCCAGACTGCAGGCTTCATTTGTGTGGGTGCCTGTGGATTTGACCGTTTACCTACTCACCACTGCCCAGCACCTACTCTGTGCCAGGCCTGTTCTAGGAGCTGGGGATCCATCCATGAGCAAGGCAGACAAGTCTCTTCCCGCGTGGCTGACCTCTCTAGCCAGGGAGACAGGCGGTAATCAGTAAACCACAATTTGCCATTTGAACCATTTTTAAGTGTACTGTTCAGGGGGTGCCCAAAGAATTGGAAGGGTGACTGCAAGTGACCAGAGCCTCTTAGATGTTTGGGGCAAGAAGGCCTTTCAGAGGAGGTGACCTGTAGGGTGGCCTGTGTGCAGTTCAGGCAGAGGAAACAGCCAGGGCCGCAGCTCTGAGGCGGGACAGTGAACACGGAGAACACCAGCGTGGCTGGCAGGTGAGTGAGGGGCCGGAGGAATCTGGACCTCCTCCCAAGAGTGCTGAGGAGTCTGGGGGGGGTTAAAGCAGGCAAGTGATGGTCTGAGTTGCCTTTTACGAAGATTGCTTGGGCCACTGTGAGGAGGACAAGTTGCCAGGAAGGCAGGGGCGGAGGCGGGGAGGCAGCGTGGGGAGAGATGGTGGGTGGGGGAGGCAGTGGGTGGACCTTGGGTGCGCTTCGGAAGGGGCAGCAGGACTCTCCACATGGGTGGATTGGAAATTGGGTCAAGGAGAGGGGCTGGATCACACCTAGATGGAGGACTTGAGCATCTAGAGGAAGGTGCTGTCTGTGGAGCCGGCTGGGGTGGGAGGGCGCTGAGCTGTCAGGCGTTGACTGAGAGGTGAGCAGGCTGCTGGGGCGACAGCTTGGGGGGTGCTCAGAGTACAGCCGTGTTCAAAGCTGAGGGCCTGGCGATACCAGCTGGAAAAGGATATAGAGAGAGGAGGGGACCCAGAAGGGAGTCGGGGCCCTTTTCCCATGTAGAGAACAGGATCTGATAAGGAGATTACCAAGGAGTGGGCAAGGGGTTTGGAGGAGAACTCACTGCAGGTAAAGCTGAGATTAGAACTCAGCCATTTTTTTTGTTTTGTTTTCATTGTGGTACAATATACACAACCCAGAATTTACCGTTCGCACCGTTTTTCAGCGTACTGTTCAGTGGCGTTAAGTACATTCATATTGTTGTATAACCATTACCATCATCCATCTCCAGACCTGTTTTTGTCTTCGTAAGTGATCATCCACTTATTTTTAGGTTTTTAGTAATGTCATTTGGGGAGGCTGCTGTGTGTCAGGCAGCATCCCAAGCACTGGGCCTGTGGTGTGAGGAGCCGGACTTCAGTATGAGGGGCAGTGGTAGAGTGGTAGAGGGAGGACCCATAGACCCCTTTCCTGGTGAGGCCCAGGCCAGACCCTCGTGGACCTTCTGGACCTCAGAAGGACGGCAAAGGACGGCAATGTCAAGAAGATTCCAGAGGCCGCCCTTTTGTGTCAGGGCCACAAGGGGGCGCTCACACATGTACACAGGTTTCTTGCTGATCTTCAACTCCTCTTTTTACCGCCCTCCCCTCCCCCCCAGTAATTTCCTTGAGTTCCACTTCATGGATAATTTTAGCAACTGCCAGGGTTAACTGGAAGAGTTCCAGTTACTAAATTTAAGAGCACGGGGTAATTTCTTGATGTGTAATAGGAACTGAAATGATATAAAAGCACGTATAGCTCACTTCTCACGAAAAGCTGATGAGGTTAGTGGAGTCACTCTTGCTTCCTTCCAGAGGCGCAGAGGGGAACGAACTGCTGAAGTCCTCACCAGCTGGGAAGTGGCAGCCCTGGGCTTGCCATCAGGGAGGTGGCCAGGAGCCTCGCCCTTTAGCCCCTGCCCTGTGCTGCCTCAACCGCAGATTTGAGACAAGGCCCTTTTGGAAAGGGGAGGGTAGGGTCATAGGAGAGTGGTTTTGGGCTTGCTATAGTTGTCTGTGTGTACATGTTACCCTGCCCCCACCAACTTACCCTAGGGAGCATTTGCAGCTCTGGGAGACCTCGGGCCATGCCCATCCTGCCACCGGCTGCCAGACAGGGTGGAGCCGGACACCTCCTTGGCCTCCTAGCCAGCCGCTCCAGAGTGCCAGTGTCCCACTCATTTGATATGGCGTTTCCTCCAAACCAGCCCCAACAGCTGTGGCCCACAGGGGTGCATTATTTTTTCTCTGGTTCTGTGAAACGTATTTGAGCATAAATAATACATACACATGGTGCAAAACGCCAAGATACAAAGGGCTTCATGGTGAAAAGTCTCTTCCCAAGTCTCCTAGCTCCCCAGTCCACTCCTCAGAGGCCACTAGTGTTACCAGTGTCTTGGATAAGCCTTCCAGAGATGTGTGTGCGTGCGTGCGCGTGTACACACACACACATACATTCACACATACATACAAGAGGAACACACAGTGCACACAGTCGAGCACACACGCACGTTAACGGCCTAGCTTACTTACCCAATCCTTTTTGGAAGGGAATTCAGGTTGTTTCCAGTTCCTTGTTATTACAAGTAGTGCTGCAATGCAGAAAGGTGGGGTCGATTCAGGGGTGAATTTGAAGAACTCCAATCATATCACTTTAGTGCAAACACTGTTATTGGGTCACTAGCAGATCTGAATGAGGTTCTCCCCCAAGATTATTGGCACTCTTCAGTTGATTTACTTATACATATATCACCCCATTCCAAAAAGGAATTAAGAGCAGTTGGACTCCTCTAATTGGAGACCCCTGGAGGAAGCGGATCAGGGGATGCTAAGAGCTAATATGGACCACCACCTAGGAAGTGTAAAATACGTGCTTTGCTAAGTTGATAGGGCTTAAGAGGTGGTTTGTGCACTGGGGCCTGCCGTCCTGTGCTGCTTTGGGGAACCCTGCAGCCACCACTGTGTAGATGAGCCTGGGCTAGCCTGCTGGATAATGAGAGACGTGGTATGGCCAAAAAAGAAAAAAAGTAACGGGGGAACCCCAATATATAAAACATGCTTAAAACAGAAAAGCAGTCATTTATTAGCATACAGTTAAATGTTTATTTTGCATTAATTCATGCAAACAACACAAAATTCAAAGGTACAAAAGGATATATACAGTAAGACTGTTTTGTGCCCTACTGGGCAAAAGACTAGCAAAACAAAATTAAAGTGTCAAGTGTTGGGGAAGATTTGGAGTAATAGGAGCGTCTGTACTGCTGTTGGAATGTAAGTTGGTATCAACCGTTTTGGAAAATAGTTTGATAGGTTGTAGTGTAATTGAAGATGACATATTCTCCAACCCAGTAACTACCCTTCTGGAGGAGCTTACACATGCACACAGGACGTGTACCAGAACGTTCATAAGATCACTGTTGTAATGCCATAAAACACTTGGAAACAACCCAAATATCCATCTGCTGGAGAATGGGCAGATTGTGACATTAGATGTTCTAATTATCTAATGCATAGTGAATCACCTCAATACTTAGTGGCTCAGATCAATAATCAGTATCTCTTACGGCTCTGGGTGCTGACTTGCACAATTAGACTGTGATAACTTGGGCGCTCTCGTGCGCTTGCTGTAAGATCTTGGCTGGGGCTGGCGTCCTCTTGAAAGCTTCCCCAGTCGTCTGGTGGTTAACCAATACTGGCACTTAGATAAAACCTGAGTGTGGGCTATCAGCCAGAATGCCTGCATGTGGCCTGGGCTTCCTTACAACATGGCAGCTGGGTTCAGAGAGCAAGCTTCTCAAGAGACTCAGGGAAAACTGTATTGCCTTTTCTAACCTAGCATTGGAAGTCACTCACATTGCTTCACTTCTGCCGTAGTCACTAGCCCACCTAGATTCAAGAGGGACTATAGGCCTTACTTCTCAGTGACAGGAATGTCAGTGTCTCATTGTAAGAAGAGCACATGGGCTGAGAGATCATGTTGTGGACACCTGGGAAAATTATATAGGGTTGGCCAAAAAATTCATTCGGGTTTTGGTAAGATGACGAGGAAAACCCTGAACGAACTTTTGGGCCAATCCAGTACATCGATACTGGATGTATTACATTATGTATTGGATGTGGAATATTACACGTCAATGAAAATTAACTAAAGTTGTACATATCAATATGCATAAAGCAAAACATTGGGTGATAAAAGCAAATTACAGAAGAATATGTGTAGTTTTAAAATATGCAAAATAGGGAGTTCCCTGGTGGCCTAGTGGTTAGGATTTTGGGCTTTCACTGCCGTGGCCCAGGTTCAGCCCCTGGTCGGGGAACAGATCCCGCAAGCCGCGTGGCCAACAACAAAAAAAGCAAAATAATGCATATTGGTTATACATACTTAGAGTGTAATGGAAGTATAAAATGCGTGGGAATGATGAACTCCAAATGTAGGACAGTGGATCAGTTCAGGGGTGGGACGGGATGTGACTGGAGGGGTGCACATGGGGTCCAACTGTATGGTAGTGGTTTTTAAAGTTGGGTGGTGGGCACACAGGTGTTCATTGTGTTCAAAGTTTTAATACTTTCTTGATATCTATTACCAGTTTAAAAAAACCAATTCTCTCTCCTACTCTAGATGCCTCAGTCGTCCAGTTCCCCTCTCCAGGAGCAATCAGTGTTACTGGGGTTTTACGTGTCCTTCCAGAAACATTTCATTTATAAACATAACTATATTTTCTCACTCAGATGGTAGAATATATGATAGTTTTACACTTTGCTTTTTTTACTTAATATGTATCCTGGAGATCATATCAGTACATAAAGAACTTAAGAAAAATACTTTATTGAGATATAATTCACATATGCGACAATTCACCCATTTAAAATGCACACTTCAGTGGCTTTTGGTTATTCACAGAGTTGTGTCCATCACCGCAAGTTTAGAATATTTTCATTATCCTGAAAAGAAACACCCACACTCCTTAAGCATCAATCCCCAAGTCCTCTCATACTCTACCCCACCCCCTGCTCCAAGCCCTTGGCAACCAGTAATTTGCTTTCTGTCTGTATAGATTTTCCTCTTCTGGACGTTTCATATAAATGGAATCATACAATATGTGGCCTTTTGTGTCTGGTTTCTTCCACTTAGCAGGTTTTCAGGGTTCATCCCTGTTGTAGCATGTGGCAGTACTTCATTTCTTTTTGTTGATGAGTAATATTGCATTGTGTGGACATTGGGTTGTTTCCACTTTTTGGCTATTACGAATAACGTTGCTATGAACATTCACGTACAAATTTTGTGTAGACGTATGTTTTCAATTCTCTTGGGTATATACCGAGGAGTAGAATTGTTGGATCATAAGTTAATTCTGTTTTTAATCATTTCAGGAACTGCTGGACTATTTTTCAAAGTGGCTGTACCATTTTACTTTCCCACCAGTAGGGTATGAGGGTTCCAATTTCTCCATATCCTTGCCAACACTTAATTATCTGTCTTCTTGATTATTGCCATCCTAGTGGGTTTGGAATGATATCACTGTGGTTTTGATTTGCACTTCCCTGATGGCTAATAATCGTAAACATCTTTTTTAAAAATTAATTAATTTTTGGCTGCGTTGAGTCTTCGTTGCTGCGCATGGGCTCTCTCTAGTTGCGGTGAGTGGGGGCTACTCTTCGTTGCGGTGCGCGGGCTTCTCATTGCAGTGGCTTCTCTTGTTGAGGAGCGTGGGCTCTAGGCACGCCGGCTTCAGTAGTTGTGGTACGGAGACTCAGTAGTTGTGGCTCGCGGGCTCTAAGGCTCAGGCTCAGTAATTGTGGTGCATGGGCTTAGTTGCTCCGCGGCATGTGGGATCTTCCCGAATCAGGGCTCACACCTGTGTCCCCTGCACTGGCAGGCGGATTCTTATCCACTGCACCACCAGGGAAGTCCTTAAACACCTTTTAATGTCCTTATTGGAAAGAGCTTCCTTTTAAACTAACTGCATAGCATTCCCTTGTGTGGATGTACCTTTGAACCAGCCCCTTATTGTGGGCATTTAGGTGGTTTCTAAGTCTTTTTCTATCACAAACAGCGCCTCTTGTATATACCATTGTTTGCTCACGTGTGAACATATCCACAGGGTAAATATCTAGGAGCTAAACTGCAGGGGCAAAGGGAATCCTCCTGTTTTATAAGTTTGAACTTATGCCATTTGTGTATTTAAAAGTAAATATTGAGAACAATCAGATTTGTTTGAGGAACATTCTAATTTTTCCTCCAGTGTTGACGGCTAGCAGGTTCACATCAGAATACGCAGCCATTTTATTTCCCTATTTTATTTTGGCTAAACCTTGCATAATTCAAGACTGACTTTTACATAGACTTGAATGTCAGGTTGAGGCAGGGGTTCAGAGCACATAAACCTACATTCATTGTTCCAAAGTTTTCCCCTAGAGCTGCCTTTTCTGCTCCCTCATATTTAATGCAGTGCTTGTTCCTAAATAACCAACATAGCATATCCTGGTGATCATTTGGCCTCCTTGATGGTCTATTATGGTTAAGAGCTTGAGCTGTTATGATTAAGAGCAGCTGTGTGATCTTGGGCAAGTTACTCAACCTCTCTGTGCTTTAGTTACCTCCTCACTAAGATGGGAGTAATAGTAGCATCCACCTCACAGGATGATTATGAGGATTAAATGAGTCAGTTCATGTGAAGGGCTTAAACAGTGCCTGGCACAGTGTGGTTATCTAATCTGTCTGAAATTGATGATTTTCAGGGAAGATTTTCCATCCAGCATTAGTGTCACCACTTAAAGAACCCTTTAGTGACATTCTCATTGGCTACAAAAAAGAGCTTTTGGGGTAACTCTTTATTTTAATATAATTATAAACTTACAGCAAAGTAGCAAGAATAGTACAAGAGATTCCTGTGTACTCTTCAGCCAGATTTGTCAACTGTTTGCTCCATTTGTCTTATCATTCTCTCTTCTCCCCTCCCCGTCTCCATAAGTGCGTGACACACACACACACACACATACACACGCGCGCGCGCTGTGGACTTTTTGTTTTTTGTTTTTACGCTACGCGGGCCTCTCACTGTTGTGGCCTCATCAGCAGGCGGACTCTCAACCACTGCGCCACCAGGGAAGCCCTACGCTGTGTTTTTGAACCATTTGAGAGTTCAGTTGAACATGACGTCCCTTTACCTCGCAATACTTCAGTGTGTAGTTCCTAAGAACAAGAACATTTTGTTTCATAAGCACAGTACAACCATCAAAACCAAGAAATTTAATGAGGATACAGTACTCTTATCTAAACCCCAGTTCATATTCCATCAATTGTCCCAATAAAATTCATTATTGCCATTTTTATCGCCGGCTCAGAATCTAGTTCCAATCATGTGTTACGTTTAGGTGTTATGTCACAGTTTCCTTTTAAACAGTGAATGTTTCCATAACAACACAAAGGTCCAACTTTCTCCCGGAAGGCTTGATGCCTGCAAGTCAGCTGGGTTCCAGCCGGGATGGTCAGCTCACGTGGCGCCATCTTGTGGTAACAGCACAAATAGAGTTTATAAATCGTCTCCTTGGGCAGCTGTGAAGTGATTTAACCTAAAAAGAAATTAGGTGATATTCATATCATCTCATTTTTTCTTAATAATGTGGGAAACTATGTTTTAAATATTTTTCGGTCTTTCCTGATGGCGCAGTGGATAAGAATCCGCCTGCCATTGCAGGGGACACGGGCTCAAACCCTGGCCCGGGAAGATCCCACATGCCCCGGAGCGATTAAGCCCGTGTGCCACAACTACTGAAGCCCGCACGCCTAGAGCCCGTGCTCCGCACAAGAGAAGCCACCGCAAGGAGAAGCCCGCGCACCACAACGAAGAGTAGCCCCTGCTCGCCGCAACTAGAGAAAGCCTGTGCACAGCAATGAAGACCCAACACAGCCAAAAATAAATAAAATTAAATCTTAAAAATATATTTTTTTCTCAATTCAAATAATCCACATACCTTAACTTAGCATAAAATGAGATTTTGCTGTATCTCAAATCTGGACTCACGCAGGTGAAGTCCAGTGCTGTGGGTAAAAACGAGGTCTTGGCCTGAGACATCTTTGGGAATGGATCTGGGCACCACAGTCTGGCTAAGTGATATTTTGCAAGAGACTTCCCCTCTCTGGGCCTATGTTTACTTCTGCAAAATAGGCCTTACAGAGACTTCTACCTGCAGGAACATATTCAGGTCATGGATATAGTTACCAGCACTGTGCCTGATATGTGGGAATTCTTCAATAAAGGTTAAGAGATTATTATTATTTGTTCAACTTTTTGTGAGTAGACAAGTTCAGACCTGAAGTAAAATTCACCCCAGTACAGAGCTTTAACTTTCCTAATCAAAACCACATTCAGTCAACAAATATTTATTGATCCCCAAGTCCCAACTGTGTGTTAGGCATTGTTCTAGATGCTGGGAATACAGCCCAAGACAAGTCTTTGCCCTCATGGGCAAATTTACGTTCTGGTTTTGGGGGAAGACAGTTACAAATTTTTTAAAAAAATTCTTTAGTGTTAAGTGCTAGGTAGAGAATTCAAATATGCTGAAAAGAAGTGACAGTGTGGCTCTTTTGGATTTGGGGTGGCCAGGGAAAGCCTCTCTACAGAGATGAGATTTGAACTGAGTTCTGAAAGACAAGAAGGAGTCAGTCATGCAAAGATCAGGATCAGGGGGGTGACCAGTCCAGGCAAAAGGAACAGCAAGTGCAAAGGCACTGCGGTAGGAACAAGCTTGTCTTTTTGGTGGGGCAGAGAAGTGTTTTGTGTGTCTAGGTTATGGTGGTCAAGGGTGAGAGTAGCTTGAGATGAAGTTAGTAAGATAGGGGCAGCTCACATAGGTCCCTGAAGACCATGGTGAGGCCTTTAGCTTTTCTTTCATGCGGGATGAGAAGCCATCTATGTGGTCAGAGCAGATCGATAAGGTGTTCAGTCTTAAGAGTAGAAAAAGTTTTATCCCAAGGTTTGCACTAAAGCACATTTAGCCTCACCTTACACGTTTTGGAAATCTGCGATGTGTTAAAAAGTTGAATGTGCATGGTGCATGGTATCTTCTATTAGAATTTTTGAACGATAAAACATTTTATAAAAAGGAAATTGGAACCAACATTTACAGAATCCCTTATCTGTACTACTGCCAAACACTTAAAATGACTCTAAAAGGATCTTTCCAACACAGTAGCATCTAGGGTGGGGCTTAGTAACTTCTGGCTGCGGCGTCAAAGATATTATTTCAACATTTCTGTATAGTGTGGGAAACTCTTTTAAATAAAAAAAAATTTTTTTTAACAGTTCCAGTCTTCTTTGGGAATCTGATCAATGCTATGGAGTTTCTCCCTTGAAAATGCTCTGCTTAGGATGAAGAAAGGGGAAATCTGAGTATTCCTGCTTGTATCTCCTGATCACCCATGTAGCAGGGAGGGTCCCCCCAGCCAGAGCCACTGCCAGGGATAGACCCCTCCAGACTTTGTCGGGTGGAGTGGAAGCCTCCCCATCTGGGGCTACCAGGAGGTTCTTTATGGCTGGCCCAGGCAGCTTGCCCCATCACCATCGGAGCGCAATCTTTGAGTAGGGTTGAAATGAACTCTAGGGGCTTATTCCCATTCCCTGGGGACAGAAGGGGACTTTGAGGAGATGCCCTCTCCATCCCTCAGGGCAGGATTCTTCATCATCTTTTTTGAATCAAGAGGCCTTTGAGCAGACTAAAGATGAGAAGCTTTGGGCCCTTCTCCCCAGAAGAGTGCCTGTGCAGCCCATATTTATAGTCATAGGCGGGAAGTTCACAGAATAGATTAGAGGGTAGAGAGCAATTTGGGGTTTTAGGAAATTTTCTCCTCAATCACCCTTGATGTGGAAATTGAGAGACTGAGACCCCCAAACAATAATTAAGTGGTTTGCCAAAGCAACACAAGGGACAGAAGTAGGGCTATTACTTTTCATTTTCCGGCATGATATGAGTGTAAAGCACAGGCTCTTGTATCAGACTACCTGAGTTCAAATCCCACCTCCAGCCCTAACTTGTCCTGGGACCCTGAGCAAGCCCGTTAACATACTGTCCCACTTAACCTCCAAGATTGTGTTGACAGCAACAGGATAGCATTGGTGAGATTGTGTCAGGAACAGAACCTGGCCTGTAGTAACTGCTAAATGAATTCTGTTGCTACTGTTTTGCAACGAGGAAAGGCAGGCTCAGAGAAATGATGTTATTTTGACAAGGACACAGGAGAGGCATGATTAGAACTAGGGCCTATCTATTTCCAAAGCAAGTAAGTGTTGTTCGCTCCCAGACTAGTGTTTTTCAAACTGCAAGGCACGACCCATTAGTGGGTCAGAAAATTAGTTCAGCGGGGTCTCAAACAGCACTGGAAAAAATATTAAATATCAGAGTGCATCATACATAGGGTAAATAGCATTTGGTTGCACTTTTTTTTTTCCCTTAGCTGCACCTCACAGCTTGTGGGATCTTAGTTCCCCAACCAGGGACTGAACCCCGGCCCTCAGCAGTGAGAGCACAGAGTCCTAACCACTGGACTGCCAGGGAGTTCCCTTTGGTGACACTTTTGTTTCACGGGATTGTAAGTATACATCTGTGTGTTCTCGGTCTTTTTTTTTTTTTTTTTTTGATTGCGCCATGGCTTGCGGGATCTTAGTTCCCCAACCAGGGATTGAACCCGGGCCCTTGGCAGTGAAAGTGCCCAGTCCTAACCGCTGGGCCACCAGGGAATTCCTACTAGGTCTTAAAATAGTTTGAAAGCCATCACCCTTTACTACTAGTGCCCCTACAAGTTCAGACACAAGCACACGGAAGCTTTCAGTGACATCTCTGTGTCTTGTAATCCATCCTGTTTCCCAGGAGGGGCAGGGATTCGAGCCAGCCCAGGAAGACTTAGAGGTAGGGGAATGGACTATGAGCTGGACTATGGAGCTGGAGTGGAGTAAATCGAGTAGGCCAGAGTAACCTTGAGTCTAGATCAGAGCAGAAGGGCTACTTTTTGAAACAAATATTCCTCGAGAGCCCACTCTGTGCCAGGACCTTTGCTGGTTAGTGTTAGGTACACAGCGATGACTGAGATAGTCCTGGACTCTTCCCTCTTGGGGCTCACTGTGCAATGGAGAAGACAGATCTGTTAACAGGCAGTGAGAGGCTAAAATGGTCAGGGCTGTAGGGGGGAGGCTCTGGTCAGAGTGTGATGGGGGAAGACCAGGAATTAGGAACACAGAGCAAAGAGTTCCAAGCTGGAGACCCACCAGCAGAGGGCTAGTTCCAGCAGTAGGTTTACCTTTGGGGAAACTACCACCCCTGAGAGGACTTTGCCTGAGACACTCTTGCAGACTTAGGTGGACCCAGGGTTCTTCAACTCCCAGCCAGGCCTTCTGTGTGGTATTACTAGAACCCAAACTCATAAAGTAGGAAGCCCCACCCAACCCATGAGAGAGCAGGAACTGGGATCCGGATGTCTCACAGCTGTCTACTACACTAGCTAATACACGGGCCAGGATCTGTGCTCTTTTTTTTTTTTTCCAGGGCGATTTTAAGGCATTTGTAGGCCCAAGTTACCCCGTGAAAAAGTTATACCCCATATTTAATTGCATATATATATCATGAACAGATAGGATTAATATTTTGGAGTTATAGCATATCTAATTGACATACACCGTTCTGTTTACATAAAATAGCCCAGGGACGCAGCTATGATTGTTTCCATTTTGCAGATGTGGCTACTGAGGCACAGAAAATGGTAAAGCCTTCTGCCCACAGTCACCAGTAAGGAAATGCAAAGCTGGGTTTGTGTGGCTTCAGTGCCTGTGCTCAACCATGAGAGGAAATACTGAAAAGGAAACCCTTCCTAACGCCCGCTCCAAGGCTCTTTAAGAGCCTCGGAACCTGAACTAAAGGCGAGAGCGGAGTAAAACCAGATCAAAGCGTATGTAAATAAGGACCAGGGGCTGCCGGGAAATATCATCGCGGCTAGCCTCCAGGGAGAGCGGGCGTCAGAGTCTTATTGAGCCTGCGCAATCTTTTTTTTTTTTTTTTTTTTCCGTCCGGCGCCTGCGCGAGGCACATCCCTTTCCCACACGGGTTCAAGCTTGCCTAATGTACGCAGGCGCCCTTCTCTGAGTCGGCCACCTCCCCTTCCTTGCGCTTGCGCTCTAGCTCTCTTCGAGTTCCTTTCTCCCTCTCTCACGTCAGTTCCTGTTTGTGGCGGGAGAAGGCGGTATTTCCGTCCAGAGGGTGGGAGGGGGCGGTAAGCGGGGGCTGGGGGGAGGGGGCGGGGGGGCCGCGCCGCGCGAGCCGTTGGGCCTGGCTCCGCTAAGGCGTTGCTGCTGGTGCTGCCGACGCCGCCGCCGCCGCCAGAAACACAAGGAGCGGGATCAAGCGTAGCGTCGCGATGGGCAGGAGTAGAACCCCGCCAGAGAGGCTGGGCGGCTGCCGGTGACAGGTGAGTGCGCCAGCGCGTGTCCCCAAGCGCCCCCCCCCCGCGATGGTCGCGTCCGGACCCCCAGCAAAGCCGCGCTGGGCCGTACCACCGGTGCCCACTGGGCGGGGACCGTAGTCCTTGAGCCCCCCCCCCCTTCCGGGACTGAGTTGGGGAGGCTGCGCGGGGGCGGTTGGGCTAGCCCCGAGGGGGCGGGGGCGGCGGGCAGTACCACTGAAGCTGCAGGGGGCGCATATCAAAGTGTGGGGACCGAACCACTGAAGGGCTGGAGGCGTAGACCCCTGCGTGCTGAGCTGGGGGTTGAGCCAGTGGGCTGGGAGGGGAGAGCCCGCCTGGTGTGCGAAGGCTAAGCCTTTGAGGGGGCGCGTCTTACCAAGTGTAGGGGGCTGTGGAAATAGTTCCTAGAGTGTGCTTGGAGAGGTAGGGGCTTCTGGGGAGAGAGCTGTATCTAGTGTGGCCCGGGTAGCGCCCTCTGGGTTGTACCACTGAGGTCCTGGGGGGAGCCATCCTTAGAACGTAGAGCCGCGGTATATCAAAGGAGGAGGGCTGTGATGTTTATAATTTTGAGGGACGGCGGGGGGACGGGCCCGAGTGGGTGTTCAGGGGAGTTACTTTGGGAGCGCTGTAATGCCGAGCGATGAGGAGGGGGTTCTGCCTCCTGTGTTTGGTGGGTGGAGCTTGGGGGGTTTACGCTGAGCTGGAGGGGGAATCACCCTTTATTGAACTTCTTATTGACTTTGAGGGGAAGTGGATGGTCAGTGGGACTGCTGTCTACCCTAGAACCTTTTCATGTTATTAAACCTTATTTTAAGGTGTGTTGGGACACCTCTGTGGCAAATTCTTCCAGTGGTTTTGGCTGGGGCGTTGGGGGAGACGTCTTAGAAGCCGCTTGTTTTCTGAGCTTTCGGCTCCATATTAGGGAGGGGAGGGGTATGGAGCTTGGATTTGAGGATCTGTGTCCCTGAATCTGCTTAAGACTTGGGAGGAAGGAGTGCTTTGAGGGACACTTCTCCCCGAGGGGAGGATGGCTGGGACATCTTTATCCTTAGAATTCTGAGCACCCCTTTCCTCTCATTTGGAAGGCACTTGGGCTCAGCAAGAGGCCTGGGCGTAATTAGGTCTTCCATGGTCTGCCCTTGAACCTTGTTTACTCTTCCTCTGTCAGAGAAGCATCCGGAGCTCTGGCCTGAGAGTGGTTGGTGCTGGGTGCCAAGGGGCCAGGCACTACCCCAGGCCCCTCCATCCTGGCTATGAGGCCAGACACATGTTTATGTCTCCTTGGTCCAGCCGCTCATCATGTTTACGCTCCCCACCAGGCGATAACAGTTGGCTTCACCATTAGGCGGCAATGAGGCTGAGTGCTCTTTTCCCAGCTGTTCCTCTCTGCATAGGCCAAGGGGACTTGGTGGCGGTGCCCCTGCCCCACACTGACCCAGGGAGGCCAAGGACTTGGGGCGGCCAAATCCCCCACTAATCTGGTTTCTCACTGTGGTTGCTGGGTGGGAGCTTGGCTCCTCAGGCCAGCCTGTGACCTTGGCTTGCTCGGTAACCTTTGTCCTGGGTCTGGAGTTCCCGGAGGGCTGGCCATAATCCCTGATTGACCCAGCTAATGTGGGCTGGTGATGTGGTCAAAGGGGGCAGACAGTCGCTCTGGTCCACATCATCAGCTTCCTAGCTAACTGGCTCCCATGGGTTGTGGTTGCTGGAGAGAACGGTCCCTGAGTCTCTGTGAGGCCACGGTGGCTCTGTAGAATTTCTCTGCGCCAGGGGTTTCTTTCTCTGGTCTGCCAGCTTTTAGAGGGTTTGCCTGATGGGATTAACAACAGTAGTAAAAACAATAATCTTGAGACCAATGGCTGATATTTATTGAGTGCATTCTGTGTGCCATACACTGTTCAGAATGCTTCACGTGGATTAACTTGCAGAATGCCCACAGCCTAGAGCTTTGTGTACTGTTGTCATGATCTCCACTTTAAAAGGGGAAACTGAGGCACAGAGTGGCAAATCATTTCCAGAGCTACTGAATTTTATTATTATTATTTTAATTTATTTTTAAATTTAGAAACAACACTCTTTTATTTATTTATTTTTTAATATTTATTTTTGGCTGTGTTGGGTCTTCGTTTCTGTGCGAGGGCTTTCTTCAGTTGCGGCAAGCAGGGGCCACTCTTCATCGCGGTGCGCAGGCCTTTCACTATCGCGGCCTCTCTTGTTGTGGAGCACAGGCTCCAGACGCGCAGGCTCAGTAGTGGTGGCTCACGGGCCTAGTTGCTCCACAGCATGTGGGATCCTCCCGGACCAGGGCTCGACCCCGTGTCCCCTGCATTGGCAGGCAGATTCTCAACCACTGCGCCACCAGGGAAACCCTACTGAATTTTATTGAATGTTCAGCCTATATCAGGCATGTGACAGGCCTTTTACATACATTACCTCATTTATCTTTTATTCTTTTATTTTTATTTATTTATTTATTTATTTTTGGTTGCGTTGGGTCTTCGTTTCTACACGTGGGCTTTCTCTAGTTGCGGCGAGTGGGGGCTACTCTTCGTTGTGGCGCGTGGGCTTCTCATTGCGGTGGCTTCTCTTGTTGAGGAGCATGGGCTCTAGGTGTGCAGGCTTCGGTAGTTGTGGCACGCAGGCTCAATAGTTGTGGCTCGTGGTCTCTAGAACGCAGGCTCAGTAGTTGTGGCGCATGGGATTAGTTGCTACAAGGCATGTGGGATCTTCCCGGGCCAGGGCTTGAACCCGTGTCCCCTGCATTGACAGGCGGATTCTTAACCACTGCACCACCAGGGAAGTACCCCATGACCTCATTTAAATCTCAAAACACACCCATGGAGTAGGTATGGTTATGCCTGTTTTATAGACTCCTGTGAGCTAGGTAGCAGTGTGATACCCATTTTACAGATGAGGAAACCAAGACACTTGCTATGAAGTGAAATGATTTGCCCAACATCTCAAAGTTGGAAGTGGTAGAGCTGGGACGTGAACTCCTGGCCTGGTTTAGCCTCACAGTAAACTGCTTGTCAACATGTAACTGGAACAGTGGTTTAGTTGAATCCAGGGGTGGACATGGTGTTTCTGTCCATTTTTCAGAGTCAGAAATTGGGGCTCAGAGGAGGAATTGCTTTGTTCTAGGTCTGTCAGACGCTTGGGGGCCAGACTGGGGTTTGAATGAATTCTTTGCTCATGGTCCCAAAGCTGGAGAGGGTCTCTGTCACCTCAAAGCTCCTGTCCTAGACCCTGCCAACTGCGGGCATTTCCTTCCCCTCACCCTTGGAGCCTAGGGCTGCCATGAGCACCTCTGCCGGCAGCCAGTCTAGCAGTTTCTGGGCTTGCTGATAAAACTTGGTCCCTCCTCAGGGTTGAGCCAGGGCATCTTTTAACCTGGGGCAGAATGTCTGCTGGGAGCCGGGAGGAAACAGCAGGAGAGACGTATACGGGGTGACACAGCTACTAGGGGACCCGTGTTTGAGGTCCCTGCACAAGGATGGTGTAGTGGGCATGTGTGCAAGTTCTGGTGCTTTCATGTTCCAGTTGTGTGACCTTGGGCCACAGTGTTCACCTCCGTGCAATGGGCTCAGAATGACATCCCCCTCAGGCTTTCATGAGGATTAAATGAATGAATCCAAGAGGAGCTCTTAGAATGGTGCCTGGCACTGAATAAATGCTCCGGTGGCAGTCTGAGGGCATCGATCCTTCCCCACCCCCCCCACCCTCAGTCCTCTCAGGCATCATCCTGGAATCCAGCCCCCCAGCCTGGCCCAGCCAGGATCCGGGAATCTGCTGTCCTGGTTTCTAAACTCTGTAAAGAGCTGTACTGAAGTGCTTCAGTGCTTCAAATCCAGCCCTACCACTTGCTGCCTGTGCGACCCTGAGCATGTTTTCAATTCTTCTGAGCTCATTTCATCATTTGTGTCATGGGATGATGATAATTCCCTCCTGATAGGTTGTCGTGAAGGTTAAACGGGTTAATTTCTGGAGAGCACTTACAACTGTGCAGGTGTAACAGTAAGCCTGCAGTAAACGTTTCCAGTTATCACTATTTAAGAAGAGTGCTTGGCACATGGTGAGCCCTCAGGATATCTTAACAATTGTAATTCTTATTACTTCTGCTAGGATTTTGAAGGCCCTTCCCAGGTTACAGAGCCTGGTCAGGTAACACCGGGAGGAGGGCAGGGCTGAAATTAGCATCTCCATTTTCCAGGTGAGGAAACAGGAGGTTCTGGAGGCTTGAGGGGCGGGGCAAATGCAGCCCCCAGGTCCCCGCCACCTCCTACACAGTTGCTGCCCGGAGCCCCTCCTCGAGGTTGAAATTCTAGGTCCTTTCCAGATGTTATACTCTGCTAAACCCTTTTCCTACTTGTGCTTTTATTGACTCTCCACCATAGCTCCCAGGAGTGGTGGTAACGGCCTTGACCTGGGTGAGAACAGTCCTTTTGAAGGCCGAGAGGCAGAAGGGTGGTCTCCAACAGGGAGGGTAGCAGCAGTGCTTATGGGAGTCAGGGGCCAGGCCTCTCACAGCCTCGTGGGCCTGGGCAGGAAGTGTGGCTTTGATCCTGAAGGCATTGCAGAGCTGAGGAAAGGTTTTCATTCATCCGCCACCATTTATTGAACACCTGTTCTGTGTCTGGCATTGCTTCAGGTGCTGGGGATACAGCGGGGCACTCAACAAAGGCCCTACCCCCGTGGAGCTGAGGGAGGCAAACCCTGAACCTGCTGAATAAACAAGGGGCAGGTTAAAGGGAGGTGCTTGGCAATTAAAATCTGGTGCGATGGGCTGTCAGCAAGGCCTCTGAGCTGATCTCAGATTGACAAGGTGACCTGAGGAGAAGGAACAGCCTTGGGTTGTGGGGGGAACCACAGTGCAAAAATTGCAGGGAGGACTGAGCTCAGCGAGGTGCAGGGACAGGCTGCGCAGAGGCCCGTGAGGCCCTGCGGGGTGAGGTGAGGTGCAGCTGAGGGCAGGCAGGGTCACTCAGAGCCTTGTAGACCATCTTGAAGAGCAGCTTGGTCAGATTTAGGGTTTTAGAAGATGCCTTTTGCCATATGAGAGGTTCTCAGGCTTCTGCCTGGCGTGGGGGTAGATTTTAGAGCCGGTCAGGGAGTTTCACATGCCTCCCACTTCCCCCTTGAGTAGAATCTCTGCCGTAGAAAGAGCGAAGGCCTTGTTGGGTGCCTCCCTCCTCTGTGGTTTTCACACCGTGTTTCCCAGGGCCCGTGGCTTTTCCCTTTAGGGACAGATGGCGGGGCTCAGGGGGCTGATTTTCTGCCCACCCTTCCCCAGCCGAACAGCTAATATCAGATAACAGCACAGAACAACAGTAATACCTGCTAAAAACTGTACCTGCTGATTCTGCCTTCCACTCAGCTTGTGGCCTGAGGGCCTGCAATGTTCCTGGCGCTGCTCTAGAGCTTGGAAGACTGGGCCTTATGGGCCTGCCTTCTACTGGAGGCAAGTACCCAGCAAACAAACGAATAATAGGGCATCAGGTTGTGATGAACGTTTCAAAGGCAAAATGAATGAGGGTCAGGGGAAAGAGAGAGTGGGGACGTCATGTTTTAGCTGGAATGATCAGGGAGGGCCTCCCTGGGGAGGTGGCCTGTAGGTAGGACTGGTGTGCAGTGAAGAGCCATGGGAGACTTGAGTGAAAACCCCTCAGACCCAGGAGGAATCAGCTGTGGTTCCCACCTCGCAGGGGTGAGGAATGAGGCCTGGAGAGCCTCGGTAATCTGTGCAGGGTCCCCCAACACTGACAGGCTTTGTATTTGGGCAGAGTGGCTCCAGAGTCCCCCCAGCCCAGGAAGGTGCTTGGTAACCGTGGACTTCTAATCCCACACCGGAGCCTGGAACTTAAGGCTTAGCGCAGTAAGCAGGAGCCTGGCTGTTGATTTTCCCAGGCTCAGTCTGGAGTGTCTTCCTGGAAGGAGCAGAGCCCTTCAGAGGATGCATCCTTGGGCCTCCAGAAATCCCTTGGGATGGGGGGGATGGAAAGGAGTATTTTTCTCAGTTGATCTCCAAGCCTCTGGGGGACCCAGGGACACCCCTCCCTGGGCCCCTCTTCAACTTCCCAAGAGCTGTCAGTGGAAGGCTCTCAAGCACCAGGCCTCTGGGCTGCACGGTGGGGTGGTTCCGTGGCAGGCTCTTCTGGACAGCCAGCCAAGCAGCAGGAGGCCCAGCTTGGGGAGACAGCCCTGGGAGCAGACCAGGAGGGAAGGAGGGAGGGAGGGAGGGAGCGAGCAGGGGAGGGAGGGGTGGTGGAGTGGGAGCTCGGCCTGGCCCCTCGGGGGCAGGACCTGCTGCCAACTCGGCACCCACGTCAGGTCCCGGCTGTCCTGGGTGCGGGAGCAGGGGGCAGCAAGCCAGGGCTGGCCGAGGAGAGACTACATGTCGGAGGTTCCTGCAGGAAGTTCCTCAGGCCCAGCTGTCCTGCCCAGGAAGCTCTTCCGCAGATGTTGTTTCTAAGGGTGAGGCCAGAAATCCAAGGCTGCCTTGGTTTGCCACCTTGTGGGCCCTTTCCAAACGGGCTGGGGTGGCTGCCGCTCCTTTGCCCCCCTCCCCAGGCCTTTGCAGCCTGGTTTCAAGGTGTTCATCATCTGTGTAGTGGTCCGGGCTGGGAGCAGCCAACCTGAGTGTGAACCCTGCTCCTGGCTCCTGTCTTGGTTGCCATGCAACGGTGGGGGCCTGATTTCATCCCTTGGAGTTGCATTTTGCTCAGCTGACGGCACATCCCTGCCGAGAGGGGCTGTAGGGAGGATTCAGGGAGCTAACGTGTCAGAAAGTACGTGGCACGGGGCCTCCAAAGAAGGTGCTCAGTGGATCTGAGCTGCTGTTGCTGCAGGTTGTCAGGCTGGGCACCTGAGAGCAGAGAAGGGGTTCTGGATGTGGTCAGCTCGGGCTTGTTGGTTGGCAGGGAAGCAGTGGCAGGCCACTTAGCTGAGGTTCCCACTGGAGAGGGCACCGTCGCTGAGCAGGGGCTTGGCCAGACGCTGTGAGCACTCCGTGCATGCTTTCAGACACATGGCAGACCGTGAGGTAGGCAGCAGCCACCCCATTTTGTGGAGAGGAAATTGAGGTGCAGAGCGCTACATAGACTGCCCGTGTTTTGCTGAGAGCTGGCACGGTGGGCTCTCTGTGCCAGGCACTGCTCCAGGGCTGTACATGCCTGCTTCCCACCACGACCTGGGAGCTCGGTGCAGCTCTGCTCCCCAGATGAAGGCCCGGGAGGTCATTGGATTTACCCAAAGTTAAAGTTTTAATAGGTGACAGACATGAAATTTGAACCCAGCTCTATCTGGGGTCAAGTCTGCCTTTTTAAGACTGGCTCTTCTGCCTCCGACCAATGCCACGGCCACTGTTTCTGGGATTGTTATTTCTGTTCTTTTTTGCTTTCTCTTCTTCTAGACAGAGCTGGCACAAGGAAAGCCTCAGTTGTCCTGGAAATGAGTGAGTTAGATCCACTTGATGCCTGTTTGGGAGAGAGGTTGTGGCTGCCTCTCATGCCCGTGGGGCCCTGACCTTGGCCAGCTCCGTCCTTCCCCAGGGGCCAGGGGGCGGGGATGAGGGTGGAAGGCACTGATTCCTGAATGGCCTCTGGAGCCAGCTTTGGCTGTTTCTGGTCATTTGTGTATTCCATTCTCTCACCAGATAATTTACTGAGTACCTACTTTGTGCCATGTATAGTTCTGGACACCAGGGAGCAACACCTAGTCTAAAGGAAGCCGCGGAGAGGTAATGTTTGCCTTACTGGTGCTCTGAGGAAGGGAACAGAGATCTAAGCTGGCCATGGCGGGGGGGGCGGGGGGGGGCGTTGGGGAAGTCTCCTGAGGTGAGGCATTCAGGAATGGGCCAGGCAGGGTAGAGTCTGGGTAAAGGCCCTGAGGTGGGAGGTACCTTGATGCGGTGATACTGAAAGTAGGCCACTGTGGTGGAGCTGGGGGAGAGGGAGGGAGCGGAGGATGGCGGAACCCAGGTTGTTCGGGCAGGTCTGGGGTCCCCTAGGGTCGTGCTTCTCAAACTGGTGTCCAGAGACCTAGGTGGGGGGTGGCTGGTGAGGGTGTTGAGCATGTGTTTTGGGGTGGTGTCTGCGAGTTACCTGCTTTCTTTCTAGCTGTGTGTTTTCATTTATATGATATTTTTTAAAAAGTTAATATGGGCATGTCATGAATCATCTGGCTGATTCCTTTTAACCAGCTACTGACAGTATTAACATAGCTGCCACTTCCATAGCTCTGGCTAACTGAGGCTCAGGCTGGCCCTTGACTTTGGAATTCACCTTTGTGTAATTGCTTCCTGTCTTCCAAAACTCCGGCCTCACCCCCAACTGTGCTGGAAGCACGTTTCGTTGGGTCCCCACGACGACCCTGGGTTGTCAAAAAAGTCATCTTTTGAAATAACATAATAAATGCTTGGTCTGGTTGGTATTAAGATCAGATTTTATAGACCGAGGATGCTGACGTTCAGAGAAGCGTCCCTTGCAGCCTGGAAGTGGAAGTCGGGATTTGAGTCCAGCAGGACTCCAGGTATGGGTTTGGGCCTCGGAGCCCTGTTCCAGCTCCCTGGGGTGAGCAGGTCAGGGTCGTGGCTCGGGAGTGATGGTGTAGCATGGGAGCGTCACCTGCAGGGGACGGAGCGTGGGAGCGTCACCGGCAGGGGACGGACGGTCCAGCCCTGGGCCTGTGAGCATCCATGGTACTTGGCTCGCCCTCACCCCCGCCCCTGCCTTCGGCTCCTGGTGCCTCATTAAGAGAGGTTCTATAGAGCTACACCTCCAGTATGCTAGCCACTAGCCATGTGTGACTACTTAAATTTTAAGTAGTTAAAATTAAAGTGAAAATTTAGTTCTTTCGTTGGACTAGCCCCAGTAGCCGCATTTCCATCATTACAGAAAATTCTGTTGTCTAGATCAGCCATGTCCTGCACTCACCCACTGTTATGGTCTTGGGCACACAATTTACTCTCTCTAGGTCTCTGTTTCCTCTTCCAAAGAATGGGGATAGTAATAATATCTACCTCACAAGGTGGCTGTGAGGATTATTAATATGAATCCAGGCCTGGCACGTTGTGAGCACTCAGTAAATATTAGCCCTGGTGAGGATCCTGCCTGTTTGTTCCAAGGTGCCCTAGGGATGACGTGGGGACTCACACCACCAGGCCCTGCCTCAGGGCTCGGCTGGGGAGGCAGGCAGAGGATGGCGGTGCGGAGCCGCTCCTGTGAGGGAGGAACCCCTCAGCCAGATGGGAGGGGCGGTGTGAGAGAGAGAGAGAGAGTGTGTGTGTGTGTGTGTGTGGCAGGGTGGCCCTGTTCTTCTGCAGGGCATCGAGGATGGTAAGAGAGGGCTGGCTGGGGTGTGGGAGGGGCCCGGTTTCTTGAGAGTGAGGGTAGAGGGAGGTGGAAGAGGCTCAGGCTGGGACACCGTGATTCGGTCTCCTCAGCTGTGTCCTAGCTGTCCAGCCTTCCTGTCCTCAGTTTTCCCCATCTGTGAAGTATGGGTCCTTGTGGTCCCCAAGTGAGCCAGGTGGTGGGAGTGTCAGGCCAGTGCATAGGGCTTCTTCCGGGCACAATTCCTGGAGGAGAAGGCTGGGATACAGCTCCTGCCTCCCTGGGGCCAGGGGATTCCACACATTGCACCCCCTTCAAGCTGACACTTGCCATCTCTCTCCAAGCAATAGCCACAGCCCTTTGTTGGTTTTTTGTTTTTGTTTTTGTTTTTTGTTTTGGCTGCACCGCGAGGCTTGCAGGATCTTAGTTCCCCGACCAGGGACCCGGGCCCTGGCAGTGAGAGTGCCGAGTTCTAACCACTGGACCTCCGGGGAATCCTAGCCACAGCCCTTATAGTGGCCTCCCAGGCCCTGCCCAGCCAGGTCCCCGGCTTCCTCTGTAGCCACACACGCCTCGCTCCCCTCCGCCGCCTCCTGTGTCTCACGCAGGCCACACCTGGCGCTGTTCTTCCTTGGCCTGGCCCATTCTCCCCAGGTCTCCAAGTGGCCGCCGCATCTCCTTCAGGTTTGTGCTCAGATTCCACTGTCTCAGTGAGCCCTGCTCTGACCACCGTTTATAAAATTGGAAACCCTCGCCCGCTTCCCACACACCTAGTCTTCTGTATACTTCTTTTCTCCATAACATTTGTCCTTCTGGTGTACTGTATAACTTATCTGTTTATTTAAATTATTTGTTTCAATGCCTGTCCAACCGCCCCCCACCCCATAAATTCTTCCAGGACAGGGAGTTCTGTTTTGGTCACTGCTGACTCTCTGGGGACCAGAGCAGTGCTGACGCAGCATGGGTGCCATACTTGTGGAATGAGTGAATGCAAGTTTTTTTGTTTCCCCTCCACTTGGCAGAACTCTGAGCTCAGAAGCTGTGGTTCTGTTTGCCACCCCCACCCTGAATTGATGAAAGCTCTGGGCCTGGCCCTGGCTGTGTGGGGCTGGGGACACAGTACAGACCAGGACAGGCCCTGTCTCTGCCTCGCGGAGCTCTGAGTCTGGTGTGGGAGGTGGATAATTAAGTATACGAGTGACTGAGCACGGTAGAGGTGGTAAGTGCTGTGAGGGGACAGGAAAGCCGAGCTCTGAAGGTCTGTGACTTGTGAGGCAGGGGGCAGTCAGGGCAGGTTTCCCTGAGGAAACAGGGATTTGGCAGATGAAGATGGGTGGGGGACTAGCATGTGCAAAGGCCCTGGGGTGAGGGAGAGAGAGCGAGCAAAGAGCTAAGGGGACAGTGGAGGGGCAGGGAGAACATGCTTACCAATGAGGCTGGAGAACAGGCAGGGGCCACCTCAAGTGGGCCTTTGTGGCCTCCATAAGGGCCTGTGACGTGATCCCAGAGCAGAGCTGTTTCTGGAGGGTCCCTCTAACTGCGACATGGTGCTCTCGAGTGTTACGGGTCTGTGGCCAGGCAGACTCAAACATTTGACATGATTTCTGTGGGTGCTGAAAGGCGGGCAGAGCAGGGCAGTGTGCGGCTGGTGGCAGGGAGGAGAAGGAAGTCTGCTCTGGTGCTTATTCTTGTCCCAGTATTGTTTGCAGCCCACCCACGTCTTCAGCCTGCCTCCAGTCTTACCTGCTCCAAGTAGACAGATGGGGCAGTTGTGGGGAGCATGTAGTGCTCAGGAGAAGAAAAAGTGTCTTCAATACTGCCTTCTTACCAAAGAGGCAGTATAGGTAAAAATTCACATTACAGAAGCGTGTCATGTAGGAAGTGATGGTCCCCATGTCTCCACCTGCTGGGGAAATGCTAACACCTGATAGGTGTTGAGCAGTCATCGTATTGGGCTCTGTTTGAAGGCCTTTATGTGGATAAATTCATTTAATCCTCACAGCAGCCTTGGACCTTTGCTCCATTGTTATCTCTAACCTTCAGATGAGGAAACCGTGGTGGAGAAAGGGGAAGTGATTTGCCCAACGTCACACAGCAAGTGGCGGAGCTGAGGTTGAAATGCATTTGGTTCCCGAGGTCACCTTCACTCCTGCTCCCATTATTCTGCCTCTGTTGGCTCTTTGGCACAGTTCCTTCTCTGCACATGACGTTTAACGTATACCTCGTGCCCTCCCGTGGAAGACACCGTTCCCCGTAAGATCCACTGTTGATCACATAACCACTTTTCTGAAAAGGATGCTGCAGATGAAGTTTATACGTGGTTTGTGAGATGCACGTCCATCTCAGTATTGTCAGCCTGTGAAAAAATAAGCATATCGGAATTGAGGTGATGTGGTGCATACACGTTTGTGCTTCGGAAAGGGACCAGGTCGACGTTGTCTTGTGCCGTGAGCACACTGAACGCTGACAGGCAGTGTCAGCATGTCATGTTGAGGTTGCATCATGTTCTCTCTGGTGGGTGGACCTTCACCGAGGGTTGGGTGCTTTGCTGGGCTCTTCCCACACATGAGCCTGTGATGGAGGCCCTGCTGTCATCCCCATTGCATTGCAGAGAAAACTGAGACTTGGGGAGGCTATAAAGTTGACGGGCAGGGACGTGAATCCAGGTGTGCCTTAACTCCACAGGCCACTTGGGCCCCTGTGGTCCCAGCCCAGCTCCATACTTCCTGATCAGGTGATGGGGCAAGTTATTTCACCCCTGTGACTTAGTATCTTCATAAAAATGGAGATGATAATAAGAGCGCCTTGGGAATTCCCTGGCAGTCCAGTGGTTAGGACTCTGCTTTCACTGCCTGGGGCCTTGGTTCAATCGCTGGTTGGAGAACCAAGATCCTGCAGTCCGTGTGGCGCAGCCAAAAAAAGGAAAAAGAAAAAGTTTAAATATAATTATAGAAGGAGATGGAAAAAAAAAAAACACTCAGCTAAAGAGTGCCTGCCGCATAGGGTTTCTGCGAGAGTCGAATTCTCATGTACAAAGCACTTAGGTGTGCCTGGCGTGTGCCAGGTGCTGCGTAGGCATTGGCTCTTTCGTACTGGCATCATATTAACCGTTGTGACGATACCAGACCCTTGTTGTGGGCATTTAGTTTGCTTCCTGGGTTTCACTATTCCAGCAACAGTATTCTCAGAACAGCAATTCTCACCGAGGGGATGGCTTTGCCCCCAGGGGACATTTGGTCATGGCGGAAGACACTTTTGATGGTCAGAACTCCGAGGGAGGTTGAGCTGTTGGTTTTAGCAAGTAGAGACCAGGAATGCTGCTAAAACCTCTTACAGTTGGCAGAACAGCCCCATGACCAGAATTATCTAAATGTCACTAGTACCGAGGTTGAGTAACCCTGCCTGAGAACCTGTGTGCACCTGCATAAGCGTTTTCTGCAAGAGAAATTGCTCCAAGGACATGTGCATTTTCCACTTTATCAGTTTTGCTAAAGTGCCCGCACAAAACACGGGTCCAGTTCACAGAGCTGCGGGTGGTGAATGAGGGAGTCGTTTCTCTTGCCCTGTGCGCCTTTCCTCCCACATTCCCACCGGCAGACACTGCCTGTCGAACCACAGGTTCATATTGTCTTTGAATTTCTCTCCTGAGCAAGTCCTCCTGGGACTTGTAGGTGCGGTGCAGATTACAGAGCAGGTGACAGAGGCTCCTGGGGGGTCAGGGTGTCAGGACGGAGCCCCACCCCATTGTCTGCAGCTGCAGGAGATGCAGAGCCTCTGCCTCCCCCTCCTGCCTCCTTATCCCATCTGTGCTGTCTGGCATGGAAAGCAGGTCAGGGAGAGGGGGCGAGAGAAAAAGGACTTGACAAGGGGCAAGGAAATGAATTTAACTTACTTTGAACGTGTTCTGGGCCCAGAGCTTCACTCTTACTCACGTTCATTCCACAGATAGTTATTAAGTGCCCACTGTGGACCTAGTACTGCTCAAGGTTGTGAGGATCGGGTTCTGCAGTGCCCGAGCAGGCCAGAGCCCCTGCCCTTACCATGCTGACATCACAGTGGAGAGAGGTCGACAGTAAGCTTGTAAACAAGTAAATATGTACAGTCGAGGCGGTGATGATGAGCGCTTTACTTTCATAAAGGATAACGGGAGGTCCTCTTGACCACGGAGGGTATGGAGGCTTCACGAAGAAAGAGACATGTGAGCTGAGGCTGAAGAAAGTCGGGCAGGGCCCCACGGATACTTGGAGAAGACACTTATGACTGAGGGGGCAGCATGTGCAAGGGCCCCAAGGTAGGGGGTCCAGGTGTGTTGGAGGCACCGGTGCCATGGAGGGTTCAGAGAGGTGAAGCGGGGGATGATGCAGAATAGGGTCCTGGGCTCCTGAAAGGACTTTGGCTTCTTTTACTTTGGGTGAGATGGGGACTTGGGAGGGGTTGAGCAGAGGAGAGGGTTTGCTCTGACTCAGGTGGTCACAGGGTCCCAGATTGTAGGAGGGGTGAGGACAGGAGCACTAGAGCTGCTCATCTAGGCCACACGGTCCCTCTAGTAGCAGGAGCCACCGTGACCTTAATTTTACAGATGAGAAAAGAGGTTTGGGAGGACCCTTTCCAGGACCCAGTCCCTTCCCAAGGCTACCAGCTAGGACGAGGCAGTCATCTGAGGGCCTGTCTCCCGTGGCCCTGTGTCATCCTGTAAATCACCTCTAATGGACGTGACTCCAGCAAGGTGAGATGAAGCTTCTGAGAGAGCTACAGTTTGGAAACCGTTGAGAAATAAGACCTCTGAGGCAGACAGAAATAAAAAGTCCTAAAATTAGGGACTTCCCTGTCGGTCTAGTGGTGAAGACTCTGTGCTTCCAATGCAGGGGGGACAGGTTCGACCCATGGTCGGGGAACTAAGATCTCGCATGCTGCGCGGCACAGCCAAAATAAAAGTCCTAAAATTAAAAAAAAAAATTACTAGAGTGTTTAAGATATACACTAGAACGAGTCAGTGATATCCATGTACTTAGCAGATATTTAAAACATCAAACCTTGCCCTTAGGGACCCATCTCCAGTTACCTCTCCTTTCCCTGCTCAGAGCTGACCACTGTGGATGGTGATTTTCATTCCCTTTCAGCTTTCTTCTGTGTTAAACATACTCACCAACACTCCAGCCTTGCCCCTCCGGGGTGCGCGTCCCTCCTCCGGCCAGATCATTGTACAGATGGGAGTGCTAAGGCCAATGGGGGTGTCGCTTGCAGCTGCACAGCCAAGGAGCAGCAAAGCCTGCGGCTGAAATCCAGAGCCTGCGAACCCCAGATTCCTCTTCCTTATTCATTGGTGACTGGCCCTGAGGTGAAAATCCAGGCAAGCCAGCCTTGGGGTTGGGGGGAGCCCCAGAAGCCAGGAGGCCTGATTTTAGCTCCCCTATATCTTCTGGACTCCCAAACCCAGGTTGTTTTTTATTGTGACTTCATCATAAAATACAGAAAAAGATGTTCAACGTATTTTATACAGTACAGTATAACAAATAACTGTAAAGCTGTGATTCTCTGTAATCATAATAGAACATTGTCAGCTCCCAGAAACCTCCCTCCTCTGTTACTCCCAAATGTAACAACTCTCCTGACTTTTGGTTATTTGCTTCCTTGATCTTCTGCACAGTTTTACAAGTGAGAAACAAATGGTGTCATGTTGCCTGTTGTGAACTTGCTGTCCATGGACTCATACTTGATGTGTCATTTGGCATCTGGCTTCTTTCACTCCGTGTAAAGTTGTTACGCTTCATCCCTGTTGTAGGTATCAGTGGTTTGGTCCCTGTGTGGTGTTGTGCTCTATGAATTTTACCTTAGTTTGTTTATCCATTCTCCTGTGGGTGGATACCTGGTCTGTTTCTAGTTTTGAGGTTACTGTGAATGTTGCTGCTGTGAACATTCTAGTACATGTCATTTGGTAAACAAAGGCACTCATTTCTGTTAGAGGGCTGTGGAATTGCTGGTTCATGGGGTAGTTTTTAATTGAGTTTTAATTGTTACTGCCAAACAATTTTCCATAGTGGTTGAACCATGTTATACTCCCAGCAGTACCGATTCCTTTACGTTTTTGACAACGCTTGGAGTTGTCAGTTTTTAAAATTTTAGCCATCCTGGTGGGTGGTTTCAATTTGCGTTTCCCCATAACTAATGAAATTGTGTGCGTTCCTTCATTGTGTGAGTGTCCTCTCCTTTGAGGTGCCCTTGCTCTTTTCACCTTGCCTCCCAGGTGGCTCACCTCTAACTGACAGCTGTAGCTCCTGCCCAGACCCTCAGCGACTGAAGCCCAGACACCCTACGGAGCAGTGGGTGGGGTGGGGCCATGCAGACACTCCCCTGCTGTGCTGATGCCTGGCTTCCAGAGGCAGGTCTGGGTGTCCTCCATCGGGAGCTCCCCAGGGAGCAGGCCATCTTCTTGGCTGTGGTGATGGTGTTTCGTCACTGCAGGACTGCGTCACAGATACCTCAGCTGACGTGCCACCCTCAGCGGGAGGATGGGCAGGATCCAGGCAGGATGCAGGGGCTCTTTCAGTTCCTCCCCCACCCTCGCCCGAGCTGCTGCTTGCTGGCTTTTTAGTTGCTGAAGTGAGAATGTAAAAAGGGGCTCTGGTGTGCCGAGCTCCTCAGCTGGGAGACCCAAAGCAAGCAGTTCCCCTCTCTCAGCCTCTGCCCTGCCCTGGGCATGGCCATGGCCCTCTGGTGGGACGGCTGGGAGTGATCAGGAGAGGCTCTGGAGGAGCGCCCTCACGCTCAAGGCCACCCAGCTGGCATTGGCTCCTGGACTCTGCAACCCTGACCACTCTCGGCCACACCCGGCTGCCTTCACCTCTCTCTGCTCAGCCACGTGTTTGGGTGTTCACTGGGGCCAGGCAGTGGGCCGAGCCTCTGCACACAGTGGGTGCTTTCATGCTGCTGACAGCCCTGGTGCTGCTGAATCACGGAGGCTCCGAGAGGTGAAGTTGCTGGGCTGGGGAGGGCGGGGAGGGGAGGGGAGGTGAGAGCTGAGATTGGACACGAGGCCCCTGTCCTTTACACATCCACCCTTCCTTTGGACTCTGGGTTCTCCATCCCAGCCTTGTTTGGGAACCCAGCCCTATTCTGAGCTGAGCTCGTACCAGGGGAAGGTGCAGTGTTGGCCCCCGTGTTGGAGAGGAATTCCCTAACTCCCCACCACGCCTGCCTCCAGGCCCCAAGTGTGCTCCCTGCCCCGGCTCCTTACCCTGTACCAGCCACATTCCCCAAGCTTCTTCCCAAGCTTCCTCAGGGGCTTTGCACTTGCTCTTCCCCTGCCTGAAATTTGCTCCCTACACGTTGGCTCACCTGTCCTTCATACAGCGTGGCTAACACAGCACCCATTCCCTGCCCTCCTTTCCCCTGTTCATTTTTCTTTGCTGCCACCTGATGTTGTGACCTGTGTACTGTCTGCCTCCCCCACTGGAATGTGAGCTTCCTGAAGGCAGGGGCTGTGTCTTAGTGACTCTCTGTCTCTGGAACCCAGGACAGAGTCTGGAGCTTAGGACATGCTCAGAAAAAGATTGGTGGCGTGAATAGATTCTGGAATTGTTTCTGAGGGTGTGTCCGGTCCTGGGCTGGGGATCTTTTGGGGAGACTTGGGTTCGTTCATTGTGCATTCAACAGAGAGCCAGACACCGGGCTGGTGCGCTGAATTAGTGTTTAGAGATGTGGGGAGAGTTGACGAGGAGGTGCATGCAGAGGACCCAGTCCAGCCTCTGAGGTCAGGAAGGCTTCCTGGAGGAGGCATTGGTTCAGCTGAGACCTTAAGGAAGAGGGGGAACTCACAGAAGGTGTTGGGGATGGAGGCCAGAGGGAAGGACCTGAGTGCCAGAAGCCTGGCAGAGAGTGAGGGTCGGGGAGGAGGGGCTGGGGAGGTGGGTAGTGGCTGGTGTGGTAATCATTGTCACAGTCATTAGCCTTTCTTGAGAGCTTTCTAGGTGCCTTTCTGCTTATGCCGGGCCTTCTTGTGGGAAAGGACCTTGTTCTGTGTTCTGAGCACACTGGGGAGCCATGGAAGGGTTTTGAACAGAGAGGGACAGGGTCAGATTTAGGATGGAGTACAGGGGTTGAGAGCACAGGCTGGGAACCCAGGGAGAAAGCCAGGGTGGGAGGGGAGGCGGGGCAGGAAGGATCAGGAAGCCGGTGGACGGGCAGAGAGGACAACGGGCGGAGCAGGGGTGGGAAGCAGCAGAGGCCAGGGCCTGAGGGGCCTGGAATCCCAAGCTGAGGAGCCTGGCTCTTTCCCGAGGCCCCGGGGAAGCCACGGGTCAGATTTGAGGGTCCCTCTAGGTGCTGAGGGAGACAGATGGGAGGATGGGAGGCTGGGGAAGAGGTGGGGTGAGTCCTCCTGGGAGAGGACAGCGTTGGACCTGAGCCACGTTGTAGGGAGGCTGGGGTGGAAACCCTGGTCCCATTAAGACTGAAGCACAGATTGGTGGATGTTTGGGAGCGAAGATCTGGCGGTCCTGGGTGTGTTCAGTCTGTGGGTGTGAGCCCCGGAGGTGCCAGCCATACCTGCTGGGGGACAGAGCCCCTGCTGGACCCTGTCTTTGCAGCTCAGAGGCCAGAACGTGATTTCTCCCCCGCTGTTTACTTCCCTGTCACTGTCCATCTTGTCTTCCTCCGGCTTCCTCCCACTTACCTCCCTTCCCTCTGCCTGGGGCCCGGGCAGCCTGCCACCGTCACATGCCAGGCAGTAGTGTGTCCAACCCACCAGCTCCCCTGGGGCACAAGAGAAAGCTGATGCCCACGGTGTCCCCAGAGCCAGCTGCCACTTCTCTGGGGGCCACCGTAGCTCCTGACCTGCTGTCCGCAAATAACCCCAGGCCAGGAAAGGCGAAAGGCGCCTTGAGCTCCATGGCCCCTGTCCAGGCCTGTGGCTCCAGGTAGGGGCCCAGCTGGTGGCTGCCTTCCCCCCTTTCTCCCCTCTGCCCCGGGAACCTGAGACGAAGCAGCGGCCTCGGCGTCCGTCAGTCTGTTGGCTGCTGGTCCCTGAGGACGGAAGCAGAGGTCTCTGGGAGGGGACCAGGGCCTCGGTCAAGCCCCCAGGACTGGCTCCTGGGCCCCAGATAAGTGTACACGCAGTAGGTTCCTTTCTTGTTGAAGATCCGGAGCACTGAGACCTTGCTTTCCTCTGTCATCTGGTGGGGACAAGGGGACAAGGAGGGAACTGAGGCTGTGGGAGTGATATGAGGTGGCCTGGTGTTGGGGTGGGGTGGGGTACTCAGTTTGCTAAAGGTGGCAGGTTGGTGGCTCCTTGGTTTGGAAAGGAGAGAGTGAGTGAGTGAGAGAGAGCGAGCGAGAGAGGGAGTGTGTGCGTGTGCGTGTGCGTGTGCGTGTGTGTGTGTGTGTGTGTGTGTGTGTGCGCGCGCATGTGTGTTTGGGGCTGGCAGGCAGGTACTGGTAGCTTTGAGCACTCCCTCAGGTGCCCAGGGCTGTCTGATTCAGCCCAGGTGACCTCAGCGCTGGGGCATGGGAGTGACGCAGGGGGCGGAGCTGCAGCTCCTCGCCTGCCTCCCGCCCCACCCCGCCCCGCCAGGAGTGACGGTGGGTGGAGGGGCTGCCTCTGCTCAGCACGGGTGTCCTGAGTGTCCGGCCACAGGCCAGGGAGCTGTGCTCCTTCCGGAGTGGGCTCTGAGGGCAAGCTCGTGTCCTTTCCCCCAAAGACTGGGCTCCCTGGGGACATGGCCACCTCTTCCCCCTCAGCCTGGGCCCCAGGGCAGGTCTCGCCCCACCCGCCCTGGCTCCACCCTCAGAGCAGCCTGAGGGGCCTCAGAGGAGGGCTGTCCGGAGGGAAGGCGCAGAGGCCCAATCCCCCTCCCACTCTGACAGGCTCCTCTCTTGTCTTGCAGACTGTGCTCTGTCCACCGCACCTCCTGCATGTCCTGCTGCCCTGAGCTGTCCCGAGCTAGGTGACAGCCTGTCACGCTGCCACCATGAACGAGGTGTCTGTCATCAAAGAAGGCTGGCTCCACAAGCGCGGTAAGGGGCTGCTTTTGCCCACAGGATTGCGTGTCTCCCCTTTCCGCCCTGGCTCTCCCGGCAGTTGTGCCCTGAGAAGCAGAGGTACAGGGTCTTTACCACCTGAGGAGCCAGCATTCCAAGCCCTGTCTGCCTCCCTCCCTGCCCCTGGCCAGTAGCTCCTTACCAGCCCATCTCATGGGATCTTTGAAAGTAGTCTGGACAGAGGGACTGTGGCTGTGCCTGGACCTGGGCCTCCAGGCCTAGCTGCACCTCCTGCATGAGCCGCCAGGCCACGCCTCAAGTTCTGCCTCTGCATTAGTGATCCTGTTTGTAGCCCCATTTTATAAATGAAGAAACTGAGGCTCAGAGAGTGTCAGTCACTTAACTGAAGTAGCACAGTGAGGTGATATTCAGCATTTATTCATTCAGCAAATACTCATGGAGTGTGTGGTATGCTGGGCTGGCCGCCCCAGGCTCTGAGGACGCTGTGGTGCCCTCGTGGAGTTTGCAATCCATTGGGGGGTGGGGACAGACAGTAAACAGATAGACAGACATCATGTCAGGCGGCAAGTGCCGTTGTGAAAAATAGGAGCTGTGAGGGAGAACGGGCTGGAGAAAGATGGGGTTCAGTGGAAGCGGCTCTGAGGAGGGGACAGTGAACAGAGGCCTGGAGGAGGTGAGGGAGTGAGCCACACGGATAGACAGGCAAGGGTATTGCAGGGAATGAGACAGCAAGGACAAAGGTGGGACCGTGTCTGGACCGGAGAGGTGACCAGTGTGGCTGGCGCAGAGCGAGCGAGGGCGAGCTGGAGAAGGTGGGCAGAGCGGTGACGCAGCATCAGGCCGTCCGCCCTCGACCCCATGGAAAGGGCTCTAACTCTCCAGGCGTTCAGAAGCCCAGGATGTTGTGAGCCGGCGCGTGACCCGGTCTGCTTGTGCTGGTGGGCAGCTGAGAAATGCGGTCATTTACAGGGAAGAGACTAAGAGACTAGACCCTTAGGCCCCGGGCCCCTGCCCCAGAACCAGCACACTTAACGCCCACGCTGCCGTGTGCAGCGGCAGCTAGGAAGAGGCACGTGCTGGGAGTCAGCTTGTCCAGGCGCCCAGGAGCGAAGGAGGCAGACTGTCCTGGCTTCCGCAGACCTTCCCCTGCGGAGGGGGACGCCAGGCCTGGGGGTAGCCGCTCTGTGCGCTTTCATTCACTCAGCAGACATCTGTTGAGCAGCTCCTGTGTTCCAGGCACTGTTCTAGGTGCTGGAGACACAGCAGTGAACCAGATGAGCCAAAAGTCCCCATCCTTTTGTTGATGTCTTACATTGGGGGGGAGAGCCCATGGCACCTGAGTAGACAGGTGTGAGCAGGAGGAGGGGTGTTAGGGGGGCTGTCCCAAATGGGGTGGTCAGTGAGGACCTCACTGAGAAGGGGGGTTTGAATAAAGATCTGAAGGGACGCGGGGGAGTGAGCCTCACAGTTAACTGGGGCAAGGGCGAAGGGGACAGCCCATGAGTCCACAGAGGGGAGTGGGCCAGGCATGTTTAAAGGGGGCGAGGAGGCTGGTGGGGCTGGCCCTGTAGAAACTGGGAGAGGTGCCCGCCCATCCTGCCCTGTCCCAGCCCGCAGACATGGAGCAGTGATGAGGGACGGAGGTGGCTTCCCAGGCCAGGCCTCCCCCATCACACTGAGCGGGGAGAATCCTTTCCTGCTGCCCTTTCCAGGCAGGGTGGTACTCAAGACACCTTGGCCTACCCACCCGATTGGGCCCTGAGTGTGGGGCTGCTGACGGAGTTTTCTGAACCTTGGCAGGCGTCAGCCCTGGCTCTGCCACCTCCTCTCAGTGTGACTGGGTAAGCTGTGTCATCTCTCTGAGCCTTGGTTTCACATCTGTAAAATGGGTCAACAACCTAGGCCTCTGAGATTGTCAGCTTCATGAGGGCAGGGATTTTATCTGGCTTGTTCACTGAGATGTCCCCAGTGCCCTAGAAAAGTGCTTGGCATGCAGTAGGCACTCGGTAACTGTTGAATGAACGTTTGGGATTGTGTGTGTGGATAGTGCGAGTGTGTTAGGGTGTGCCGGGGTCTCAGGCTCCTGAGTTTCCGTGGCCCGTGGCTCGCTAGGCTGGGTTGGCAGAGCCCTGAAGGTGGCCCGAGAACTGTGGCCGGGGCAGGGCTTTGTCTCTGGCATTAATGCTGATGGCATTAAGTGGATCTCAGCCCCTCCTAGACCTTCAGTGTCTCCACTTCCCTGCATGGACCCAGACAAGCTGCTGAGATGACCACCTGCCTTGGGTTTGTACCATAGCTACACACATGCGTGCGTGTCACTTCTGGGTCTCTCCAGTGCCTGTCCTTCTGAGCAGCGGCTGGCAGAGGTGGGTAAGGCAAAGTGGGCCCTGCAGCTGTTTGGACACCCCCGCCACCCCACCCCACCCCACCCCTGGTGGTTGACATAACAGCAGCTCCGGCTTACTGTGTGCCCACTCTGCCAGGCCTGGGGCTCTGCTCTAGGCAGACCCAGTTTTGTTGCATTTCCATTACTGCCCCGTCAGGTGGGCACCGTCTCGCAGACTAGGAAGCTGAAGCTCGGCAGGAGGACTGACTCGCCTGAGGTCTCAGCAAGGAGGTGGTGGTGCTGAGGTTCAGGCTCCAGCTCCTGAGACAGCTCCTGGCTCACATGCTGCCTCTTGCTCAGCAAGGTCCACTCAAGGAATGGGTCCCTTATTCCATGTGCGGGTGTCCTTTCTGACACAACCTCAGCATACTCTCTCCCAGGCCCCAGCAGGCCAGGCCCCGTCTGCCAATTTAGAGGCAGACAGCGTAGTGGTCAAGAACGTGGACTCTGGACAGAGCAAACCTGGGTTCCAATCCCAGCTCTCCCGGTCAACAACTGTGAGCCTCAGGCAGGTAACGTAAACCTCTTTGTGCCTCAGTTTCCTCACTTGTAAAATGGGATTGTTGTGAGGATACTTTTCCTTCGAGGTTTCTTTTTTTTCTTAGCTTGTTATCGATATATAAAGCATCACAGGTAAGTGCCTGGATTATAAGCTTACCCCCAAACCTGTGTCCAGGGCAGGAAATAGAGTCAGTCAGTCCCCAGAAGCCCCTGTGCCTCTCCCAAGCAGTAACCACTCTCCCAACCTCCAGTAGAGTAGATGAATTTTTCTAGTTTTGTTTTTCTTTCTAAAATTGAGGTAAAATTTACATAACACTGAATTAACTGTTTTCAAGTGCACAATTCAGTGGCCTTTAGTACATTCACAGTGTTGTGTAACCACTACCTCTGTCTAGTTCCCAAACATTTTCATCTGCCTGAAAGAAAGCCCTGTACTTGTTAAGTAGTCAGTTCTCATTCCCCCTCCTCCCAGCCCCTGGCAGCCACCAATTTGTTTTCCGTTTTTATGGATTTACTTATTTTGGACATTTCATATAAATGAATCATACAATATGTGGCCACAAAAGTCTGGTTTCTTTCACTTAGCATAACTTTTTTTAAAAAATAAATTTATTTATTTTTTAATTTTTGGCCGTATTGGGTCTTCGCTGCTGCTCACGGGTTTTCTCGATTTGTGGCGAGCGGGGGCTACTCTTCGTTGCGGTGCGCGGGCTTCTCATTGCGGTGGCTTCTCTTGTTGTGGAGCACGGGCTCTAGGCGCGCGGGCTTCAGTAGTTGCGGCACGCGAGCTCAGTAATTGTGGCTCACGGGCTGTAGAGCGCAGGCTCAGTAGTTGTGGCGCACAGGCTTAGTTGCTCCGTGGCATGTGGGATCTTCCTGGACCAGGGCTCGAACCTGTGTCCCCTGCATTGGCAGGCAGATTCTCAACCACTGTGCCACCAGGGAAGCCCCCAGCATAATGTTTTTGAGGTTCATCCATGCTGTAGCACGTATCAGTACTTCATTCCTTTTTGTTTTTCTTTTTAAATTCATTTATTTATTTTTGGCTGTGTTGGGTCTTTGTTCCTGCTCCCGGGCTTTCTCTAGTTGCGGTGAGCGGGGGGCTACTCTTTGTTGCAGTGCGCGGGATTCTCATTGCGGTGGCTTCTCTTGTTGGGGAGCACGGGCTCTAGGCGCGTGGGCTTCAGCAGTTGTGGCATGAGGTCTCGGTAGTTGTGGCTCGCAGGCTCTAGAGCGCAGGCTCAGTAGTCGTGGCGCATGGGCTTAGTTGCTCCATGGCATGTGAGATCTTCCTGGACCAGGGCTCGAACCCGTGTCCCCTGCATTGGCAGGCGGATTCTTAACCACTGCGCCACCAGGGAAGCCCCTTCATTCCCTTTTATAGCCAAACAATATTCCATTGTATGAATATACCACATTTTCTTTATCCATATGTCTGTTGATGGACATCTAAGGTATTTCTGCCTTCTGGCTATTGTGAATAGTGCTGCTATGAACATTTGTATACAAGGATTTGAGTACTTGTTTTCAGTTTTGGGGGGGGTATACACCTAGGAGTGGAATTGCCGGGACGTATATATCTATTAGATTATTTATAATCTGTTATATATAGTTAGATAATGTGGGTAAGAAATGTATAAAACCTGGGTCATACATTGTGTATGTGTAATGTACAGTGTATTCTGTATTTAACTTTTTGAGGAAGCGCCAGGCTTCCACAGGGTTGCACCACTTTACATTCCCACCAGCAGTGCACAGGGTTTCCGTTTCTCCACATCCTCACCCACACCTGTTCTTTTTCTTTTAGTTTTTTTGTTTTTTTTTAAATAAAAGCCATCCTGGTGGGTATTAAGTGGTATCTCGTTTTGATTTGCATTTCCCTAATGACTGATGATGTTGAGCATCCTTTTATATGCTTGTTGGCCATTTGTATATCTTTGGTGAGATGTCTGTTTAAGTCCTTCACCCTTTTTTTTCTTTTAAGATTTGGATAAATTATTTTTATTTTTATGCCTATTCATATCTTGTTGTATTGATTATGTTATGTATGTATTTTAAGATTTTAACTCTTCAAAAGTGTCAATACTGATTTTTGGCATATAGTTCATAGTTTTATACAATCAAGTCTATCAAGTTTTTTTGCTCTTTAATTTTTTTTTTTACATCTTTATTGGAGTATAACCATTTTACAATGTTGTGTTAATTTCTGCTGTAAAACAAAGTGAATCAGCTATATGTATACATATATCCCCATATCCCCTCCCTCTTGCGTCTCCCTCCCACCCTCCCTATCCCACCCCTCTAGGTGGACACAAAGCACTGAGCTGATCTCCCTGTGCTATGCGGCTGCTTCCTACTAGCTATCTATTTTACATTTCGTAGTGTATATATGTCAATGCTACTCTCTCACTTCATCCCAGCTTACCCTTCCCCCCCCTTCACCCATTTTTTAATCAGACTGTGTTTTTATTGCTTAGTTGTAAGAGTTCTTTATATATTCTGGATACTAGATTCTTATCAGGTATATGATTTGCAAATATTTTCACCCATTCTGTTTGGTTGTCTTTTTATTTTCTTGATAGCATCCTTTGCACAAAAGTTTTTTATTTCAGTGAGTCCACTTGATCTATTTTTTCCTTTGTTGTCATATCTAAGAATCTGTTGCCAAGTCCAGTGTCACGAAGATTTACCCCAGTGTAGTTTTCTAAGAGTTTTATAGTTTTAGCTCTTATATTTAGGTAGATCCACTTTGAGTTAATTTTTTTATATGGTATAGGGTTCCAACTCTGTTCTTTTGCATATGGGTATCCAATTGTCCCAGCATCATTTGTTGAAGAGACTGGTCTTCCCCCCTGGAATGGTCTTGGTATTGTTGTTGAAAATCAGTTGCCCATAAGTATGTAGATTTATTTTTTGACTCACAGTTCTACTCCATTGGTCTATATGTTTATCTTTATACCACACTGATTTGATTATTGTAGCTTTGTAGTAAGTTTTGAAATCAGGAAGTATGAGTCCTTTTACTTTGTTCTTTTTTTTTTTTTTTTTTTTTTGTGATACACAGGCCTCTCACTGTTGTGGCCTCTCCCGTTGCGGAGCACAGGCTCCGGATGCACAGGCTCAGTGGCCATGGCTCACAGGCCCAGCTGCTCCGCGGCACGCGGGATCCTCCCAGACTGGGGAACGAACCCACGTCCCCCGCATTGGCAGGCGGACTCCCAACCACTGCGCCACCAGGGAAGACTTGTTCTTCTTTTTCAACATTGCTTTGGCTGTTTGGAACCCCTTGCCACATGAATTTGAATTCCATGTAAATTTGAGGGTTGACTCTTCCTCAACAGCAAAAAAGGCTATTGGAATTTTGACAGGGAATGTGTTGAATCTGTAGATGGCTTTGGATAGTATTGTAATCTTAATATCAGGTCTTCCAATCCATGAACATAGGATCTTTGAATTTATTTAGGTCTTTAATTTCTTTCAGCAGTGTTTGTAGTTTTTAGTGTATAAATCTTTGTCTCCTTGTGCTGTTGTAAATGGAATTGTTTTCTTAATTTCCTTTTTGTATTATTCATTGCTGGTGTATAGAAACAGTTTGTTTCTGTGTGTTGCTTTGGCTGAATTTGTTAGCTCTAGTAATTGTTTTGTGGATTATTTGTGATTTTCTGTATATAAGATCATGTTATCTGCAAATGAGATACCTTTACTTATTCCTTTTCAAGTTGGATACTTTTTATCTTTTTCTTTTTCTCTGGTTAGAACTTCCATTACAGTGTTTCATAGCAGTGGTGAAAGTGGACATCTTTGTCTTGTTCCTGATCTTAGGGGAAAGTTTTCATCCTTTCATCATTGAGTATGTCGTTAACTTGTGGGTTTTTCACCGATGTCCTTTATCCTGTGGAAGAAATTCCCTTCTCTTCCTAGCTTACTGAGTATTTTTATCATGAAAGAGCGTTGGATTTTGTCAGATGCCTTTTCTGTGTCAATCTGGATGACCTTGTGTTTTTTACCCTTCATGATATATACTGCATTGATTGATTTTCATGTATTTGAACCACCCTGGCAGTCCTGGGATAAAACCCACTTGGTCATGGTATATAGTCCTTTTATTGTGCTGTTGAATTTGCGGTTTTGCTAGTTTCTGAACCTTACATACATGGACTCATTTAGTATCTACATTTGAAAGAATTTAACAAGTTAAAACCTATAAGCTACTTAGGACAGTGCTTGGCAGGCACAAAGTACCGCTGTATAGTACTATCTGATCATCATCATTAATTAATGGATATCCTCATAAGAGGAAACAAAGACATAGAGAAGTGAGGTGACTTACTGGAGCGCACCTGCCATGCTGCCTCTCCACGTGCTATGTGAGTGAAGGGCCTGGCACACTCCTTGCTTGCCCAGTGGACTGATGATAAAGCGTATTTATTGATTTATTGGTGTGCTGGGCCCTCGCTAGGCTGGGTGCTTTATGTTTGCTTTATATTTGAAATCTCTTTTTTTTTTTTAGCAACTTGAGATACAATTCACATACCATACAATTCAGCCATGTAAAGTGTACAGTTCAGTGGCTTTCAGGGTATTTAGAGTTGTGCGTCCATCACCACAGTCGATTTCAGAACATTCTCACTACCCTGAAAAGGACTCCCCCTTGGCCATCACCCTCCAATCTCCCCCCAGACTCGCCCCCTCCTCAGCCATAGGCAACCGCTGATCAACTTTTCATATCTGTAAGTTTCCCTATTCTGGACATTTTATGTAAATGAAATCATATAATTTGTGATCCTTCGTGACAGGCTTCTTTCACTTAGCATAAGGTATGATTCATCAACCTTGTAGCATGTATTAATACTTCATTTCCTTTTGGCCGCATTGCATGACATGAGGGATCTTAGTTCCCCAATCAGGAATCGAACCCGTGCTCCTGCACTGGAAGTACGGAGTCCTAACCACTGGACCACCAGGGAATTCCCAATATTTCTTTTTTTTTTATGACTAATATTAATATTCCATCATACGGATATGTCATGTTTTGTTTATCCATTCATTAGTTGATGGACTTTTGAGTTTCCACTCTTTGTTTTTTTTAAGATTTATTATTTATTTATTTAATTTATTATTTTTGGCTGCATCGGGTCTTAGCTGCAACTGCAGCACACCGGATCTTCGTTGAGGCGTGTGGGATCTTTCGTTGAGGCATGTGGGATCTTTTGTTGCAGCACATGGGCTCTTGCGATGCGTGCGGTGCTGGGCTTCTCTCTAGTTGTGGCGTGCGGGTTTTCTCTTCTCTAGTTGTGGTGCATGGGCTCCAGGGCGCGTGGGCTCTGTAGTTTGCGACACGCAGGCTCTCTAGTTGAGACGCTCGAGCTCAGTAGTTGTGGCATGTGGGCTTAGTTGCCCCGTGGCATGTGGGATCTTAGTTCCCCAACCAGGGATCGAGCCCGCGTCCCCTGCATTATAAGGTGGATTCTTTACCACTGGACCACCAGGCAAGTCCCTCCACCCTTTACTATAATGAATAATGTTGCTGTGGACATTTATGTTTTTTGTGTGGATATATGTTTCACCGTCTTATTTTAGTCCTTAGCAGCCCTCTGAGGAGTGGGTCCTTCTAGTGTGCACCTGTGTGTATGTTTGTACAGGGTGCCTGGATATTCATGGTTAGAAAAAATGGAAGGGGTCAAGGAGCATTTGGAGGGCACAGCAACAGTTATACCCCGCCTGGCACAGTGTTTTGACATTTGATCCACCTGCACAGCTGTACTGGTGAATACCCGCCCATGGCATTTGGCCTTACAGGGCCACAGGGCATGTGTGTTTGGAAGCCTGGGCCTCCCCTGGGACTGGGCCACGCGCTGGCAAGGATGGCTCACTGCTGGACACACGCTGAGGCAGCTGGTGCCCTGAGGCGCTGCAGCAGGCGCCTTCCTGCCAGGCATGACCTCTGGATCACTGGGCCCAGCCCAGTGCCCAGCCTGCACTAGCAGGGGCCACCTCGAGGGTTTCTCCAGGAGAAACACCCTCCTGCCCACCCTCTTGTCCATCCTCCTCCCAGTGTGGTGCCCCTTGTGAGGCACTGCCACACTGGGCTGGCTGCCCTGACCTCTCTCCCTCCCGCCCTGCCTTCGTACAGGTGAATACATCAAGACCTGGCGGCCCCGGTACTTCCTGCTGAAGAGCGACGGCTCCTTCATTGGATATAAGGAGCGGCCCGAGGCCCCCGACCAGACCCTGCCCCCCTTAAACAACTTCTCTGTTGCAGGTGCGTCTCAGGGGCTCAGAGAACGGCTGGCAGGTGTTGGGGACACGTGGGGCTTGATGATTCTTGGGCTGTGGGCCTGTCTGGGGCCTCTTTGCCCGCAGATCTATTTCGCACCCTTTCCCTGCTCCACCGCTGTGTTACTGGGCCTGGGGGGTATATTGGTCAGCAGTGGAGAGCGGGAAGCAGAGAGAAGCTGGGGCATTTTCCGGCCTTCTGTCCCCTCTGTGGTACCCGAAGTGGTGCCTTCCTGCCAGACACTGACCAGGGAAAGCTTGGCCGGTGCAAAGGCCTTGCCTGGGCCTCTCAGAACCTGCCCCCAGCCCGCTGCCACCTTCCTTCCCCGCTGACCTGATTGGTCACCACATCCTTGTCCCACCTCCTCAGAACATTTCAAAGATACTCACCTCCTCCGCCACCTCGTAGCCCAGACCACTGTCCCCTCCCCACCAGCTCCCTGCTCTAGCCTCTTCCCCAGTCTCGCCTCTCGAGGCCACCCCACCTGGTCGCTCTGCAATCCAGCCCCCACGCCCCTCTCTGTCCTGCTTAAAGCCTTGTCCTGGTGGCTTTCCTGTGTGCTCGTGACCCCCATGTGGCTGTCCCCAGCCCTGGCTTCCCTCCTGAACTCTCCCCACCTGCGCCAAGGAGCTACCTGCATGTTTCTCCCTGGGATGCCCACCGTGGGATACCCAACGTGTCCCAAACTGGCCTTTGGGTCTCCTCTCCCTCCCCAACCTTCTGCTCCCCATCTCCTTCTCTGGGAGGGCCCTGTTGCCCCCTCATCCTCAGGCCGGAGGCCAGGGTGTCATCCCAGATGCCTCTCTGTACCTCCTCTGTGGCCCATCTACCTGTCTTTCCCTCCCCTCCCCTGCCGCACTCCGGTGTAGCCCCAGCCTCCTGGGCTCCCGGCCTCCATTCTCTCTCGCCCTCTGCATGGCAGCCAGAGGGATCCGTCTAAACCTGTTCATGTCCCTTCCCTATTTAAAGCCTTCCACGGCTGCCTGCTGCCCTCAAGACAAAGCCCAGATTCCTCGCCATGCCCCCGAGCCCCGCAGGCTGGCCTCTGCCCACCTCTCCAGCCTGTCTCTCACTTCTCCCCGCCTCACACGGAATTTGCTCTTCCCTAAGTAAGCTGGGCCCTCTCTCACCTCTAGGCTTCTGTATACGACGCACCCTTCTGCCTTCAGAGCTCGATGCAGAGATGCCCCTTCCTCAGGGAAAGCCTCCTGAGCCCCTGGGCTGGGTTGGCTGCCTCTTAGGCTCCCCACCCTGGTCACAGCCCTGACCACTGAGCCATCACTGGAAGGGCTGTCTCCCTTCCACATACGCACACTGGACCTTGAGCCCTGCGGGGCAAGGCCAGGGCTGTCTCGGTCACTGAAGTGTCATGGGGCTGGCACACAGGAGGTGGCTTGGGGAATGTGGGGTGCAGACTGGCAGGGCTGTCCCTTTACCCTCCCTGCTCACATCCCTCTTCTGCAGAATGCCAGCTGATGAAGACCGAGAGACCGCGGCCCAACACCTTCGTCATACGCTGCCTGCAGTGGACCACAGTCATCGAGAGGACCTTCCACGTAGACTCTCCGGATGAGAGGCAAGTCTGGGCCTCTGTGTGGCAGCCCTTTGAGAGCGGCTGGGCTCTGTGTGAGGAGAAGGGGTGCAGATGGATAGATTGCCCTGAGCCCCTCCTTAGGAGTTTCCCATCTCAGCCCTTTTGCCAGCTAGGACGTGCAGGGCTTCTCAGCCCACAGACTCCCGTCCACACCGCCCCGTGTCCTCAGACTGGGGGCTGCATTGGAATCGCGGGGGCGCTTGTTAACAGTGAGGCGCTCTGGGCCACTTCGGGGCCTCTGATTGTCTAGAGATCTGCAGAGGGTCAGGGAGCTGCATTTTTAATGAGCATCTCCATTAATTTCGAGGCAGGTGGTCTAGAAACTCAGTTCTTTAAAAGATCAATTTAATAATCAGAAGAGATACAGATTCACCTAGTTGAGAAATCAAACAGCAGAAGGAGGTGTCTAGTGAAAGCTTCGCTCTCACTGCAGCCCCGTAACACCCCACCATCCCTGACCCGCAAGTTAACCGCTGTTCTTACGTATCCTGCAAGAGCTTCCTCACCGTGAACGCAGACAAGCTCACTCAGATAGGACTCCAGTGCCCTGCTCCCCTTGTTTTTTCTTTTTACACAAAAGGTGGCATTGTACCCAAACTGTTCTGAACTTGCTTTTTATTTAATGTATGTTGGGGACTCTCTCTACTTCAGTATATATAGAGTTGCTGCTGCTGCATTTTTTTTTTAACAGCTGCACGTCTGTGTCCCCGAGTTTGTTTAGCAGTTCTTTATTCATGCTGACTGGGGTTGCTTCAGCCTTTTGGGCTCATTAGAATAATGAGATAATTATAATTAGATAAGCAATAATTAGATAAGCAGTACCTTGTGCTTATCTTGTTCGACATACTTACAGTTAAATCTATAAGATGAATTCTTAGATGTGGGATTGCTGGGTCACAGGGGAATATGCATTTGTAATTTTGAGAAATGCTTCTTTTAGGCCGTGTCTAAGAGTGTCCTCACGGCCTTGTGTTTTCAAACGCTTGGATTTTTACCAAACGTTTGGTGAGTTTGAGTGTCCTTTCGTGTTCAGGGGCCATGTGAGTTTCCCTTTCTGAACTGTCTGTTCATATCCTTTGTTTTTCTTTTGGGTACTTGGTCTTTTGCTTATTCATTTCTGAAAGCTCTTTATAAGAGAGCTTAGATCTTTGTAATGAGTGGCAAATATTTTTCCCTCACTTTGTCCCTTTGGCTTCGCTGTGAGAAATATTCCTTTAGCTTGTCTGTGGGGTGAGGATTCAGCTGATCCTCTGGAGAAACCTAAAACAGTGCCGTCCAAGAGGAGTCTCTGCCATGATAAAAATGTTCAACAGCTGTGGCGTCCAAGAGGGTAGCCACGACTCACATGTGCCTGTTGAGCATTTGAAATGTGAGATGTGGCTAATGAGACTGAAAATGGAATTTTGTATTTTATTTAATTACCTTAAATTTTTAAATAGCCCCATATGGCTAGTGGACAGTGCATTTCTAGAGCATACACAAAACACTATCATAAGACATATTACTGTAATCTATACTGTAATTGTCATTGCAAAGCTTCCCAAGATTAAAAATATACCTGCCCCACCATGGGGAACAGGGTGACCATCACAGGCCCGCTGAGGTGTTACTCAGATGAAAACTGGGCACAGAAACATGGACTGCCAGTAAAAGCAAATTGAGACCGGTAGGTGCATAGGGTCTAGGTGTTGGGCTGAGTTTTGAGGAATGGGTAGGAGTTGGCCATGGAGATAGGAAGAAGAAGGTGGCTTCAGGAAAAGGGACCAGCATGTGAAAAGGCCTGGAGGCGAGGCAGCTTGTCATTCCAGGGACAAGAGGGTTAAGCATCACTAAAGAATCAAGGGCCAGGGGTCTTGGAAGAGGGGAAGTGGAGGCCTTGAAGCTGGCAAGCTCAGCTGGCGCCTGGACTCCAGATGGAGGTCCCCACAGGGCTTGGCAAGCAGTGAATCGATTGGGGTTTGTCACAGGGTTGCTAAAAGATTCAGGGGGATGATAAACAGGAAGCCCTTGACTCAGCAGTACCTGGCACACACTTCGCAAGCCTGGAGAAGGAGCAGTGGGGAGCTGGCAAAACGCTTTAGTAGGCGAGAGACCTGCTGTAGTTTCCATTATAGGAAGATACCATGCTCTTTGGCGTGGGGAAGAATCCCTTTACTAAGACTGTGCGGGCTAGAGAGCCCCCAGCTTCCTCCTTCTCTTCGTACCTGCCATTGCCACTAGAAAAAAATCTGATAGGATTGCTCTGAGACCAAACCCCAGATTGCTGACCTTAACCCCAGGGAAGGTGTGAGCCAGAAACCCAGAAGAGGGAGGCTGCTCTGCTCGTGGCTGTCCTCACTGCCCTGCGCAGGCCTGAGCCTGGGGAGGGGTGGGGGCGGGGTGAGGACCGACAGGGGCCACGCTGGTGACCGGTGGCTGCCTGGATGCTGCAGCGGCCTGCTCACTTCCTCCCTTAGTCGGCTCTCCCCAGGGCACCTAGAGCGATTCCCCTACTCCCTGCCCCAACTTGTTGTTTCAGGTGGACAGAACAGTTGAAAGAACAGTATCGTAAATGAGCAGCTAGATACCCTGCACCTAGGTTCAGCAATTCAGCGTCTGCCATGTTTGCCTCATCTGGCTGTGTTGCTTTTTTTTTTTTGCGGTACGCGGGCCTCTCACTGTTGTGGCCTCTCCCGTTGCGGAGCACAGGCTCTGGACTCGCAGGCTCAGCGGCCATGGCTCATGGGCCCAGCCGCTCTGCGGCATGTGGGATCCTCCCGGACCGGGGCACGAACCCGTGTCCCCTGCATCGGCAGGTGGACTCTCAACCACTGCGCCACCTAGGAAGCCCCCCTGGCTGTGTTTTATGCTGTATCTTGAACTTCTGTTCGTACTTTGTGACACGTTTCTCCTTAATACATCAGCAGGCATCTCCTAAGAATAAGGACTTTCTTCTACAGAATCCTGGTGCCCTTATCATGCCTGAGATGATCATTGATAATATGTATTTACTAACATCCTCTCTAGATCTGTGCCGTAGTTGAATTTCCCCAGTTGTCCTCAAAATGTTGTTTTTCAGACCAAGATTTGAAAAACCAAGGTACATGTTGTCTCTGGCCTATTTTAATCTAGTTCAGCCTTTGTCTTTCTTCCCCGACCATGACATTAATTTTTTTTTTTGACAAGCCAGACTAGTTGTCTTGTAGGATGTCGCATACTCTGGATGTGTCTTATTTTTGCTTTTTGGCACTGTTTTCTTTGTTCCTCCGTGCCTGTATTTCCTGTAAACCAGAAATAAGGTCTGAAGCAAGGTTGGCAAACTATTGCCTGGCCTCCTTTTTTTTTTTTTTTTAAATTAATTAATTTATTTTTGGCTGCATTGGGTCTTTGTTGCTGCGCGCGGGCTTCCTCCACTTGTGGTGAGTGGGGGCTACTCTTCGTTGCGGTGTGCTGGCTTCTCATTGCTGTGGCTTCTCTTGTTGTGGAGCATGGGCTCTAGGCGCACGGGCTTCAGTAGTTGTGGCACGTGGGCTCAGGAGTTGTGGCTTGCAGGCTTTAGAGCGCAGGCTCAGTAGTTGTGGCACACGGGCTTAGTTGCTCCACGGCATGTGGGATCTTCCCGGACCAGGGCTCGAACCCATGTCCCCTGCATTGGCAGGCAGATTCTTAACCACTGTGCCACCAGGGAAGTCCCTAGCCTCCTATTTTTATAAATAAAGTTTTATTGGAACATAACACACCCGTTTATTTACCAATTATCTATGACTGCTTTTGCTGTCCTGTGGCAGAATTGAGTAGTGACCAAGCTGTGACAGGGACTGTGTGATCTGCAAGGCCTAAAATATTTATTATTTGGCCCTTTCCAGGAGGAGTTTGCAGACCCTTGGTCTTGGCAGGTACGCTTAATAGTGCATCACATTAGTGTGATCTTTTTAATGTAAATCTTACATTGTAATTTCTCTGTTTAGGACTCTTAGTGGCTTTTAGTTCCACTTGGAGTAAACTCCAAAGTTGATGCTCTACTCTACAAAGTCCTACGTGATCTGGACTCCTCTCCAGAATCATTTCCTACCACCAATTCCCTCAACTTCAGCCACCCTGGTCTCCATGGTGTTGCTTAAACATGCCAAGCACACTTCCTACCTCAGGACCTTCGCACTTGCTGTCTCCTTTGCTTAGAATCCTCTTTCCCCAGATATCATTACAGTTCTCTTTCTAACTTTGTGAGGTCTCTGCTCAAATGCCACCTTCTCAGAGTGTCCTGCTCTGCCTTCCATGACTGTTACCTTTACCCTGCTTTATTTTTCTTCATAGCACCTACCCTACCTGGTGTGACATTTTCTTTTTTTCTTCTTGTTTTTTCGGCCATGCAGTACAGCTTGCGGGATCCTAGTTCCCCAACCAGGGATCGAGCCCGTGCCCTGCAGGGGCCTGCAGTAGAAGCGCAGAGTCCTAACCACTGGACCACCAGGGAATTCCTGACATTTCCTATTTATTTATTTGTGCCGGGAATATAACTAGGTGTTCAGTAAATGTTTGTTGAATGAATGAAAGAATAATTAGGACGAATGCTCTGTTGAGCCAGACCTTACTCTAAGGTCTTTACATGTATTAACTCATTTATCCTCACAACATTTCTGGGAGGGAGTTCCTCACCTGCTAAAGAGGCATAGTGATGGTGAAGCTGAGGCACAGAGAGTTACAGAGTAAAAGAAAGAAGATTTGAAGGGCCTGGGTTTTCCCTACCAGGCAGGGCTGGACCTGGGTCAGCCAAGTCAGCCCATCTGAGAGTGTCTGAACAGAGGGAGACCCCAGATGCCCTCCAGCTGTGAACACCCCTCTGGTTCAGAGGAGGGCCCTTGTTAGGGAGAGAGGTCCCCATCTGCCATTAGACCAGCAGTCAGCTGTTATTTCTGAGGCTGTGACGAGGACAGGCCTGTGCACTAAGGACAGCTCGGCCACCTCCAGTTCACCGAGCTTCCCTCCAGGGTGCAGTTTGTTCCGCTCAGCAGGGTAGCCCAGGGCTGGGGCCCAGGGTCTGGAGTCAGACCAGCCACCGTGCCACTTTCGCAGTGGGGCTCAGTTCCCTGGCTGTCGTGAGGGACGAGGAGGACATGGATGTGGACGCGCCTGGCCTGGGCGCCCCATGGAATCGCACTTGTTGGCACCTTTTTTCTCCTCTGTCTCCTGTGCCACTGGCTCCTTTTGCCTCGGTACTACCATAGCCCCTCTCGCTTCCTGTCTCGACTCCCAGTCCGTACCCCACACGGCAGCTGCCTACTTAAAGCCGAAATGAGATCCTGTCACCCCCCTGATAAACCCTTCCAGGACTTCCTGTGATGTTAAGGATCAAGACATAAATCCCTCCCACAGTGGCTGGTGGAGGCGGGTGTGGCCTGCCCTCCCTCCTACCCTCATCCCTTCCATTCCTCTCTCTCTGTTGGCTCCACACGTGCTGGCACCTGCTGTGCCTTCCACAGACACCCCAGGCTCCCTCCTCGGGCCCTTGGCCACGCTGGTCACTCTGCCTGTATTCTTTTCCCTCTTGGCACTTCGAAGGCCTACCTCCTTCCCTCCGTTTCATTTATTTCACAGCTAAGTTCCTGGTCTTGGCACTGGGGATGTCCCACGTTCCAGGGGTGTCTTCCAGATCCCGGCTTACGTGCCACCTCCTCAGAGCGGCCTTCCCTGACCACCCTCTGAGAAGGGGCTTCCTCTCCAGCCCCTGCCTTTGAGCCATGACATACTTGTCTTCTCCCTTAGGCCTGGAGTTCCAGTGGGGCTTGTTCCCTGCTGCACCCTCAGCACCCAGAACAAGGCCTGGCACGTAGAAGACACTCGGGAGGGATTTGCAGGCTGGCTGGGTGAATTCTCTGTGCCTGGCACTGTCCTGAGCGCTTTGTATCGTGTGCGCCCTCCCACGACCCTCTGGTCCCCGCTCCACGTGTCAGCCCACTGAGGCCCCGGAAGGTCAAGTGGCCTGCCCGGTGTTGCCTCCGGGAAGGGGCAGGACTCCCGACAGGCGGCTTTTCCTTCTCCCGCTTCTGGGCTCCTCGGCACAGTGGCCCTTATTCCCTGAGCCTTCCCGCGAGTTTGCCCTGCTTGCTCCTCCGGGGCCTGGTGGGCCTGGTCTGGGAGGAAGCTGCCGCTCATCAGGGCGGGCAGCGTGACCTCCGCAGGTGACTCCATCTCCACGCGCCTCAGTTTTCTCATCAGAAGCACGGCCCCTCCCCCTCCAGCCCTCTTGAGGAGCACGGAATGCGGTGGTGTGCGTTATTTTTCTCTGCGTGTCCCTGGGGGCAGGAGGCTCTTTCCCCTGGGGGCTCTCCTCTGAGGGTTGGAAGGCACGTCAGCCCCGGCCCTGGGGAGGAGCTCCCCTCTGCCCCAGACACCATGTTGCAAACCCTTGGGGAGTATCCTGGACGGAGGCCCGTGCTTTCTCTCTGCAATTCTGAGTGCTGCAACCTTGCCACCTCGGTCCAGTTGGAACAGGATCGGGGGCTTGTCGGGCAGCGGGAGAGTTACCCCCGACCAGCCTCCTGCATCTCCGTGGGTTCTGGCTCCAGATGGGCTGGGTCCAGGTCTCACCAGTGTCTTTAGCCCCGTCCTTGAGTCAAGCACTTTCTCTGGGTGCAGGCTTTGCACACAGCAGCTCACTAGCGTCTCAGTGCCCCCAGTGTACCAAGGAGGGGGCGAGCTGGGAGCCCTGGGCTTGCCCAGGTGGCAGAGTTGCTGTTTGAGCCCCAGCTCTGAGCACCAGCTCTGCTGCCCAGAGAGGCCCCACAGAGCTGCCTCCCGTGCTCCCTCCTGTGGTGTGGAAGCTCCAATCTCTCGTTCATTCAGGCTCCTGTTGATGGACTGCGTTCTCCCTTACAAACAAGATGATAGCACATATCTTGGTCTGCAAGTTGCTTTTTTTATGTGACAGTCCCTCGAGATCTGTATATGTGAGGTATATACGTATTTTTTTCTTTTTAGTATATTCAGCACGTCTTAGGAGATCGGTGATTTTTTTTTTTTTTCAGTCCACAGTCATATACCCAAAGTCAACATTTTAAAATTTCTAAGAGGACAGTTATGATCGGATAAAGCCTATCACGGAATATGCTCCCCCTACCCCTATTTTTTTGAAAAACAGGAATATTAACGTAGGGATAGGGATTTGTACTGTTATTTGTTCCAAAGAGGGCATGGGTAAAACGCGTTGAGAAACGCCAACCTGAGGCAGTGGGTCAAGGAGGGAAGAGGCTCGCGCTGCTCCGCCTGGGTGTGCGCTGGGCTTGGGGCCACTGGGGGTTTGGGTTGCCAGTCACTCCCCAGATGCTTACCGAGTACCCGCTGGGGTGCTGGCTCCCACCATGTATGAACAGACCAAATCCGTGGCCTCGTGCGGGGGTGTGGACACATGTGGTTTACGGGGCCCTCAGGCTCTGCTCAGGCCTGGGGAGGGCTGGTGGGCCAGCACCTGATACTGGTGCTCATGGTACACACGCGTCTGTCTTAGGAAGCGTGATCTCATGTGAGGGAGGCCACTTGGACAGGCAGAGCTTCTGGGCGTGAGCTGGGACCCGTCGGCTGGGCGGCTGCTTTGCTCAGCGAGGCACGGAGCTCAGCCAGAACTGATCCCGTGGCTTTTATAGACCTCAGCAAAATCCATGGGGGGGTTCAACAAGTATTGGGCTCAGCCACCTAATTGTGTGGTGGGTCCCAGATGATGGGGAGGTGTGGACAGTTTAGTATCGTTCAGCTTCGTATTTTTTTCTTTTTGGTGTGTGGTCTTTTTGCTCCTAGATGCGTTTTCCCTCTCTACAGAAAGAACTTTTGCAAGTGTCAAAAGAAAATTCTTTCCCAGCAAGTTCTAAATCATGAGCGACGGAACTAGTGTATTGTTCTTAAACCCGTCTGCCTTCTGCTGGGACCTGCTTCCGTGTCCACCACCTTCTCTCCCCGGTCCCTGCCCCACCAGGATGGTCCCTGACCTGTCCTCCCAGCAGACAGGCACCTCCAAGGAGTCATGTCGGTCACCTCTTGCTTTGTAAGATCTGCAGCTTTTTTGGCTAATGAATGCCTCCTTCTGCTCTTGATTCTCTTTTGCAGAACACTGGTCACTTGCACACGTGAGCTTGTCATTCGTTCTGAGGGGCTCAGAAGAGCACTGTCTCTCATTCAGGGTTCAGGGTGGCGGCTTATTTTTAGGGGGCTGTGAAGAAAGGCAATCTCCCCTCTAGTCACGTAATTGCTGCCTGACTTCAAGTGGCCCTCAGGTCAGGCCCCTTCTGGGACACAGATGGTCTCTGTCCTTATCCTGCTATTGCCCTCTCCCACCCACCACAGCCAGAGGGTCTGTCAAATTTCAGTCTGGTCCCTCCAGCTCCACTAGGTCAGACACATCTCAACAAAATGCCCGAAGGTGTTTGGCCATTTGCTCGTCCATCGTGGGGCATATGGGGCTCGGCCTTTCCTGCCCCGAGGCACAGGCGCCCCAGGACTCTTAGCTCCCTGGATGTGTCCCCACACAGGGAGGAGTGGATGCAGGCCATCCAAATGGTTGCCAACAGCCTCAAGCAGCGGGGCCCAGGTGAGGATCCCATGGACTACAAGTGTGGCTCCCCCAGCGACTCTTCTGCAGCCGAGGAGATGGAAGTGGCAGTTAGCAAGGCGCGGGCCAAGGTGGTAAGTGCTGGGAAGGCCGGTGGCCAGCGGTTGGGGCCTGCCAGTCTGTGAGCACCCCTCTCCCTCTCAACCCTGGCCCTGCCGCCCTTGATTTCCATACCGAGGGCACGGGCCCAGCCAGGACACTTCATGACTGCCCTGTAGACTGGGTGATTTCAGGTTGTAGATGCCCCGGTGCTGCTCTGGGCCCACAGGGTGAGGGGCAGCCTTATCCCGGGGCGTTGTGAAGACCCGTCTACCCCCACGTCAGAACCCTAGGCTCAGCCTCCCAGGGCCCCTTCCCGCGAGAGCCGAATGGTGGGAGAGCCTTGGTCTGAAGGCCACTTCAGAACAAACAGTTGCTGCCCGGAGCCTCCCTTCCTGCTCCTGCCTGAGCATTTTGGCAACAGTGTCCTTTGATTTTTCTCTTTTCTTTGTTAAAATTTCTTCCCATGGGCCACGTGCCAAACACTGACTGTCCGACTCTCTCCCCATCCCGGGCAGACCATGAATGACTTCGACTATCTCAAGCTCCTGGGCAAGGGCACCTTTGGCAAAGTCATCCTGGTGCGGGAGAAGGCCAGTGGCCGCTACTACGCCATGAAGATCTTGCGGAAGGAGGTTATCATCGCTAAGGTGGGCCCTCCCAGGGCTGCTGCGGGCTGGCCGCTGTGGGGGACACAGTTCGGAGCCTGACGGAGGTCAGGAGCACGCACTGGGCGGGCCGCTTCCCGGGTCTGCTGCTGTGTCCCCCAACCCGTGAGTCCCCAGAGAAGGGGAGCCTGAGGCCCAGAGAGTGGGGCCCTGCCTGCTGAGTCCCCCACCCTCTGGGCACCAGGAAGGAAGGTGGGGGGAGTGTGACTGGGGCCTCACCCAGCAGGTGCTGTCAGGCCTGAAGGAAGCCCCTGTGGCGGCAGAGGGCCTGTGGGGAGGCCACAAGGGTGGGGCCTGGCTCAGGGTGTCTCCGGAGGAGGCTGGGCCAGGAATGGAGTTCTATTCCTTTTTTTCCTTATTTAAAGTTTTTAAAATAGGAAATTCCTAATGTGCATAAAATTTTTTAAAGAAAAATAAATATAATGGACTCCCATTTAGCAGTCATCAGCGTCAACATTAACTAACGTTTGGCCAGTCTTGTTTCATTACCTCTGCCCTGCTCGTCTGTTGTTCTGGAGTACTCTAAGGCACGTCCTAGATGTCACAGATCTTCAGCCATACCTACTTAGATGTGTCTTTTTGACAGATGATGATTTTAAAGACTATAATCACAGTACTGTGATCATATCCAACAGAATTAACAATCCCTGGTGTCATCGGTCCACGGCAGGGTTTCAGCACTGACATTTGGACCAGACCATTCTCTGCTGTGGGGCAGTCTTGTGCACTGTGGGACATGTAGCAGCACCCCTGGCCTCTACCAGGGCACCCCTCCACCCCCGAGCTGTGATAGTCAAAAATGTTCTTGGACATTACTACCGATGTTATTACATTATCCCCTGGAGACAGACTTGCCCCTTGGAGAGCCAGTGTCTGGGCACTGCAGCTCTCTGGGCTACTGCCATGCACTCAGATACCAAACTCAAGCCCATGTTAGAGTCCTGGGAGGGGAGGGCCCTGTGACGCTGTGCTGGGCCTGCCCCCTGAGTTTCTTTTTTTTGTTTTTTTGTTTTTTTGGGGTTTTTTTTTTTTGCGGTACGCGGGCCTCTCATCGCTGTGGACGCGCAGGCCCAGAGGCCATGCCCCACAGGCCCAGCCGCTCCACAGCATATGGGATCTTCCCAGACCGGGGCACGAACCCACGTCCCCTGCATCGGCAGGCGGACCCTCAACCACTGCGCCACCAGGGAAGCCCCCCCTGAGTTTCTGATTCATGGGTCCGAGGAGGGGGCCCAATAATTTGCATTTTTCCAAGTTCCCAGGCGGCGCTGATGCTGCCAGTGTGGGGACCACACGTGGAGAACCACTGCTCACAGCCTAGCATCCTGATTAGATCCAGGTCCTTCAAGAACATTTATAGGTGGTGATTCCCGTGGCCTGTGGCATCACCTTAGGGGTCTCAAAATGTCTGCTCGGCCCCCCCGCCCCCCGCAAGGATGTCAGAATTGGCCCGTGGGTTCAGGTGGTGACAGCCTGATCCTCCCTTGTGAAGTCACCATCAGCTTCTCACCTTATGGTTTTGAGAGCGAGCCACGGAGTGTGCTTGCCTGGGTGTGGTATTTCATCAGGGCTCGTGAATGGTAGCATTCTGCTCCTGCCATTCTGTCTGTGTATTGACTAGGAATGGAACTGGATATCACTGAGATGTTGCTCTCCCATCTCTCAAGTTGGGCGGGGGGCGGTGTGTGTGGCTGACGTGGTGGGACCCTCCAGCCCCTCACCCAGCCTCTGTCTGCAGGATGAAGTCGCCCACACGGTCACCGAGAGCCGGGTCCTCCAGAACACCAGGCACCCGTTCCTCACTGTGAGTAGCACTCTTGTCCCAGGCACGGCCTCGCCTGCCTGTGGGGCCTCCAGGCCGGCCCCCTAGGACAGAGCTCAGGGGAAGAGCCTGACCCCTGCCACTGTGAAGAACAAACTTGGTGTTGGCCAGATGGCTGGGGCACGGTGTTGTGGGCTCTCCGGGCAGCCTGAACCAAGACACCAGGGGTGGCAGCTTCTTCGTAGATGGTGCCTTCGGCCGATTGATGATACCAGGTTATAAGATGGCCCCAGGAGAGCATGGCTGCTGTCTTTATGGGTTAGAGGCACTTTGTCCGGCTGGTCGGAATGGGAACGTTATTTTTTTATGTTTTGAGAGGTACTCCTAGGAGCAGATGTATTATTATTGTGCTGCCTACCAACTTAGGCTGAGCAGACGAGACACCTCTTTGGCTACAGTCTCCATCAAGGCCAGCAGCCATCAGTTGAATGGACCAGGTTGAAGATGGCTTACAGGTTGTTTCTCTAGCTCACTTGCTGGCCAGGAGTCCTACTGAGCCAAAGCACTTGTTCAGACGAAGTCTTACCAGGTTCTTCAGCGTGGAAGACAGGGAGCAGTAGAGTTGTTGTGAGCAGGGGGTCACCTAGGGGTTCTCCTAGGAACTCTCTGTAGGGCTCCTTAGAACGCAGTTTGAGAACTACTTGTTTGTTGGCAGATCGCTTGTCCAGCCTGTTTTGGGGGTTGGCTCCCACTGCCAACTCCCAGCCAGCAAACCTCATGTGTGTGGATGTGGATGTGTGTGTAGGTTGACCCATTTGACTGTAACATGGGAGGAGGAGGATGTGAAACAGCTCTGGTTGCTCAGAACATAGTTCCTCCCCTGGCTGTGCCTCTTGGAGGCCTAGTTGAAGGCAGAATACAGGATCGTTGAGCACAGTAACCCTTTCCCTGCTGTCAGGGCATGAGCTCACTCATACGCCACAGAAGGTGAAGCTGAGATCTGAAACCTGGCCGCCTGATTCCCACGGCCTGAGCCAGGCCTGGGGGTGTATGTGCAGAACCAGCAGCGCCCCTGCCTCCCAGGGCCGAGCGGAGAGCCCTCCTTTTTCCCACCTCCTATCCCGGCCGCCTTCCTTCCCCACAGGCGCTGAAGTACGCCTTCCAGACCCACGACCGCCTGTGCTTCGTGATGGAGTACGCCAACGGTGGCGAGGTGAGCTGCGCTGCCCCCTGGCTGCCTTTCCGGGTGTGGGGGGCAGAGGGAGACTTGCTGGGTGTCATCTTGTTCCATCCGCCCCCCTCCCCTTGAGGCAGGCATCACCATTTCTGTCGTGCAGGAGGGAAAACAGGCTCAGAGCAGTTAAGTGACTTGTCCAAGTTCCCACAGCTAGTGAGTTGGTAGGCAGGATGCAAACTGAGGTCCAGAAAGCTGTGCAGAGGGCTGTGTGGGTGCTTGGCCAACAGCGCTACAAGGACGTTCTTAAAGGCGCGGAGAAAGCGTCTGCGGGTCAGGATCCCCCGTTCCTCTGCTGTCAGTGCGGCCTCCTGATGCGAGCGCTCAGCCACTTGCTGTCGCTCACCGTCACCCGCTCCTCGCCCCTCACACCCTTCTCTCCACGCAGGTGTCACTCACTGGCTTCATCTCTCCCATTTGGTCTCACAGCTTGTCACTTGCTCCTGAGTCGTGGTCCTCTGCTTGCTGGCTGTCGCTCCTCGTTCGCCTGCCCCCTCCTGCCACCCCCCTCACTCTCCACTCAGCGCCTGGTGTCTACCATTTGCTCTTTATCCCTTGCTCTTTTTTTCTTTCTCTTTTCTTTTCTTTTTTTTGGCTCACGTGAGTTCTTCTCTACTCACCGCCCCTCACTTGGGCTTTCTTGCCGTCACTTGCCGGTTCGTGGGGCAGGTGTCACCTCATCAGTGGGCTGGGTGCCGGGGCCGCACACGGTCCCCTCCTCCCCTCCTCTGGGCCGGGGTCTTACCTCCCCTGCCTCCTCTGCTGGCAGCTGTTCTTCCACCTGTCCCGGGAACGCGTCTTCACGGAGGAGCGGGCCCGCTTTTATGGTGCGGAGATCGTCTCAGCCCTGGAGTACCTGCACTCGCGGGACGTGGTGTACCGTGACATCAAGGTGAGCGTGCCGTCGCCTCCTGGCTGGGCAGGCCGTGCACAGGCCTTCTGCCCGTCTGCTGAGCGTCCCCTTCCATGGAGGGTCTGTCTGTCTTGTCCTTCTCAGAGCTGAGCCTCCCACCCAGGCCCAAGGTGGGTGGTTCCACAGCAGGTGGCCCTGCGTGGGGCCCTTCCAGGCTTCCTGCTGTGCAGCCAGAGGGTGTCAGTTGGTCCAAGCGCTTTAGGAGATGGCCCGGCTGAGCCCACCAACGCCAGACACACGTGTCCCCTGTGAGACAGTCATTCTGCCCTAGGAGCATGCGCGGGAACAGGTGCCTGTGTCTGTCTCAATGTGGACGCACAAGCTCCTGGCGGCACTGTGTGCACTGACCTCAAACTGGAAGCAACCCAAGTGTCCGTTGTCGGAAAGTGGGTGAAAGACATGAAGGTGTATCCAGACAGTGGAAGTCTGCACAGCAGTTCAAGAGGACCAACTACAGCCACACACGATAGCCTGGGCGGGTCTCACGGGCTGAGGCTGAGGGGAAAGCCAGGACAGATGAGGGGAGTCTGCGTCGTTTACAGTGTGTATATATAGAGGTGGAAAAAATGTTAAAAAGCAGAGAAGGAAAGTTCTTTCTGTGTTGGAGGAGGTGGTGGCTAATAACAGGGAAGGGGCACGTGGGGCTCCTAAGGGGCAGGTGGTGGTCTTTATTGACCTGGTGGAGGTTACACAGAGGCCCACTAAAGTGCCCATTTGTGTTAAGTTTAGGAAAAAAGAGGAGAAAGAAAGACAGTGTTCCTTACGTCCAAAGTGTGACAGCCGCAGCCCGCAGTGGGGGAAGCAGTTTGGGCAGGACCTGGCTCCTGTCTCTCCCTGCCCCGCTTTTTACCAGCTCCCTGGGGGCAGGGGGCGCTGGGGAGGTGTCGGGTCTGGCCTCCCCCTGAACCTCGGAGGGCCTAACCCTCTGCTGGGGTGTGACCTCTGGTCCCCCCTGGAGCCCCTGGCACAGCTGCCACTACCCCAGGCCACAGCCTCCTCCAGGGAAGGGCAGGGGTGTGTGGGGTTTCAGGGGTGGCAGGAAACCCTGAGGTACGTTGTATCCCTGACTCACTGGCTTTTCCTACAGCTGGAAAACCTCATGCTGGACAAAGATGGCCACATCAAGATCACTGACTTCGGCCTGTGCAAAGAGGGCGTCAGTGACGGGGCCACCATGAAAACCTTCTGTGGGACCCCTGAATACCTGGCGCCCGAGGTGTCTGGGGCTGGAGGGCCCAGGGGCGTGTGAGGCCAAGGGAGGAGGGGGCCCTCAGCCCTGTGTGTTTCCCCCGCCCAGACCCTCTGAGGGCAGGGCTCCAATTCCTTAGGTGGCCCTCCCAGCCCCGGGCAGGGCCGTGTCCCCCTCGGGCCCCTCTCAGCGCCTTGGCCCCGGGGGATGTGGGCCTGGCCCCTCATCGCCCCCCCTTGCTCAGGTGCTGGAGGACAACGACTACGGCCGGGCGGTGGACTGGTGGGGGCTGGGCGTGGTCATGTACGAGATGATGTGCGGCCGCCTGCCCTTCTACAACCAGGACCACGAGCGCCTCTTCGAGCTCATCCTCATGGAGGAGATCCGCTTCCCGCGCACGCTCAGCCCTGAGGCCAAGTCCCTGCTTGCTGGGCTGCTTAAGAAGGACCCCAAGCAGAGGTGAGGGCTGGCGTCTGCCCTGCCCAGCCCAGTGTCACCTGCTGCCACTTCCCTCGGCCTGGAGGGGGCAGCGCCCACAGGTGCACTCGCCCGTGGGGTGCTTGATGTGTGTTGATCGTCCCCACAGCTGGCACTTAGGGAGCACTCCCTTGCCTAGGCCTGTGCTTAGCCCTCTGGCCTCCCTGCCTTGTTTCATGGCGACACTGAGGAACAGGGTGGCCCTGTACCCAGCCTAGGGTGGCAGAGCCAGGATGTGAAGCGGCCGTCTGCCAAGCCCACCCTCTCAGCTCGCAGGATGTGACCCTGGGCACAGGAGCTCCCTCCCTGAGCCTCAGATTCCTCCTCTGTGAGGTGGTGGTCTGTGGCGGGACAGAATCATTAAAGGTTGTTCAGGGCCTGCACCGAAAGCCCGTCTCCCAGGCCCTGGCTGCCCCGGGAGGCGGGTGCTGATGGCCGTCTCTGCCCAGGCTCGGCGGGGGGCCCAGTGATGCCACGGAGGTCATGGAGCACAGGTTCTTCCTCAGTATCAACTGGCAGGACGTGGTGCAGAAGAAGGTGAGCCCACTGCCTGCCTGCTCCCTGCGGGAGCCCGGCCGCTCCTGGGGGACCTTGGCTGGGGCCTCCGCTTCTCAGGGACCTGAGCCTGGACTCGTCTCCTCCACAGCTCCTGCCACCCTTCAAACCTCAGGTCACATCTGAGGTTGACACAAGGTACTTTGACGACGAGTTCACCGCCCAGTCCATCACAATCACACCCCCGGACCGCTGTGAGTGTCTGAGGCCCCCTCTCCCCGTGGGCCTGGCTGGGCGGTGGAGGGGTGGGGTCTGCTCTTGGCCCAGTTCTCCAGGAGGAAGCTCACAGGTCCCCCTCCGTGTCTGGGCATTTTACCCTGCAGTATGTTCGCCAGGGCTTTCGCCGTTGGCCCACCGGTGGACCTGGTGAGGGTCACCAGGAGCCCCTGGCCGCAGCACTCGGGGGAGAGGTCTGGGCAGGAGGCACTTGAGGAGCCATCAGTGCCCATAGTTGTCTCCCAAGTTGCTCAGGTCTTTGGGGCTGGATGGGTTCAGTGATTCTGTAGCTGTTTGAGTTCTTACTCTCACCTGCCCGGTGCTGGAGACACAGCCGTGACGAGACAGCCCTGGGTCCTGCCCTCAGGGAGCTCAGAGTCCACGTTGGGTGACAGCCCAGAGTGATCAGGCCTGTGGTATTAGAAGTACAGGGTCTGGAGAAGCTCAGAGGAAATGCCTGACTTGGCCTGTGAGTCAGGGAGGGCTTCCTGGAGAAGGAGACATGGCAGCTGAGACTTGCTCTTGGCAGAAGGAGTGGCATACGGGACTCCCAGAAATGGGAGCATTGCAGAGGTCAGAATAGATGGGGGATGGGCGAGGGCATCAGGGCCAGAGCAGGAGGATATCGGGGGCCACTGGAGGAGTACGGATGTGTTGCACGGGGAGCCATGGAAGGGTCTTGGGCAGAGGAGGGAAGGGTTGCATCAGGGCTTTAGCAAGTACCCCCGCCTCGGCTGCATGTGGAGGGGAGGATTGCTGGGGGTAGGAGTGGCGCCCAGGGCAGGGGCTGGGCCATAGAAGTCTGGGCTGGACCCCGGTGTGGCCTGGGGCAGAGGAGCTGGGGGGAGCTCGGGAGGCTGAGTGAGCAGGCGGTGGGGCCTGTGGGCCAGGGCTCTGGCCCAGGGTGGAGCTGTGGCTGAGAGGAAACCCCTGAGCCTCGGTCCGGTGGTCCCCGTTCTCGTTCTTGGGGATAGCGCGCCAGCTGGGGGTTGCACTGTGGTCTGGCTGCAGCCCTTCCTGGGGCTGGGTGGGGTGCCCGGGCCCCCTGCAGACCGCTTCTCCCCAATCCACCTCCACCGACCCCCGCAGATGACAGCCTGGGCTTACTCGAACTGGACCAGCGGACCCACTTCCCCCAGTTCTCCTATTCGGCCAGCATCCGAGAGTGAGCAGAGTGAGCTGCCTGCCGCCGCTGCCACTGCCACAGGACGCACGTGCGGCTGCCGTCACCACCGGGTTGGGGGGGGGGGGCTTTTTTTTTAAACTTTTTATTTTGCCTTCTTTGTTTGTGTCCCCATCCCTCACCTTCTGACCCCCATTTCCAGTTTTTTCTTCAGCCCTCTGCCAAACTCACCTCAGTGGTCCTAGTGGCCCTGCCTACAGGATCCTATCCTGCCCTCACCTTTGTGCCCAGACCAGGATTTGGGAGACTCTCCACTGCCTGCCCCAGGACCAGGCCTTTGGGCGGTTGGAGAGATGCCGGTTTTTAATCAACATAAAGCCCCAGTGAGGGGCGAAGCATGGAGCCGTGGGGCCCACCTGAATTTCTGGCTGGGGCACCCATGGGGCAGCCCTGCCTCTGGGTTGCTGCTTCTGTCAGAGGCTGCCTTGTGGTGGGCCACCCGGTGGACAGCGCCCTGGTGCTGCCTTCCCTGCCCTGTCGTTAGGCGCGGAGTGGCCTGGCGTGGGGCAATCCAGCCTCCTTCTCCCATGGGGGCGGAAAAGCAATAATGTCCAGGGATCGGAGGTGCGGGAGTAGGTGAGGGCCTTTGGAAGCCGCATGCAGGATTGGGGGTTCAGGACTCCCTCGTGAGGAGGGGGCCTGCTCTACCCCGTGGGGAACCGGGAGGGGGCCCAGGGGATGGGCGCTGCCTCCTGGCCCTGTCTTCCCCCATCCCCTAAGCTGCTCTTCTGACCCTGGGGATGAGGCAGGAGGAGCATCTGGGGGCTGGCTTCCCCACCCACCAGCCCTGTTCCTTACCTCCTGCTGGAGCCCGGGCCTGGCCCCGCCCCTTCTGAGGATGGGGGCCGGGATCTCCCCCTTCTCTCTGCCTGGGGTGGAGGGGCGCCAGCCTCGGCTGTTACACATCTCGCACCGAGACAGTATTGGGCCCGGTGGACTTGGGTCGAAGAGTGGGTGGGGCTGGGTGTCTGGTACGAACCGAGGTAGGGGCCTCTGAGAAGGGAGGCTCCGGGCCACCTCACTCCTTCCCCCTCTCCGGGCCCCGCGTTCTGCAGCCTTAAGGTGAACGTGTCAGTGCTGTGGGCACTCAACGTGCGTGCCTCAGGCTGTGTGTGTCTGTGGGCGTGCCTGTGCATCTGGGATGCAGATGCACGTGGGGTGTGTGTGTGTGCATGTGTGTTGGGTATGTGTGTGCGAGGGCAAGTGAGTCCCGGCCTCGAGTGTGCGTGCTGTGTGTGGGCTTGGGCCCCGCCCCTGGCTCAAGCATTTCAACCCGAGGGGGAGGGGTGCTAGCCTAGCAGGGGAGCCACACCTGAGGTCCACCTATTGCCCTGTCCCCCCTGCCCCGTTCCCCCCAGCATCTCTGGGGTTTGGGATTTAGTTTCTGTGGTTTTGATCACCTCAGCCCACCTTCTGTAGGTAGGTCACAGAGAGACATTCTGGGGTGGGGTGGGGGGTTGGTTTGGGTGGGTGGGTTCTGACTTTTCCTGTCTGTGTGTGTATGTCCTTAACCTGACAGTTCTCCCTCCTCCCACCGGCCTGTCTGCATCCCTCGTGTTTGTACGGTACAAGCAATAAAGACACTCATTTCAGCCTGGGGCCCAACCCCCGGGCCTTTCCTTGCTTCCGGAGTCTGGCCCCGGGCAGCAGCTGCCTGCGGCTCCCGTCCTTCTGGCCCCAGGGCCTGGGAGCCACGAGGAGGGGGGGAGGTGTGCGCAAGCTCAGGGTGGAGGGTGGGGGCCGCTGGGCGGAAGCTGCCCAAGAGTTTGGGGAAGGCGCCTGGGCGGGGGGTACAGAGGACAGAGACCATTGCAGTCCCTCGGAAGCTGCTTGGGAAAAAAGAGGTGGGGTGGAGAGATGGGGGTGGAAGGGGTGCGTGGTGTCGCTGGGCCCTGGAGTGGGTGTGGGAGGGAGAGGACTCATTTCCTGTGGCCCTTGAGCCCTGGAAGGGGGCACTGCCTGCTCACCCCATCTTACCTATGGCCCCCAATTCTGATACACAACCCTTGGTGGATCAATGGGATGTGTGGTGGCGGTCGGCTGGGAGCACCTCAGGTTGGGTTACAGCCTTCACAGCTCTGGGACCCCTCTGGCACCTGTCCCTTTAATCCTGGAGTCACCATGCTTGAGTCACTCCTCTCAGACCCCAGGGCCGGGGCTGCCCCTGCGGAGCCCCGGCACAGGTGAATTTAACGTCAGATTTTGCCGGAAGGTGTAGGCCTTCACACACACGGAGGCTTTGAGATTGTAAATGGGGGTAGAGGAAAAGTCAGATGCTACAACCAAGACTCAAGGCATTTTTTTTGTTTTCTAACTTCATATGGACTTTATTATGAATTGAGTTACAAAAGTATGTCCTGGTGGTCATATGATAAACGTCAGAGAGGCTTATGAAGAAAAGCCTTTTAAAAGCAACTATACTCCAATAAAAATTAATTGCAAAGAAAAGCCTTTTACTCTTCCCTCTTGTCCAGCCCCTGGAGGTGACCGGTGCTAGATTTTCTTGTCACACCACACTGTCACTCAGACCTTCGTGTGGGTCCACCCCCGTATCTACCTCAGCCAGTTAGTGGTTGTCTTAACAGTCCACGGAGGCCTCCCACGGGTTCCTCAGCTGCTGCCCTCAGTTGAATGTATATCTGTAGCTGTAGTGGTGCTTCTGTTTTCGGTAGGAGAAGTTTTCCCAAATAGGGAGTTTTAGAGGGGAGTGTTTTAATAAATTCTACCAATTAGGAAAATTAAATTTTGACTAGATCTGTCTTTTGTCATGTGCATTTAGACAGTTTCACAAGTTTTGTAAAAGGAGGAGGAAACTCAAAACTGCCCCCAGGCCTTGAGTGGGTCATTCTGGTCCTCATGTTACCCCTGTGCCAGTGGACACAGTGCCGTGAAAGGCTGTCCCTCTGTCTGCATAACTCTTTCCTCCCAGCTGAGGTCGTCGAGCTGCTGGGCTCTATACTGCTGCATCTTCCCTCTCCCCCCCCCCGCCAGCATATGTACATCAGTAGGCTTGCTGGGTCATTGGTAGGAATGAGATCCTCCTCTCTGAGCCACCCTTCTGCATTTGGGGGGACTCCTCGTGGACACTTGTCATGCCTCCAGCCGCTTCACGAGCTTCCTCTGCTTTCTCGGCTTGGATGTGCCTCAACCGACTCAGCTGCCCCCTGTCGACAAGAATCCACTTGGCTCCCAGTTTGTTTGCGGCCACCAGCAGTGCTGTAATAAACCTTTGACAGTGTAAAATCCATCTTACCGCGCTTGTGCTTTTTAAGTTTTTGTGGCCTACATTCTGGAGTTGCTGTATTTTAATACATGCCAGATAGCTTTCCCCAAAAGTGTAGCGATTCACATATTTTTAACTTTAATTTTGAGATAATTGCAGACTCGTTGAAAACTTTGAAACTTTAAAAATAGTACCACAGTGATTCTAGGACTGGAGCAGAAAATGTACAAGATGAACCCGAACATCTTGTGCCCGAAAATAAGGACCTACTAGAACCAAACCATACCGTCACTGACGGGGCGTTGAAGGGACACAGGAGCCAATGGGAAAGAGCCCCCAGTGGCCACAGCTGAAAGCAATTTGAGCGACAATAAATAGCATAGTATTGGGTTATACCCAAGGGGTAAAATAAATGAGTCTGTGCTGATATAAATGACAAATGGTGAGAACAGACATATCTGTACAGAATTCCAGATAATACCTGTAAATAGTCTGCCTTCAAAGAGGGGAAACATGGCCCCCACTCCTTTGGTATGGACTGCAAAGTGACTTGCTTCCAAAGAGTACAGTATGGAAAGGGGGGAAGGCAACTGTTTAGTGGAGAAAGTGGAGCTGCATCAGGCAGGTGGTCAAGGTCAACGTCAAGTGGTGAATCATGTCGGCAATGTGTACCTCCTATGGGAGGCGATTAGATGATACTTTACCTCTGGGGTCTTCCTGAAACATACACTCTCAGTCTAATAAAGAGAAAACACGCATCAGGAAAATTCCAGCTGAGGGATGTTCTGCACAAGACCCGACCACTGGTTCTCAGAACTGTCAAGGTTGTTCAAAACAAGGAGAACCTGAGAAGCTGTCACAGCCGAGAGACGCCTTAGGAAGCATGAAGACTAAATGTAATGTGGTGTCCTGAATGGGGTCCTGGGACAGAGAAGACATTAGGTAAAAAGTCAGGAAATGTGAATAGTGCGTGGACTTGAATAATACTATGTCCCTATTGGTTCATTAAATTGTGACAAGACCACACTAAAATGTTAATAGGGGAAACTGCGTCTGGGTATATGGGGACTCTGTCCTCTCTTTGCAACTTTCCATAAATCTCCAAAATTAATTTTTAAAAAGTACGAAACATTTTCATCTACCCTTGACGCAGGTTCTCCGTGATCTGCTACACTGATTTTATCCCCCCGCCCCGATATTTATGTATCTGTCCCCAAACAAGACCATTCTCTTACATAATCACGGTCCAATTATCAAGGTCAGGAAATTAACATTGATACAATGCTTTTCTCTTGGACTTTGATCAGATTTTACTGATAGTCACATTAATGTCCCCAAATACAAAAGAAAAGTCCTGGCTAATGACTCAGTCCAGGCTCACACGTTGCATTCAGTTGTCTGGTTTGAAGCTTACAGGGCAGTTATTTTGCAGAATGCTCCTCAGAGTTTGTTGCCTGATGTTTCCTTGTGGTTATATGTAAGCTGTTTTTGAAAGGAATTCCCCAAAATGAGATGCCCCTCTCAGTGCATCCTATCAGGAGGCACATGAGGTGATCTGTCCTATTCCTGGTGATGACTTTGATTCCTTGGTTAAGGTGGCGTCTGTCAGATTTCTCCTCTGTAAAGTTACTACTTTCCCTTTGTAGTTATTTCGTACAGGCATATCTCATTTTATTGTGTTTTGCTTTATTGCACTTGGCAGATACGGCATGTTTTACAAATTGAAGGTTCGTGGTAACCCTGTATTGTCAGATGATGGTTAGCGAGTTTTTTGTTTTTCTTTTGTTGTTTTGTGTGTGTGTGTGATATTTTTCAATAAAGCATTTTAAAATGAAGGTATGCACATTGTTTCTTTAGACATAATACAATTGCACACTTAATAGACTACAGTATAGTGTACACAACTTGTATGTGCACTGGGAAACCAAAAAAATGTGTGTGACTCACTTTATTGTGATATTTGCTTTACTGGGGTGGTCTGGAACCAAACCTGCACTGTCTCTGAGGTCTGCCTGTACTGTGTAGAGATACTCTGAGCATATAAATATCCAGGTTCTCATCAGGGGTTCAGGCAAAGGGAACAGCAAGTGCAAAGGTCCTGAGGCAGGCAGGTGTCTGATGTGTTTGGGGAACATAAAGAAGACAGGGTATTTCAGAAAGACTGAGGAATGGGGAGAGTAGAAGGAAATGAGTTTAGAGAGGTAACAATGTGCCCAAAGGACCTTGTGCTGAAGGTAAGGAGTTTGTTTTATTTTAAGTATGACAGAAGGCCAGTGGTCCGGGATCTCACACTCTTCTCTCTGCTCACTTTTCCAGCCTCACTGCCCTCGCAATGCCTGAAAATAGCAAGCTCTCCTACCTCAGGGCCTTTGCTCCTGCTGTTCACTCCACCCGGGATATTCTCCCCTCTCTTTGTGTTTCTGGCTCCTCCTCTTACAGGTTTCAGTTTCAACATCACCTCCTCAAAGAGGCCCTTCCAGATCATTTAAAAATTACATCCAGGGCTTCCCTGGTGGCGCAGTGGTTGAGAGTCCGCCTGCCGATGCAGGGGACACGGGTTCGTGCCCCGGTCCGGGAAGATCCCACATGCCGTGGAGCGGCTGGGCCCGTGAGCCGTGGCCGCTGAGCCTGCGCGTCCGGAGACTGTGCTCCGCAATGGGAGAGGCCACAACAGTGAGAGGCCCGCGTACCGCAAAAAAATAATAATAATAATAAATTTAAAAAAATAAAAATTACATCCAGCCTGTTCATTCATTCAACAAACGTTTGAGTACCGACTATGTGCTAAGCCCTGTTCTAGGCACTGAGAATACAGCAATGAAGAACAAACAAAAAACTAGATAAGCCCTGCCCTCATGGGGTTCACATTCTAGTCAGGAGGGAGACAATAAATAAAGCAGAAGGGCTAAGAAGAGAATAAGTGCATCGAAAGAATGGGAACAGGAAATGCTTAGGATGGCACTTTTTATGGAGAAGGTAACATCTGAGTAAACACTTTACAGGAAATGAAGGATCTCTGACAGAAGAGGTTCCACGCAGAGGGAATAGCCAGTGCAAAGGCCCCGAGGTAGGACTGTGCCTGGTGTGGGTGAGGATGAGCCAGGAGGCCAGTGTGGTGGGAGAGGAATGAGTGAGGGGGATAGGAGATGAGCTCAAAGGTGTGTTTGGGATGGGAAGCTAATATAGGGCCGCTTGGACTTTCCACTTGAGGGATATGGGAGCCACATGTTCTGAAGAGAGGCAGAGTGTGATCTGACTTATTAGGTGTCACAGGGTCATTTCCAACTGCATGTGGGTAGCAGACTATAGAGGATGGGTACAGGGAGAGCAGTAAAGAGGCCGCTGCACTAGTCCAGACCGATCGCCGGTCTTGTGCCGGTCACCTCCACAGTAGGCTGTGTGGGCTTGGTAAAGGCAGCGACCACAGGTGGTTTGCTCATCCCTGAATACCCACTACAGGGGACAGAGGCCCTCTATTAATATTTGTTATGTGATTTTATAGCTCCCATGCCTTGAGCTTTAACTGTATTAATCCCTGTGCTGGACACTTAAACCATCTTACAAATTCCTCAGGATAACTCTGTCGGCTAAGTTTTCAAATCCTTACTTTATAGGTCAGGAGAGTGAGGCTCAGAGGGCCTGCGTCAGTCATATAGTAAGTAGCAGGAAGAGGATTTGATCCAGCTGTCTGACCTAGAAGGTTTGGAGGGTGCAGAGCCAGCCCGCGTAGCATTCGCCATTGCCTGTGCGCCTGCCCAGGTGAGGCGTGCTCAGCGCGCATGCGCCCAGGCGCATTTAAAGCGCCCACCGCCGGTCCTCAGCTCCAGCGGGAAGAGGCGGGAGTTCGGCTTGGCCCTTGACTCCAGCCTGAAGGATGCTGGTGAGATACAGGAGCCAGGTTCCCACCTCCTGGCTTGGGCCTTTCTCCAGGCCCTGACCCCACCCCCTCTCCCTTGCAGAGTCCAACTGCCCACCTCGATCCCGAGCCTCGGAGCACCCCAGTCCCCGACGGCGTCCCCGCGGGCAGGAGGGCCTCCCCAGGATGCCCGGAGAGGCCCCCCGGGCCGTGCGCGCCGCCGGGGCTGGAGGAGGCTCTGAGCGCGCTGGGGCTGGAGGGAGAACGTGAGTACGCCGGGGATATCTTCGCCGAAGTCATGGTGAGTGGGACCGGGGCGGGACACTCGTGGACCAGCGGGCTTTGGGCAACTCTGGCGCCGCCCACATCCCTGGAGGGCGGCAGAGGCTGTCGGGTTAGAGGAAGCCAAAGCTGACTCGCTCGCCCAACGCCCACTCAGCAAGCATTCCCTAACTCCCACCTCGCCAGCCTCTCACCTCGCTTCCCACCCGACTTTGCAGCTTTTACACCACTGCCATCCACAACTTGGCTTTTCTCTCGCACTGTTACCTGTGTGGTTTCCACTGCCGGGAATGCCCTTTCCCATCTTCCCCAGGCTGTCTGCAGCCCCTCCTTTGGTATTGCATAACCTCTCGTACTTGTCCCTCACATTTACTCACTTACCAACTATTTAGCGAGTTATAACAAATGTTTCTGAGCATGTTCTAGGCACTGGGGATGCTGCGATGGACAACATGAGATAGTCTGTCCTCACTGTGGGGAGACAAACAAATGCGGGTGATAATTTCAGAAGGGCCACAAAAACCAAACACAGGCCACGGTGGTCCACAGTTAACTGTCTGAGACAGGCACTGCCAGAAGAAATACTGAAGGGATGTGTTTATTTAACAAACATCTTGTGAGCATCTCTCCTGGGTCAGGGTCTCTGTTAGGAACCAAGACACAGCTGTGATCTGAACAGAAATCCCTGCCCTCGTGGTGCCAGCAGTCTAGTGGGGCAAAAAGACAAAACATTCAAGGAAACACAGGGTATCTCCAGACTGAAATACTATGAAGAAAATAAAGCAATGAGATAGAGATGATGGCATGCAAGGAAAAGTATAGAAAAAGTCAGGGAAATTTTAGCTGAGACTGGAATGACCGAGAAGTCAGCAATGCAAGGAGTGGGGAATGACCATTTCAGCTGGAGGGAATGGCCGGTACATAAGTGCAAAGGTCCTGAGGTACGAATGAGCTTGGCATAGTCTAGGGCCAAAAGAACGCTGGAGCAGGAGTGTGGGTTGTGAGGGGAGAGAGGGAAGAGGTGATGTTGGAGCAGGGCCTGAGAGAGTCTGAGAGCAATTGGGATTTTCTCCTAAGGGTACTGAAAGCCAAGGAAGGGTTTTAAGCAGGGGAGTTCCTTGGTCAGATTTATACTTTAGAAAGACCCTCTGGGTGCTCTGAGGAGGATGGGTTGAGGCTTGGTGACTAAGATTGGAGTCTGGGAACCCGGGAGGAGATGCTCAGGAAGTCCTGTGGCCATGGGGGCTAGACTGGAGAGATGGAAAGTGAGGCGTCCAGGGTTCTAGATGGGGACACGGAAGAGCATATTCGGAGGGGACGTCGGAAGCCAGTTGGTGTGTGGCACTCGGGACATCCAACTGGTGCGAGGAGATTGCTGCACCCAGGGCTGGAGACCGGGAGAGAAGCCGAGGCACAGGTGAGGAGAGTGAGGCCGTTCCTGCCCGACCCCAGGTGTGCCGCGCGCTGCCCCGGAGGGCGCTGCCCCGCACCGTGACCCCGGAGATGCGCGCGCTAGTGGTGGACTGGCTAGTGCAGGTTCACGTACGTAATGGGGAGGGAGAAAGGGCTGGGCCTGCGTAGCATCCTAGAACCATGGTGATTACCTGCGCCTCTCCCCAGGAGTACCTGGGCCTGGCGGGGGACACGCTCTACCTGGCCGTGCACCTGCTCGATTCCTACCTAGGCGCGGGCCGAGTGCGCCTACACCGCCTGCAGCTGCTGGGCGTGGCCTGCCTGTTCGTGGCGTGCAAAATGGAAGAGTGCGTGCTTCCAGAGGTACTCCCGGGGCGGGGCTTGGGAGGGTGGAGCCCTTCCTCGCCGCATCACAGATTAAATGCCTACTGTGTGCCAAGCGAGCACTTTACCTTCTCTTGGAATCCCAGCATGTCTGCCTGTGGTAGAGGCTACCAGTGTGTCCCTTTAACAGAGGAAGAGACTGAGGCCCAGAGAGAGGAAGACATTTGCCCAAAGGCACATTTGGGACTTGAACTCAGTCTTGAATAGTTAGAGTTTTTATCGTCCTTTTTTTTTTTTTTGCGGTACGCGGGCCTCTCACTGTTGTGGCCTCTCCCATTGCGGAGCACAGGCTCCGGACGCGCAGGCTCAGCGGCCATGGCTCACGGGCCCAGCCGCTCCGCGGCATGTGGGATCCTCCCGGACCGGGGCACGAAGCCGTGTCCCCCGCATCGGCAGGCGGACTGTCAACCACTGCGCCACGAGGGAAGCCCCTATAGTCCTTCTTGAGTAGTTATAGTTAACATGCATAAACTCAGTGCCGTATCAGAACTGCCTGGTGAAGTAGGGAGTAACATCTCCGTTTTATGGATGAAGAAACTGAATCTTAGAGAGCTTCAGTGGATGTCCATGTCACACAGAGAGTAAATGGTAAGGTTTGAGCTCGGGAACCAAGTCTATCTGACTCTGAAGCCTCTGCTTCCCACGATTTCCAGACAACAAATCAATGGCCCCATTTTACAGACCAGGAAACTGAGGTACAGCACAGGGACTGAACCGATCCCAGGAGCTCAAGGGCAGGGAGTAACGAGCCGGGGTTCAAGATTCCTCCACCTCTTTCCCCCCAATTCCCAGCCCGCCTCCCTCTGCCTCCTGGGCGATGGCTCCTTCTCGCGGGCCGAGCTTCTGTGCGCGGAGCGCCGCATCCTGAGCCGCTTGGATTTCCGGCTGCACCACCCGGGCCCGCTACTTTGCCTCGGGCTACTTGCTGCGCTGGCCCGGAGCGGCCCCCAGGTGCGCGGGGCAGGGGCGTGACCTGCGCGGCTAGGGGCGTGGCCGGCACGGGAAGGGGCGTGACTTGATTGCTCCCCGCCACAATGGCAGGTGTTGCTACTTGCCACTTACTTCTTGGAGCTGTCTCTGCTGGAGGCCGAGGCAGCAGGATGGGAGCCGGGTCGCCGTGCCGCTGCAGCACTGAGCCTGGCACACCGGGTGCTCCACGGGGCGGGTTCCGGGCCCGAGCCGGCGCTTTACAGGTATGGCCGCGGCGGAGGTTCTCTGTGGCTTCAGGGCCTACCTTCTTGGTCGCCGTCTTTCCCGTCTCAGAGAATGTGAGACAATTAGGTGTGTGTGCGGGGGGCTGGGGGCTGGGGTGGGGCTAGACTTGTTTGCTGGGTGCGAGAGAGAATGGGGTGTCTGCCTCGTCTGGGGGGTCCCATTTGCTTTTCTCTGGGGGTGTCTGAGAGACTGGGGTGTTTGTTCAGATGTGGGGGCCCTTAACCTTGCCCCAGGGTGAAAAATAGGATCTCCTCAGGCCCAGAAGATGCTCTAGCTGCGTTCCAGGGTTGAGAACGAGAGGTCTGCCAGCCTCGAGTCCCTTAGCTCCCTTCCTGGCCACGAATTGGTGTCCCTTTAGCTGCTGGAGTCCCTCATCTCCTTGTTAACCACGCCACCGCGGGGCAGGGTGAATCATCTTTTCCTCCAGCCCGTGCCCTAGGGTAGAGCTGGATGTCTGTCCGCCCATCCTCAGCCCCAGTCCTTCCCTCTCCGCGGGTCCTGGCTCTCCCATAGCCGCGCTCTGAGGGAAAAGTAGGGGGTCTGCCCCTCGTCAGCGCCCTCCAGTCACTCTAGATGATGGACCGCGTGTCCGACCTCGAGAGAACTCCTGAGAAGTCCTCGGGGACCCAAGTCAGCTTGTCTTCTCAGCCTCGAGCCCCAAGCTCCGAGGACAGGTCGTCTCCTATTCCCCGCTACCCCTGCCTCATCTCTGTTTCTCCGTCTCTCCGCCGCAGCCGGGCGGAGCTGGGCGCGGTCGAGCCGTGCATGGTCCGCGCCGCGCTCCGAGGCCCTGCGCCCGGCCTCGCCGCCATCTTCCTCAAGTACGCGCGGCCCCAACGCCAGGGCACCAGCCTCGTCGCCGCCCGCCTGCTCCGCCACCCCCCGGCCGGGCCTCCCTGAGCCCCGAGACCCCAGCAAAAAAAGACTCTCTTTGTGCGTCTGTCTCCCACTTCAATAAAAGAGTTTTTTATTCCGAGCGCTCTCTATCCTCAGTGGTCGAATTCTGGCCCCTCTGTCGCTTTTGATTGGTCACTTCCCGGGCTTCTCACCCATCTGATTGGATGTTCTCACCAAGTCCCTTAATGGCTGCTGGGAGACGCGATGACAATTCTGGACTCCGCCGCCAGGGGGCAGTGGCGGGCTTCCGCAAGCACCGCTGAGCGGGACAAAACGGGGATCCCTAACGCAAACGCTTGCGGGAGTTAGGGATGCTGAGAGGAAAATCGCAATGCAAGCGAAGGAAACTCGGTCTTCGGGTTGGGGAGAAGCTAGGAGCAATGGCGACCGTGAGAAACTGAGAATGCCTGTCCTAGTCATGAGGAATGCTAGCTACCTTGATGTTGCCAGATTTTCAGATTTTGTTCACGAAGGAAGCTGAAAATCTGTGATTCCATAAATATCTCTGCTCTTCTAATGCTGGCAACTAATTCAATATTTTTAACGGTTGCACAAATCTAACACATTACATATACTGGCCTGTGAGGGTCATCAGTTTGCGATAGTATGGGCCTTTGATGGCAAGAGTTTGTTAAATGGGATGTGATTTACTTAACCTCTGAAGTGCCACAGTGTCGGTAGGTATAATATAATACCGACCTCTTGGTGGTGTGATGAGGACGTGAGTTAACATAAACCTAAAGCTTTAGGACCGTGTCTGACACTTAGTAGGTGTTGCGAATGTGCTAGCATTGCATCTTAGCAGGATTGTGAGGTACAGTTGTCCCCTGTTTCTACCGAGCCCCTAGCACCTAGCCATTTGGTAGGTGTTCAGAAAATAATTGTTATGAATCAGTGGGTTTCCAAGGTTTTAATTAAAACAAAAACATGCCCGAGGTGCAGAAAGGTGACCAATGCTGTTCTGGAATCCAATCTCGGGAATATTAGACTCTTAACCAAGCCTGGGTTTGGAGGTGCAGAGAGGAGGAAGTTTTCACCACTGAGGTGTTCAAGTTTGGAGGATTGGGGATCAGGGAGAGACTCAGCAAAGTACAATAAAATATAGAAGCAGATACTGCAGTTGGGATGAAAGGTGTCATGTTCAGGTTTGGGCCTGTTGGGTGGGAACTGCCATGGGACCTCCGGGGGAAGGATGTGCAGTGGGAGGGGGAGGGGACAGTGGAAATGCAGGCTTGGTGCTTGGGAATGAGACTCCAGCTAGGGTCTTGGGTGTGTGTGTGTGGGGGGGGGGTAATGGTGCTAATACATAGTTACTCATTTATTCAACTATATGTGGATGCCGACTCAGCGTCAGGCACTTACGACCACATATCTCAGTCTCATGGACGATAAGAGACACTGGCTGTTATTTGCCCATTACTGTACCAGGCCCTGTGCTTTACCTGCATAATATAATTCAGTTCCTACAGCTACTCTGAAGTAAGCTCACTTGTTACCTCCCTGTTACACAGAAGGAAGGTGGAGGAAGACCAAGGAGCTTGGCCAAGGTCCCACCCCTGAGTAAGCGGCTAAGGAGTGTTGAAGGACAATCATTCACCCTCAGTTTTTCTCTCGAAAGCCTCTCATGTATTTCCTTCTCTACACTCTTTTATTATTGTGTTCCTCACTCTGGGCTGTCACTTGACTGCTTTCCCACTGGTTTTCCTACCCAGACAGTGAGCTCAATAAGGGCAAGAAGCAGATCTCTCTTGTTCATCGAGTTCTCCCCTCTTCCAGGAAGTCTTCACTCACCACCTCAGCCTATGCTGGGTACCTCCTCTGGGCCGTCAGAGCCTGTTGTGCTTCCCGCGTCCCAGCCCCGACCCCCCTGCCTGTACTTCCCAGGCTAGCCCACTCTGGGCTGCCACTGTCTGTCTCCCCCACTTCCCTAGGGACCCAGTGAGGGTAGAATCTGAGGCTCTCTCAGTCCCTGCTATGTCCCAGCATCACCCAGCCCCAGAGTTGGGCACAGAAAGATATCAGTGAATATTTGTTTGTTGCATAGATAAATGAATGGGTTCCAAAGTTGCTATCATAGTCCCATGTTACTGATGAGGATACAGAGTTCCAGGTAATTCAGGTGATTTATCTAAGTCATACAACTAGTGAGAAAATAAGCAGGTATTTGAATCTGGGCAGCTTGCATCCATAGCCTGTGTTCTTATCCAATATGCCAAATGCCTAGCGGTCTGAAAACCAGCCTTCCACGAGGTTGTTATCTTCCTGCTCTTTCTCCCAGACTTGTTCTTTCCTTCTAGAAAGGTTTAGGAGCTTTGGGCATGGGAGAGGAGAGCAAGCAGGAGGATTGGGAGGGTAAGGGGAGTGCGAAGAAGGGATTTGAAGGAGACAGTGGGGAAGTCTTGAGGGGTTTCTCTAGACCCATAGGGGGCAGCCGGAGTCGGCTACCGGAGGTGCGGGGGCGGAGAAAGAATGGGGACCAGCCCCGCGGGGGGGCGATGCGGTAGCTGCAGCGGCGGCCGCAGGAGTTTCCCACAATGCAGCGCGGCGCGCTGTCCCCGGTGCTGATGCTCAGCGCTGCCCCGGAGCCTCCGCCGTGCCCGCCTCCCGCCCTTTCCCCGCCGGGCCCCAGCCCCCGCCATGGGTCGGCTCGGTCCAGTCCTGCCCCAGAGCCGTCGGGGGGCCTGGGTGCGGCTCTCGACAGCAGCCTGCGGGCCGCCGTGGCGTTTAAGGCGGAGGGTCAGCGCTGCTACCGAGAGAAGAAGTTCCGAGAAGCCATCGGCAAGTATCATCGGGCACTGCTGCAACTGAAGGCGGCGCAGGGGGCCCGCCCTGGAGGCCTGCCCGCTCCCGCCCCCGCCCCCGGGCCCGCCACCAGCCAAGGGCCAGCCCGCCTCAGCGAGGAGCAGCGGCGCCTGGTGGAGAACACGGAGGTGGAATGTTATGACTCTCTCACTGGTACGGGGCCGTCGGGGAGCGCAGAGGGTGCATATGTGAGAGGGGTGGGACGTGAGAGGCACTAGTCAAGCCTTGGGGGGGCGGCTGGAGGCTTCAAGCGGCTAGGGCTGGGGTCTGTGGTGGGAGACCTCAGAACTTGATCAGGAAGAGGGGTTGGGAGTCTAGGGGACCACAGGGAATGGAAGGAGCTGGGATGCAGGAAATGGGCTTTGGGCTGCGACCTGCGAACCTCAGGTGAGAAAAACCTACCTTGGATGAGCCATTCAAGGACCCGTCCCTCACCTCTGAGATCACCCTTAGTACTCTCCCCTACAGACACCTCCCAGCTAAGCACCTGTGAGCCCCTGTCTGTGTTTTTCGCGCCTTCTAGCGGCGGTGCAGATTGATTCTGTCTTGATTGGTCAGAAGCTTGGCGGCCCCCGGTGGCCTGAGCAATCCCTTAGGCCGGGTTCAGCCGTGGGAAAGGGAAGGGGTCCTCCGCAGCCTGAAGGCCAGGCTCCTTGCGGTCAGGTGAGGCCTGGGGTGTCGACAGGCTCTGCGAGTGTCGGTCGTGGTGCCCCCGCAGCCTGCCTGCTGCAGTCGGAGCTGGTGAACTACGAGCGGGTGCGCGAGTACTGTCTCAAGGTGCTGGAGAAGCAGCAGGGCAACTTCAAGGCGACCTACCGCGCCGGCATTGCCTTCTACCACCTGGGCGACTATGCACGTGCTTTGCGCTACCTGCAGGAGGCCCGCAGCCGCGAACCCACAGGTGAGGGGGCGGGGAGGGAGCAGGGAAAGGGGCTAGAGAGGAGGAAACAAGGGCAGGAGGATCAGGGCAGAGCTGCTTCAATGAATGCTGTACCCCTCACCCCACGTCCGGCCTCCACCCATCTACTCCTTGCACACCCACTCCTCCACTCACCTGCCGTTCGTTCGCGCCCACTCACCCCTCGTTCCTCTGGCGTTCACCCAACCACCTCTCATCTGTTCCGTCCTGAGCCCGTCCTGCTGCTTCCCATTTACCTACTCAGCCACTTCCCTGGCCACTCACAACCCCCTCCCCCATCGCCATTTTCCCCTCCCCCTGAATTAATTCATCTGCTCACTAACCTGTTCACACACTCACCTATTCTTTCACCTGTTTCCCGGCAGTGCCAGGAGACTGGCAGGGGGCGGGGTTGGCAGAACTGGAGGCTTGTCCCTTGCCCTGTGGGAGCTCATAGGGTGTGTGTGCGGTGGGGTGGCGGCAGACACAATACTCAGTTCTGTCTTAGGAGCCACTGCAGAGGGAGCACAGCAGGTGCATGACACAGGGTGTGGGAGCAGGGGCAAGATGAGTTTTCCCGCTGAGCGGTTTGGAGGGAACAGGCTTCTTGCAGTTATCACTGGAGGGTAAGAAGTGTGACAGGAGTCTCTGAGAAGAGGCATTCCTGGCAGAGGGCACAGCAGATGCAGAAATGTGGACGTGTGACACGCCCTGCTCTGCTTGCTCGGTTGGGGCTTTGGGAGAAGGGCTCTGGCTCTACCAGCCGTGGCGGGGTGGGCCGCCGAAGGCCAGGGACCGTGAAGTGTGAGCCGAGGTGGTGCAGATGTCACCTGCTGCCCCGGGACACGCAGATAATGCCCTGCCAACCTCCCCTGCAGACACCAACGTCCTGCGCTACATCCAGCTGACTCAGCTGAAGATGAACCGTTGCAGCCTCCAGCGGGAAGACAGTGGGGCTGGGGCCGCGTCCCGGGGTGTCACTGGCTGAGGCCAACTTGGGGGGACCGTCCCTACCCCCACTGCCCCCCACCTCACCATGTAACTTGCCCTGACTCATGTGTTTGCTGGTAAAGCACTTGTCGCTGGTGACCATAACCTCTCCGTGTATTGTTCTTGCGGGGGCCCGGGTGGGGACATGGGCCTGGAGATCCAGCGAGGCCTGGGAGCATGGGGGGGCGGGTGTCCCACTGGGCACGATCTAGGATCAGGGCCCGGCACAGGGAAGGACACACAGCCAAGCGTGGTAGGGGGCAGGGGTTACCTTTAATGCTGCATTTTGTGCCGAATCCCCCATGATGCCCTGTCCCTGAGTATCCCTGCCCACCCTCCCCCCCACCGCAGGGCAGGCACAGGGCCCCCCCACCCCCGGGTACAAAGGAATAAATTAATTGCCCTCCCTCCCCCCCTTCCCCAATAAATAGAGTGAGTATCCTGCCCAGGGCCTCCCCTGCCTTGTGGCACGGTGGGCTGGGGCGGGGCCTGGGGCGCTACATTCATGGCTGCCCAGGCGGGCGGTGGCAGGCAGGCCTCAGAAGGAGCCGTGGGCCCCACACAGGGGCACTGTGCTGTCCTGGCTCTGCCCCTCCATGTCCATGTCAAGCAGCGTGGGCTGCATGCTGGGGGGCCCGGGGCTCTCCGGAGTGTCCGGCCTGCTGGGAGGAGAGATGCTGAGTGTCTGGCCAAAGGAGACCAGTTTCCAGGGGTCCAGGCGGGGACGGCTGGCAGCTGGCCGGGGTCGTGGGGCGAAGGTCAGGGTGGTGGGACGGCCAGGGAACTCAGGGGGCCGACGGCGGGTGGGAAACAGGCCCTGGGGGTCGGGCAGGCGGGGGAAGTCCAGAGGATCTCGAGGGCCTGGTAAGAGAGGATCAGATGAGGTGAGTGGCGTGGGCCAGAGGGTGGTGTTTAAAAGCCAGGAGCATTTGCATGAAATTGGAATTTGACTTCTCTTGAAAAATCTGCTGATTTTGTTGGGCCCACTTTCCAGCAGGGTTTGGACCTTTACCTAGCCACCCCCCTCCCCCCGACTGCTCAATCATCTGGGTGCAACTCTGGGCACAGTCCTTTATCTTTCAGAGCCCATTTCCTTGCTGCTACTCTAGACAAAGCCCTCATCCCTCGCACCTCTCTGACACTGGGCCAGGTTCACAAAGACCCCCAGAGACTCCTCAGGCATGTTGCTGTCTGTGAATGGGGACGACAGCACCTTGCTCCATAGGTGAGGATTAAATAAAATGGTAACAGTAATTGTAGAACAAGTAGCACAGTGCCTGATAGGAAGCCCTTAGCTCCTATCTGTTCTAATCATCTTTGTGAGTTAGTAAACTATATAGAACAGGGCATAGCACATGGGTATTAGCTCTAGTAATTGTTGTTGCCATTAATGTCACCCGCCTGGCCCCTGTAGGCATTAGAGTTTGCCAGCCCTACTGCACCCTGCGTCTCAATTACCCAGGGACTCACAATGCCTCACAAAGCAGTGGGGGCCATGGGGACACAGGCCCCCCCTCCCCTTGCTAAGCAGGGGAGGATGCCTTAGCATCCAGGGGGTCGTCGCTGGGCTGGGACACAGGGCTTTGGCGGGGGGCACGGGAGATGGGCCTTTTTCTGCGCCGTGGGCGCGTGGAGCCTCACTCACCAAGGCCAGGGCCGGTGGGCTCGGGCGCCCCCCGCTGCCCCAGCGCCCCGTCTGACGGCGTCCTCCGGTGCCCGCGGCTCACAGCGCGCGCGGCCGTGACGTGGGTGGGTGTGAGTGACTGGCGGGGGTCCTTCTTGAAGCTCTCCAGCTCCAGGTCCACCAGGGGGTTGGTGCTGGGCGCGGGTGCGGGTGGGGAGGGCGGCGGGGAGGGCGCGGCCGGCGCGGCCTCGTCGCTGTCGGAGCGCAGCAGCGAACGCGTGGAGTTGCAGTCGGACACGGACGACAGCGACACGAGGGTGGCCGAGGGCGCCAGGCCCGGGCCAGGGGCCGCGTCATCGCGGCGGCTCGGGGAGCGCCCGGGTGGGCTGAGGCCCCGCGGGAAGCGGCCGCCGCGGGGGAAGAAGAGGCCATCGAGCCAGCTCCGCGGCTCCTCGCCGTTGACCGAGCGCACCTCGGCCACGTCGGCGCCCAGGCCCACGGCGCCCAGCAGCGTGGCGCAGCCCAGCAGCGCGAGCTCGCAGCGCCGCCGGGAGCCGTGCCCGGGCCGGGCGGGCGGCGTTGGCTCCCACGGCGCCCGCGCCCCGGGGGAGGGCTGGCTGGGCAGCGGCACCGTGAGGTAGGACGGGGTGGTGTAGGGCGAGGGGGGCACGCTGCTGCCTCCGTCCGCCTCCGCGAACTCCTCTGCAACCGGGAGAGGGCCGTCACTGGACTCGACTCACTTAACTCTAGGCGCCTGGCCCCTCGGCCCACCCCCCTCGGATCTGGAGGCAAGGGGTTGCCCCAATGAAATGACCCCTCCAACAAGGGCACCAAGGCCCACTAAGTGTGGTTCTCGACTATTTCTCCCCTCAAACCCCCTCCTCCGGGGAACGATCCCCACACCCCAGGGACCGGCTGCTCCCATTCCAGGTATGTGTCCTACCCTCTGGCCCAGTGAAATCCGGCTCCCTCCTTGCAGCCCTGGGGAATGGTCACCCCTTGGTCTTGGGTTACGGTCCCCTTTGCCAGGGAATATTCCTTCCCCCTCCCTTTTAAAGGCACCCTCACCCTCTTACCCATCTCATTGAGGCTAGCAAAGCCTGGGGTGATGGGAGTGTGTTTGGGGGATTTGCCCAGGTTGGGGGCACTTGATGACCACTGTTTGCTTCCTTCTCCCAGGGCCTTCAGCCTGCAGGGGTCACCAAAGATGGGGGGTTATAGGCCTCCTGGCTGCCAAGGGCCTGGGGAAGAGGCACAGGGTGCGTGATGGGCTCCATGTAGCCAATACCTCTCCTCTCCTCCAGCCCGCTCCTTCTGCAGCGTGGAGCTGGGCCCCCAGGTCCGGCCCTTCTTCTTGCCCCCAACCAGTTCTTCCTTCTTTGGGGGTCCACTGTTGCGGCCCCATGTCCCACTGCCACCACTGCTGCTGCCACTGCTGCTACCTCCACCACCATCCACAGGAGTCACTGGGTCGAGAGAAGCCACTTGGTTAGTGGGTCTTAGTCTGTCCCCGCTGAGCTCCCAGCCTTACTCTTCTCCCCTTGGTCCCACCCTCCACCTGGAAGCCCAGGGGAGCTTGGACTCCAACTCCAATCATGACCCTCCCCTGCTCTACATCCTTCCATAGCTCCCCACTGCTGTCAGGACGACGTCCAGCTTCCTCAGTTTCATCACCCGTCACTTCTCACAGCCTATACCTTTCAGCCATCCATTCATTCCCAAAGGTTTACTAGCACGTGCTATGTGCCAAGCCCGTGGCAGGTCCTGAGAAGACAGCAGTGGTCAAAGCAGACAAAAGTCCCTGCCCTGGGGACTTCCCTGGTGGTCCAGTGGCTAAGACTCCGCACTCCCACTGCAGGGGGCCCGGGTTCAATCCCTTGTCAGGGAACTAGAGCCCACATGCTGCAACTAAAGATCCCACACGGGGCAACGAAGATCCTGCATGCCACAACTAAGACCTGGTGCAGTCAAATAAATAAATAAATATTAAAAAAAAAAAAGTCCCTGCCCTGAGGAGTTTGCGTTTTAGTGGGTGAAGACAGATGATCAACAAGAGTCACACTAGTACATCACCTGGGTAGGGGGCTAGGAGGTGATAAGCGCTGTGGGAAACATAAAGCAGGTAAGGGGTTTGGGGAGTGAGGGAAGGTCTCATGTGTGAGCAGGAGAAATATGAGCAAAGACTTGAAGGAGGTGAGGGAGTGAGTCAGGCTGATACAAGGGAGAGGAGCCTTTCAGGCGGAGGGAACAGCAGATGCTGAGGCCCTGTGGAGTGTTCTGGGGCAGACTTGTTCCCTGCAGCGTCAGTTGCTCTCTCTCCTCTGTTCCTATCACATGTTGAACGTACCCCGATGCTAGTCCTGACTCACTGTTTGGTCATTATTTGTCTTTGCATCCCCCCAGGAGAATGACCTCTGGGGCCTGGTACAAACCAGGTGCCCAGACAGAAGTGTGTGTAGGGGGTGATGTGTGGGGCGAGGCCAGGGGCGAATGATGGGGCAGAACAGACGGGGGAGCCGGCCGGGTACCCTTCAACTCATCAGCGAACCCTGACAGCTGTACCTCTGCCATGTAGCTGACTCAGCCTCTCCCCTCTTCAAGGCCCCGCCCTGGCCCAGCCCCCTCGTCTCACCTGTCTCCCACCTTGACTCCTGCTGTCCTCCAATCCCTACTCCTCACGGTGGCCAGAGGGAAAAGGTTAATTTTACCACATCACTGCCTTGCTCGCAGCCCTCCAGAGACTCCCCCGTCTCATTTAAAATAAAATCCAGATTCCTTATCCCAGCTCTTAAGGCCCAGTGTGATCCTCCCCTGCTGAGCCCTTGACCATAAGCCTAGTGCTGTCTCTCCCATTCATCCTACTCCGGCCAAGTTGGCCTTCCCAGCTGATAAACACACCATGCTTGTTCCTGCCTCTGGGCCTTCGTCTTTGCTGTTCCCTCTGCCAGGGATGCTGTTCCTTCAGATCTCTGCGTGTGTCACTCCTCCTTACCATTGCAGGTCCCTGCTCAAACCTCAGCTTCTCTGACAGGCCTTCCTTGTGATTTCAAAACAGCAACTCTTCTGTTTTATCCCCTTCCCTGATTTCCTTTATAGCGCTCATCACTACAGGAAATTATCCTGCTCACCAGCTTGTTTACTTGTTGTCTGTTTCCCCTCATGAGAATGAGGGAGGGGACCCTGCCCACCTGGTCCCCTGGTGTTGCTCTGGCTTGGTACAAGATACGTGCTCAGAGAAGTCTGTTCACTGACTGACTGGTCAGGGCCTTGGGAGATACTCACGGCGAATGGCCCTCAGCCGGGGGATGATGCTGGGGCTTGCGGGTGGGCTGACCCCATCGGATCCTTTCCGTTTGTCCAGGGTTGGAGAGGCCTGGACTGTGATCTTATGTTCAAAGCCTGCGAAAAGAAAGACTTCCCTAAGCACACGGTTCCATGGGTAGCCAAAGAGCGGTTCCCTTTGTAGAAGGATAGGAATGCTACCATTTTGTATTCCTTCATGCGGTGGTTCTCAAAGTGTGTTCCCAGACCAGCAGCATCAACGTCAAGTGGAAACCTCTTGGAAATGCAGATTCTTGGGCCCTCCCTTAATCAGGAACTGGGGGGGGGAGGTGCAGCAATCTAGCTGCGGCGTAAAAGCCCCCCAGTTACCGCTGATGCACACTCGGGTCTGAGAGCTGCTGCCCTGAGGATCTAGGCCTGAGTGTCCAATATGGTGGTCATTAGCCACACACGGCAAGTGAGCGCTTGAAATGTGGCTTGTGCAGCTGAGGAACTGGAGAGTTCTACCTTTATTTAATTGTAAGTAATTCAAGTTTACCTTTCAAAACAGACCCTCAGTTCAGTCATCGGAAACATTTAGGCATGTTTGGAACAACTTTGGTATGTGGATCTGCCTTTTCAACTGTACATTTTATGAAATCTAAATACAGCTCAAGATTTTTTGATGAAAATTTAGAGCCCAGATTGAGATGCACTGTAAATATAAAATACACCCTGGATTTCAAAGATTTAGTGTGAAAAAAAGAAGCTAAAATATCTCATTAACAACTTTTCTCGTACTGACTACATGTGAAACTACAACATTTTGGGTATATTTGGCTAAACAAAATATATTAAAGTTAATTTCACCTGTTTTTTCCCCTTTTTCATATGGCTACTAGAAAACGTAAAATTACACATGTGGCTTGCATTATATTTCTGTTGGCTGGTGCTATTCTAGGCACTGCTTTAGGGCTTGTAACATCTCTTGTAACAAAGAGAGAAAAATCAGTATGATGTGCCTTCTGATGTTACCTAGGAAGCAATATTAAAAAAAAAAAAAATCAAACCTGAACTTGAAACTGATTAAGCCCTGAGATCCAACTATCAGGTTGAGCCATGTGAAACTTCTGTTTCTGTAGGTCAAAAATGGCTGAACGTCAGCAGTTTCACATGGTTTAACCTAATACCAGTTTATAGGAAATTCGGGGGACAGAGCGACATGTTAAAAGATACCAGGGAGATGCAATCAGCAAAATCAGACTGTGGGAAATGCTACAGGATAAATGATGCAGTTCCTCAACCAATTATTGGCAAGGAGGAAAAATAGGTATTAAACAAATATTAAAAGATACTAAACAAATTGCTGGGAGATAAAACTATAAGGAAAAGTAAGGAAGTGATTGCCCTAAAAGTCAAGACGGGGGTTACTCTTAGGGAGCGGCAGGGGGATGTGTTTGGACAGGGCGTGTGGAGGCATATGGGGTGGCTGTAGGTTCTCCCTGCTTTCATGGGAGAGATTCTACTAATGTGTGATATATTTAGCAATAAAAAAGTTTAAAAATAAATAAATAAAAGGAAGAGATAAGCCCCGGGTCAGGGATGCTCTCAGAGGCCTCTCGGGGATGCTCAGGGGACGGGGGCGGGTACCGGAGGGCAGGCTGATGTGGCTGCTGCCTTCTCGCAGCTTGAGCAGGCGGCTGCGCTTGAAGTTGCCCCTGCGTCTGCGGACCCTGGGCTTCTCCTGGCTCAGCTGGCACATGAGCAGGTGCAGCTCCCGCTCCACGATGTCCATCTCGCGCTCGGCCAGCTCCTGCTCGCGCCGCCGCAGCTGCTCTTCCTGGAACCGCTGCTCCTGCGCCGCCCGCAGCAGCTCCTCCTCGCGGCTACGGAGCTCCTGGAGAGAAGATGAGGGGCTTGGGGCTAGGAGCTTAGCTACTCTGCCCCTGGGGATGGCTCCAGGGCTGCTGGGTCTGGTTGGTGTCCTGCTCAGGGCTGTCCTGCTGTGGGGCAAACGGGGGGCACAATCCAGCTTACACTCACTAGCCAGGCTGGGTGCCAGGGCAGGGGACTGTCTCAGCTCAAAGAAAGGGGTGGCTTTTCTTTTTTCCTTCCTCTTTGATTTTTAATTTTTTAAGTCTTCAATTTGGAAAACATCCACAAAAGGAGAGAAAAGTGTGCCCCATGTACCCATCATCCAACTTCAATAATTTTCTATACTTTGCAAATCTTTTTTCATGCATCACCTTCCTTCTCTCCTCTCTCCCCATTTTTGCTGTAGGATTTTAAAGCCAGTCCCAGACCTCATGCAGTGTCACTTGTAAGTACTTCAGTGCACGGTGCCTTTTTTTTTTTGGTGGTATGCGGGCCTCTCATTGTTGTGGCCTCTCCCGTTGCGGTGCACAGGCTCCGGACACGCAGGCTCAGTGGCCATGGCTCAGACCAGGGCACGAACCCGCGTCCCCTGCATTGGCAGGCGGACTCTCAACCACTGCGCCACCAGGGAAGCCCCTGGGGGTGCCTTTTTTTTATCAACCTTCCAACAGGAGGCTGTCTTTTCTTAATACGCAAAAAAGGCTCCCTTGGCCATGCATGGACCCAAAGACCCCTGGGTTTGGGACTCTGCCCCATCCAAGGCATCAGAACTCAGGGATCTTGCTCCATCCCTCCCACCTTGCCTCCTGCCTTCACCTTCTCCTTGGTCCGGAGGTCATCGAACATGTGTTGAATCTCCAGCTTCCAGTCTTCCTGCAGTGAGTGGAAAGACTCCAGCGGCATCTGGAACAGGGCTGACTGTTCGATGACTTCAAGTTGCTTCAAGATGCTGCCAAAATCTGGCCGCCCGTGGGGGTCTGGGTCCCAGCATTCTGGGGTGGGGGTGGAGAGGACAGCAGTGGGAGTGGAAATGTCAGTGGCCATGCTCTGGGGCATCGGCCTGCTCAGTGGAGGCAGGACTTTAAGGGGCTGTGGACAAACAGCTCCCATGGAGCCGAGGGGAAGGAATTCAAAGCCAAATTCCTGGCAGTGCTTCACTTGGTGAAACTCTGGGGAGAGAAACTCAGGGACCTGTTCCCTGACTGGTGGTAGAATTGAGGATCAGGGAGGAATCCCAGGGCCAGTGAGTCCTAACAGGTTGCCCTCAAGAGCTGTGGGCCCAGCCAGAACACAGGTCTGGAGGCCACGGAGCCAACTGTGGGGGAGACTGTTCATGGTCCCATGGTTCCAGCCCCTTGTCCCTCACTCCTGGGCCCAAAGGTATGGATGGGTGTGAAAGAGTGAGGTCTGGGCCTGAGGGCCCCTGCCACCCCTAGCTGAGCCTACCCTCTCCACGGGGCCCTGGCTCACCCTCCAGTAGGCGGGCAAAGGGCTCGGGGCATGTGGAGGGAATGGGCAGAGTCAGCTTGTTCATAGCCACACCATATGCCACGGCCAAGGCGTCGATTTCACGGTAGGGGACCTCACCCGTCAGCAGCTCCCAGAGCAGTACTCCGAAGCTGCAGGTGGGGGAGAGGGAGGGGTGATGCCACAGCCCACCCTAATCCCCACCTACACCCCAGCCCTGCCTCCAGTCCCATGGTGGGCCTCCCTCCCCCCAGCAGCCAGCCCTGGCAATGAGGCTGCAAGAACCTGATTTGACCTCTATCGGCCTGATCTGGTGGGTTGGTTCTCTGATGTCTCTCCTTTGCTCTGCCTCTCTTCTGCCTGAAAACCTTCAGTGGGTTCCCCATGCCCACTGAGCAAATCCACCCTTCTTAGCTCTGATCTTGATGACCCCTGCAGCCTCGCCTCTAAACACTCTCAGCCCCGTACCACCCCCAGCTTCATCTTGCAGCCATGCTGAACAGTTGAACAAACGCTGTTCTTCCTAACCTCTGGCCTTTGCACATGCTGTTCCCTTGGTCGAGAACACCCTTTCCTTTGCCTAACGGTCCTTTAAGTCACAACTCAGGTGCCCCCTCTACCTGGAAGCCTTCCTTGATTCCACAGCCTCCAAAGCAGGGTTGGAAGCCCCTTCACTATGTTTCCATAGAACCCTCTGCACTTACCTCTAAAAACAAGTTAACACTATTTAATATTTATAAAGCACTTACTCCAGGCCAGCACTGCTCGAGGCCTCACAACAGTCCTGTAAGGCAGAAGGCACTGGAATGACCCTCATTTTATCCAATGAGCAGGTGCAGGCAGAGAGAGGTTAAGTTGTTTGCTTAAAGTCACACTGCTCGTAAGTGATGGAGCCACACTGAGACTTAGGTCTGTCTGACGCCCACGAGAGCGTCCTTAATGGCTACATAATTCCAGAGCATGCATCACCGTGCTACGATCACCTGCGTGTCCATCTTCTCCAGTAAACTGTTCTCCTTCTGGACCCTGATCCCTGTTTCATGCAGTGCCCAACACGTAGTAGGTCCCCGTGCTCCCCCGTTCCATGCATTCATTCAACATACACTTATTAAATGTCTGCTGTGTGCCAGGCATTGTTCCAGGTACTGGAATAAGATAGACACCACCTCTGCCCTCATGCAGCTGACAGCGTCCCCTCCTCTCAGTGACAGCACTGGTAAATTTGAGCTGGGCAAATGCTGCCTGAAATAATTTTCCATCCTCCTTTGCATCTAAGTGTGCCCATATGGCCACGGTTCTGGCCAGTGGGATACAGAAGAGTGTGTAGTGTGCAACTAACTTCCAGGAAGTGTCCTTAAAGGGAAGGGGTCCCCTTTCCTCTTTTCTCCTTCCTCCTGGTTGGAATACAGACATGAAATCTGGAGCTCAAGCAGCCATTTTGGACCATGAAGTGGACTTGGGAATGGAGGCTACACAAGGTGGAGAAAAGTAACAGTGGCTTGTAACTGGAGGGGGCCAGACCCTCCCCTCACAGCCTCTCCCACGTCTCTGGAAACCTGTGGGGATGTTTTGATTGTCACAGTGACTGGGGAGTGCTACTGACATTTGGTGGCTGGGAATCATGGATACTTAACATCCTGAAAGGTACAGGACAGTACCACACAAGGAAGAATTATCCTGCCCAGTGTCAATGACACCACAGTAAAAAACCCTAATTTAGGACTCAATCCCTAATGCTGGGGGTACTAGATCGTGTAAAAGCCATGGGCTTTTACATGACAGCAAAAACATCAGTCTTGTTTTTATTTTGGGTTTTCTGTTCCTTGCCACTGAAATACGGCTCCTATAAATGTTTGGGACCATAAATGAATGCCTTATGTGAAGCAAGACTAAACTTCCCCCCAAAGGGCTGCGCTGCTCTAGTTGAGAATTCCTGTCCTATTTGTTTGCCCCAATACCATGACTTTGCAGCTTGGTCCATCTGGAGCCTCAGCCGGGGAATGATCTTGGTTTGTCTGCCCACCGCAAGTAGAAGGTTAAGTTTCTGCTGTCACCAGGTCTCGCAGGCAATGAAGAGCCTCCTTATTGGCCTCCCGCCCCAACTCCTGTCCCCTACAATCCATCAGGCGAGGGAGCCTTTGCGATGTTAAATCAGATCATGTCATTCACAAATGCCTCTAATGGCTTTCCAGTGCACTTAGAATAAACCTGGATCTACTCCCTCACCTGCAAGGCCCTCCGGCTCTCCCTCCTCCATCATTTCCTACTACTTTCCTCCTTGCCTGCTCTGCTCCAGCCACATGTTCCTTTCTGGAACACACCATGCTCGTTCTCACCTCAGTTCCTCCTTTGTGGAAGCTGTTCCCTCTTCCTGGAAAGCCTCTTCTCCTACACTTTGCACGATCGGCTCCTTGTCATTCAGAACTCAGCTCAAGTACCAGTTCTCAGAAAAGCCTTCCCCAAAGTCACCTCCAGCCCTCAGAGTGCCTTTCAATCAACCTCCTAGCTCATAACACTGTCTAGTACTTTTCTGGTGGATTAACTTACTACCTTTTAAAAATTATTTTTATAATTTCAACTTAAAAACAGCCTTTTTTTAGCTTCTGAGGTATGTATTATTCCCGTGGGCAGGAAATGGGTCTGTTTTTATGTACTGCTGTATCCCTAGCTCCCAGTGCAGTTGGATGGATGAATGAATGAATGAATGGTTACCTTCAAAGGTCTCAATTTCCTGTTTGATGAGTGGGGGCAGAGTAATGGATGGTGTTTGAGAGGTCTTTGGTGCTGACCACCTATCTTTATACTCCTGGAATTTTCAAACGTAATCCAAGTCCTCCTCAGCTGCCACTTCTGCTGGCAGAGCAGCCGCCTGCTTTTGTGCTTGTCTGATGGTCTGACCTTGCTGGCGGGCCCCTTTGCCAGACTCGGATCCCCGCTGCAGTGGCAGACCGTCCCTCCCACTCTGCCGTTTCCCCCTTCCTCCCTCCTCCCTTCCCAGGAGGCCTCCCCTGTCCCACCGTCAGCACCTCCAGACGTCACTGCTTTTGGAGAACAGGGAGAGACGGATAACCTCCGGAGCCATCCAGGCGTAAGTCCCCGCAGCGCTCATTTTGGTGGTCTTGTGCCACTCACGGGCGAGGCCGAAGTCTGTGATTTTGAGCACCGTATCTGCGAGGTTGTGGTTCTCGATGGCCTCCAGAATAAGGACTGTGGGTAGGAAGAAAGGTGGGTCACCCCAGACCTGCTGGCTGCAGCCCCGTGTGTCCTGCCCCCGCCCCAACTGGAATCTCCTACTTGTTCTCTCCCTGCCGCCTGGGGTCGCCCCCCTCTGCAGCAGCTCCTTGCCTGGCCTCGAAGACCATGAACGCTTTCCTGATGGTCTAATCCCTGCCTCAGGCTCCCATGAGGCGTTGGGGAGCTTCTCCTGAGTTCACTGGCCTCCTGACTCCAACTTGGGCTCAGGGGAGCTCAGTGAAATGTCGATGGCCACGGCCTTGGTTCTCCTTGGTCCAGGCCTTGAATTCCCAACCACCGCAGAAGTGACAACTACAAACCATTGGCAGAAGGGGATGGTTTTCCTTTCCTTTTTGTCACCTGCTGTGGGTAGCTGCATTCATGGCCCCAATTCTGCTCCTTTCTGTGTCACACTCTTTGTATCTCCACATCCTTTACTCTGAGTTGGCCGTATGACTTGCTTTGTCTGATAAAATGAGGCAGAAGGGACAGAATGCTAGTTCCAAGCCCAGGCCTCTCATGTCTGCTTGCCCTCTTGCCCTTCTGCCATCACTATGAGAACATGCCTCGGCTAGCCTGCTGGTCCAAGGAACGTAAGAGATACTCGGAGCAAAGCCTCCCCAGCTGAGCCCTGCCTAACTCAGTTTACCCTCCATCAGGCCTGCAAATGTATAAGCAGTAATAAAGGACACTGAGTTTTAAGACACCAAGTTCAGGGAGGGTGGGAGGGTTGTTACACAGCATTATTATGACAAAAATCTGACTGATATATCCCTCAAGCATACTGAATGGTTCCAACTTACTTGCTGTCTAGGGTTATTACTAACAACAATAACAACCATGGCTAGTGTTTATTAGGAGCCTATTATATGACAGGCACTGTGCTAAGCCCTTTATACAAATTAACTAGCAAGCAACCCACTTTATTGACTAGCAAACTGAGGCTCAGAGAGATGAAGTCACTTGGCCGAGATCACACAGCTAGAAAATGGTGGGGGGAGTTCGCGGGTGGCCTAGCGGTTAGGATTCCGGGCTTTCACTGTTGTGGGCCGGGTTCAATCCCGGGTTGGGGAACTGAGATCGCGCAAGGTGCACAGTGTGGCTAAACAAAAGAGAAAATGGTGGGGCAAAGAACCAAACTAGATCTGTCATCAGAGTCCAATCTCTTAACTGCCGTGATATTCTACTACCTTCTGTCAAACAGAAGGTAGTGTACAGTAGTATCCTGCCGGGTTTGAATCCCAGCTCTGCCACTTATTCGTTGCATAATCTTATTTACTTTATTTTTAACGCTACGATTTCTCCTCTGTTAAATGGAGATGATAATGGCATTGACCTTCTAGGGTTGTAGTAAAGAATTATTTCCTGAAGCGACAGTAGGCCCTCTAAAAGCATCAGCTCTCTTTATTAGTGCGTGATGTTGCCGTAACTGTTCCTTATGTCTCCACCTTTATCTTTGGCCATTCCTGGCTACTTCTCCAATCATCATAACAATGAGGCAATTCTGCTGTCATACCCATTTGGCAGATGAAGAGACTAAGTTTTAGAGAGCTCAGACCACTGCCCAAGGTACACTGTTGGTAATCTTGTCCCTTCTTTAAAACCCAACTCAAATGTCACCTCCTCCTGGAAGCCTCTCGAGACTCTCTAGCATGTGACTCTACCTCCCAGAAGTTCTCCCTTCTCGAGTCACCAACTTTCCTGTTTGTGGAGTGACCCTGTGACAGAGGGAACACCCCATGGTCTTACACTTTATTTCTGCATCTCCCAGGCTGGGCCTAAATCAATTCACTTTAAAAAGTATTTATCTGATTATGCTACCCCTGCTTAAGACCCTCTAATGGCTTCTACTACATTGAATAAAATATCCAAAGCACTCACGGTGGCCCCCAAGGTTAATGGGATCTGGCCCATCTACTTTTATGACCTCACTTCCTTCCACCTCTGCCTCCCTCCTGCTCTTCCGACCTCTTCGGTCTCCTTGCTGTTTCTCCAACAAGGCAGCTTCATCCCCACCTCAGGACCTTTGCCGTGCCTAGATCTTTGTAAAGCTGGGTCCTCTGGGTTCAGGTCTCTCTGCTCAAGTGTTGCCTTCCTGGAGCTCTGATCTAAAGAGCTCCCTCTGCCCCATCCTTAATCCGCTTTGTTTCCTTCAGAGTCCTTGAGACTCTCTGAGATTTTGTTATCTATTTAAATATCAACCACCTATTTTTGTTCACTAGACTATAACTTCTATGGGGGGGGTCTTGCCTCATTCACATCTGTCTTATCTTGTTCACATCTGTAATCCCAGAGCCCAACACAGTGCCTAGTACACTTAATTCTGCTTCAGAATTATTAGTTGAATAAAACAATGAATGAATGGCGTCAGATGAGGATCTCCTCAGGGGAGGCTGAATGGGGGAAGCTGTACTGTGGAGGCCCTGTTTCCTCTGTCTCAGGCATGGAGCAGTTCCATTGCCCAAGCAGGAAGCCCTGGCCTAAGAGCCCCACCAACCCTTTGTCCAAGTGGCATTGGCTACAGAAAAACTTGGGGGCATGGGAGCATGTCCTGATACCCCACCTGCAGGCTGTGAATCAGCAGGGGTGAGGCAGGGCTGAGAAGGGACCCCAGCCTTCAAGAGGAGTGTGTTGGCAGTCCTGCCTCCATTTACCCAGCATTTCAGGAGTCAGAGCATCAGCATCAATGGAGATGGGGACCATCAGTCTGTCTTGCTCAATTCTCTGGGGCTGGTGCAGGGCTTGGCGCACCCCGGGCACTCGGTAGCTATCTATCTGTTGAGTGTATGAATGCCAGGCCTGTCAGGTAAGGAAGACTCTGTCCCTCTATTCTAGGGGCTTGCAGTTGGTGGCGGTGAGGCCTAACAACGAACATGAAACAGTGGGATGGGGGTCAAACAAACTTCAAGATGTAGAACTGACAGGAGTCAGAAATAGATGAGATGTGAGGGCTGAGGACAAAGAGAAAACCCTCACATATCACGTGAGGGCAGGGAACACGCTGGCCCCACTCACTACTGATCTCTCTTGCTTAGTATATGGTTTGGCCCAGTAAATACCAAACGAAAGAATAAATTGAACAAATAAATGCAGAAATGAAAGGGAGTGACATGAGGCAGAGGAAGGACGGGACAGCCAGGAAGGCAGGATTTTTTTCCCTGCTGTATCGTAAGGGTCAGGACAGGGCCTAATACACAACAGGTGCTCGGGAAATATCCGGGAAATGAATGAATATCCGGGGAATGACTGTGAGTAAGGGCACACAGTAAGGGCAGAAACCATGGCTGTTTTGGTCCCTGTTGGGCTTCTACTTGATAGGTGCTCAATTAATATTTGACATCATGAGAAGCTCCTTGAACTAGATGTAGGTTCTGGGGAACCTTGCCTTCCATCTGGCCCCAGACCTCATTCAACCAACCAATCAACTTCTGAAAGTCTATGACAGGCCAGACAGCTTGGATGTTTTTACATAAGCCGCATCCCTTTTCCTCCTCCCTCATCCTTCCCAGTGTGTCTTGGCTAGCTGGGGCAGAGGCCTAGGAGGACACCAGGAAGTGGTTCTCAACTGAGGGCTAGTCTGCCCTCCAGAGGACATTCGGCAATGTCTGGAGACATTTTTGGTTGTCATAACTGGGAGATGGGGGGTGGAGAATGCTAATGGCATCTAGTGGGTAGAGGCCAAGGATGCTACTAAGTAACCTACCTCACACAGGACAGCCCTCTGCAATCATCTGGCCCCAAATGTCAATGGCGCTGCGACTGAGCAACCCCGACTCCAGGCCAGGTTCCATCTGTCTCTGCCTGGTGGACTCTGGCAGCGTGGCTGGACAGTGCGTGCCATGAGGGCAGGCACTGCACCTGTCCTATTTACAGCAGGGAGCACAGGGCCTGTCACACTGTTCATTTATACATGTTTATTGGGCTACTGTGACTGTAGCCTAGGAGGCAGGTACTCCTTCAACCTTTCTGGGCCTCCTTTTCCTCTCTTAATGGGGCAAGGACTGCCTCACCTGGCCCTGAAGGTATACTGCTGCCCCTTCTTGCCCCAGGCAGTGTCTTCTGGCGTCCCCATCCCGCCACCTAGGCTTGTCCTCACAAGGTTCTACGGAAGCAAGTTTTTTGGGGAGGACACCACTTACTGTTGATGGACTTGAGGTCCCGGTGGATGATGGGCACAGGGGCATCATTGTGTAGGTAGTTCATGCCCCGGGCCACCTGCACAGCCCAGTTGACCAGCACGTGAGGGGGCACCCTGCGCCCTGCCAGCACCCTGCTCAGTGCGCCCCCTCTGGCATACTCCATCACCAGGCAGAGGTGTGGGGGGCTGAGGCAGGCGCCCCTGAGGGCAATGATGTTGGGGTGCTGCAGGGCTCCGAAGAGCCGGGCCTCCTGGCGCACCTGCTCTGCTGTCACTGCTGGGTCCCGTTCAGGGTCCAGCCGGGCGGCCTTGACCGCCACCTCCTCGCCATGCCACAGGGCCCGATAGACCTTGCCAAAGCCCCCTACACCGATCATCTCCTCCAGCTGCAGCTCGTGGAAGGGGATCTCCTGGGGCAGCTGGAGGTCCGCGGGCGCGGCGGGGGTGCCAGGGGCCACGTAGTTGCTGGGGAAGACGCCCACACGGCCGCTGGGTAGCTGCCCGGTCCACCAGCCCTCGTCGCCCGACACGGCACAGTCCTGGGAAAGCACCTGGACGCGGTCGCCCCTCCGCAGGGTCAGCTCCTCCTCGCCCGCCGCCTCGTAGTCGAACACTGCGGTCCAGACGGGCCCCGCGGGGGTCGTGCCCCACTCCTTGGCCGCCCCCAACTCCTCCTCCTCCATGGGGGTGGGGCCAGGGGCTGCGGGAGGCCGCTTCACACAGGCTGCCCGCGGGATGCAGAGGGCGGGCCCCGGCGGCCAGGATGGGGGGCAGTCCCTGCGGGTTCTAGGGGGCTCCTGGGGGCCATAGCTGGGGGGCCCTCCGCAGGAGCAAGAAAAAGCCTCTTTAAAAGGGCAGGGTTGTCCCCTCTGATTCAGCTGTCCAGGCAGGGTGGGGTGGGGGAAGGGCGGCGGGTTCACCTCTCCCCCCTAAACGTCAGGGCGCTAAGAAGGCCTGGCCGCGCGGCTGCCGAATTCCTGCCGGGGTCCGCCGGTGGGGGACGAGGGTGAGGGAAGCAGGCAGCCCCCTTCCCCGCGCCTCTCACCCCGCGCAGCTCCACCGGCGGCCCCCGGCTCCGCATCCCGGGCCACGATCGCCGGGCGGGCGGGGCTGGCGGAGCCCCCCCCCCCCCAGGACGGGGTGGCGCGCCCCTCGGCCTCCTCACGCGCGGGGCGGCCGGGCGGCCCCCATCCTCAGCATCGGGCTCCCGGTCGGCCCCAGCCCCTGCCCCCGCCCGCGCCGCTTCCCGGGGCCGCAGGCAGTGCCTGAGTGACGTGCACGCTGCCGCCGCGCCGCGGTGCCGCCTGGGAGTTGTAGTCTCCGGCAGCGCGACTTCCTGGTCGGTGTCCAGTCACCCAGCCTCCAGAGCCCGGCTGCGGGCCTCGGGCCGAAGTGAGGTGTGCGCGTGGGCGAAGGAATTCTCCCGGGGAGATAAGCCTGGCCTCAGGCCCTCGTGGGCCGGATGCCTGGAGGAGGAGAGGAGGAGACAGCCGAGCGCTCGTCACAGGCCCTGCGGGGGCCGCGGCCCAAGGTGGGGTTGACGGTGACTGACGCTCTTCGCAAAGCGAAAAGTAGCAGCTGCGTGAGTGGTGGTTACTGTCCGGAGCCTCTAACGCAGGCCAGGACTAGGTCCCCGCAGTTGGACTGCCCCTCGGGGCCCCGACCCGAGGTGCACGCCGGGAAGTGTAGTCCGTTCGCGAACCGGCGCCGTGGGGCAGTCCCCCAACCGCGGGCAAGGGAGAGCTGCTTGGTGGCTCCTGGAAGCTGGCGGTGGTGGGGGGGGGCTCAGGCTGATGGTGAGGCCTCTGGGGGAAGACAGGGCTGGGAGGATGTTTGTAGAGTCCCTGGGGAAATCACAACCACGTCTGCTTTCCCCTGGGTTCCTCTGCCTCTGCAGTCAGAACTCGAGAATCCCCGCCTTCCATAATGGGAATTTCAATTTTGTGGGGCTTAACGGTCATCTTATGCTGAGTGCTTTGCATACATGGTAGCGTTAAATCCTCGCAAAGCCCCTAGTTTACAGATGACGCATAGAGAAATAAAGTCACTTGTCCAAGGTCACAACTATAAATGGCAAAGCAACAATCAAAGGCATATATTTCTCTCTTTTTCTTTTTTCTTTGGCCGCACCGTGCGGCAGATCTTAGTTCCCCAACCAGGGATGGAACCGGTGTCCCCTGCAGTGGAAACTCGGAGTCTTAACCACTCGACCGCCAGGAAAGACCCTCAAAAGCATATTTTAAAATTAAAAACAACTACCACCACGACAATCATGATTTTTAAAAACACTGCCTTCCCATTTAAAGAGTGAGGAAACTGAGTCCTGCAGAGGTTCGATGACTTGCTCAAGATCTGTAAGCTTGTAAGCAGCAAAATTCTGCGTCTTTTCACTTAGCCTCTCCTTAGTGGTCTGGGGGTCTGGCGGGAGGAGAGAAGAGGGGAACTTTGATGGGCTCTGGTGCCCAAATTCCAGAGAACTGCCCCACAGTATCCTGGGAAATTGTTCCACGCTCAGAGGGAAGTGGGTACCTGCTCTCCTGTGAGGGAAGCTCTGGACCTCTCAAGAATGCTGGTTGGAAGAGAGGCCCCGCTTCATTCTGAGTACAGGCGTTTCTGCTATAACCTGATACATGCTTTCCTGAAAAACCTGTAGTTCTGCAAAACAGTGCACTAAAAATGACAAGGCTTTATGGGAAAAATAGAATTAGGGACAGATTGCTCAAAACGTATGCAACTTAGTAATCAGAGTGCTACAAAACCAATAACGTTTACTTATTTATTTATTTTTTAATATTTGTTTAGTTGCACCCGGTCTTAGTTGCCACACGTGGGCTCCTTAGTTAAGGCATGCATGTGAGATCTAGTTCCCTGACCAGGAATGGAACCGAGGCCCCCAGCACTGGGAGCACAGAGTCTTATCCACAGCACCACCAGGGAAGTCCCAATAAGAATTCTAATAGAAATACTAGTACAGTTAAATATACACGGGGTATTTGTGCTTAGCAATCAATACTTTAAGTGCCTTCTTTGCAGTCTTAAAGGCTGGGGCTTGTACTTCCTTCACAGAGATGCCGGCTGGAGATACTAACTTCTAATGGAGACCATTTTCTTCAAAATTAAAAATCTGATCCAAGATGTAGTCTTCCTCATTAATCTGTTATTTTAATGTGGGAAAATATCATTGCAGTTTCTTCATCTGCTTTCACAGCTTTGCCACATACCATACCATTCTAGCAAGCAATGGGTCTTTGAAATCACTAAACGATCCACGGTGGATCTAAAGGAAGACATTTCTATAGAGTTGCAGCTTTTCCCCTTAAGATCTTCTTTTATCACTAAGGCTTCCTCTTTGCCTGTGAGAAACCTTGCCCTTGATTGCTTCAAAACGTTAACTTCCTAGAGAAAATTGCATATTAACCAACATGGCTGTGGTATGCTGACATCCTTACTCTGTTTACCAATTGTTTATGGGGTGATTCAAGTCAAAGAAGGTGGGCAGCAGAACAGGTGGTCTCCAAACAGATGCCTAGACTTAGGTGAGGAGAGGGACCCGGCTTGGTTCTAAACCTGGTAGGCTCTATAATGGAAATGGAGAGTGGAATAGCATTTGTCAAATCCATAAAAAAGTCCTTCGGATTTTGATTGGGATTATAATGAATAAATTATTAATTTGGGGAGAATATGACTTTGTAATATTGAGTCTTCTATTCTTGGACAGGTATAATTTTTTTCCTGGGATATCTTATATGGCTTTCTTTGGTTCACTCACTGGATTTTACTGTTTTTACTTATTTACTTGTGGCCGGGATTTTGTTATTTTTTCCTAATCAGTTACTGCTGTTTTTAATGCTGAACTTGGATGTGGCTACCTTGTTGAGCCCACTCTTATTTGTTCCAGAATAGCTTGACAGATAATTCTCTATACTGTTCCAGTTAGATGACCCTGGTGTCCAGGGAAAAAAAGACAGTTTAGTTTTTCCAATCTTTATAACTCATTTCTCACCCCTCGCCCTTTGGCTGAGGGTTCCAATACAATGTTGAATGACAGTGGTGATAATGGACAATGCTTGTCTTGTTCTAGACATTTTAAAGGAATGCCCCTAAGGTTTCATCATTAAGTATGATGTTTTCAGTAGATTTCTAGTAGATTTCTAAATTTTATTCCTAATTTGCTGAGAAGTTTATTTTTTTTTAAAAGCAGGCATTGACTTTTATCAAATGCTTTCTATGCATTTGTTGATATGATCAGATGACTTTTCTGCCTTAATCTGTTAATGATGAACCATCCTCTGTTTCACTATTGCTGGATTTGATTTAATAACATTTTCTTTAGGGTTGTTGTGCATTTGTTTTCATGAATGGAATTGACTGACTCATGGTTTTCTTTCTCGCGCTGTCCTTGCCCAGTTATGACATAAGGGAAATGCTAGCTCTGTTCTACGATTTGGGGGAACCACCTACCTTTTCCTGCAGTCTGGAATGGTTTGTGATATATTGGAGTTATCTGTTCTTTGAACATTTGGTGGAATTTGACTGTAAGATCATCCATGCTTGGTGCCTTTTTGGTAGGTCTTTGGTTATAATTTCAACCTCTTCTGTGGATATTGGTTTATTCAGATTTCTTACTTTCTCCTGAGATAAATTTTTGTAATTTATATTTGCCTAGAACAATATTTTATCTAGGATTTCAGATTCATTGGTATAACTTTGTGCATTTTATTTCTTATGAATCCTATGGATCTGAAGTTATATTTCTTTTGGCTTTCCTGATACTTACTTGTTCCTTCTCTTATTTTTCTGGATCAAATTTGCCAAAAATTTAAATAGAAAAACATTTCTGTTTTTACATTTTTTGCTCAATATTGTTTTATTGGTGTTTAAAAAACTCCCAGCTTTTTGTTCTATTGATGATCTCTTCTACTTATTTGTTTTGGGGGGGGGGTATTTTATTTCATTAATTTCTTCCTCAATTGTTGACTCATTTTTTTGCATTTTAGTATTTATTTTGTTGTTATGTATACCCAGGTTTTGATTTGTAGCGCTTTCATTGTCATTCAGTTCCAAAAAAAGGTGTAATTTCAATTCCCCTTAACCCCCAAATTATTTAGAAATGTGGTTTTTAATATCTAGGTATATGGATTTTTCCTTGATTATCTTTTGGAGTTGATTTCTAATTTTATTTAATGAATGTATTTCAAATGACATAAATTCTTAGGAATTTGTTGAGATTTCCTTTATGAACTAGTATGTGGCATTTTTTTGTTTTGTTTTGGAAGTGTCCTGTTTTTTTTTTTTTTTTTTTAACATCTTTATTGGGGTATAATTGCTTTACAATGGTGTGTTAGTTTCTGCTTTATAACAAAGTGAATCAGTCATACATAAACATATGTTCCCATATGTCTTCCCTGTTGCGTCTGCCTCCCTCCCACCCTCCCCATCCCACCCCTCCAGGCTGTCACAAAGCACCGAGCCAATATCCCTGTGCCATGCGGCTGCTTCCCACTAGCTATCTACCTTACTGCGTTTGTTACTGTGTATATGCCCATGACTCTCTCTCGCCCTGTCACAGCTCACCCTTCCGCCTCCCCATAACCTCAAGTCCGTTCTCTAAGAGGTCTGCGTCTTTATTCCTGCTTTACCCCTAGGTTCTTCATGACATTTTTTTCTTAAATTCCATATATATGTGTTAGCATACGGTATTTGTCTTTTTCTTTCTGACTTACTTCACTCTGTATGACAGACTCTAGGTCTATCCACCTCATTACAAATAGCTCAATTTCGTTTCTTTTTATGGCTGAGTAATATTCCATTGTATATATGTGCCACATCTTCTTTATCCATTCATCCGATGACGGGCACTTAGGTTGTTTCCATCTCCGGGCTATTGTAAATAGAGCTGCAATGAACATTTTGGTACATGACTCTTTTTGAATTTTGGTTTTCTCAGGGTATATGCCCAGTAGTGGGATTGCTGGGTCATATGGTAGTTCTATTTGTAGTTTTTTAAGGAACCTCCATAGTGTTCTCCATAGTGGCTGAACCAATTCACATTCCCACCAGCAGTGCAAGAGTGTTCCCTTTTCTCCACACCCTCTCCAGCATTTATTGTTTCTAGATTTTTTGATGATGGCCATTCTGACTGGTGTGAGATGATATCTCATTGTAGTTTTGATTTGCATTTCTCTAATGATTAATGATGTTGAGCATTCTTTCATGTGTTTGTTGGCAGTCTGTATATCTTCTTTGGAGAAAGTGTCCTGTTTTTAAAGGATGTACATTCTAGTTGTTGGGATAAGAGGTATGACTATACAAGTTTATTAATGATCTAATTCTTAACTATTATATCCTTACCTTTTTTTTATCTTGGTTTTTTTTTTTTTTTTTTTTTTTTTGCGGTCGCAGGCCTCTCACCGCTGCGGCCTCTCCCGTTGCGGAGCACAGGCTCCGGACACACAGGCCCAGCGGCCATGGCTCACGGGCCCAGCTGCTCCGCGGCATGTGGGATCCTCCCGGACGGGGGAACGAACCCGCGTCCCCTGCATCGGCAGGCGGACTCTCAACCACTGCGCCACCAGGGAAGCTCCTTTTTTTCCTGTTTGATCTATTGGCTTCTGGAAGGTGTAATAAAGTCTCCCATTATGAGTGAGGATATGTTCATTTCTCATTTTAGCTCTATCAGTTTTTACTTTATATATTTTGAAGTTATGTTGTCAGGTGCATAAGGGTTTATGATATTAATATGACACCAGTGAATTATTCCTTTTATCAATATGAAATATCCTTTGCTGTCCTTCGTAATGATTTTTGCTTTTAATGTGTCTTTTTTCGTAACATTTCCTTGGTACTTCTGTTCTCTTTCATTCATTCTTCTTTGCTTTTTTCTTTTTCTGTGGGTTGATTTTATCATACTGCTTCATTTCTGACACACTATAGCAATAGTTTGTGTAAAGCTATCCTCTTATGTTATTTTTTCTCCATATCCCCATTCCCACTTTTATTTCTTCCTCCACCTCAAAGACACACTTTCTGATTTATGTTTAATTTATGGTTCTTGGATATGTCTATATTTCTAAAACATGTATAGTGCTTTCTATATGTATGTGTTTTTAATTTACAAAAATTATACTAAGTACATTTCTATTTTTACATTTTTTTGCTCAATATTGTTTTAAGAGCAGTCCGTGTTGTTTGTGTATCTAGTTAATTGTGTCTGTTTGCTACACAGCACTCCAATTTATTAGTTCACCATCCTTAATTATTCACCTACTAATGAAGAAGACCTACATTGCCTTGAATTCTTTGCTACTACAAACAATACTTCAATCAACAATCTTGTACTTATATCCTTTGGGACTTGTGTGAGAGTTTCTCTGGATTATATACCAAGATTGGGATTGCTGGATCATAGGATATACACTCTGCTAACCAAAGGTGCATGATAGTTCCAAATTCTATATGTCTTTACTAATACTAGCTCCTCTCTGACCTTTTAATTTTGACCACTCTGATGAATTTAAAATATGTTGTAATTTTCTAACTGATTTTGAGGGAGGTTGAGCATCCCTTCAGACTTGTTAGCTAGCTAGATTTCCTTTTATGTTAATTGCCTATTCATATCTTTTGCCCCGCCCCACACGGCATGTGGGATCTTCCCCAACCAGGGATCGAACCTGTGCCCCCTGCATTGGGAGCACGGAGTCTTAACCCCTGGACTGTCAGGGAAGTCCCTCCATTTTTTTTTTGGCGGTACGCGGGCCTCTCACCGTCGTGGCCTCTCCCGTTACGGAGCACAGGCTCCGGGCACGCGGGCTCAGCGGCCATGGCTCACGGGCCCAGCCGCTCCACGGCACGTGGGATCCTCCCGGACCGCGGCACGAACCCGTGTCCCCTGCATCGGCAGGCGGACCCTCAAGCACTGCGCCACCAGGGAAGACCCGTCCCTCCATTTTTATATTGGGATTCCTACTCCTAAATATTTGCAGGATTTTATTGTATATTCTGGATATTAATCACATTTTTTTTTGAAGCTGAAAATGTCTTCTCCCGGTTTGTCACTTATTAGTTAACTTTTTCAATCATGTCTTTGGAAGAAATCTTTAATCTTAATATAGTCAAATTCATCTCATATAGTTTATATTTTCTTGGTTTAAACAACTTTATTCACTCCAAAGTCATAAAAATATTCTATATTTTTCTACTAGCTGTTCTGGGTTGAACTGTTTCTCTTAAAAACAGATATGTTGGGCTTCCCTGGTGGCGCAGTGGTGGAGAGTCCGCCTGCCGATGCAGGGGACACGGGTTCGTGCCCCGGTCTGGGAAGATCCCGCATGCCGTGGAGCGGCTGGGCCCGTGAGCCATGGCCGCTGAGCCTGTGCGTCCGGAGCCTGTGCTCCGCAACAGGAGGCCGCAACGGTGAGAGGCCCGCGTACCACACACACACACAAAAAACAAAAAACAGATATGTTGAAATCCTAACCGCCCCCCGCCCCCATACTCCAGAATGTGCTCTCATTTGGAAGCAGAGTAGTTGCAGATGTAATTAGTTAAATTAAGATGAGGTCATACTGTCATAGGATGGGCCCCTAATCCGATATGACTGACGTCCTTATAAGAAGTCATTTGAAGACAAACACAGAGAGGGAGAATACCATGTGATGAGGAAGGCTGAGATTGGAGTTATGCAGTGCAGCTGCAAGCTGAGGAACTCCAAAGATTACCAGTAAACCACTAAAAGCTCAGAAGAGGCAAGGAAGGATTCCCCTACAGCTTCCAGAGGGAGCATGGCCCCACTGACACCTTGATTTTGTACTGGTAGCTTCCAGAACTGTGAGACAATACGTTTCTGTTGTGTTAAGCCACGCAGTTTGTGGCACCTTGTTCTGGCAGCCCTATGAAATGAATATACTAGCTTTATAGATTTATCTTTCATATTTAGGTCTCTAATCCATTTATTTGACCTTCATATTATGGTGAGAGGTAGGGAACCAACTTTTCTTTTCTCCTTATAAGGAACCAGTTTTCCCAATACCATCCTTTAACAATCCATCTTTTCCTTTCTGATTAGGATGCTTATTCTGAAATATCTCAAGGTTTTTTACGTACACGTGTCTCTTTCTTTCCTCTCTGTTCTGTTGCTTTGATCAGTTTGTCTGCTTATGTGCCATTCCACTTTTGTCTTTTTTTTTTTACTCTGGTTTTTGGGTATATCTTATCTGATACAGAAAATTCCTCTTTTTTGGGATCAAATTCTGGGCCTTAGCAGTGAAAGTTCTGAGTCTTAACCACTGGACCGCCAGGGAATTCCCTAAACTTTTTTTCTTCATAAACATCTTGTGGATTGACAGGTGAATTCCTAGATTACTTTTAAACTTTTGTTACTATTCTGAATGGAATCTTATTTTTTGTTAGAGTTTCTGGTTGTTTACTATTATGTAGAGGAATGTTATTCATTTTTCCAGTTTGATATTTTATTTGGCCAATTTGCTGACTTACAGTTTTAATGGTTTTGAGTTTCTGTATGGAATACCAAATCACATCCAAATAATGACAATTTTGTCATTCTCCCTCCCATTCCGTATATACATATTTATAATGTCTTATTGCAATGGTCAGGACCCCTAGGAGTGAACAGTAGTAGTGATTGTGTTCTTCCTGATCTTAAAGGGAATGAGCTTAAGGTTCCGTCTTTTTTTTTTTAATTTATTTAATTTATTTATTTTTGGCTGCGTTGGGTCTTTGTTGCTGTGCATGGGCTTCTCTCTAGTTGCGGTGAGTGGGGGCTACTCTTCCTTGCCGTGCACGGGCTTCTCATTGTGGTGGCTTCTCTTGTTGCGGAGCACGGGCTCTAGGCGCACGGACTTCAGTAGTTGTGGCATGCGGGCTCAACAGTTGTGGCGCATGGGCTCAGTAGTCGTGGCTCGTGGACTCTAGAGCGCAGGCTCAGTAGTTGTGGCACACGGGCTTAGTTGCTCCGCGGCATGTGGGATCTTCCCGGACCAGGGCTCAAACCTGTGCCCCGTGCATTGGCAGGTGGATTCTTAACCATTGCGCCACCAGGGAAGCCCAAGATTCTGTCTTAATTGTGTGGTGTGTGGTAGATTTTTAGTAGATAGTCCTTATCAAATTATGGAAGTTCCTTTCTATCCCTAGTTTTCTGAGAGCTTTTATCATAAATAGATGTTGAAGTTTATTAAATGTTGTTTTCAATCCATGGAGGTGACCATATGACTTTCCTCCTTTATTCCATAATGTAGTGCATTACATTGTTAACTTTCTGATGTTTATTAAAACCTACTCAATTATGTTTTATTTTTCATACATTATTGTATTTGCTTATCTAATATTTTATTTAGGAATTGTATTTATACTTAGAAAGTAAAATGGGCCTCTAATATTCTTTTCCTAAATTGTTCCTATTCACTTTAGGAATCAAGGATATACCAGCTTTGTAAAATGAATTTCTCTTCTTCTCCCTGTAATAATTTGTATACAGCAGGTATTACTTGTTCCTTGAAAGCTTGGTAGAATTCCCCTGTTAAACCTTCTGGGACTTCTTTTAACTAAAATTTCAGGTTCTTTAATTGTTGTTGGTCTTTTCAAAGTTTACTGTTTCTTGTTTCAGTATTGGCATTTTCTATTCTTGTGGAAATTTGTCCATTTTGTCAGTTTTCAAGTGTATTGGTTTATGTAGTTCAAAAATTTACTTTATCATTTAAGAATATCTATATCTATAGTTTCCCCCCTTTTTAGTTATGCATTTTGTTTTTTATTTGTATGTTTCTTTTTTTCTATCAGTCTTGCCTGAAGCATTTCTATCTTATTAGAATTTCAAGTTGCCAAGTTTCGGTTTTTGTTGATCTTCTCTATTTTTCTACTTTGTCAATTTCTGCCTTTAAATTTTTTTCTTCTTGTTTTTTTTTTGGATTTTTCTCTGTTGTTTCATATTTAAGTTCCTAAAATGAGGCTTCCTTCATTTGTTTTCAATCTTTTGATAAGAAATATTCAAAGCAATAGATTACCGTTGAATCATTGCTTTGGTAGTGCTTTTGTTGCCATTCAGTTATAAGGATTTATTTCTTTTATGTTTTATTTTTTAACTCAATAGTTATTCATATTATATTATTTAAGTTTCCAGGCTTCTGTATTTTTGTTTTTTAGAGTCATCTACACTGATCTGGATAACTATGGTATAATGAAGAGAGTCCAGAATGCAGTGCCTCAGAAGACATTTATTTATTTCACAAAACATCCCAGAGTAGGTAGGTGGCCTCGCCCCAAGAGGTCATCAGGTCCCACCTTTCTTATTGCCCTGCTTTGAGCATCATCCTGACTCATACGGTTGAAGCCATCTTAGGGTCACCAAATCTGTGTTCCCCTCTGTGAGAAGACAGAATGAAGACGTATGGAACAATTAGCTTCATTTTAAGGACATGACACAGAAGTTGCCCACCTTACTTCTGCTTATATCCCACTGGCCAAAAATTAGTCATATGGCTACAGGAGACAGAGTACTAAAAACAGAAAGTGAACCAGTTACGTTAGCAGAGAGAATTTAATAAAAGGAATTGGTTGAGTTAGTGAAATAGATGTTGAGATGACAGAGTGGGGATATTGTATTAATCAGAGATAATAGATGCAGAAATTCGCTTTCACCCCCTAGGACTGGGGCAACAAAGGGAATAGGTTTCTAGTTGTTTACTATTATGTAAACATAATAGAGTTATTAAAATCATGGTAGGGTTATTAGAATCTAGAAGTTTGAAGGAATACTCCAGTAGAGCTGGAACCCAGGCCTCTGACAAGGGGACAGCTGGTCTTTGTATGTCAGAGAGAGAAAAATGAGACTGAGAGTATGGAAAAGACAGGAGTCAGCTGCTGCCATCAGGGGGAAGAACCACTGCCGGGGTGATGCTAACAGGAAAGGGAAGCAAAACACGAAGAAGCACGTACTTTCCCCTTCCAGCCTTTTGTCTTTCTTTCTTGTGCTTCCTCTGAAAAGAACCAAGTAGGGAGCTGGCGGCCTCAGAGCCGCAAAGCAGAGTGCAAAAGGGTGGGTTTGGGTTAAGAAACAATGGACTAGTCACCAACACAGTTCACCCACCCTTTTGACCACTCAGCATCCATACATATCTTTCTACACATATTTGAACTTCCATTTAAGAACCATAAAACATCATGTTTCACCTAATCTTGAACAAAGATGCTCTCATCTGCTCTCCAAACAGGGGAGATACAGAATTCCTCCAGTCATATTATCCATTCCTGTTTTGCTTTCTTCTGTTATTCTCCTTATGGCATTCATTTGGACTGAGTCTCCTCCCAACATTTCCATTTTCCCCTCTATGCTAGTTGCAAGTTTTACACTTACTTGCTGTTCTTTTAGTGTTTACTCTAAAATATCTTCATGTGTATTCAACAAAATCCTCTCCATTTATAAGTTTTTCAAGATGTTAGTTCTTTTTTAAACACCTAAATTTGACGTTGTTACTGTACTTTTGATAGAGTTTTGATATGTTTACCTTTTTTTGTTTATTTTTCCTTTTCTTATCATTCCTTCTTGTATTTCAGACCTTCATTCTAGGATTAGTTTTATTCTTCCTGAAGTATATCTCTTAGAAGTTCTTTTGAAGAGGGTGTCCTGGGAATCAATTCCTAGTTTTTGGTTTGTCTAAACAATAATTTTATTTTTGTTCTTGAAAGACATTCTGCTGGACAAACAATTCTAGTGTGACAGTTATTTTATTTTGGCACTTTGAAGGTCTCATTCCACTATCTTCTGGCTTCCATTATTGCTGTTGAAAAATAAAAAGTAATGCTTTGGCTTTGTCTAATGATTTTCTCTTTAGTGTGCTAAAGTTTACTATATATCTAGCATGGATGTTTTAAAATATGTTCTGCCTGGGATTCATTGGGTTTCCTGAATTTGAGGAAGAATCTTTCATCAATTCTGAAAAATTCCCAGATATGATCTCTTCATATATGCCTCTCTCCCTTCTATTATCTTTTTTGTTCTTAAACCATGAATTAGGGACTTCCCTGGTGGCACCGTTGTTAAGACTCTGTGCTCCCAATGCGGGGGCCTGGATTCGATCCCTGGTCAGGGAACTAGATCCCACATGCGTGCCGCAACTAAGAGTTCGCATGCCACAACTAAGGAGCCAGCGAGCTGCAACTTAGGAGCTGGCGAGCCGCAACTAAGACCCAGCGCAACCAAATAAATAAATAAATATTTAAAACCATGAATTAGATGTACGTTGGACCTTCCCACTCTGTCCCATATTTCTTAACCCATTGTTTATAATGTCCGTCTTTTTTCTCCCTGGGCTGTGCTCTGTGTAATTTCTTTCTTTTTTTAAATTAATTAATTAATTAATTTTTGGCTGCATTGGGTCTTCGTTGCTGCATGAGGGCTTTCTCTAGTTGTGGCAAGCAGGGGCTACTCTTCGTTGTGGTGCGCGGGCTTCTCATTGCGGTGGCTGTTCTTGTTGCGGAGCATGGGCTCTAGGTGCGTGGGCTTCAGTACCTGTGGCACGCGGGCTCAGTATTTATGGCGCATGGGCTTAGTTGCTCCGCGGCATGTGAGATCTTCCCAGACCAGGGCTTGAACCCATGTCCCTGCATTGGCAGGCGGATTCTTAACCACTGTGCCACCAGGGAAGTCCCTGTATAATTTCTTCAAGTACATATGTGTTCTAGTTTCTTCTCCTTTCAGCTGTGATATAATCTATTTAATATGTCCACTGGGTTTTAAATTTTTCATATATGTAATTTCTAGTTTTTCTTGTTCAAATCTTCCTTGCCAATCTTGATACTCTGTTTTTCCTTCAGTATTTTTTAAACGCCATCTTCAATCTCTTTAAACATTTATTTATTTTATATTCAGTACCTTATAATTTCAATATTTATACCAACTCTGAGTATGGTTCTGAGGTTTATTGCTTCTGCTTGTGTGGTTTGTGGAACTCACGTTCCTTGGGATTTAATCTGTGGAAATTCTTTAAAGCCTGGGTTTAAAACGCATTTCCCTGGATAGAGTTAGTGTTTGCTTATGCCGTGTGCCTATGGGAATAGCCAACTTGGGACCACTCTAAAATTTTGTCTGGAGGTCTTTCAGGTTACACAGATAGTACAAATTTAGGCTTTAAACCCACAGGAATATGGACTTACTGTTAGGAACTCTCAGGGGAAATCTTTTTCTCTTGATTTACTCATCATAAAGGCGGAGACAAACATATATTCCCACCATCTTTTTCAGATGGAGAGCTTTTTAAAAAAGTACCAACTGAAGGTTTGCCCTCAGTTTCTAGAATTGTTTATATAGGTCTCTGATCTTTCCTCTCACTCTGCTTAAGTCCCAGGACTTCTCTCGTGTGAACATGGTTCATTAACACCCAGGCTTCATGCAGTTAACCCCAGGAAAAGTGCTGAGTCTAGAGCTCTCTTTACTTCTCCGGATCCATGTTTCTTGGTTTTGGTCTGCAAGGATATACTTAAGGCACACTGTCTCTCCTTCAAGAATGGCCCAACCAAGAGGAAGTGTCTGGGCCCCCAGGCCTCACCTGCTCTCATTGAATCAGAGAGCTAGTTTACATACAATTAACTGTACCTATTCATTTTTAAATTAATTATATCCTGTCCCTAGCTTTCATGGACAGCAAATTCAATTACTCATTAATCTGATAGTTCTCTTATTCAGAGAACACTGAAGAACTGTTAATATCCTAAAACTAAGGAATGTGTCTTACGGGCTGAATTGTGTCTCCCCCCACCCCACCCCCAAAGTCATATGTTGAAGGCCTCATCCTCAGTACCTCAAAATGACTGTATTTGGAGCTAGGGCCTCTAAAGAGGTTAAGTGGACAACAAAAAAATGGTAATTGTGTGAGGTGATAGAGGTGCTAACGAACCTAATTGTGGTAATCATTTCGTACTGTATGCATGTATCGAATCGTTCCATCATATACCTTAAACTTACACAATTGTTATATGTCAATTATATGTCAATAAAGCTAGGAAAAATAAAAATAGATGCAATGTGGCATCCTGCTTGGGATCCCGGAAAGGAAAAAGAACATTGGTGGAAAAACTAGGGAAATCCAGACAAAGTCTGAAGTTTCACTTAAAAAGCATAAAAATAAAGTAGGATAAGTGCTATTAAAAATTTCCAAAATACAGCAAGAGGGAAGAGATATGGGAACATATGTATAACTGATTCACTTTGTTATAAAGCAGAAACTGACACACCATTGTAAAGCAATTATACCCCAATAAAGATGTTAAAAAAAAATTAAAAAAATTAATTTCCAAAATACAATGAGAGGACACACCAGGAGCAACTAATCAGGATGCAAAGATTTCAAAGCAGAGTAAAAATCTGGATGTAATTTTTTCAGTGAAAAACCCAAGGTACCTGCCTCTAGAAACAGGCAATTATTCTAAAGGTTAACTGACTTGTTTTATGGTTGCTGTTGTTATTATTATCATTTATCATTTTTGTCTCTCCCTTGCTACACACACACACACACACACACACACACACACACACACGTGCACACACACACACACACACACATGGACACTAAGCTTCATGATAAAGAGGTCAAATCTATATTATTCACTTCCTTACCCCCAGTATCTAGAACAATGCCTGGCATACGGTAAAACAATGCCTGCCTCGAAAAATATATATGGTGAGTGAATGAATGAGCCATAGAATTGGAAATACCATAATTTAGTCAGTCATTTCCCTGTTAACAGACGTTCAGATGGTCTCCAATTCAGATTGGTTTTGTTGTGATTGCCTTCTAGTGCTGTTATATACAACATATCTTTAGCTACTGAAGCATATCCTTAGCTACTAATCCCTTCGTTCCTGTAGTATGGATTCCTCAAGATAACACTTCTGTCACAGCTTTATGCCGCCTTTTTAAAAACTTTTAACAGGAAATGCCTTTCCTAAAAGGTTGTGATGATTTACTGTCACGTCAGCAGTGTATAAAACTTTCTTTCCCCACTCTAGATAATGTCAGTTGTTTTAATATTTTCCAATTTGTTGAATGAATAATTGTATTTCATTTCAAATTAAATTTAAAAATCTTAAAACACTGGAAAAAAAAGAGGTTAAGTGGAAACGAGGCCATTAGGGTGGGTCCTAATCTAATCGTGACTGGTGTCCTTATAAGAAGAAGAAAATTGAACACACAAAGAGACACCAGAGGGAGTTCCCTGGTGATCCAGTGGCTAAGACTCTGTGCTTCCAATGCAGGGGGCCTGGGTTCGATCCCTGGTCAGGGAGCTAGATCCCATATGTTGCAACTAAGGGTTTGCATGCCACAACTAAAGACCCTAAATGCCGCAACTAAAGATTCTGCATGCAGCAACTAAAAGATCCCACGTGCCCCAACTAAGATCAGGCGCAGCCAAATAAATAAATAAAATATTTAACGAAATAAAACAAAAAAAAAAACCAAAGAGACACCAGGGATGTGTGTGCACAGGGGAAAGAAGGCAGTCATCTGCAAGCCAAGGAGAGAGACCTCAGAAGAAGCCAAATCTGCCCACACCTTGATCTTGGGCATCTAGTCTCCAGAACTGTGAGAAATAAATTTCTGTTGTTGTTTAAGCCACCCAACCTGTGGTACTTTGTTATGGCAGCCCCAGCAGACTAATACTGTCTCCGATGCTATAATTTCAGACACCATCTTAGTAGCACAGAAGGAGGAACTATGATTTGACACTGGGGCCTTTCCAAAGCTGTTCCCATCACACCCATTGCACAGCCTGGTTTGGCAGACAGACTCAACAAGCCCAGGCCTAGGATGTGTCTCACTCATGTATCATGTTTCTTTTTTCAGGGTCCTTCTGCTCAGGAATGAATCTGAGGCCAGGCAACATCTTGGTGATGCTCCAGCCTTTCCAGCTGACTTGGTGTAGAGGACCTGTGGGATGTGCTGAGGAGGACTGAGGGAGAGGTGAGGACAGCAGGAGTTAGGGAGGGGGAAGGGGGGCAGAAGCACTCTCTCAGGCCCGAAACCAGATTCTCTGAATAGGTGTGGGTGAGGAAGGCATTTTATGACGTCTAGAAACACAGGGGGAAATGCAGGAAGGGAATGATGTCCAGTGAGTTTAGGACTAAGTGATGCAGAGGTGGCGCAAGCATCCCAGCCCTCTTTGCCTCTCTTGATTAACTCGGGGGGCTCATTCAATCATAAATAATTGCATCTATTCACCTTTATTAATTCCCTCCCCCAGACTTCATGTATGACAAATTCATTCTCTCACTGGAAAAATATTTCCTGAGCACAATCAATGTATTGGGCATATAGCAGCTGAGCAGGCAGTCTCTGCCTTCACACAGCTCCAAATCTGGGCGAGCAAGCTCTCACAAGAGTGAATGTTTCACAAAATGGTTTAAAGACTTAAACATAAGACATGACACCATAAAACTCCCAGAAGAGAGCATAGGCAAAACATTCTCTGACATAAATGTAATGTCCATCAACAGATGAATGGATAAAGAAGATGTGGTACCTATACACAATGGAATATTACTCAGCCATAAAAAAGAATGGAATAATGGCATTTGCAGCAACCTGGATGCAGCGCAACTAGAGATCATCATACTAAGTGAAGTATGTCAGAAAGAGAAAGACAAATACCATATGATATCACTTCTATGTGGAATCTAAAATGTGGCACAAATGAACCTATCTATTGATCCAGAACAGAAGCAGACTCATAGACATAGAGAACAGACTTGTGGTTGCCAAGGGGGATGGGGGGAGGGAGAGGGAGGGACTGGGAGTTTGGGGTTGGCAGGTGCACACTATTACCTTTAGAATGGTTAAACAACAAGGTCCTACTGTATAGCACAGGGAACTCGATTCACTATCCTGTGATAAACCATAATGGAAAAGAATATAAAAAAGAATGTATATAAGTGTATAAATGAGTCACTTTGCTGTACAGCAGTTATTGGCCCATATTGTAAGTCAACTATACTGCAATAAGAAAAAATTGAAGAAAAAAACATTAAATACATCTACAATATCATTAAAAAAAAAGAGTGAGTGTTTCAGAAGGGGCAGTAGGGGTGCTGCGGGAGCACAGGCACAGAAAGAACCAACTAGACCTGAAGGCCTCAGTGAGGAAGCTGAGACCTGAAAGATGAGGAGGGGTGGGAAGGGAGAGAGTTTCAGATTCAAGAGAACTGGGTTGTGAAAGCCCTGAAGTAATTAAAGTATCAGTTCATGACACTGAGGAAGCCCCACGTGGCGGGACTGTGGAGTGATGGGGATGGTGGCCCAGGCTGAGGCAGCAAGCAGAAGCCTGCTGGGAAGAGGGATCTGGGAATGGGAAAGGGTAAGGATTTTAGACTCTCCCTGAAGGACAGTGGTCTGGTCTCTGTGTGGGGTTCCAGTAGGGGACCTGATCTGACCGTGGAGTCCTGGTGGGGCCCTTGTCTGTCCATGGGGTCCTGGTGAGGCCCTGGTCTGTCTGTGGAGTCCCGGTGAGGGCCCTGGTCTGTCCGTGGGGTCCCAGTGGGGGCCCTGGAAGGGCCCACAGAAGGATTAAGCAGGGAAGTGACTACTAGATCATGAATGGATTGTAGAGCAAGATTTGGAAGGTTGCTGTTGTAGTAGTACAGGAGAGAGATGGTGATGGCTTGGAGGAGGGTAGCTTCTGTGGGGACCGAGAGAAGTGACAGATTTTGAATCTCTGGCACATGGTAAAGGATCTGATGTGGAGTGAGGGAGCAGGTGGAGGTAAGTGTGACTCTCAGATTTCTAGGGAGACAGAAGAGCCAGGAGAGAAGAGAGAGGAGAGAAGAGGTCTAGCTGTTACTCTAGGAGGTCTGTTAAGGGGAAGAAGGATCTTTTATTTTAAGAGTATGGAGAAGGAATAATAATATCTGGACACAGCTTTGGGACGCCAAGGAATGGCAGGGTGTATTACTGTCCACAGTGTTTGCTGTCTCTCCTGAAATATACCCACTTGATATCAAGCTTGGCCATATGACTCGCTTTAGCCAATGAAATGTGAACACCGTGATGTACATCTCTTCCAAGCTGAAGCTTCAGGAGCCAGCTCACGGCTGTCCATGTCTCTTTTCCCTCTGCCAGGAGGGTGGCAGTGTTTCAGAGGCTGCCCCATCAGCCCAGGTTAACGAAGGAAGAAGTGGAGCAGAGCCCAGCCCACCCATGTTGGACATGGCACAAGAGTGAGTCTCTACCTTTATGTGAGTCACTGGGACTTGGGTTCATTTGTTTCCTCAGCATATCCTGATTACTTCTCTCCTCCTCCAGACCTTGAGGTGTTTGGCAAGCGGGGGGGATGAAGAGCCTTCAGTTAGGATTGTGGGATTATCTTTGGAGAATGGTCCTGTTTTAGTTAAGATAAGAGTTGGAGGGAACATTGAGGGAAAGGTTTACAGGGGTTGCAGTGGAAGAGTTTGGGAAGGATGGAGTGAGGCAGGAGCCGGTAGAGCAAAAGACAACACAGAGAATGATGGAGATGAGAGAACCTGAGATGACGAGATGAGCTTGTGTTTGGGGGGATTACCAAGGGAAACAAAAGAGAGGAAACATGATGAATTTGGTCATGACACCCCTTGGAGGGCAGTGGGCTCTCAAGTTCAGAACCACATATTGCTTCAGAAGGTAGCCCCCTAGTCCCATCTACTCCCTCTCACTTTACTCTCTTAATGTTCCTCATCATTCTCATCACAATCAGCTCACTTCTGAGTTGTTGGTGTCCTTCTGATAGAATGTGACTTCCATGCTGTAAGAGTCCGGCCTGAGTTGTTTATCACTGTACCCTGAATTCTAAGCACAGGGGCCCAGCTACCTGTGAGATGAATGAATGAATGAATAAAACTTATGGATCCATCCTGTTCGTCATGGTCTCTCCCATCAGTAAGAAGGGTGGTTCTCAACAGTCTGTAAACCTAGGTTTGACTCTTGGCTCATAGTTTTCTGTCTTAGTCATTGTGGGCAAGTTACCTAACCTCTCTGACCTTGGTTTCCTTAGCTTTAAAATGGGATACTCATAGATATCTAAGTCATAGGGCTCTTCTCAGAATTAAATGAGATGATTTATCTCATTTAAAGGACTCAGCGTGTTGAACAACTAGCCAATTCTCTGGGACTTCTTCTGTCCTAATTTTAGAAAGGCGTCTATGCTGATACCCAGTGCAGACAAATATGCCAGTCCTCTCCACTAGAACTCCACACAGTTTTCCCAATCTCCTTGCTCCTCAACAGAGGAAAAGAGATTTGTCCAGACACCCACAGGGTATACTGAAGACCCAGCCAGGGCTTTCCCCACTACGCCTTAGAAGGAAGTGGCTCTCTCAGCTAGTGACGAGTGTGACTCAAAAGAAATATCCAGGAAAAAAAAGAGAGGGAGAGAAAAAGAAAGGAAGGAAGGAAGGAAGGGAGGAAGGAAGGAAGGAAGAAAGAAAGAAAGGAAAAAGACAGACAGAAAGAAAGAAAGAAAGAAAGAGAAGAAAGAAAGAAAAGAAAGAAAGGAAAAAGAAAGAAAGATCCAGCAGGCAAGTGAGTGGATTCGTTTCCTATAGCTCCTATAACAAATTACCAAAAACTTAGTGGCTTACAAGAACACGAATTTACTGTCTTACAATTCTGGAGGTTAGAAGTGTAAAATCCCTCTCACTGGGCTAAAATCAAAGTGTCATAGGGCTGCATTCCTTATGGAGGCTTGAGGGGAGAACCCATTTCCTTGCCTTTTCCAGCTTCTAGAGACCACCTGCACTCCTTGGCTCGTGGCCCCTTCCTTCATCTTCAGAGGCAGCGTGACATCACTCCGAGCTCTGCTGGAGCTCTGCTTCCATCCTCACATCTTCTCTGACTCTCCTGCCTCCCTCTTTCACTTATAAGGACGCTTGTGATTACATTGGGTCTACCTGGATAATCTGGAATCCTCTCCCCATCTCAAAATCCTTAGCTTAATCATATTTGCAGCGTCTCCCTTTTGCCATGTAAGATAACATATGGACAGGTTCCAGGCATTAGGACATGGACATCTTTGGAGGGTCATTTTTCTGCCTACTACAGAGGGCAAGTTGGAAATGTGCTCTCAGGCCTCAGAGCACTCTTTGTCCCTCTCTGGTCTCTCCAGCTGTTGCTGATCTCATTTCTTTCCCCCCTTTTCCCATTTTTTTCCCCCATCCTCACAGCTTACTTTAAAACAGCTATCATCAGCTAGAGGCATTTGCTCCAAATTGCCTAATCCTTAAGAATGGTGGTCCAAGTTAAGGTCCCCTCTGATTATGTCCATTAGAAGCTTGATCAGAGTCTCCAGGTGGAGCTTCTAGAATAGCACAGTCCAAGAGAAATAGAATGTGAGCCACAAATGTGAGTCACATATATCATGTCAAATTTCCAGGAATCCTGTTTAAAAAAAATACGTTAAAAAGAAATAGATGGAATTAACTTTAATAATACATATTGTATTCAATACAATGTATTGGACATATGATTTTAGCATGCATTTAATAGAAAAATTATTAATGAGATATTTTATATTGTCTTTGAAATCTGGTGTGTAGTTTATACTTCAGGACATCTCAATTCAGACTAGCCACATTCCAAGTGCTTAATATTGATAATATTATACTGGACGGTGCAGGCCTAGAACCTAAACTCTGCGAGAGCCCCAGGGCCTAGAACAGTCCCTGGATCAGTGGGCACTCAGATTTGTGGAATGCAGGAATTAATGGACTGCTCTGTTCAGGTTTAGGCTCTTTTTCAAAAGCCCTGGGCCACTGACTCAAAGAAGGAAGCCTGGTACTTCCCTGGTGGCACAGTGGTTAGGAATCCGCCTGCCAGTGCAGGGGACATGGGTTTGAGCCCTGGCCCGGGAAGATCCCACATGCCGTGGAGCAACTAAGCCCGTGTGCCACAACTACCGAGCCTGCTCTCTAGAGCCTGCGAGCCACAACTACTGAGCCTGCGAGCCACAACTACCGAAGCCCGCTCGCCCTAGAGCCCATGCACCGCAACCACTGAAGCCCGCGTGCCTAGAGCCGGTGCTCTGCAGCAAGAGAAGCCACCGCAGTGAGAAGCTCACATACCACAACAAAGAGTAACCCCCTCTCGATGAAACTAGAGAAAGCCCACGTGCAGCAACGAAGACCCAACACAGCCAAAAAAAAAAAGAAAGCCTAACTGTGGGGGGGGGGAGTGGGGGGAGGGGGGAATCCTGTACATCTAATTTGCATAATCCCTCCTGGGTGTGCTTGCTCTCCAGGCAACTTCCCTCTAGTGATTTCCACTGGGTCCGCTCTTACCCAGGCAACCCTTTTTAATTTATTTTTTGGCTGTGCCATGCACTTTACAGGATCTCAGTTCCCTGACCAGGGACTGAACCCAGGCCACGGCATTGGAAGCCCGGAATCCTAACCACTAGGCCATCAGGGAACTCCCTAATCCCAGGCAACCTTGAAAAATGCACCGTTGAGCTGTGCTTAGTCCTGTCTGGAAGGTAAAGGACAGAAAGAGACCCTCCATGGAGCCAATTCCCAGGAGACCAGGGGTGGGTGGGTGAAGAAGAAAGCCCCCAAGCCAGCCCTTTGTGATCTGGTTCTGGTCCCTACTCATCTCCTGCCTTATCACATTGTTCTGGACTGAATAATGCCCTCCCCCCTCAAATCTGTACATTGAAGCCCTGACCCCCAAGTGTGGCTGAGTTTGGAGATAGGGTTTTTAGGGAGGTAATTAAGGTTAAATGAGGTTATAAGGCTGGGGCCCTAATCCAATAGGACTGGTGTCCTTATTGGAAGAGGAAGAGACATGAAAGGCATGTGCACAAAGAGAAAAGGCCACGTGAGGACACAGTGAGAAGGTGGCTGTCTGCAAGCCAAGTAGAGAGGCCTCAAGAGAAACCAACCCTTCTGGCACCTTGATACTGGACTTCCAACCTCCAGAACTGTGAGAAAATAAATTTCTGTTGTTAAGCCACCCGGTCTATGCTATTCTGTTATAGCAGCCCCAGCAAACTAACACCTACCTCATCTCTCACCAGTCTTCAATGCTGCCCTTCAACTCCACTCCATTAGTTCTGGTGTAAACCAGTGTTCCTTCTTTTGGAGAAGAACTTTTTCTCCCCCTGGGTGATACACAAGAAGTAGCAGAGCTAGCCACTCAGCTGGGTGCATTCTGGGGAGACAGAACTGCCCCAGAATAAGTAAAGGAGACAAGCAGGAGTGCCTGCTATATGTCAGATCACTGTCAGTCACTGACCACGTCACTCCATTTAGTCCTTAAAACAAAACACTATGAAGTGAGTACCACTGACCGCGTTTCAAAGAAAATAACTCCAACAGTGAATATTTACACTCAAAAGTGTCAAGCACTGTGCTCTGGACCTAACATGCATCACCTCATTTAATCCTCACTGCGACGGAGGAGGAGGTGGGAACCATCATTACCACCACTATTCTATAGGAAAGGCAGGCAGGCCCTGGGCAGTTCAATCACTTGCCCAAGTGCACGGAACGGGCAACTGCCAAGCAGAGCAGTCTGACTCCAGAGCGCTCACTCCTGCCCCCTGCACTCCGCCTTCTGTCCGCCAGTTACCGGAGAGTCAGGCAACCATTGCCCAAGTCAAGCTTGCCCAGGGTTAAATAACGATCATCTGCATTGGGCTGCATGGGAACTCGGTTTCATCAAAAGTGCTGTTACATTCACTCACAGGTGTCCACCCTACGAAAGATATTGTGCTACCAGTGTGGAGTCTGAAGACCAAAACCCACAGTTACTGGCTAAAAGGAGGATCAGTGTAGGGGAAGGATGGTCATGCAAATAGTTATAATCCAACTCACTGGAGGAAGATATTGAATCCAGTGGGGTCCTATAAACAGCTCAGTGTTTGCCTTGGAAGTCCTTTTTCACGGGGGAATTTATGCTGGAGAAAAACCAAACAAGACTGGTCATAAATCACTTAATTAAAAAAAAAAGTATTGCAGTAGAAACAGAAAAAAAGCAAAATCTCGCTCTTAACCACATAACCACATAAGGATCTTAATAGACTTTGAATTTAAGAACAAGCTTTGTAAATTATTACTGAATCTTTTTTTATCATCTTTATACGACTTTATAACCGACTCTAATTTTTACAACTTTATAAACCGTCTCTAATTTTTAAAGCAACCATTGCTTTTCACTTACGGATTTCATCTAAAAATATTTGAAGCCTTAAAAAAAATTCAAGTATAAATATCTTTAACAGGACAAAAAAACTAACAAGTTTCATTAACACTGGAAGTGTTCTTATCTTTTTTCTCCTTGGGTGTTAAAAACTTGAGAACAGTAACTACTGTGGAATTCAAAAAACTCATTTGCTTTGAGATTGTCTTTGGCCTTCAAATCCATTTTATGGATTGAAAACTAACTTCCATTCTTAAAGGGGAAGCACATATTCTGATCTTCTGTTTTCCTCTGAAAAAGGAATTTATGTGCTTTTCGACAGATGAGGCAATAGTATATTCAAAGCATAGCGACTTGAGAACACGATTTGCTTTAGGAAACTCAAAAATTTCTGTATTTCTGGAACATAAAGTTCAGGAAAGGAGATGAGACTGCGCTGAAGATAACCTTGAAGAGCCTTTTATGCTACATTAAAAAGTTGGGGGACTTCCCTGGTAGCGCAGTGGTTAAGAGTCCACCTGCCAATGCAGGGGACACGGGTTTGAGCCCTGGTCTGGGAAGATCCCACATGCTGCAGAGCAGCTAAGCCCATGCCCCACAACTACTGAGCCTGTGCTCTAGAGCCTTCATGCCACAACTAATGAAGCCTGCGTGCCACAACAACTGAAGCCGGCACCTAGAGCCCGTGCTCCGCAACAAGAGAAGCCTGTGCACGGCAATGAAGAGTAGCCCCCGCTCTCCACAACTAGAGAAAGCCCGCGCACAGCAACGGAGACCCAATGCAGCCAAAAATAATAAATAAGTAAATAATTAAATTTAAAAATAAAGTTGGAATTTCACCCTGATTGGCTGGCAGGCAGTGAAAAGGAAAAACGCTGTTTCCTCCTCTAGTCACCACTCAGCTCTTAGTACCAGTCACCAAACCTGTGGAGGTTTTTCCCACACCAAGAAATTCTCCAATTCTCTGGGGACACCAACTGCATGTCTTAGAATTCAATTCAATTCTGACACCACCTACCTGGAGTTAGCTTGAGATCCCACCCAGGTTAAGGGCTCAGTCCCGCAAGCCTAACCCCCAACTCAGATACCTATTGCAAGCAGTGGGTCTTCAGGTTACCTGCAACCTCTGTCCCACTTGGCTACAAATCGGGGGTTCCCATCACCCCCTCCTCGGGTTCGATCATGTGCTAGAACAGCTCACAGAACTCAGGAAAACAGTTTACTTACCTGTAAAAAGGATGCACCTCTGGAATGGTTGAATGGAAGAGATGCACAGGGCGAAGTGTTGGACACAGTGAAAGTTGGCGACAGCCACTGCATTACCATAAACTCGGGTGTGGTTGAAAGGGGCTTGTGAAGAATAAGACACTCTTTTCACTTTTATCGCTCTTATCGCTTAAGAAATCCAAGGGTTTTAGGGACTCTGTGTCAGGAAAGGGGACAAAAACCAAACGCATGTTTCTTAATATGAATCACAATATCACAGGCAGCTATTGAAAAAACTTCGGCAAGAGTCTGAAGTGATCGGTTATACCTATTTATAAAGTTTCTCTTGACGGCGCCCCTGAGGATGGATTGCAGAGGACCGGGAAGACCACGTGTAGTCAGCGTCGATTATGAAGTTATTGTCTCTGAGCTCCCAACCCACCCTCCTATGTTTTGCTTTGTGATGCTGAGCTGGGAAACCACATTTCTGCTTTACCAGGTGGTTCTGTTTTAGACCCTGGCAATGGGGTTTACTAGGAGGTTGCAGAAGTGGGGTGATTAACTCATCCTGGTTTTCCCAGGACTTCTCCAGTTTTAGCACTGAAAGTTCTGCTTCCTGGGAAACTCTTCCCAGGGTGCTTGGTCACCTTATGCAGAAGGGACTGACTTGCCTGCTGTTCTTGTGAGTGTTACCCAGCAACACTTCACTCTGATGGTGGTGGCAGTGGCAGCAGCAGCAGCAGTACTGTCTTCCTGTAGCAGCTGCTGAATCCAATTTGTAGTTTTCTAACTCTGGCAAAACCAGTCTCATCAGAAACAGCAGCGCCAGCTGGCTAGTGCCCCTTCTTTTGCATCTGTGTTCCCCCAGCTCTAGGTGTGGTCCCTGCTTCCTGCAGTTGCTACTTCTCTCCTATCTTAGAGCTGTAGTTCTCAGAGTGTGGTCCCCAGACCAGCAGCATCAGTATCAGCTGGGAACTTGTGAGAACTGTAAAACTCCAAGCCCCATCCCAGACCCATCAGAGACTCTGGTAGCTGTCCTCAACGGTCTGCCTTTTAACAAGTCCTCCAGGTGATTTGGCTAAGGTTTAAGAACAGCTAAGCTGCCTTAGAATTCTTTTTTTTACCCTTTCAGTTATCTAGATAACAACTTTATACCAAGTTGGCAGTTCCTTGTATTATAGTCCGTATGTTAAATTCCCTCTGTTAGAGTACCTGGTGTGGTTTCTCTCTCCTTAGTGGACCCTGACTGACTGATCCAGAGCCTGCTGCAGTAATACAAGTTAAAGATGAAGACTGTCCAAACTAGAGTATAGTGGGAGTGGGGTGGAGAAGAGGGACACACAGAAGATATTTAAAAGGTCTTGATTACTATTTGAGCAGAGGGAGGAGTCTAGGACAGCTCCCACTTTCCTGGCCTGGGTCGCAGATGGACTGTGGTGCCCGTTCACACAATACAGGCAATGTAGGAAGAGGGATGGGGTGATGGTGGTGGAGATGATTGATTTGCTTTGGGATTTGATCAAGTTCCAATAGAGATACTCAGGTGCAGGCATCCCATCAGCAGATGGCCATAGGGTCTTGGTGTGCGTCTTTGCGTTAGAATCCGTGGGATTGTGGGGACAAAGGGTAAATCGCTAGATATTGCCAAATTCTCCTCCACGGAGGCTTTACTTTTTTGCGTTCCACTAGCAAGGTGTGAGAACCCCTGTGTCCCCATGGCATTGCCAACAGAGTGTTGTCAAACGCTTGGAGTTTTGCTAATCTGATAAGTGAGAAAAAGAATCTCCGTGTGGTTTGAATTTGTGGTTTTTAAAAATTATGAGTGGGGCTGAGCACATTTTTGCATATGTAGAGGACATTGGCATTTCTTTTTATGTGAACTTCTTCATGTATCTTGCCCACTTTCGATAGGTTTCTTGGTCTTTTTTGCCTCAATTTTTAGATGCTCTTTATATTTTAGGGATACTAACCCTTTGTGATATAAGTTGTAAATTTTTTTCCTTCATTTTGTCATCTGTAGTTTTTAGTTTGCACCTGGTGGGTTTATGTTTTGAACCTGCAAAAGGTTTTCATTTTTGCTTGGTCATTTGACAAAATTCTCTTTCATTGCTTCTGGATTTTTTTTTTTTTTTTTTGGCAGTACGCGGGCCTCTCACTGCCATGGTGTCTCCCGTTGCGGAGCACAGGCTCCGGACGCCCAGGCTCAGCGGCCATGGCTCACGGGCCCAGCCGCTCCGCGGCATGTGGGATCTTCCCGGACCGGGGCACGAACCCGTGTCGCCTGCATTGGCAGGCGGACCCTCAACCACTGCGCCACCAGGGAAGCCCCATTGCTTCTGGATTTTGATGACCAGTTTGGCAAATTTACCCTGTTCCCACATTCTCAGGTCATTAGGAGACTCACCAGTGTTTTATTATTTATGAGGTTGTATTTTTCCACTTAGTTCTTTGATATACTTCGAATTTAATCTGGTATCCAGTGTGAGGAACAGACTCAAACTTTTCTTTTTGTTTATCTAGTTGCTCTAATACCACTAAATTAAAAACTTCCCTAAAGTTCCTTCCTAAATTAAAAAGTATTATATGATCATATTAATTTCCGTAAGCAATTGTTTCTATTTCTCGATTGATCTGTTTACTTATTGATGCACCAATAACACATTGTTTTCTATGGTTTTTTTTTTTTTTTTTTTCGGTATGCGGGCCTCTCACTGCCGTGACCTCTCCCGCTGCGGAGCACAGGCTCCGGACGCACAGGCTCAGCGGCCATGGCTCACGGGCCCAGCCGCTCCGCGGCATGTGGGATCCTCCTCGACCGGGGCACGAACCCACGTCCCCTGCACCGGCAGGCGGACTCTCAACCACTGCGCCACCAGGGAAGCCCTATATGGTTTTTAATATCTGTTTTCTCCTCCTCCTCCTTATTTTTCAGTTTTTTCCCCCATATTTGCCTGTTTTACTTACAAATGAACCTTATAATCAAGTTGTCTAGCTCTAGGAAAAAACCCCAATGACATTTTTATTAGGCTTGTGATACATTTACAAATGAACTCAGGGGCAATGACCTCCTTATAATGTTGACAGTCATTTTTGTTTCCATCCTTGGAATCTGGGCGCCATCTGGTGACCACTGTTCACAACAGCAATTATTTTCTCTAAAAAAGCTGCTCAAAGCAATAAACACTTGTCACCTCACACACACTTTCTGTGAGTCAGGTTTTGGAGGGAGGCTTATCTGAATGTTCCTGGCTCGAAGCCCTGGCTCATCCTCACTGCCAGGGCCTCACTCATCAGAAGGCTTGAATGGAGCTGGGGGAATTCCCTCCCAAGGCGCTCAATTCCACATCTGGAAGACCAGGCTGGCTTGGTCATGTCCCTCTGCATTTCCTTGTCTTTCATGACCTTGACACTTTTAAGGAGTATTTATCAGCTCTTTTATTAAATGTCCCTAAATTTGGGTTTGTCTGATGTTTTTCATGGTTGAAATGAAGTTATACATTTTTGCCAGGAACACCACACAGATGATGCTGTGTCTTTCTCAGTGCATCATATCAGACATGTCAGTATGTCTTGTTATGGGCGATGTTGACGTTGGTCACTAGGTTAAGGCACCGTCTGCTGCACTTCTCCACTGTAAAGTTACTGTCTTTCCCTTTGCAATTAATAAGTATCTTGGGGGAGATACTTCATGACCATACAAGTCTTGATTCTCCTCAAACTTGCACCTGCTAATTTTAGCATCTGTTGGTGGATCTGGTCTGCGACAGTTGTTACTGGGGCATTTGCCTAATAGTGATTTTTCATGTCCCTTTCTCCTCTACGTCTATTAGTTGGAATTCTATTGAAAGAAACAGCTGTTCCTTCTCCCCGTTACTTATTTATTTACTTAGATCAACATGGACTCATGGATATCTGTTTTATTCTGTGGGTTAAAACCTCATATTGAGAGTCTTTTAAAGTTTTGACAGCCGGCTGGATATGAAACGGTATGCTATTATGGTTTTAATTAGAATCTTTCTGAATACTGAATTCTAATGAGGTTGGGCATCTTTGGCTCTTTCCCTTTGTGGCCTCTAGGAAATGCTTATAGCAGCTATTTTTTTTTACACTTCTTATTATTAAAAAAAAATTTCTTTTGCCCGCGGCGTGTGGCTTGTGGGATCTTGGTTCTGCGACCAAGGATTGAACCCAGACCCTCAGCAGTGAGAGCATGGAGTCCTAACCACTGGACTGCTAGGGAATTCCATACACTTTTTTAAAGTTAAAAAAAAAAATTTATTGAAGTGTAGTTGATTTACAATGTTTCAGGTGTAAAGCAAAGTACAGGAAAAAAATATATATATATATTCTTTTTCAGATTCTTTTCCATTATAGGCTATTACAAGGTATTGAATGTAGTTCCCTGAGCTATACAGGTCCTTATTGTTTATCTGTTTTATATATAGTAATGTGTATCTTTTAATCCCAAATTCCTAATTTACCCACCCCACCTTTCTCCTTTGGTAACCATAAGTTTGTTTTCTATGTCAGTGAGTCTATTTCTGTTTTGTAAATAAGTTCATTTGTATCATTTTTTAGATTCCACATATAAGTGATATCATATGATATTTGTCTTTCTCTGTCTGACTTTACTTAGTATGACAATCTCTAGGTCCATTCATGTTGCTGCAAATGCAATTATTTCATTCTTTTTTACAGCTGAATAATATTCCATTGTATATATGTACCACATCTTTATCCATTCATCTGTCGATGGACATTTAGTTTTCTTCCATGTCTTGGCTATTGTAAATAGTGCTTCTAGCAGCTATTTTTTATTCTTCTCTTGTCTTTCAGGTCAGGATGTCAGACTCACAGTACAGATATGAGTCTGTACTGAAATACAGGCCTGAAATACACTAGGGCTTGTCTATATGTTAAACGCAACTTCTAGGCTTCATAGTCCATCCATATGCCGATAAATCCTGTTGCAGTTTGACACTGAAATGCAGTTTGAAGTGCAAGACACGTGTGGAAGGGAGAGGGAGGCCCGAGGGTTGCGTGGATGGAGAATTTGAACTGTGATGCAGGTACAACATTGACCTTGGTTGACCCCACAAGGGGCTCTGGAGTATAGATAGCCCATTAGAGTTGTTCCCTGTTTGGCACTAATTCCTGGACCTTATATTTTTCCCCCTTTCACTTTCACTCTCCCACGAGGACTTAACACTCTCCCATGAGGACTTAGTGGAGTTTTCCAGAGGTTACATGTATGGTGGTGTCATTACTCTGCCAGCTAATGGAATGTGTGCATAGTTTTTTTTTTTTTTTGGTGTGTGTATTATTTTCAATAACAGCTTTATTGAGATATAACTCACATACCATACAATTTGCCTATTTAAAGTACACTATCCAAAAGAAAAAAGTATACCATCCAGTGGTTATTAGTATGTCCTCAGAGGTATGCAACTATCAGCACAATCAATTTTAGAAACTTTTCACCTCCCCCCAAAGAAACCCCACACTCATTAGCAGTTACTTCCTGTTCCCCCGACCCCTAGCCCCTGGCAGTTACTAATCTACTTTCTTCTCTATAGATTTGCTTATTCTGAACATTTCACATAAAATGGAATCATTCAATATGTGGTCTTTTTTGACTGACTTCTTTCACTTAGCATATTTTCAAGGTTCATCCACATTGTAGTCTGTATCAATACTTCATCCTTTTTTATTGCCAGATAATATTCCATTGTATGGACAGACCACGTTATATTTATCTATTCATCAGTTGAGGGGAATCTGGATTGCTTCTACCCCTGAGCTATTATGAATAATGCTGCTATGATCATTTGTGTACAAGTTTTTATGTGGCCATATGTTTTCATTTCTCTTGAAAAAAAATATATACTTCTGAGAGGAATTGTTGGGAATTCCTTGAGAGGAATTGTTAACTCTATGTTTAACCTTTTGAAGAACTTCTCCACTATTTTCCGAAGTGGCTGTATCATTTTACATTCCCGCTAGTGGTGTATGAGGATTCTGATTTCTCCACATCTTTGCCAATAATTACTTTCTGTCTGTTTGATTATAGCCATCCTAGTAGGTGTGAAGTGGTATCCCACTGTGGGTTTTGTTTGTTTGGTTTTGGTTTTGGTGGGGTTTTTTTGGCTGCACTGCGCAGCACATGGGATCTTAGTTCCCTGACCAGGGATGGAACCTGTGCCCCCTGCAGTGGAAGTTCAGAGTCTTAACCACTGAACCACCAGGGAAGTCCCCTCACTGTGGTTTTGATTTGTATTTCTTTCATGGCTAATGTTGAGTACTGTTCTTGTATTTTAAATATTTATCAGTTTTAATTTCTAATATAGTAAATATTGACAGACAGAACTCACATAAATAAAAGTGCATTGGGGTCCTCAATAATTTTTAAGAGTGTAAAGATAGCTTAAAGATTAGGCTATCTAATGGCACAAAGTTTAACAACGAGGAATTGGGGTTTGGATTTACCAAACCCACTTGGTTCCTGACGGTGGTATCAGATATTGACTCAACCCTGTTTAATAATCTACCCACAAACTTCAGCGGCTTCACCAAACACTTAGCTTCCTGATCACTGGACTGAGGTCAGCTGCAGTGTGTCTGATCTAGAGCGGGCTTCAGTGGGTGACTCTGCACCAGCCCCCATGTTAGCTGGGCTTGGCCCTGAGCTGTTGGTTGGATTCAGGTTTATTCTGTATGTGTTTACTCTGCAGCTCAGGCTGAAGGGGGCATAATTTCCTCAAGAGCTAGAGTGTTTAACATCACTAGAGTGTTTAAACCTTTGTGCACCTAGGTGTCTGCTAACATTCCTCCCTTGGCCAAAGCTAGCCATGAGGCCATGCCCACCATCAGCTGGGAGGGAAACTAAATTCTGCCCACTGCAGAAGTGGGAGGAGCCAATGTATGCTGGTGCCTAATCCCAACCTCAGAGATAGGGGCTCTGCATAGGGGCTCTGCACTCCAGTGTATGCACGGCTGGTTTCCTTTTCCAGTCAGAGAGCTGACTTGCATCCCTCGCAGAGTGTGTCACCGTGTAGGACACCTCCCTGTGCCTGGTCCCTGTCCCTGTATACCACATTCCTAGAGCTGGCTGAACCCAAAAGGTCACCTGCTGCCAAAGTTGTAAACTGGGGACCTGCAGGCCCACATTCTGTTTTTAAAAGCCTCACTTACTTGCCACATATCCAGATGGGTTGTTTTCACATGAAATCCCTATTTCTGTCTTAACTTGAGAAATTCTGAAATCTGACCCACATTCTCCCATGGTGACAATCGATCGAGCTGAGTAGCGATCACCAGCCTGACCTTTTCAGGTTGCCCCCGTCCCCTTCCCTCCTTATTGCCCTACACTTGCCTTTCTTCATCCATTTACCCTTTCTCTGTGTCCTTTGTGAGCATATTAAAAAAAAAAAAAGTGGTAAAATACACATTACATACAATTTTACCAGTTGCCAGCTTAACCACTGTAAAGTGTACAACTCTGTGGCATTAAGTACATTTATAATGTGGTGCAAGCATCACCACTATCTAGTTCAAGAACTTACTCATCACTCCAAATGGAAACCTGGCACCGATTAAGCATCCCTTCCCAATCCTCCTTCCTCCCAGCCCCTGGCAACCACCACTCTGCTTTCTGTCTCTATGGATTATGAACTACTATGGATTTTTTTTTTTTTTTCGGTACGCGGGCCTCTCACTGTTGTGGCCTCTCCCGTCGCGGAGCACAGGCTCCGGACACGCAGGCTCAGCGGCCATGGCTCACGGGCCTAGCCGCTCCGCGGCATGTGGGATCTTCCCGGACTGGGACATGAACCCGTGTCCCCTGCATCGGCAGGCGGACTCTCAACCACTGCGCCACCAGGGAAGCCCTCCATATATGTTTTACAATCAACGTAGCACCTTCTACAAAAATGCCTGTTGGGATTTTGATTACCTTCCATTGAATGTACAGGTAAATTTCAGGAGAATTGCCTTTCATACATTTTTGGGTCTTCTCACCCATGATTATGGCATATCTTTGCATTTATTTAGGTATTCTCTAGCTTCTCTCAGCAAAACTGTATAATTTTTAAGCAGTAGTCCTGCATGCATTTTGTTAAACTTATTGCTATGTATTTTATGTTCTCTAAAAATGGAACTTTTCTCTTTTACAATTCATTTTCACTAGTTTGGTATAATATAAAAATTCAATTTTGGGGCATATATTGTCGTTGAAACTATAAATCTTTTCCACAAAGAAAACTCCAGGCTCAGATGGTTTCAATGGCAGTTTGACCCAGAATTTAAGAAAGAAATAATATGAATCTTACAATATTGCTTTCAGAATATAAAGAACACTTTCCATCTCACTCTATGACATCAACTTAACTGATAATAAAACCTGAAAAAGAGATCATAAGAAAAAAAAATTACAGATCAATATCAATAATAATCATACACACAGAAATCTCCAAAAAACAATCAGAAAATGGAATTCAGCAATATATATATATATAAAGGATAATACATCATGACAAAATGGGGCATAAGCTAGGAACACAAGGCTGGTATGACATTCTAAAATTAATCAAAGCAATTCACCACATTAAAGATGGAGGGAAACCAAAAGATCATGTCAGTAGGTGCTTTTTATGTATTTGACAAAATTCAACACTGTTCACGATAAAGCTCTCAGTAAGTTAGTAATGAAAAAATCTTTCACAATCGGATAAGGATATCTATGGAAATGAACAGCTAACATAACACTTTATGATAAAATACTGAATGCTTTTTCCCTAAGGTCAGAAACAAGGTCCATTCTGAGTGCTTCTTCAACACTGTCCTTGCCTGTGCAATAAGGCAATTGAAGGACATAAAAGGAAATGAAAATGAAAAAGGAATTATCTTTATATTGATATGTGTCTTGATTGTGTTTATAGAAAACTCTAATTTATAAAAAAAAAATAAACCCTTCTAGAACTAAGTGAATTTATAGCAAGGATATCAAATATATAGTCAATAGATAAAAATTCAACAGGGACTTCCCTGGCAGTCCAGTGATTAAGATGCTGCATTCCACTGCAGGGAGTGCAGGTTCGATCCCTGGTCAGGGAACTAAGATCCCGCATGCCAATTGACATGGCCAAAAAATAGAAAACAAAATTCAGCATATTTTAGAGACAAGTTTTTTCTAATTTTTAAAGAACAGTTAATTTGAATTCTAAAATCTTATCAAAGAAAAAGGAAACTATAATACTGCCTCACATATGATTATAGATGGAAAAATTCTAAGTAAGATATTACCAAATGTACTTCAGCAGTATGACAAAAATCACAGTATATGACCAGAATTGTTTAAAATTCAATTTTAAATAAAAACAAATCAGTGCATCAATAAATTTATATCAAGGAACTAATAAAAACAAATCAATACATCAATAAATTTAAGGTGAGAAAACATAAGATTATACCAATAAATAACAAAATGGCCTTGGACAAAATTCAGCAATCACTACCAAACAAAGTAGATATCTTCTGGTCCCCTACAAATATTGAAGGAAATTATTTAGAGGCAACAAAGAGAATTTATCTCCAAATAGAGTGAACATTATGGTAAATGATTAAATGTTGGGAAATTTCCATTAAATTCAGAGAAATTGATGACGGCTATCACCATAATATTCAATTTTGTTCTGAAGAGTCTATCTCAAAAAGAAAAGTAAATAAAGTAATAGACATAAATATTAGAAAATAAATAAAACTTATTATTACACAATGTATAACCTAGAAATCTGTCTCATAAAAATAGAATGAGTGTTCAGTAGATACATAACTAATGCTATCTTTAAGGTAGGAGAAAATAATTGCAAATGAATTATCCAGAATGCCATTCCAGTCAATTAGAAAACAAACAAACAACAGAACAATAATAATGGAGAAAGTCAAGAATTGGAAATTCAAAGTAAAGGAATAATGATTGGCCAAGAAACACGTTTGAAAAAATGTGCAACTGAAATTGAAATTTGTGAAAATATTTATTAAAACTTATACCTAACATAAGGCTGTAGGAATACTCAATTTGATAGGAGTCTAAGAGAACAATTTGGCAATATCTAATAGAATTGGAAGTGTATGTGACCTATGATCAATGTAGCAATATCTAACATAACTGAAAGAATATATAACGTATGAGCAGTTCTACTTCCACATGTGTAAAGAAATTCCAGCTCACAGAAACGAACAGTCACAGACAAGGATATTCACTGAAGTATATCTGAAATAGTAAAAAATTGTTAAACACTAAAAAAGAAGAGAAGGTTTAAATATGTCATGGTATGTTCATATAAAAAACTAAACCAAATGGGTTTTTAATTTTGTAGAAAGTATCAGCCCTACATTCAGAGGGCAAGCAACTGACTGCAGAGGAAGAGATGTGAGCAGCAGAGAAATACATCACACATTTCCTTTCTCAACATAGCTAAGCATCTGCCATGGTTATCTGGAGTGTCCATCTTTAGGGTCACTGTTTTTCAGTTATGGCAGCCTTGTCAGTGTGGGTTCACATCCCAAAGAAATTAGGTATTGTGAATGGGACTTCCTTAGTAAAGTTTAAGATACAGTAAGATAAACTAAGTTAAGCAAATTTTCTTTATTGTAGGCCTCTTAAGTCCTTTGCTAGCGTGATAATTAACATTTTTTTCTTGGAAGGGATTTAGTATTTAGAAGTTCATAAGTATCTCTGACCACAGAACATTTTTCAAGTACCATTAAATACTACTGTTCCCAGAAACATTCTTTTAGATATGTTGGGTTAAGGCACTGCTTATCTATCTGTAATATTACAGATATGGTACTGCTGTTACTCTCCTTCGGTGTGAAGTTATATAGTGATTAAGTAGGAGGCAGCCTTTATTCTTAGGAGTTACATGATATATATATAGAGAGGTGAAATGTTATAATGTCTATATTTATACTTAAATAACACAGCAAAAAATGTCAAAAATTATACAGAAGCAAACCAAATATGACAACGTTTTAACAATCACTGAATCTAGAGAGGGCATACAAGTGTTCCCTGTACTATTATTTTTTTCCAAATGGACAGTGGCCTTTTCATTGTTAGTTTCTCATTTATCATGAATTTGGGGCAGAAAAAGAAGACTGTAACACGTCTGCTTTGTGGATTATAAAAGAAAAAGCTTTACAGATCTCCCTGATTCTTCAAAAGCTTTCTCTCATAATCTCCATATCCATCAACTCTAGAGATTCCTTTCTCACGTTAGTTTTCAGAAATGACTTCTGAATTTTAGAAGTGAAAGTTTATTTTACTAAACTTTATCCATAATTAATTATTAATTTAAGTAAACAAAATGAAAGGTAGTGGACAGTTTTTACAAATTCTTTATATTCACAGGGTCTTCCTCTCACATGAACTTACTAATATCACTAATAATAAAATAATATTTATTGAACAGTGCTCTTCTAAAGGTTTTGTTTTTTATTAATATTTCATCCTTACAAAAGTACTATTAGGTAGGTACTATAATCACCACTTTAAAACTGAGGCACAGAAGAAATTAAGTAAAATAGAATAAAATAAAGCACAGAGGGGAGTAGTGTCTTGCCAATACCACACAGGCAGGGGTGGAATTATGAGAACTATAGTAAAGATTTGCTATGGCTGAAGTCTTTTCCCACATCTGTTACATTAACAGAATTATTTTCTGTTACAATGCTATATAAAGTGTGGTCCATGTACTGATGCTGGTCCACAGGTTGTTTGCTTCTGGTCTGCAATGATTTAAGGTACAGACACCGAGAGCAAACATTTAGAGACATTTACAGAAAAATGACAGAGCTAATTTATGTCTGTTAAGTCCAATAATAAAAAATTGGGGGTTTTCATTTTGTATGTTTGTTTTTCTATCAGTTTCATGTATCTGGTCATCCAATTTCATTGTATCTTGTAAAAGTATTGGTCAACAACAATTTTGAGGGGGGAAGGGGTACCCTTTATCTTGGTTTGAGATGTACTGCAGCAGTATCATTCTCTAAAGTTAACCAAGGCTGGGTGATGCTGTAATTTTTCAACTCTTTAAATCAATATATATAGTATAAAACTACTGCTGTTAAGTTTTGAGCACGAAGCAAAAGGGATTCCTATATGTTCCCTAACAAGTAAAAACTTTCTTAAATCAATTATGAATTCTGTTGTTATAAAAGGCATTTTCTAAAGGCCACTGTATCTTTACATTATGAATGGGGGTTCCTCACTAATATGATTTCTCTGATGTAAAGTGAGTTGATCACTACGAATAAAGGCTTTCCCACATTCTTTACATTTATAGGGTTTCTCACCAGTATGAATTCTGTGATGTCGTGTAAGTTCTGACTTAACACTAAAGGCCTTCCCACATTCTTTACATTTATAGGGTTTCTCGCCAGTATGAATTGTGTGATGTCGAGTAAGTTCTGCTTGAAGACGAAAGGCATCCCCACATTCTTTACACCCATAAGGCTTCTCACCTGTATGAAGTCTAAAATGTTGAGTAAGATGATATCGGCGACTAAAGGTCTTTCCACATTCCTTACATTCATACGGAATCTCACCAGTGTGAATTCTTTGATGTAAGGTAAGTTGATAACTACAAATAAAAGCATCCCCACATTCATTACATATGTAGGGTTTCTCACCAGTGTGGATTCTGTGATGTTGAGTAAGATGATAGTGCCGACTAAAGGTCTTTCCACATTCTTTACATTTGTAGGGTTTCTCACCAGTATGAATTCTGTGATGTTGAGTAAGATGATTGCTACGAATAAAGGCTTTCCCACATTCCTTACATTTATAGGGTTTTTCACCAGTATGAATTCTGTGATGCTGAGTAAGTTCTGTCTGAAAGCGAAAGGCCTTTCCACATTCTTTACATACATAGGGTTTTTCACCAGTATGAATTTTATAATGTTGAGTAAGATTGTAGCGACGACTAAAAATCTTCCCACATTCCTTGCACTCATAGGTGTTCTCATTGGTGTGAATTCGCTGGTGTGAAATAAGTTGATTGCTACGAATAAAGGCCTTCCCACATTCCTTACATTCATAGGGCTTTTCACAAGTATGAATTCTGTGATGTTTGGTAAGTTCTGCTTGAAGACGAAAGGCCTTCCCACATTCTTTACATCCATAGGGTTTCTCACCAGTATGAATTCTGTAATGTTGAGTAAGATGATAGCGACTACTGAAGGTTTTCCCACATTCCTTACATTCATAGGGAATCTCACCAGTATGAACCCTCAGATGTAAAGTAAGTTGATAGCCGCAAATAAAGGCCTTCCCACATTCTTTACATTCATAGGGTTTCTCTCCAGTATGAATTCTACAATGCCTAGTAAGTTCTGTTTGGAGACGAAAGGCTTTTCTACATTCTTTACATTCATAGGGTTTCTCACCAGTATGAATTCTATGATGTCGAGTAAGTTCTGCATGAAAACTAAAGGACTTACCACATTCTTTACATACATAGGGTTTGTCACCAGTGTGAATTTTCTGATGTTGAACTAGGTATGAGCCATGACTGAAGGCCTTCCCACAGTCATTACATTTATAGGGTTTTACACCAGTATGAATTTTCTGATGTTGACTAATATGTCGTTGTACCCTAAAGGTCTTTCCACAAATCTTACATTCATAAGGCCTCTCACCAGTATGAATTCTTTGATGTTCAGTGAGCTGATAGTGAAGTCTAAAGGCCTTCCCACAATCTTTACATTCATAAGGTCTCTCCCCAGCATGAATTGTCTGATGTACTCTAAGGTCTCGAACACGACTAAAGGCCTTCCCACATTCATTACACTCATAGGGTTTCACACCAGAATGTATTCTCTGATGTTCAGTAAGATGATAATGAAGCCTAAAGGTCTTTCCACAATTGTTACATTCATAGGGTCTCTCCCCACCATGAATTGTCTGATGTACTCTAAGGTCCCCTACACGACAAAAGGCTTTCCCACATTCCTTACATTTATAGGGTCTCTCACCAGTATGAATTCTCAGATGTTGAATAAGGTATGACTGTTGTCTAAAAGCCTTCTTACATTCCTTACATTCGTATGATTTCTCTCTAGCATGAATTTTCTGATGCAGAAGAAGAGGTATATGTTTTTGGATTATCATTTGACTAGCACATCTCATTTGATGTCCTTCTTGTCTCTCAAATTCATGTTTACACTGCAAATCATTTCTGAAAATGGTATCCTCACGGATGTAAGTTTTACTTTTGTCCACTCTCTGCAACTGAAACAGATATATTTCACAAATATCCTTTTCTGGAAATAACTTCTTGGTGACATACTTAGACTCCAAATCTGGAAAAAAAACAAAAGAAAAAACCAAGAAGGAAACAAATGCTGTGATGTGATTTTTCTATGTTGGGATAGAATAAGGGATTGCATCTCATAGTCGAAATAAAAGACAAACTAAAAACAATACACATTAGATGAAAAGGTTTAGAGCAGGGGTCTGCAAACTTTTTCTGTAAAGAGCCAGAGAGTAAAAATTTTAGGCTTTGTAGGGTATGTGGTCTTTGTTGCAATTATTCAGCTCTGCTCTTATAGCTCAAAGGCAGCCATAGACAGTATGTAATTGAATAAGTGTAGGTGTACTATATTACCACTTTATTTATGGATACTGAAATTTGAATTTCAAAAATTTTTGTGTTTCACAAAATATCCTTCTTCTGATTTTTTTCAACCACTAAAAATGTAAAAACCAGTTTTAGCCTGTGAGCCACACAAAAGCAGATGGTGAACTGTTTGGCCCCTGGGCCTAAGTTTGCTGGATCCTGATTTAGAGAACTCTAAATTGTAATGCAATTTGAAAGAAGGCAAAAGACTTAATGATGTGACTCTAAAAGAGGGTAAAATAAGTGATTAGAGGAACAAGTTAAGTCAGTGGTCCTCCTACTTAGGATGGATGTAGGGGAGTTCCTTACATATACTGCTCTTCAGGCACCGACCCAGACAAGCGGAATCAAAATCTATAGAAACAAGTCCTATATATGGGAGCTCATGTTGAGAGGATTTGAATGTTTTCCCAGATTTCAGGCATTTTCCCCACAGGCCTTGGGCCTTCGAAAGGAGCTTTCGAAACAACATCTTAGGGCCATGCCTCTCCCTGACCCAAAGGGCTATAACTTGTGACGGCATCCCCCTCGCTTGATTTGTCATCACTGACCTGTGTACCAGCTTCTTGTTCCTTCTCTCATTACCGTCCAGGGCTCTTTCTCTTGCTCCAACAAAGTAATCACGTCTGGCTTAGGAGAGGAACATCCTGCTCACGGAAAAGAAATGCCACATGATTTAGAACAAACAAACAATAAACCTTAAGTTCTAAATGACTTAATTTAGACTTGGTTACATTTATATTAAATTGTAGGTCAAAATAGTATTTGATAAAATGAAAAAAGGCCATTGAAGAATACTGACATTTACATGGACTCATGGTCACAGGACTAAAGAGGCCAGATAGGGGAGGGAAAAGGTTTGCTCTGCTTTTAAAGGCAGTATAGAGAGGGGTTGAGGACACAGACTCTGGAGCCCTATGGTCTGAGTTCAGATCCTCTGTCACCCACCAGCTGTTAATCCTTCTGTGTATTATGCTTTTATCAATGTCAATGGGCCTAATATTACCTACTTCATAGGGCTCTTGTAAGAATTAAATGAATTAATATATATGTAAGGGCTTGCAAGGATGCCTAACATGTAGTATTATTTTTGTTGTTGTTCTTATTATTTTTTTACATAAAAGAAAAATACTGTTTCCTAAAACACTTCCAAGTTCTTCCTCAGAATTCTTTCCATAGAAAATGCAAAATTCACAGACTAGAATTTTCAAGCACAAAGTAGGTTGAAGAGAATATGTCTTTTCTCTGATGGGATATGTTTGCTTGAATTTTAAATGGATATTGTTAACCCAGTTCACCACTATATAAAATGTAGAGGTTGATCTGATCACAAAAACACAAAACCCTGAGACTAGCTAATCTCTTTTCAAGTGAGTCAGACATGAACACAGAGCAGCTACAGGAATTCTGAGCATACCCATTATATTGACACCTGGCTTCTCTGATAATGTCTTGGGATTCAAATCTAGGACTAACTAATTTAGAAAAACAGGCAATTATAGGAAGGGCCAGAGGGAAGAGAGAAGGTCACTGCAGGATGGAGAAGATGATGCTTAACCAAGTGCCTATTTCCAACCCAATAATGCTCAAACCATTTCTTTCAAAATAGGGGGCAGACATTCAGCTGGTGTCTTAAAACAGAGCTCTGAAATTCAACAATGGAGAAAACTGATATTCCAGAAAACAGATTGTCAGTTATTTGCACAGATATCCTTACCCAATGAGACCAAGTTGCTGTAGTTCTCCAACATCACATCCCTGTACAAGGCCCTCTGAACAGCGTCCAGGCACTCCCATTCCTCCTGGGAGAGGTCTATGGCCACGTCCCTGAATGACAAGGACATCTGAAATGACAGACCCATGTATCATAAACAACGTTTAAAATGTATCTTCAAGATGGAAAACTGCTCTGCAATAAAGAGGCAATGATATAGCAAGCAGCAAACTGAGGTTCAAGCCCGTGATATGTAGGGAAGAATAAGAAAATCCGTGATTTCTAAAGTGGAGTGCCTATATGCTTTTAAAGAATACAGCTGGTACAAACAGAATGTCCTGTATACCATGGGATGAATGAATGAATAAAATAATCAAAGGTTCCCAATGAAATGAAATCCTATAAATAAGCACACTGCCTATCACGTGCCTGCCGTTTAAGTTCTGAATAAATGTGAGTTCCATTCTCTTTTCCCTTCAAGGAATTTTTTTTTTTTTAAGGAATTAAAAAAAAATGAAGTAATGAATTGTTTTTCCCCAAAAGTACTCTAAAATCTCTATCTTAGAAAATAGGACGCGATTGACATCTGATTTCCTTAAAACTGAGGTTCATCATTATGCAAGAAAATGTCATAAGCATTTTTCCTTGTTATAACAAATGACAAACTCTTTAGTTAATTTATTTACCGGCTGGCTAATCGTCCATCGTGTGAATATATCAGACTAATCCTTCTGTCATATTTAGGCATTTATTTTGGACAAGATGTCTAAGGTCTTCCCCAGTCCCATTAGCCTTTCTTCATTCCCCATAAGGGATCTGGAGGGTCTTCCTACCTGCTACCACCATCCCTCAGGAACACTTGTCTTGATCCTGAGCTGGAGGATGCTGATGTAGGATGATCCACAATGACACTGATGTCACTAGAGACCAGCACATCCTCCTCAACCACAAAATTGACTTTTGTCCTGTTATTCATCCCTCTGGGGACCCCCGGATAGATCCCTGATATCCCCACGTGCAGGCCTCAGTCACACTCCAATCTTGCCCTATAAGTTTCTCAGGGTATGGGATCTCATCACATGCAGAACACTCAACACTAAATTCCATCTTATCAACCTGTAAAACTCAGGTCTGTGGAGTCTAATGGACCATCATCTCTGTGTCATAGAATCATGACTCTAACAAGGGAAGTTCAGATATCTCCGTCAAGCAACTTCATCCATCACTGCTCCATCAATGCTCCTGAGAGAGACTGGGCACTTGGAGAGGTGATGAGAGGTGAACACAGGTGAGAAAGAAGAGGGGCAAAGAGAGAAGAGGGGCAAAGAAGGAGGCCACTAGGCTGTATGACACCATCCTTCACTGTGATCAGAGCAACTGGGCGCAGCTTCAGCAATCAGGTTGTCTTAGGAAGGAAGTCTCAGGATAATAAAAATGATCACAGGAATTCAAAACCACGACATCTCAAGGAGGATAAACATGAACTTACATGGGCCATGGTTGTAGAACTGCAAGAACTTGTTCTCCTCTTTGGGCTTCCTCCGCTCGAAAAGCACAGAGTCCAGAGAAGCCAGGACTGGGGGAGGAACAGGAAGCTTTGAGACCAGGCGTGTCTCAAAGAAATCCCAAAATGACTTAAGTTAACATGATCCTGTTTTGCCTTCTTTCTACTTCTACCCCACAGTGCCCCACATACAAATCAGGAGAGATAAGAGGGAGCTTGGATGAAGCCAAACCCTTCCTATACCACAGGGAACCAGCTGCACAAGTGTAGATACAGAGCAGAGGCCTCCTGCATGAAGCCAGACCAGGCACTCTAGCAGAAGGGTCTCTAGTCCACCCCAATTTCTGATGACGTTATCTGTAGCTGTTCCATTAGTCTCACTTTGAATCTAACATCATTAGAAAAAAACCTGTAAGTTATGAAGTTGTGAGGTCCAACATGACAGCCACATATGGCTATTTAAATCAAATCAAAATTTTAAATTAAGTAAAATTAAATAAAATTAAAAGTTCAGTGTCTTCAGTTGCACCAGCCACATTTCATGTGCTCGATAGCTTCATGTGGCTAGTAGCTACCATTTGGAGAATGTAAATACAGAAGATATCCATCACCACAGAAAGTTCTACTGGACAGAGCTGGTATGAATCATACAGCCTAAATTCCATTTTTTACCGTAGAGTTCCTCTGAACTCAGAATAATTTGGTCAAAACCTGACAGAGGTTGCTAGAGATATAATATCTCCTTCCTATGAATTCCCAAGGCATGTGACCTGAATTTCTCTAGTGGCTTTATTACCTCCTATCTCATGCTTATTCTGTCTACTCTGATTTTATATTATTTGCTGTATAACAAGAAACTTAAGGGATAGTAACTATGTTTCAGTGCTTGTATTCCTCTAACTACTATCATGAGATTCAGCATACTGTGAGCCCTTATGTCTGTTATTTGACCAAAATTCCATTTTTGGCAGTTTTTCTTAGCACACTAAGATACATGCACAAGATGTTTATCACATAACAACTTAGAGTAACCAACTGTTAGAAAAATAAATAGCTATAGGAGGCAACAGGTTGCATAACTTTGGGTCAGTTATGATGGCAAACTAGGCCTTATTAATGTTGGAGAAAGACATTCATGATGAATTACTGACTGATACAGGCAAATTAAAGAATTATAGGGAATTCCCTGGCGGTCCAGTGGTTGGGACTCTGAGCTTTCACTGCCGAGGGCCCAGGTTCGATCCCTGGTCAGGGAACTAAGATTCCGCAAGCAGCACAACGCGGCCAAAAAACAAAACAAAACAAAAAAGTATGTAAAATGAAGGGAGGGATTATAATGTCATTCATAAATACAGGCTCTGTTGTCAGACTTCCAGAATGTGAGTCCTAGTCTGACAACTACCAACTTTTCAGTTAGTTTATTGATAAACCAGGGATAAGAATAGCACCTACCTCCTACAGTTATCATGAAGGTGGGGATATTACATAGACACCACTTAATGACATATGATTACTAAATAAAAGTTAGATAGTATTGTTATTAGATAAAATTATTTTCTACTTTCTTTTTTTATAGTAATATTTGAGTCTCATGCCCACTCTTTTCCTGCAGCTACCAAAGAAGAGACACCATTCTTCAACATAAAGCTAAAGTAAAGAACCTAATAAGGTATTAAATGGAGAACGTTAATAAGAGGTTCAATCTTACTCTCCTGTCCTATGTAAAGATTTACATGAATATTTATAATTATTACCATCTTATTCTGTTTTCTACTATTATAAATCTGTCTTCTAAAATGTTACTTGCATTAAAAGATACTTGAATTAGAGAGGGTATTGCTATGTCCTGTGAAAGCAACTTTAAAAATCTAAAAAAAGTGTAATCTGAAGCTTATCTTATTTGATAAATTGTGCCATAATGATTACTCTGAATTGATTTATATAACGCTAAAAGGCATAAATCCGGAGATGTAAATACTTGGAAGGTTTGTCAAACTAGAGGGCTTCATTGGCACTTTCCTCTTCTTTCTATATTCATGGAGGTATAAGAAACCTATGGTAGAATTACTTTTTCTAAATAGGAGTTGGGGAGTCTGTGTCCTTTGAATGTTCAATTAGAATAATTTCTGTTCCGTGCGCACACACACACACACACACACACACACACAGCTGGAGAGAAAAAAATTTTGCTAAAATAAACCTCCCCAAAAAGAATTTGAAAAAGAAGAGATACATGTATATATATAAGTGAATCACTTTGCTGTACACCTGAAACTAACACATTGTTAATCAACTATACTCCAGTGTAAAATAAAAAGTTTAAAAAAAGAAATTATGAGTTTGGGTTCAAAACTTCAATTCTACTAGCTGGGATCTAAATATTTTGGAACTCGCTACAATCGGCTAAGGGAGAACTAAGAATGTCATTACCTAAGAAAAGACTTCTAGTAGAATTCTAATAAATCTGGCTCAACAAATCACTCCTCATGGAATTTCTGTTGTTTATTACTACAAGTTTTGTTGTCACTTTGATCTGAATGAGATGTTCCAAAATAAAATTCAAGCAGCATAGTATTAAAAAAAAAAAACTTCCCAAAGTATTAATAGTGGTGCTGGGGCTATTTAACTTTTTTATAAGTCCCCCATGTAATATAATTGAATAACTGATTCTTTTTGCAAAAAATGAGCATTAATTCCATAATCTTAAGTATACAATAAATCTATATCCAATTTTAAAATATTTGAAAATTCTTGGAAGCAAATCTGTTTGACATGTGTGGGAATAGTAAGGGAATCAGTGTGACCATTATAATAAAGCCTACCAATTCCTGAACATTCTTCTTCAATACAATGAGAACTTTTTACTGACAAAATTCTCCTCTGAATGGACATGTCAGGTGAGGGGCATCTGCAGACTAAATAAGAAAATTTGGGCAAAGCAGACAGAACAGTGTTTGGTTCTTTTTCTCTTTCTCCACTGAATAATCAACTGAAATATCGCTTTGGATATAACCCTTGTAAAATGTCTCTGAATTCCAATAATAGTAAATGACATTCATATAAAATTTAAAATTTGAGTATTATTGTTCATCACAGTGAATATTACTTTACTCATATGTACATTTTTTTCTTTTGACAAACTCTTTATAAACAGAAATCTCAACCCATTGATTCCTTGGAAGAAACCCTTGACCATGATGATACAGATTTCCACGCTCAGACTTCCATTCACATTCCTGCTCCTAAACACCTTAAAAAACAGACGCCCGTGTCATTTCCTTACTGACACCAGTCAGACTACCTCTGATCTTGCCTTACTTTTTTTTTTGTTTTGTTTTGTTTTGTTTTTGTTTTGTTTTTTTTTTGTTTTTTTTTTGTTTGTTTGTTTGTTTTGTTTTTTTTTGTTGTTTTGCCTTACTTTTAAACTTAGGTTCTGCAGAAGATCAATGATGTGATTCCACTTAAATATTAATCTCAATAAAACAAAGTTTTAACTTTAGACTCCAGGATATATATTTCTTACTATTATAAAAAGTGAGTGAGAGAGGGCCACCTGCACGGCCCCTCATTCATTGGGAAGGAAGGCCTAGAATAGGCCACTGGACATTTCATGAAAAGAAAAGCAAATGCTTCCATGTACTAAAAACAAAGATTCATTTATGAACAAAGAGGAAGTAGAAACTCACCTGATCTGTACTTTTAGATGTGCAACAACAATTTTCCCCCCCTGCTCAGGATACTTCTTGGGGGAGAAAGGCAGGACTGGGGAAGAAGGAAATCATGAGACCTTCTTCAGGCCTTTCTTACAGCACAGAGAGACGGAGAAGTTCCCTCCAGGGCCACATCAGCTCCGACCTCACACATATGACCAGATGAGACAGGGAGGCTGGAACCTGTCTCTGAAATCACAGCCGATTCCTAGAATCAGAGATATGGGAAAGCTGTGGTTCTGAAAAATGTAGCAGCACCCACAGCGCCTCCAAGTAGGAACCCCTCCCACCATTTCGAGCCATGAGTTTGTCTTGGAGACACTTTTAGCTCTAAAAGCCCCCTACCAAGCCCAGGACTGTGTCTTCTTGCTTTCTGAGAATCTTCATTCTAGGGTTCAATATTTGACTTCCTCTTGGGAAAGTCTGTACAGACACCCGGGCTGTGAGGGAAGGAAGGGGAAAGCAGCAGGGGCGTGGGTCAGTCACACACACCGCTGAGCCAAGCACCAGCATCATAATGACAACCGCGCCCACCGACAGGAGGCCCAACTTGGTTCTGGAAAGCACGCGGGAGCGCGCGCGCACACACCACACACCACACACACACACACACAGCGTGTCACAATTAGTCACACAATCCCCCCTCTCTTCTTCTCATTCCAATACAGGCCTGAGGCTGCGGGCACGATGCGCCCTGGGCTCCTCACTCTGGGCTAAAGCTCCATCCCTTTCCCTACCCCAGACGAGTCCTGCTCCGCCTCACCTAGCACCAACTTCTCCCCAGGTTTCGACTAACTCACCCGCGGTAGCTGAAACACCCAGTACGCACGGCTAGAGGCCCTCCAGGTGGAAGTTTACACCACCCCCCTGGGGCTTCTGGGAAATGTAGTCCACAGCCGGAAGCCGGTGGGCTGGGCTCTGAGTGCGCAGGCGCAGGCACGCTCGGGACAGAGCGACTCTAGTCCCGGAGCCGGGGACCCGCGCCCTCGCGAGGTAAGCTGAGAGAACTCACAGCGGGGACCTGTCCAGGCTGTGCGAGCCTCGACGGACCTCCAGAGTCTTGACCGCCCAGTGCGTCCGTGGGTGCCGTCCTGAAGCCGAGCACGTGCGAGGCGGATTCTGTCAAATTCTTCCCTCCGGGTAGTCCCCTCGCGTGTTTCACAGGCGTGTGGCCCTTTGTACCCGGCCTCATGAGCGTGTGTCTGTGTGTGCGCACCTGTCTGCACGCGCGCGACGCCGTGAGGGTTGCGGGGCTTCCCCGCCTCTGGCCGAGGGTGAGTTGTGTTTCTGCGTGTAATTCTTTGGGTGCGAGACGGTGTGTGCCTGCAGCGGCACCTGACAGGAGGGAGGCCACAGAAAGCAGCCTGGAGTGTGATTCGTGACCGAGCAGTGAGGCGAGAGGCGCGGTGGGAGACTGGCTGTGCCGGACTGTGACTGGGGTGGTGTGTGTGTGATGGGGTGGGTGTGCGGGGCGCTGTGTGACCGGGGCGGTTGGCGAGTGCAGCATAGCTGTGTGAACCTGAGTATCTGCGTGTAGAACGTCACGGGTGCCAGTGGCCTCGCGACTGGGTGTGTGTGATCGCGTGCAGCCACAGGCCTATTATAAAAAGGATATGGTGCATCTTCTTGCAGCATCAGCTGTGTATTTCAAGATTTGGACCGAAGATCTGTAATTTATCTGTCAAACAATTTTGTATAGAATCAAATGAATTTTTTCCTAGAGAAAAATGTAAATCATAGTAATTTTTTTTTAAATATGAAGGAATTCTTTCCACTCTTCTGTGCTGTGAGGGGTCTCGTGGCAGATACATTTGAGAATCTTGGGCTGAGGGGATAGCTTTATGCTTGGAAAGGCAGCGTGCCATAGTATAGCGAGCCCACAATTAGTCAGACGCTAACACATTTTGCTCTTCCTCTTCCCTTCCCTTTCTGAGCAATTCAGTCCTAAAGCCAAAAGATGGGCTCAGAGCAGGGTCTTTGAGCCTGAGCAGGATGAGGAGGGTGTTCGTGCAGCTGGTGGCTTGGTGTAGGGTGACAGGGAGCATTCCAAGTGGTGGAATGGCTCAGCATGGGAGTGTCAACCTGAGCAGGATAAGGAGGGCGTCCACACAGGAGGAATGGCCTGTACGGGATTTCAGAGCCTCAACAGGGTGAAAAGGGCGTGTGGGTATGGGGACTGCCCAGCATTGGGTGTTGGAGCCCAAATTGGGGTGTTGGAGACATTCATGTCGGTTGGATATAGGAGGTAGTGAGTCTCAGAACCCAAGTAGGGTGAGGAGAGCATCTGTATGGGGAAGGGCGCAACAGGGTGATAGGAGTTTGTTACATGCAGTGGCAGGCGGGGGTGGAGGTGGGGTTCTGATCAAGTAAGTAAATATATTATTGGGTTGGCCAAAAATTTCATTCGGGGTTCTCTGGAAGCTATTACAAACGAACTCTTTGGCCAACCCAATAAGTGCATTGAGAGCAGCCAAGCTTCTCCCTGTCAGCGGGGAACCTCAGATATGGAAAAGGAGAGAACTAGAATGAACCTTGTGATGGCACGTTGAAACTAGATGCAGTGGTATGAACTCACAATTATATATATGGATCGATATAAAAATAAGCAGGTGCTGGGCCACTGAGGCCACCAGGCTCACTTTTGGGGAGAACCCTGCTCTCCCTTGCAGGACTCTGGGTTCAGCGTCTGCCTGGCCTGACGTGTCCCTGCTTTAGCAGGAGGAATCACCATGCTGAGCGTTCCACTGGAGCCTCCTATCCTATGACATAAGACAGTAAATATACCTTAAGATCCTGAAGAAGAAGCAAAATGTCCAAGTAATATTTTGGGATAATTTGTGAGGACAAGTAAAAAAAAATTATGTAGTCATTAGGACGCTGAGCACTGTCTTCTTGTGGCTCCTTCATCCTCCTCCTCTCCCTTTGAGACTGACATGGAAGACCACGTTTGAGTCATCTAGGTTGGCTTTGGTGTGACCTGTGCCATCATGACATGGCTTCTGGTCTGTGCAGACAGTGGTGACGTTTGTCACATTGCTGCATTGGTACAGAGTCATTTTTGATCAACAGAGTCCTTTTTAACTACTTAGCAGTACATGCACTGTAGTCTCATCTGAGATATGCTTACTGATGCTGGTCGTACTCAAAGGAAATGTTACTAAAGAATAGATGAAACCTGGGGAAATGATTGACATTTGTCCAAACTGGCTGTATCAACCCAGGGTGCCCTCTCCATTGCAGTAATTACAGATGTGTTCACAAAATGGATCATCACTGCCTATGGGCAGCTGTGTAGGAATTTCTTTTTCAGTGGAAACCTACAGCCTGGTCCTTGGATGATGGTTACGCAAGTGTTTTATTTATAATAAGTTGTTACATTATACACTTATATTTTGGGCTCCTTTATGTGTATTATTTTTACAATTAAAAACAAATAAACAAAAAGGTTTACATATATTTAAGGGTTTTTTTTTTCCCTCTTGTCTTTGCAGAGCAGAACAGAGAAAAGCGTTATGTGTTTCGCTTGGCAGGAAAACACTTGCTTTCAAGACTACACTTCCAAAATGCACGAGTGTCTGGGCTGTTCAGCAAGCCGGCCTTAGTTTTTCCCTCTTAACGCGGTAGCACGTACTTGAGAACACAAAAAAGCAGCCCCTGACATCCAGGAACTGGCCTGGCACTTACAGGTAGGCCTCAATGGTATTGAAAGCTGGCCTGGTGCTCACAGCTGGGCCTGTTATCCTGTTGCACGTGAACAGTCTCACAGAACATCAATATCAAGGTCACTCTGAGACCATAATAATGGTAGGCCATTTCATAATTTTGCCTAAGCACAGACAGCAAGATTGCTGGGCAACCCACAAAATATACCAAATATCCCTTCTCCCAGCTAATGTGAGTGGCTACCACCTCTTACCAGTTATAGCTTTAGCCTCACACTGGTCTGCTGTCATTTCTTAGGTACATGGCTTTGTTCTTTTCCCAATCTCTTTGCCCTTTATCACTGATGTTTAGGATGTTTGTCACTTCAGCAATTTCCTTCCTTTACCGTCCCTCCAAGAGGACTTGTAAAATCCTTTTTTTCACGTGGTTTTGTCACTATCGTTTTTTAAGTACCTATTTTAAAAGGTCAAATATATATAAAGTATATTAGAAACAAAAAGCATTCCCATGTCACCCTCACCCTGTATTCCCCTGTCTACTTCCAAGAGGCAAGGACTTCCCATCCTCATTTGTTTCTTTTGAAATTTACTTCCATATATCTAAGTTACATGCTTTTGTAAACTCATCAGTTTTAGATATTAGCTGCTGCTGAATGTGAATGATGAGGACTTTAGGTGTCGTAACAACCCACTTTCCTGTTTCTCTCATGCTGCTTGGTTTCCTCAGAAGGAATCCTTCAATTGCCTGCCCAGGGATCTCACTTAATCTCAATCTCATCTTCTGCACGGCCCAGCTCTCATCCTTGCTCCAGGCACACCAGCCCAGAGACTGCTGGTCCAGCCTTTCCAGAGTAAATCTGAGGTCTTCAGCCAGGCTGGGGAAGGGTCACAGGGCCTGGAGTAACAACAGCTCATTTGTTTCCTGCATAATCAGTGTATCAGTTCTGGTTTTTATACAGCCTTTCAGGTAGTCCTCCTGTTTCCAGGCCTCACCTTCAGAACCTGGCACCTCTGGTTTCTGAAAGGGGAAAATGACTGTTTCTGGGCTTCCCTTGAGTTCAGGTTCAAGTTTCCTCAGGTCTGCTACATCAATCAGCAGGTATCTGCCCCTTTCCAAAATTGCGTTGCTGCCATCTCCTCTCTCTTCCTGTGTCCATGTGAATTTATACCTTACTTTTGTTTTAGTGAGGTGCCAGGAGAGAGGAAGAATTAACTTCTCCACTCAACATGCCATGCTTATCTAGCAGAATCACCCCCGTCTCTTCAAGGACCTGTGATTCCTCAACTATTTTTCCTTATATCTTCTTCCCATCTCACTCCCAAATATACAGTGACATTCATACTTTTGTTCAAGGAACATGAACTGAATGTCTACCATGTGTGGGTGCTGGGACTTGAATTGTGATCAAGCTACAATCCCTGACTACTCTACAAGAGGTTCCAGTCTGGAGGAGGCAAGCACTTGGAGATGTAAGGAGTGCAAAGCACAGCATGTGCACGACGCCAGGGCAGTGTAGGGGAAGGGTTACTTCCCTTCGTGGGGCATCAGAAGACTCCCCAGAGGGAGAGGTGTTTAAACAGATTTCAAGAGAAAGTGGGAATTGGTCCTACCAAACACATCTGTGCCCCAATAAGATGGCATGAAGAGCCAGAGACATTCACAGAACCCAGGCATCCAACCTCCCCCCTACCCCCTCATCCCTGCTCTGGGTGACCCTAATGGGTGGTCTCTCTGTCCTTGATTCTCCCTCTGAGTGTGAAGAAGGCAGGAATTGCCCAAGACTCGAATGGTAAATGTGAGTGGGGAGATGGATAGAGACTTTATTTTCTGGTCAGGGGCTGCAGTCTGCTCATTTTCCATCCTTTTCCCCAAATTTCTGGTCATTTAGTTTGAATTCTTTTTTTTTTGCGGTACGCAGGCCTCTCACTGTTGTGGCCTCTCCCGTTGCGGAGCACAGGCTCCAGACGCGCAGGCTCAGTGGCCATGGCTCATGGGCCCAGCTGCTCTGCGGCATGTGGGATCCTCCCGGACTGGGGCACGAACCCGTGTCCCCTGCATCGGCAGGCGGACTCTCAACCACTGCGCCACCAGGGAAGCCCTAGTTTGAATTCTTTACTTCTCTCTCAAGCTGTAACCCAGACCATGTACCTGCTCATCTGTCAGGAGAGCAGGAGGGGCACAGAGGATCCTATTCAAGGCCCAGGTTCTCCAAAGGAGTTAAATTTGTAAGAAGAAATTAAACAGATTTGATCTTGTTAGTTTATTGAATAAATCAATTCTGGGTAAAGAAAAAACAGAACTAGCTTTGGGGACAGAGGCTGGGGAAGTGAGCGAACCCCCGGCCCCTGTGGTGCGGGCAGAGGGGTCACTTGTAAAACTCATGCTCCTGTTCATCCTTCTTGATGACTGTCTTGTATGCTTTCTCGAAGTCCTTGGCCAGAACAATGTAGCGGTTCTCTCGGACAGCCAACATCCCGCTCTGTTGAGGGATGACAGTTAAAATCTACTCCCTGCACTCCCCGCCCCTAATGATGGTGCAGGAAGAGACAGACGCAGCCTAAGACCCAGGGAGGCAATGATGGACAGGACTGCAGCAGAGTGGAGGGTCTTCACACACCCGCTGCCCAATCTAGAGAGAAACCAGCACTCACCTCCTGACAGATGGAGTTGATATCAGCTCCTGAAATCTTATCTGGTCGGGCCACATCTATGGCAGGTGAGTTAAGGAAACCACTCCATGCATGACTGGGTGAATGCTTGGAGCCAGAAGTTGTTCTTGGGCTGTCTTTGTCACCATCCCCTTCCCCAGACCCTGGTCTCCCACCTGCACAGTCTGGGTGGTGGTGATGGCAGAGGTGGAGATCTAATCCCCAGTCTCAGCGGTGACCCTCCCCTCGCTTCTAGAGCAGGATACAATCTTCCAAGTCAACCTCCTCAGAGAGGTTCATCTTGCTGGTGATAGTGGAGAAAATCAATCTCTTCTGGCGGCGGTCAGGGAGTGGAAATTCAATTTTACGGTCAAGGCGTCCCGGCCGCAGCAGAGCAGGATCCAGGGTGTCAGCTCTGTTTGTGGCCATGATCACCTGGCATCGGGGACAGGCCAGCTCAGACCTCTGTCCCCACTATACTCCATCCTGTTGCAATACCTATCTCCTCACATGCCAGCCTCCATCCTTCCCTGATTCCCACACCACACCTCCCCTCGCCCATCCTGAACCCCAAACCTTGACGTTGACGTTCTGGTCGAATCCATCCATTTGATTCAGTAGCTCCAGCAGGATTCTCTGAACCTCCCTGTCAGCTGGATAGCATATAACACGGTCAGTCCAGGGCATCCCACATGACAAGCCTGCCCAAGACCCCACGCCCTGGGACTTCCCTGGTGGCACACTGGTTAATAATCCGCCTGCCAGTGCAGAGGACACGGGTTCAAGCCCCGGTCCAGGGAGATCTCACATGTCGCGGTGCAACTAAGCCCGTGCGCCACAACTGAGCCTGCACTCTAGGGCCCGCGAGTCACAACTACTGAGCCCACACGCTGCAACTACTGAAGCCTGTGCGCCTAGAACCAGTGCTCTGCAATGCAGCAAGAGAAGCCTCTGCAATGAGAAGCCTGGGCACTGCAACGAAGAGTAGCCCCTGCTCGCTGCAGCTAGAGAAAGCCCACACACAGCAACGAAGACCCAACACAGCCAAAAAATAAAATAAATAAATTCATTAAAAAAAAAGACCCCAGCCTCTGTTTGGGCATCACTCACCCCCTGTCTGGGCATCGAATCTCTTGGTTGCGATGGCATCAATCTCATCTATGAAGATGATGGCAGGTGCGTTCTCCTTGGCCAGGCGGAACACGTCCCGGACCATGCGAGGGCCCTCACCCAGGTACTTCTGTACAAACTCTGAGCCCACAACTCGGATGAATGCAGCTGATGGCAGGATGACAGGGGTTAGACGAGAATGGAACACCTGTAGGGCCCCATAATACTTTAACTGAAACTGAGAATTCCTTGAGGAGATCCTTTTCTTTGGATACCCACTCCAAGTAGCCAGGTCATTCTCTCATGACCTGGGCTGGGTTCCAGATCCAGCTAGGCGGACCAGCTTGTACCCCACAGAGACCCAGCAGCACAAATCATGAATCCTGCCTATGGATGTGTCCTTTTTTGGCCCAACATTTAGAAATCAGGATATTAAAAAAAAATGTCTGTGCTTCGACATACCGACAAAGAAGAGCTAGAGACATTCATGGAATCCAACATACCAAAAAATGTGAATTTCCGGAGTGCTTGAAAGATCAGTAAGAAAACAGGTTTTCCATACACAGGCATCATGCTGCCTTACCAAGAGCTCAAAGGACCCCTTTTGAATATCATGCAAGAGTCAAGAACCAGGAACACATATTCTGACGTAATCAACAAGTGGCAGTGGGGTTAAAGACAGGTTCTGGGCTTGCCTCTCCTTTCCATCTTTTCTTAGAGTTTAACTTGTTTGTTAGTGACTGGATGTGGCTTTGTGTTGCACGGAGCAACCTCCAGGACACTCCTTCCAGCCACCACAGAGAAAGGAGACACAAAGTCCATTATGTAGATCTGGTCCCAAATGAGATGTGCTGTGAATGTGAAATACACACCAGACTTCAAAAGACAGTACAAAAAACGTAAAATATCTCAATAAATGTCCATCAACAAATGAATAGATAAAGGGTGCTATATACATACAACAGAATATTATTTGGCTTTCAAAAGGAAATAAGTTCTGGCACATGTTTCAACATGGGTAAGCCCCAAAGACATTATGCTCAGGGAAGTAAGCCAGCCACAAAAAGACAAATACTCTATGATTCATCCATGTATATGAGGTGCCCAGAATAGGCAAATTCATAGAGACTGAAAGTAGAACAGAGGTTATCAGGGGCTGCGGGGAGGGAGAAATAGGGAGTGATTGTCTAATGGGTATGGAGTTACAGTTTGGATGATGAACAAGTCCCAGAAGTGGACAGTGGTGATGGCTGTACAACACTGTGAATCCACTTGATGCCACTTATAAACTGTATATTTATAAAGTGGTTAAAATGGTAAATTTTATGCTATATGTTTTACTACAATAAAAAATTATTGTATTATATATTTTACTACAATAAAAAATTATAGAAAAAAACTCAAGTTTTGTATCTGCTGCGTGTTAAAATAATAATATTTTTGAGTATACTGGTTAAATAAAAAAACATATTTTAGACGAAGTTCACCTAGTTCTTTTGTTTAAAAAATGAGTACTTAAAAATTTAAATTATATATGTAGCTTCATTATACAGTTGACCCTTGAACAACACAGGGTTTAGGGGTGCTGACCCTCTGTGCATAAAATCTGTGTATAACTTTATAGCTGGCCCTCCAGATCTGCAGTTCTGCCTCTGTGGATTCATCCAACCATACATCATGTGAAAAAAATCTGGGTGTTAAGTGGACCCTCGAAGTTCAAGCCTCTGTTGTTTGAGGGGCAACTGTATTTCTATTGAACCCTGCCTGTCTAAAACCACCCTGATCTCAGGACAACAGTCGAAATCTCTTAGGTTAGCACTAAGACTATTCATATTCACGCCCATTCTGATCCCTGGACCTGCACAGCTCCTCCTTCAGCCAGCCATTCAACGGTTATTTTCTGAGCACCTACCACAATTCAGCTACTGGGCGGGCACCGGAAACACAAAAAAGGACAAACGCACAAGTTCCCTGCCCTCGTCGAGTTTAGTCATGGTCTACTCACCACTACTCACAACTCCCTAAATGAGTTCTTTCCCACCCCCTGGCCTTCGCAAATGCTATTCCTTCTCCCAACTGTGTGCCTGACAGACTCCTCACACCTCTCTCTGGGAACCCCTACCTAAGAGCCTACGCAGAATGGATTGACAACCCTCCTTTAGGGCTATCCCACTACCTTCCTTGCTTCTTTGGAGCACGTGCTACTCTTCAGGCCGTTCCCACCCAAGCTCACCTCCAAGCATAACCCCCGTGCTCACCTGGCTTCAACTACTGGGGCCTCCTCACTGTTCCTAGAACACTAAGCGCACACCTGTCTCAAGGCCTTTGCACTCGAGTCCCTCAGCCTGACACACTCCCTCCCCCAGGGGTCCACATGACTCACTCCCTCAAGGCTTCTTCTAGGTCTTCATGTAAATGTCACCTCAGAAAAGTCTTCCCTGACCACCTCCAGTCCCGGCACATAAAGCCGCCGCCCCTGTTATTCCCTATCCCCTGCCCCTTAGTTGTTTTCTTCAGGCATTAGCACCACATGACATATAATCTCTTCATTCATCTGTTAGTGCTTCCTCAACTAAGACATCACCTTTACGGGGGGGACTTTGTTCTGTTCACGGCCATGCCTTCCGCACCTAGAACACAGCTTGGTACATATTAGGTGCTCAATAAATGTTAACTGACTGAGTTCTAAGTGTTTATTTTCCTTTTTTTCAGCCACACTGGGAGATTCTCCAATGCAGGGGACAGGTCTGACTCATCCCTATATCCCAGCACCTGGGAGAGCAGAAGTTCAATGAATGATCATGACAATGGCTAACATTTACTGTCCACTTACTACGTGCCAGGTATGGTTTTAGAAGCTTTATATTGATTTAATCCTCTGAATAATCCAGAAAATTAAGAAATGGAGGCACAGAGAGGCTAACTTGCCAAGTAGTTACATAAACTAACTTACGTAAGTAGTACTAACTTATATAAGTAGGTGTAGGGGGGCCAGATTTCAGACACAGGCAGTCTGGCCCAGAAAACACACTGCTTACCCACTGCCCTCTACTGCTCCTTGGCTTAGATATATTAAGATTTTAAGATGAGCTGAGTCCTGTTCTTAGGCTTTACAAACAGTAATACAGTGACTTTCAGACATCTTTGTTTAGAACCTACAAGAAGAAATACATCTGTCAACAACCACAGCACACCTGTGTACAATGTTTGTGTGTGTTCACAAACAATACAAGTTCTTACTATGTGGGGTGGACTCCAACGTTTTCTGTTGTTTCATTTTTTTTAATTTTTTTAGCTGGTTGCAACCCATGAATTTGAATTCATAATTACTAATGGGTCATTAGTAATGACCCATTAGTAGGAAAAACATGGCATTATTTCATTAATTCCCCACAATCATGCTGTGAAATGAGTGTTCTATTAGATGAGGAAGTTGAGGCACGAGAGTAAAGTCACTTCCCCAGGACGGCACAGCCACTCAGTCAGACGCACACTGGGTCTTTGACCCTAGAGCCCATGTTCTTAATCGCTGTGCCACACTACTTCCTGGGGAGGATGAGAGAACTGAGGGCAAGGTCGGAAGAGCCCAGAAAGTCAGAGCTCGGGGGAGGGGCCAAGCGGCTCACCTGTCGTGTGATGAGCCACAGCCTTTGCCAACATGGTCTTCCCGCAGCCGGGCGGGCCATACATGAGGACGCCTCGGGGAGGGTCGATGCCGATCTGAAGCACAGAGGTGGAGAAAAGCATGAGCCGGGGAGTCCATCACCAACTGGAGACATGGTGGGGATGGCCTCTCCCTTCCCTGCCAGCTCCAGCTCCTCACCTGCTTGTAGAGCTCAAAGTGCGTAAGGGGGAGCTCCACGGCCTCCCGCACCTCCTGCTTCTGGATGTCCATGCCCCCGATGTCCGCGTACATCACGTCTGGCTTCTGATCTGGTGGAAGAGCAGAGCTGGGGCTCCCAGCCTGGCCCGCAGGGTCCCCTCAGGCCTCCCTGGCCCTGGGCTCCCCCTCACCTGAGGTGAGCATCATGATGCTGCTGTCGGCCTCAGGAGGCAGCACGTCCACCAGGGCGTTGCTGTGCTTGTGGAGGGCCACCGAGGCGTTGGGCTTGAGCAGCTCCCGGTCGATGGTGCTCAGGATGCGCACATAGTAGTTGGAGCCTTTGGGAAGAGGACAAGAAGGGAGAGGGGAAAATGAGAAGTGCCAGAACCTCAAAACTGCCGACCTCACAGCTGTACCTCCAGGCCGACAGTATCTCTCACTCAGACCCCAAATGGCCCTCCTGGCTTCTAGTCTTGCCTCCTCCAGTCCACCCCGGCATCCATCCACACTAACAACTTCCCTGTCTATCCCTGACTCTTGAGCTCCAGCCCCAGGTGACCAGCAGCCTCCTGGAATGCCTGCCCATGGACATCCCCACGGCATGTCTCACTCACCATGTCTCAGTATCTTCCCCCCATTTATGCTGCTCCTCCTGGGTCTCTGTCTCAGGGAGGCCCATGGTGCCGAGTCACTAGCGAGAGCTCTAAGCCTCATTCTGGACTTTTCTCTGCTTCCCTCCACAGCCTGCCAGTCACCATGGCGGTCCACCAGCCTCCTAAAATGTCTCTCTGACTAATCCCTTCCCTCCTGCCCAGGGACCCTGCCCTGATTCAGCACCATCCTCTCCCATCTAGGTCTCTGCAGCAGAATCCTTCTTGCTTGCCCAGCCTCCAGTCTCACATCCCCAGTCCACCTTCTACATTTATGGTAGTGACACACACATCTCTTTCTGGCCTCAGTCTCTCTCCTGACCTTCAGACCTGGCTGTCCAGTGACCTCCCAGACACTTCCCTGTGATGTCCCAGACGGCCCTCACTGTCTCCCTGCAAACCTGCTTTTCTGCCCATGTCTCCATCTCAGGGATAGCCACTGTCCCCCTGAGTCCTAAAGATCAAAGACACAGGCCTCACTGTGGATATCTTCCTCCCTTCACTACCTCACTACCAGCCCATCAGTCCAATTCCAGGCCCAGTCACACACCTTTCCCCGCAAACTTGATAAGAATATGGCTTGTTCCAGAGGAGCAGAGGCCAGAAGCACGAAAAGACAGATAAGATGCAGAGACAACACCCATCATGAAGGCAGAGCCTAGACCCACGGTAATAACAGCAGCTCCCGTATACTGGGTCCTTACCAGAGCCCAATCTCTTAACACTTCACCTGTGCTTTCAAATTGTAGGTCCCAACCCAGTAGTAGTTGTGAAATCATTTGAGAGTCATGACCAGAACGTTGTTTAAAACAAAACAGACTAGAACAAAATGGGAAACTAGTTAAGAGTATGTCACAATACACACACATAGAGAAAGAGAGAGAGAGAGAACGTAAAATATATTTCCAGATGAGTAAACAACCCCCCACGCACCTGTGGTGGAGCCCACGATGGCTGTATTCTGATCCACAGCCTCCAGAAACTGCCCAATAACCAGTGGGATGCTCTGGATTCGCTTCACCTCCTCCTGGGCGTGGAGGAATTCCTTCTTCAGGTTCTTTTGCTCATCCTTGATGTACTCCTCCTGCACCTCCAGGAACTCCAGCTCTTGCTGCAGCTTCTGTGAGCAGAGAGGGAAGAGGTAGGGGATGGCTCCAGGCCTTGCTGAGCCAAGGAGCAGTGGAAGGTGGGGGAAGTATGGGATGCTGGGCCCTGTGCAGGGTCCGGATTGGGTTTGAGTGTACCTTGTAGCGGCTGTACAGGTCCTCAAGGTCCTCAGGCTCAGGCCCCAGGAAGGACAGGCCAGTCTGGGGCCGTGACACAGACAGGGCTGGGATCTCATCCTAGACCATGGAGGGAAACTCAGGTTGGAAGAAGAAGGTCCCCTTATGAAAGTATCTAGAGCCCCCCTCCCAATTCACCATGAAGTCACTTGGCCCCTAACAGGCTCCTGACATCATTCAGCTCCCTAAATAGATCCTGGAAACCTCTCAGTCCCCCAAACAGGTTTCTGAAGTCACCCAACTCCTCACAGGCCCCTCGGTCAAACAGCCTTCCAAACAGATCTTCTGGTATCACATGGCACGTGTCACATGTCTGCAATGTCACCCAACTCCCATCTAGGGCCTAAATGTCTGATCAACTCCTTACTAGACCCCAATGCCCTCCAGGCCCCCTCAACAGGTTCCTAATATCACATGGCTCTCTCAATTGACAAAGTCACCATGCCTTCATACAGTCCGGGCGTTACTCAATTACCTCCCGAAGACGCCTCATGTCACAGAACTCCAGCTCACACTAGACCCTTATGTCTTCCAGCTCCCAGGTAGCCCCCAAACATCACTCGGCCAGACCACATACATTACTCGGCCCTCCAACACCAGCTAAGACCCGAATGTCAGTCAGCTCCCCAGCCCAGCCGCAGATATCATTCGGCCCCACGGCCGAATCCCACACATCACTCACTACCGACCCATCCCCAGTGCCGCCGGGTCACCGATGTCACAGCATTCCCAGCTAAACCTCGAAATCATTCAGTCCCAAAGAACCTCTGATGTCACTCGTTTCCCCAGCCCAGCTTTCCGAGCCCTACTGCCCTCCCAGCATCACTCAGCCACAGCCCAGGCCTCGGGACGGCACTAAGCTCTCCACTGAGACCTCCGAAAACACTCAGACCCAGGCCTGGATCCCGAAGTCGCTCAACATCCCATTCAGGTCGGCTTCGCCCTCTCGGACCTGAGCTTTCTCCACCAGGATGCCTATCTCCTCCATAGCGACCAAGCCGGCCTCTGTGCAGCCCGGCCTAAGCCAGTCACCGCTTCCGCTGATGCCACCGGAAAGCCAGGGCCTGGATGGATTCTGGAAAACGTAGTTTAAGACACCAAGGAGAGACGGCCGGATGGCCCGGATAGGCCGGATAGGTAAAGGGCAGGGCGACCTAGTCCTGAGCTCCTCCCCCAAGATATGCTCATGCGCACTCCGTACAGCGCGAGCGCGCGGGCGGGCCCGGGGCGGTGCGCGTGTGCAATAGCGCGCCTTGGCGCAGTCTCGCACGGCGTTCTCGCTCTCGGGTTTTCTCGCCGGCGCGCTGCCCTCGTTGCTCTTTGACCAGAAGAGTTTCCCAGAGATCTGTCAGAGTCTGATGGCAAAGTGCTCTTTTATCTTTAGTGGCGGGGCTGGAGCTGCCTTTGGCCGGGTTTCGCAGAGGGGCTCTTTTAGGGGGTTTCCAAGTAGGCTGCAGCCGAGGATTGCCCCCCGCGCGGGGGCGGGAAGACGGGGGCTGCCCCTGAGAATGACACTTCTTACCGGGCTCCATCCCGGGGGTGAGGAGCCCCAAGCCTGCCATTACCGGTTACTTCATTACCGTGAATCAAGTAGAACCCACGCATTAGGGCTGGAGAAGGTGAGGCAGCGGTGCCAGGAGTTGGGTCACGCAGGAGAACTGCAGGCCTATATAGACCAGGCCCTGTGCTTAAGTCTTACATGCTCACCTCATCGAATCTTGACAGACATTATGTTCCCTCTTTTACAGGGAAAGAAACCAGAGCGCGGGGCCCCAGATCTGTCGGTCCTCAAAGCCTGTTCTTCTGACCGCTGTTCATCACACCAGCTACAGTTTTGTCAAGTAAACTTTTTATTCAAGTATAAGTACAGAGAAGTATACATATCATTAGTGTGCAGTTCAACGAATTTACACAAAGTAAACACACCCAAATAACCAATACTCAGATCAAAAAACCAAACAGAGAAGCCCCCAGAAGCTCTGCACATGCTCTTTCTGCCACCCTCATCCCCTCTGAAAGTTATCATTTACCTGATTTCTAACAGCATGGATTACTTTGTCTGTTTCAAACTCTCTAGGGACCCATACAGTGTGTACTGTGTTTTTACCTTCTTTTACTTAACATGTTTGTGAGATTCATATTGTGTGTAGGGATAGTTCTTTCATTTTCATTTGTGTATGGTTTCCATTGTGTGAATATGCCTAAAACTGGATATTTTCCTGTTTGGGGCTATACTGATGCTATGAATATTCTAATACATTTCTTTGGTAAACATGGGAATATACTCCAGGGCAGGTATGTGTTTAGCTTTAGCAGACACTGTCAAACTATAGTACTAACTTACACTCCCACCAGTGGAGCATACATTTGATACAGTCTGTCATAAAAATTTTTTTTTTGTGCAACGTCACTAATTATTAGAGAAATGCAAATCAAAACTACAATGAGATACCACCTCACACCGGTCAGAATGGTCATCATTAAAAAGTCTACAAATAACAAATGCTGGAGAGGGTGTGGAGAAAAGGGAACCCTCCTGCACTGTTGGTGGGAATGTAAGTTGATGCATCCACTGTGGAAAACAGTATGGAGGTTCCTCAGAAAACTAAAAATAGAATTACCATATGATCCAGCAATCCCACTCCTGGGCATATAACCAGACAAAACTATAATTGTAAAAGATACATGTACCCCTACGTCATAGCAGCACTATTCACAATAGCCTAAACAACATAATGTCCATCGACAGATGAATGGATAAAGAAGGTGTGGTACATATATACAATGGAATACTACTCAGCCATAAAAAGAACAAAATAATGCCATTTGCAGCAACATGGATACAACTACAGACTATCATACTAAGTGAAGTCAGAAAGAGAAAGACAAATACCATATGATATCACTTATGAGTGGGATCCAAAATATGGCACAAATGAACCTGTCTACAAAAGAGAAACAGACTCACAGACATAGAGAACAGACTTGTGGTTGCCAAGGGGGATGGGGGAAGGGAGGGGGATGGACTGGGAGTTTGGGGTTGGTAGATGCAAACTATTACATTTAGAATGGATAAACGACAAGGCCCTAATGTATAGCACAGAGAACTATATTCAGTATCCTGTGATAAACCATAATGGAAAAGAATATTAAAAAAGAATGCAAAAAAAATGTTTTTCCGCCATTCTCAGCGGTGTGTGGTGGGTTGTCACACTAGACACCGTTTTGTGTGAGTACTTTTAGCCAGGCGATATCCAAACCGTGATCTCTGAATCCTTACAACACTTTCAGGGGTAGGTTTGCGTTTCCTCATTTTACAGATGAGGACACTGAGGCTCAGACAAGAGAAAGTCACTTCCACTAAGTCAAAGAAAGTCAGTGGTTCCTGCTCAGTGTCAGCCCTACACAGGGGGAACCCAGAGATTAATCAGATCTGGTCCCTGTCTTCCTAGTTTAAGGTCCCAGTGTTTTTATTTCCACAAAAAAGGGAAAACAATGGCAACAAGTCCTTCCTTTTTTCTCTGCATTGACAACCCTCAGTTCCATCTTTCATATCTCTGTCTAACACCCAGAAGGCATCCCAGATTTCTACTTGAGTCTTAGAGTCTATGAGTTATTCCCCCAAGCCCAGTCAAATTGTCTCCAAGTTCTCTTTGCTACCTTTGGCAATGATAAATCAATGTATCCCTTTGGAATCTTTATGGAGAATAATCATAAGTAGCCATTTCCTGAACACTGACCATGTACCTGGTTCTTTGCTAAGCATTTTACCTCATTATCTCATTTAATCTTCACAACAATCTTAGGGGGTAGTAAAAGTAACCACTTATACAGAGTCCTTACCTTGTGCCAGGGACTCATGCGTGTCTTATATATATCATGATTTAATCTCAGATTCAAGTGGGATTTGAAATGGGAGCTGTTGTCTTCTTTCTTTTTCAGGTCCTACATGAGAAACCAGGCTCAGAGAGGTGAAGTCACTTGCCCAAGATTACACAGCAAGTAAATGGTAGACCTGGCATTCAAATCCAGAGCCTATCATTTGGATTTGCAGATGATCTTTGACAGGTAAGCCAGTTGTTTTCAAAAAGGAGGACATCAAATCATTTAGGGAGATTTTTCAAGCTAGACCCACCTTTCCTAGCACCCTATCATAATGACTCTCCCCTCCATCTCGCAGTTAAGAACCACACTTCTAGGTCATTTCACAGTGGGCATATGAAAGCCAGGACCAGCCCAGCTGACTAAAATTTAACTCCCCTGGTTTAAGGCCAGGGCTTTCTTCCTCTCGACTATACTGCCTTCTAACAGAAGTCCTGAGCAGCTCTTGTTTTGAGTGAGGGGGTTCATGAATCTGTGTCTTTAGAGCCCTGGGTGAGGCTAAGTGCATACAGGAGCCAGCAGACAGGTCTGTAAAGATAGCTGGGCTGGCAGAGAACCTATTCCTCATCTACAGAGAGTGGTTGAAACTCAACTCCAGCCACAATAGCCATGCCAGAGTGTTGGCCTATTGTTGCCAGATCTGGTGTTTCAACAGAAGTCAAGAATCTAGAGTTTCAAGTGAAGTCCTTTTTTTTTTTGGCCGCACTGTGCAGCATGTGGGATCTTAGTTCCCGGACCAGGGATTGAACCCGCACACCCTGCAGTGGAAGCGCGAAGTCTTAACCACTGGACCTCCAGGGAAGTCCCTGTCAAGTGAAGTCTTCTAATTTTTAAATGTTGACAACAAATTCAAACACAAAAACACCATGCAAGCCAAATAAAACACATCTGGGGGCTTCGTATAGTAGATAGATGACACCTGGTCTAGGTTTATATCCTGTCCCCAGTATTACTATCAAAGGCCCAGGAAGGAAGAGATTTACTTAGTCCCGGGGTAGAAGTGGAGGGAAGGGTCTGAACTATTCAGAAGGCAGCAAAAATATGGAGTAAAGCTTAGGTAAGTATTAAACTCTGGGAAGGAGCAAATGTAAATGTCTAACAATAAATGATTGGTTAAATAACCTTTAAACCATCCATCCATTATAGGCTATCACAATTTTAAAAAGTGGTATAGAATATTTAATGATATGCCATATGTTCACAAAATATGTAACACCCAAAAAAAATAGACAACAAAGCAATACAGTATAAACCCTTCTCAAAAGTCTTTTATTTTGAAATTTCAGTTACAGAAACTTCTCAGACTGGTAAATACTCTTTACCCAGATTCCCCAAATGTTAATATTTGAACACATTTGCTTTATCATTCTCTTTTTCTCTATATGTTCATTCTTATATATGTGTGTGTGTATACACATACATATTATACACATAACTTATGTATATTATACATATGTCTATATAATTTGTTTATTTTAACTGCTACTGGGATTTTTATTTGGATTGCATTAAATCGATAGATCAATTTGGAGAGAACTGGCACCTTAACAATATTGTCTTCCCATTCATAATAGTGGTATGTCTCTCCATTTATTTAGTTCTTCTTTGATTTCCTTCTTTAGTGTTTGTCCCTTTCAGTATACAGACACGGCACATATTTTGCTAGACTTATACCTAATACAATTTTTCAAGCTATTTAAAATAGTGCTTTTTAAAAAAACAGGTATAATTGATATACCATAAACTGCACATATTCAAAGTATACAATTTGATAAGTTTTGGCATACATGTGCACGCAATACCATCACCAGAGTCAAGATAATGAACATATCTATTACCCTCAAAATTTTCTTCACGTCCCTTTGTACTCTCTCCCTCCTGCCCTCTCCTTGCCTCCACGTCCGAAAACTCTCATTCATTTGCACATTTTAGAATTTTACGTAAATGGAATCATATGGTATGCACTCTTTCACTCAGCATTATTCTCACATCCATGTTATTGTGTGTATCAACAGTTCATTCCTTTTTATTGCTGAGTGTTCCATTGTATTGATTGACAGTCTTTGGCTATTACAAGTAAAGTTGTTATGAACATTTATATACAAGTTGGACGTGTGCTTTTATTTCTCTTGGGTAAATACCTAGGGGTGGAATGGCTAGGTCATATGGTAGGTGTACGTTTAACTTTTTAAGGAGCTGCCAAACTGATTCCCAAAGTGGTTGCACCATTTTACATTCCCATTAGCAGTGTGAGAGTTCTCATTGCTCCACATCCTCACCAAATACTCCCTGACTTTTGAATCAGTCTTTTCAATTTTAGACATTCTAACAGGTATAGTTTATATCTGAATTTACCTAGTGACTAACAGTGTTGAGCCATTTTTTTTCTTACCATCCATACATCTTTGGTGGAGTGCTTCTTCAAATCATTTGCCCATTTTTTTTTTTTTTTTTTTTGCGGTACGCGGACCTCCTCTCACTGTTGTGGTCTCTCCCGTTGCGGAGCACAGGCTCCGGACGCGCAGGCCCAGCGGCCATGGCTCACGGGCCCAGCCGCTCCGCGGCATGTGGGATCTTTCCGGACCGGGGCACGAACCCGTGTCCCCTGCATCGGCAGGCAGACTCTCAACCACTGCGCCACCAGGGAAGCCCAATGTTCTTGATTTTTAAATCCACTTTATCAAATTTTTAATGGATCATGCTCTCAGTTTGCCTAAAAAATCTTTGCCTAATGGAAATTCACAAAGATTTTTCCTCTATGTTTTCTTCTAAAAGTTTTGTAGTTTCATATTTTACATTTAGATCTGTGATTCATTTTGAGTTGTTTTTTGTATATGGTGCAAAGTGTTGATCAAAGTTTATGTTTTTGCATATAGATACCCAGTTGTTCCAGCACCATTTGTTGAAAAAACTCTTCCCAGTGAATTACCTTGAAACTTTGTCAAAATTCAATTGACTATGCATGTGTGGATCTCTCTGTGGACTGTTTTTACTCCTGATCTATTTTTCTATCTTGACACCAATACCACATTGTCTTAAGCTTTATACTATAGCTTTATAAATCTTAAAGTTCAGTAGTGGAAGTCTTCCAACTTCATCCTTATTTTTCAAAGTTATTTTGTTTATTCTACATACATAGCATTTCTATAAGAATTTTGGAATCTGCTTTTCAATTTTTGTAAAAAATTCTTACAGGATTGGATTTGGGAACGTATTGGATCTATGGACTAATTTGGAGAAAACTGACATCTTAGCATTATATCTTCCAATCTGTGAGCTCAGTATATTTCTCCACTTATTTAGGTATACCTTAATTTCTCCCAGCACTGTTTTTTCATTTTTAGTGTACAGATCTTATACATGTTTGGTCAGAATTATCCCTATGTATTTCATATACTTAATGATCTTACAAATGGTATTTAAAATTTTTTTTATTTTTAATTTTTGGGTCCTAGTATATGGAAATATGATTTACTCTTGCACAGTATCCTGTGACCTTGTCAAAATCACTTACTAGTTTTAAGATTATTTATGTAGATTCCTTGGGATCATCTACACATCATGCCATCAATGAATAGAGATTGTTTTCTTTCCTTTTTTTTTTTTCTTTTTTTGCGGTACGCGGGCCTCTCACTGTTGTGGCCTCTCCCGTTGTGGAGCACAGGCTCCGGACGCGCAGGCTCAGCGGCCATAGCTCACGGGCCCAGCCGCTCCGCGGCATGTGGGATCTTCCCGAACCGGGGCTCGAACCCGTGTCCCCTGCATCGGCAGGTGGACTCTCAACCACTGCGCCACCAGGGAAGCCCTCTTTCCTTTTTTTTATAAATTTATTTTTATTTTAGTTTTATTTATTTTTGGCTGTGTTGGGTCTTCGTTGCTGTGCTCAGGCCTTCTCTAGTTGCAGTGAGCGGGGGACTACTCTTCGTTGTGGTGTGTGGGCTTCTCATTACAGTGGCTTCTCTTGTGGAGCACAGGCTCTAGGTGTGCGGGCTTCAGTAGTTGTGGGACATGGGCTTAGTCGCTCCACGGCATGTGGGATCTTCCCAGGCTGGAACCCCATGTCCCCTGCATTGGCAGGCGGATACTTTTTTTTTTTTTAATCATTACAATCGCTTTATTTTTTATTATATTAAATACAACATTTGCAGTATTAAACGCATTTTTTCCTCCTCAGGCTTGCTTTTGGAAGATAACCCTTGAATTCGTGCCATCACTTTGGGACATGGACATATCCTGGTGGGAACGAAAAATGGAGAGATCCTGGAAATTGATAAGAATGGCCCAATGACACTGCTCATTCAGGTACTGTGTTTGCACACATCCTAAACCACAATTCACACCAGAGCTGGAACCAGGGTGAGGCAACGGGGGGGCGCTTAGGGCGCAAAATTTAAGGAGACACTCATTATCAGGGTCAGGCAAATGCTGTATTAATCATCTATTGCTGTATAACAAATTGTCACAAACTTAGCAGCTTAAAACAAAAACATTCCTCATCTTATGGTTTCTGCAGGTCAGGAGCCTGAACACAGTTTAACTGGGTCCTCTGTTTAAGGTTTTCTAAGGCTGCAATAAGGGCCAGGGCTGTGGTCTCATCTGAGGCTTAACTGTGGATCTGCTCCAAGGTCACTCGAGTTGTTGGCAGAGTTCAGTTCGTTGGGGATGCAGGACTGAGGGCTTCCGTTTCTTGCTGGCTATTGGCCAGAGGCCACCCTCAGCTCTCAGAGGCTGCCTATAGTTCCTCATCACATGGGGTTTCCCAACATGGCTGCTTGCTTCCTCAAAGAGAGCAAGGGAAAGAGGAAAAACAGGTATTACTGTGCCTTTAAGTAACTTTAAATAACATAATCATATCATCATATATGTGTAATCATGAACATCCGTCCCCTTTGCCATATTTTATTGGTTGGTAACAAGCCACAGGCTATACCACACTCAAAGGGAGGTGGTTACACAAGAGTGTGAAAACCAGGAGCATCATGAGGGTCACCTGTCCAGCACAGTCTGCCCTCTGGCCACCAATTATCATGTCTCTACCACATGCAAAATACATCCCCCCTCCCAAGGTCCCCAAGAGCCTTATCCCATCATAGTATCTGTTCAAAGTCCATAATCTCATTGTCTAAATCAGGCCCAGGTGTGGGTGGGGCTTCTTGGGTGTATTTCCTCTTGATCTGTCAAAATCTGGCAGGCGGATTCTTAACTACTGTACCACCAGGGAAGTCCCGAGATTGTTTTATTTCTTCCTTTTCTTTTTTAAAATATATTTTTATTGTGGTAAAAGTCACATAATATAAAACACTATTTTAGCCATATTTAACTGTACAGTTCAGTGGCACCAAGTACATTCACACTGTTGTGCAACTCTCATCACCATCCATCTCCCGAATTTCTCACCTTCCTAAACTGAAGCTTTGTCCCCATTAAACACTAATTCCCCTGGACTTCCCAGGTGGCCCAGTGGTTAAGACTTCGCCTTCCAATGCAGGGGGTGTGGGTTTGATCCCTGGTCAGGGAGCTAAGATCCCACATGCCTCAGGGCTAAAAAACCAGAACATAAAACAGAAGCAATATTGTAACAAATTCAATAAAGACAAAAAAAAATGGTCCACATCAAAAAAAAAAAAAAGATAGGAACACTAACTCCCCATTCCCCCTCCCCCTCGAGGGGGGTCCCTGGCATCTACCAATGTACTTTCTGACTCTATGAATTTGACTATTCTAGGTACCTCGTATATATAAGTGGAATCAAACAGTATTTGTCTGCACCTACTGTATATTGGAATGCATTTTTAAGGTTAATTTAATATATGTCCTTCAAACAGATTGTACCTTCTTTTTTTTCCACTCTGCTATACAGTAGGTTCTCATTAGTTATCTATTTTATACATATTAGTGTATATATGTCAATCCCAGTCTCCCAGTTTATCCCACCCCCCTCTTTCCCCTCTTGGTGTCCATACATTTGTGCTCTATGTCTGTGTCTCTATTTCTGCTTTGCAAATAGGTTCATCTGTACTATTTTTCTAGACTCCACATATATGCGTTAATATATGATATTTATTTTTCTCTTTCTGACTTACTTCACTCTGTATGACAGTCTCTAGGTCCATCCACGTCTCGGCAAATGGCACAATTTTGTTCCCTTTAATGGCTGAGTAATATTATTTCTTCCTTTTCAATGTGTATATTTATTTATTTTTTCCTGCCTTCTTGCACCAGCCAGGACTCTCAATACAGTATTGAATAAGAATGGTAAAGCAAACATTCTTTTCTTGTTCCCAAAATTACATGGAAAGCATTCTGACTTTCTAACATTAAATATCTGTCTAAATGTCCTTTAGCAGGTTAAGGACGTTTCTATTCCTAGTTTGCTGAAGTTTTTTGTTTGTTTGTTTGTTTTTTACCATGAATGGATGTTCAATTTTGTCAAATGTTTTTTCTGTATCTATTGAGATGACCATGCAGTGTTTATTCTCTAGCCTGTTAATATGATGAATTTCATTGATTGCTTTTTTTTTGTTTTTGTTTTTTTTGCATTACGCGGGCCTCTCACTGTTGTGGCCTCTCCCGTGCAGAGCACAGGCTCCGGACGCACAGGCTCAGCGGCCATAGCTCACGGGCCTAGCCGCTCCGCGGCATGTGGGATCTTCCCGGACCGGGGCACGAACCCGTGTCCCCTGCATCAGCAGGCAGACTCTCAACCACTGCGCCACCAGGGAAGCCCCATTGATTGCTTTTTGAATGTTGAACAATCTTTGTATTTCCAGAATAAACCCTACTTGGCCTTTTTATATGATATCCTTTTAAATTTATTCTTTTTATATATATTGTTGGATTCGATTCACTAATATTTTGTTAGGGATTTTTGTGTCTAAGTTCATGGGGGATATTGATTTGTAATTTTCTTTCTTTGTAATGTCTTTTTCCAGTTTCTGGTATCAAGGTAATGCTGGTCTCATAAAATGAGTTGGAAAACGTTTCTTCCTCTTCTATTTTCTGGAAGAGATTTTTTAGAATTCACGTTATTTCTTCTTTAAATATTTGATAGAATTCTCCAGTAAAACCATGGGCCTGGAGATTTATTTTTGGAAGATATTTAACTATAAATTCAATTTCTTTAATATTGATACTTATAGGAGCCCTCAGGTTATCATTTTCATCTTTGATGAGTTTTGGTAGTTAACGTATTTCAAGGAATTGGTCCATTTCATGTCAGTTGTCAAATTTATGAGCATTGAGTTTTTTGCAGTATTATCTAATTATCCTTTTAATGCCTATAGGTTCTGCAGTAACATCTCCTCTTTCATTCTTTTTTTTTTTAACTAGTTTTCATTTAATGGTGGCATACGTGTTATTTATTTATTTATTTTTGGCTGCATTGGGTCTTAGTTGCGGCATGTGGAATCTTCGTTGAGGCATGTGGGATCTTTCGTTGTGGCATGTGGGTTTTCTTCTCTCTAGTTGTGGCGTGCAGGCTCCAGAGTGTATGGGCTCTGTAGTCTGTGGCACATAGGCTCTAGTTGAGGCGCGCGAGCTCAGTAGCTGTGGCCCGCGGGCTTAGTTGCCCTGCGGCTTGTGGGATCTTAGTTCCCTGACCAGGGATTTACCTGCAATCCCCTGCATTGTAAGGCGGATTCTTTACCACTGGACCACCAGGGAAGTCCCTCCTCTTTCATTGTTAATATAGGTAATTTTTGTCCTCTCTCTCTTTCTCTCTCTCTCTCTCTCTCTGGTCAGTTTAGGTAGAGGTTTATCAATTGTATTAACCTATCAAAGTGCCACTTTTTAGTTTTATTGATTTTTCTCTACTATTTTTCCCTCTTCAATTTCATTGATTTCTGCTCTATTATTTTTTCCTTCAGTGCTTTGGGTTTCATCTACTCTTCTTTTTCTAGGATCTTAATGTAGAGAGTTCAATTTGAGAACTTCTTTTATAATATATGTGTTTACTGCTATAAATTTACCTCTAAAAACTTCTTTAATTGCACCCACAAATTTTTATATGTTTTCCTTTCCATTCAGTTAAAAATATTTTCTATTTCCTCTTAAGTCTTCCTCTTTGACTCAGGGATTGTTTAGAAGTGTGTGATTAATTTCTAAATATTTGAGAATATCCTAGATATCTTTCTAATATTGATTTCTGTTTCAGTTACACTGTGGTCAGAGGATATACTTTGATGTGTATAATTTGTGTGTATGTGTGATGTGTATACTTTGATGTGTATATAATTTTGCATAATTTGAATTATTTTACATTTGTTAAGGTGTTTTTTTTAATGACCCAGGCTATGGTCTATCTTGGTGTGAATATTCTAAGTGCACTTGAAAAGAATGTGTTTTCTGCTATTCTTGGGTGTAATGTTTTGGAATATCAATTAGGTCAAGTTGCGTGACAGTATTGTTCAAATCCTCTCTATTCTTGCTTATCTCCTGTCTGCTTGTACTATTGATTGTTGAGACAAAGGTGTTGAAATTTCCAACTATAATTGTGGATTTGTCTAGTTCTTCTTTCAGTTCTATCAGTTTTTTGCTTGATGTTTTGAAGCTCGGTTTTTAGGTGCATGCACATTTAGGATGAATGAATTTATCCTATTTCTTGGTGAATTTATTTTTGTATCATTATATGATGTCCGTGGTCATTTTTCTTGTTCTGAAATCTACTTTGTCTGATATTAATAGGATGACTCTTGCTTTCTTTTGATTAGAGTTAGAGTGGCATATCTTTTTCCATACTTTTACTTGTAGACAGCTTATAGTTTTTTAATTTAAAAATTTTTAATATAGTTTATTGGTTTATATCATAAGTTTCATGTATACAATATAATATTTCAACTTTTGTATACACTACAACATGTTCACCACCAAAAATTTAGTTTCCATCTGTCGCCATACAGTTGACCCCCTTTACCCATTTAGCCCTCCCACCACCCTCTTTCCCCTTGGGTAACCACTACTCTGTTCTCTGTATCAATGTGTTTGTTTTGTTTGATTTGGTTTGTTCATGTATTTTTGTTTTGTTTTTATATTCCACAAGTGAAATCATACAGTATTTGTCTTTCTCCATCTGACTTATTTCACTGAGCATAATAACATCAGGGCCCATCCATGTTCTCACAAATGGTAAGATTTCATTTTTTTATGGCTGAGTAGTATTCTATTGTATATATATACCACATCTTCTTTATCCATTAATCCATCAATGTGCAGTTAGGTTTTTTATATATCTTGGCTACTGTACATAATGCTTTGATAAACATGGGGCACATATATCTTTTTGAATTAGTGTTTTCCTTTTCTTCAGATAAATACCCAGAAGTGGAAGAGCTGGATCATATGGTAGTTCTATTCTTAATCTCTTGAGGAATCTCCATGCTGTTTTCCATAGGGGCCACCCCGATTTACATTCCCACCAACAGTGTGTGAGGATTCTCTTTTTTCTACATCCTCCCCAACACTTGTTATTTCTTGTCTTTTTGATAATAGCCAATCTAATGGGCATGAGGTGATATCTCATTGTGGTTTTGACTTACATTTTCCTAATAATTAGTGATGTTGAACATATTTTCATGTGCCTGCTGGCCATCTGTATGTCTTCTTTGGGAAAGTGTCTATTCAACTTCTCTGTCCATTTCTTTTTTTTAAAAAATTTTATTTATTTTTTAAACAACAGGTTCTTATTAGTTATCTATTTTATACATATTAGTGTATATATGTCAATCCCAATCTCCCAATTCATCCCCCCACCCACCCACCCCGCTTTCCCTGCTTGGTTTCCATACGTTTATTCTCTATATCTGTGTCTCTATTTTTGCCTTGAAAACCAGTTCACCTGTACCATTTTTCTAGATTCCACATGTATGCGTTAATATACGATATTTGTTTTTCTCTTTCTGACTTACTTCACTCTATATGACAGTCTCTAGGTCCAACCACGTCTCTACAAATGACCCAATTTCGTTCCTTTTTATGGCTGAGTAATATTCCATTATATATATGTACCGCATCTTCTTTATCCATTTGTCTGTTGATGGGCATTTAGGTTGCTTCCATGACCTGGCTATTTTAAATAGTGCTGCAATGAACATTGGGATGCATGTGTCTTTTTGAATTATGGTTTTCTCAGGGTATATGCCCAGTAGTGGGATCACTGGGTCATATGGTAGTTCTATTTTTAGTTTTTTAAGGAACCTACATACTGTTCTCCATAGTGGCTGTATCTATTTACATTCCCACCAACAGTGCAAGAGGGTTCCCTTTTCTCTACAACCTCTCCAGCATTTGTTGTTTGTAAATTTTCTGATGATGCCCATTATAACCAGTGTGAGGTGATACCTCATTGTAGTTTTGATTAGCATTTCTCTAATAATTAGTGATGTTGAGCAGCTTTTCATGTGCCTCTTGGCCATCTGTATGTCTTGTTTGGAGAAATGTCTATTTAGGTCTTCTGCCCATTTTTTGATTGGGTTGTTTGTTTCTTTAATATTCTATTTCTTTTTTTTTTTTTTGCAGTACGTGGGCCTCTCACTGTTGTGGCCTCTCCCGTTGTGGAGCACAGGCTCCGGACGCGCAGGCTCAGCGGCCATGGCTCACGGGCCCAGCCGCTCCGCGGCATGCGGGATCTTCCCGGACCGGGGCACGAACCCATGTCCCCTGCATCGGCAGGCGGACTCTCAACCACTGCGCCACCAGGGAAGCCCTGTTTCTTTAATACTGAGCTGCATGAACTGTTTATATATTTTGGAGATTAATCCTTTGTCTGTTGATTCGTTTGCAAATATTTTCTACCATTCTGAGGGTTGTCTTTTTGTCTTGTTTATAGTTTCCTTTGCCGTGCAAAAGCTTTTAAGTTTCATTAGGTCCCATTTGTTTATTTTTGTTTTTATTTCCATTACTGTAGGAGGTGGGTCAAAAAAGATCTTGCTATGATTAATGTCTAAGAGTGTTCTTCCTATATTTTCCTCTAAGAGTTTTATAGTGTCCTGTCTTATATGTAGGTCTTTAATCCATTTTGAGTTTATTTTTGTGTATGGTGTTAAGCAGTGTTCTAATTTCATTCTTTTACATGTAGCTGTCCAGTTTTCCCAGCACCACTTATTGAAGAGACTGTCTTTTCTCCATTGTATATCCTTGTTTCCTTTGTCATAGATTAATTGACCATAGGTGTATGGGTTTATCTCTGGGCTTTCTATCCTGTTCCATTGATCTATATTTCTGTTTTTGTGCCACTACCATATTGTCTTGATTCCTGTAGCTTGGTAGTATAGTCTGAAGTCAGGGAGTCTGATTCTTCCAGCTCTGTTTTTTTCCCTCAAGATAGCTTTGGCTATTTGGGGTCTTTTGTGTATCCATACAAATTTTAAGATTTTTTGTTCTAGTTCTGTAAAAAATGCCATTGGTAATTTGAGAGGGATTGCATTGAATCTGTAGATTGCTTTGGGTAGTATAGTCATTTTTACAATATTGCTTCTTCCAGTCCAAGAATATGGTATATCTCTCCATCTGTTTGTGTCATCTTTGATTTCTTTCATCAGTGTCTTATAGTTTTCTGAGTACGGGTTTTTACCTCCTTAGGTAGGTTTATTCCTAGGTATTTTATTCTTTTTGTTGCAATGATGAATGGGATTGTTTCCTTAATTTCTCTTTCTGATCTTTCGCTGTTAGTGTATAAGAATGCAATGTATTTCTGTGCATTAATTTTGTATCCTGCAACTTTACCAGATTCATTGATTAGCTCTAGCAGTTTTCTGATGGCATCTTTAGGATTATCTATGTGTAGTATCATGTCATCTGCAAACAGTGACCGTTTTACTTCTTATTTTCCAGTTTGTATTCCTTTTATTTCTTTTTCTTCTCTGATTGCCATGGCTAGAACTTCCAAAACTATGTTGAATTATAGTGGTGAGAGTGGACATCCTTGTCTTGTTCCTGATCTTAGAGGAAATGCTTTCAGTTATTCACCATTGAGAATGATGTTTGCTGTGGGTTTGTCATATATGGCCTTTATTATGTTGAGGTAGTTCCCTCTATGCCCACTTTCTAGAGAGTTTTTATCATAAATGGGTGTTGAATTTTGTCCAAAGCTTTTTCTGAGTCTATTGAGATGATCATATGGTTTTTATTATTCAGTTTGTTAATATGGTGTCTCACATTGATTGATTTGCGTGTATTGAAGAATCCTTGCACCCCTGGAGTAAATCCCACTTGATCATGGTGTAAGAGCCTTTTAATGTGTTGTTGGATTCTGTTTGCTAGTATTTTATTGAGGATTTTTGAATCTATATTCATCAGTGATATTGGTCTGTAATTTTCTTTTTTTGTAGTATCTGTGTCTGGTTTTGGTATCAGGGTGATGGTGGCCTCGTACAATGAGTTTGGGAGTGTTCCTTCCTATGCAATTTTTTGGATGGGTTTAAGAAGGATGGGTGTTAACTCTTCTATAAATGTTTGATAGAATTCATCTGTGAAGCCATCTGGTCCTGGATGTTTGTTTGCTGGAAGATTTTGAATCACAGTTTCAATTTCATTACTTGTGGATTGGTCTGTTCATATTTTCTATTTCTTCCTGGTTCAGTCTTGGAAGTTACACCTTTCTAAGAATTTGTCCATTTCTTCCAGATTGTCCATTTTATTGGCATAGAGTTGCTTGTAGTAGTCTCTTATGATGCTTTGTATTTCTGTCATGTCCATTGTAACTTCTTCTTTTTCATTTCTAATCTTATTGATTTGAGTCCTCTCCCTCTTTTTCTTGATGAGTCTAGCTAAAGGTTTATCAATTTTGTTTATCTTCTTGAAGAACCAACTTTTAGTTTTATTGCTCTTTGCTATTGTTTTCTTTGTTTCTATTTCATTTATTTCTGCTCTGATCTTTATGATTTCTTTCCTTCTACTAACTTTGCGTTTTATTTGTTCTTCTTTCTCTAGTTCCTTTAGGTGTAAGGTTAGATTGTTTAGTTGAGATTTTTCTTGGTTCTTGAGGTAGGATTGTATTGCTATAAACTTCCCTCTTAGAACTGCTTTTGCTGCATCCCCTAGGTTTTGGATCATTGCATTTTCGTTGTCATTTGTCTCTAGGTATTTTTTGACTTCCTCTTTGATTTGTTCTTTCTTGGTTATTTAATAATGTATTGTTTAGCCTCCATGTGTTTGTGTTTTTTACTTTTTTTGACCTTTAATTTATTTCTAATGTTGTGGTCAGAAAAGATGCTTGTTATGATTTCAGTTGTCTTAAGTTTACTGAGGCTTGATTTGTGACCCAAGATGTGATCTATCCTGGAGAATATTCCATGTGCACTTGAGAAGAAAGTGTAATCTGCTGTTTTCAGACAGAATGTCCTATAAATATCAACTAAATCTATCTGGTCTGTTGTGTCATTTAAAGCTTGTGTTTCCTTGTTAATTTTCTGTCTGGATGATCTGTCCATTGGTGTAAGTGAGGTGTTAAAGTCCCCCACTATTATTGTGTTACTGTCGATTTCCTCTTTTATAGCTGTTAGCATTTGCCTTATGTATTGAAGTGCTCCTAGGTTGGGTGCATATATATTTATAATTGTTATATCATCTTCTTGGGTTGATCCCTTGATCATTATGTAGTGTCCTTCCTTCTCTCTTGTAACGTTCTTTATTTTAAAGTCTATTTTGTCTGATATGAGCATTGCTACTCCAGCTTTCTTTTGATTTCCATTTGCATGGAATATCTTTTTCCATCCCCTCACTTTCAGTCTGTATGTACCCCTAGGTCTGAAGTGGGTCTCTTGTAAACAGCATATAGATGGGTCTTGTTTTTGTATCCATTCAGCGAGCCTGTGTCTTTTTGTTGGAGCATTTAATCCATTCACATTTAAGGTAATTATCGATATGTATGTTCCTATTAGCATTTTCTTAACTGTTCTGGGTTTTTTTTTTTTTTTGTAGGTCCTTTCCTTCTCTTGTGTTTCCCACTTAGAGAAGTTCCTTTAGCATTTATTGTAGGGCAGGTTTGGTGGTGCTGAATTCTCTTAGCTTTTGCTTATCTGTAAAGCTTTTGATTTCTCCATCGAATCTGAATGAGATCCTTGCCGGGTAGAGTAATCTTGGTTGTAGTTGCTTCCCTTTCATCACTTTAAATGTATCGTGTCACTCCCTTCTGACTTGTAGAGTTTCTGCTGAGAAATCAGCTGTTAACCTTATGGGAGTTCCCTTGTATGTTATTTGTCTTTTTTTTTTCAGTTGTTGCTTTTAATAATTTTTCTTTGTCTTTAATTTTTGTCAATTTGATTACTATGTGTCTTGGCATGTTTCTCCTTGGGTTTATTCTGCCTGGGTCTCTCTGCACTTCCTGGACTTGGATGGCTATTTCCTTTCCCATGTTAGGGAAGTTTTCAACCATAATCTCTTCAAATATGTTCTCGGGTCCTTTCTCTCTCTCTTCTCCTTCTGGGACCCCTATAATGAGAATGTTGGTGCGTTTAATGTTGTCCCAGAGGTCTCTTAGGCTGTCTTCATTTCTTTTCATTCTTTTTTCTTTATTCTCTTCCGTGTCAGTGAATTCCACCATTCTGTTTTCCAGGTCACTTATCCATTCTTCTGCATCAGTTATTCTGCTACTGACTCCTTCTAGTGTGTTTTTCATTTCAGTTATTGTATTGTTCATCTCTGTTTGTTTGTTCTTTAATTATTCTAGGTGTTTGTTCTTCTCAGTCTTTGTTAAACATTTCTTACATCTTCTCAATCTTTGCCTCCTTTCTTTTTCTGAGGCCCTGGATCATCTTCACTATCTTTATTCTGAATTCTTTTTCTGGAAGGTTGCCTATCTCCACTTCATTTAATTGTTTTTGTGGGGTTTTGTCTTGTTCTTTGATCTGGTACATAGTCCTCTGCCTTTTCATTTTGTCTTATCTTTCTGTGAATGTGGTTTTCGTTCCACAGGCTGCAGGGTTGTAGTTCTTCTTGCTTCTGCTGTCTGCCCTCTGGTGGATGAGGCTATGTTAGAGGCTTGTGCAGGCTTCCTGATGGGAGGGACTGGTGATGGGTAGAGCTGGGTGTTCCTCTGGTGGACAGATCTCAGTAAAACTTTAATCTGCTTTTCTGCTGATGGGTGGGGCTGAGTTCCCTCCCTGTTGGTTGTTTGGCCTGAGATGACCCAGCATTGGAGGCTGCAGGCTCCTTGGTGGGGCTAATGGTGGATTCCAGAAGGACTCATGCCAAGAAGTACTTCCCAGAACTTCTGCTGCCTGTGTCCTTGTCCCCACTCTGAGCCACCACCTCTGCAGGAGACCCTCCAACACTAGCAGGTAGGTCTGGTTTGGTCTCTTGTGGGGCACTGCACTTTCCCCTGGGTCCTGATGTGCACACTACTTTGTGTGTGCCCTCCAAGAGTGGAGTCTCTGGTTCGCCCAGTCCTGTCGAAGTCCTGCAATCAAATCCCGCTAGCCTTCAAAGTCTGATTCTCTGGGAATTCCTCCTCCCAATGCCGGACCCCCAGGTTGGGAAGCCTGATGTGGGGCTCAGAACCTTCACTCCAGTGGGTGGACTTCTGTGGTATAATTGTTCTCCAGTTTGTAAATCACCCACCCAGTGGTTATGGGATTTGATTTTATTGTGATTGCGCCCCTCCTACCGTCTCATTGCGGCTTCTCCTTTGCCTTTGGATGTGGGGTATCCTTTTTGGTGAGTTCCAGTGTCTTCCTGTTGATGATTGTTCAGCAGTTAGTTGTGATTCCAGTGCTCTCGCAAGAGGGAGTGAGCACACGTCCTTCTACTCCAGCATCTTGAACCAGTCTGTGTCCATCTCTTAACTGATTGTTTTTTTTGTTGTATGAGTTCTTTATATATTTTAGATATTAGCTGTCTGCTAGCTCACTGTTAATGTATAGAAATTAAACAGGTTTTTTGTATATCGATTTTGTACCCTGCAAGTTTACTATATTTGTTTATTATTTCTAATAGTTTTTTTGGGTGTATTTATGGTTTTCCATATGTAAAATCATGTCTTCCGTGAGTAGTGACAGTTTTACTTCTTTCTTACCAATTTGGGTGCCTTTTATTTCTTTTTCTTGCCTAATTGCGTTGGTTAGACTTCCAGTACTGTGTTGAATAAGAGTGATGAGAGTGGGCATCCTTGTCTTGTTCCTGATCTTAGGAGGCATAGTTTTCAGTTTTACACCCTTGAGTATGATATTAGTTGTGGGTTTGTCATATATGGCCTTTATTCTGTTGAGGTATGCTTTCTCTATACCCATTTTATTGATAGTTTTTATCATAAGTGGGTGAATTTTGTCAAATTTTTTTCTGTATCTACTGAGATGATCATATGATATTTATCTTTCATTTTGTTAATATGGTATATCACAATGATTGATTTGCTGATGTTGAACCATCCTTGCCTCCCTAAAATAAATCTCACTTGATCATGTTGTACGATCCTTTTAATGTATAATGTTGTATTCAGTTTGATAATATTTTTTTGGGAATTTTTGCATCCATGTTAATCAGAGATATTGGCCTATGATTTTCTTTTTTTTTGTATTTTCCTTGTCTGTATTTGGTATCAGGGTGATGTTGACTCATAAAATGAGTTAGGAGGCATTCCCTTATCTTTGATTTTTTTGGAAGAGTTTGAGAAGGATAGGTATTAAATCTTCTTTAAATATTTGGTTGAATTCGCCAGTGAAACCATCTGGTCCTGGACTTTTGTTTTGGGGAGGTTTTTGATTACTGTTTCATCTCCTTGCTAGTGATCGATCTATTCGTGTTTTCTATTTCTTCATGATTCAGTCTTGGAAGGTTGTATGATTCTAAGAATTTATCCATTTCTTCTAAGTAGTCCAATCTGTTGGTGTATAACTGTTCATCATATTTTCTTATAATCCTTTGTATTTCTGTGGTTTCCATTGTTATTTCTCCTTTTTTTCCTGTTTTTATTGATCAGTCTTCTCTCTTTTTTTCTTAGTGAGTCTAACTAAAGGTTTGCCAATTTCTAACATCTTTTCAAAGAACCAGCAATTTCATTGATCTTTTCTATTGTCTTTTTGTCCTTATTTCATTTATTTTGGTCTGATTTTTATTATTTCCTTCCTTCTACTGACTTTAGGCTTTGTTTCTTCTTTTTTTTTTTTTTTTTTTTTTTTTTTGTTGTTTTTCTAGTTCCTTTAGGTATAGAGTTAGGTTGTTTATTTGAGATTTTTCTTATTTCTTGAGATGGGCCTGTATTGCTATAAACTTTTCTCTTAGTACTGCTTTGCTGCATCCTGTAGATTTTGGTATCTCATATTTTCATTTTCATTTGTCTTCAGGTATTTCTCCATTTCTCCTTTGATGTCTCCATTGACCCCTTGTTCAGTATCGTGTTGTTTAGTCTCCACCTATTTGTGATTTTTCCAGCTTTCTTCTTGTAGTTGACCTCTAGTTTCATACCACTGTGGTTGGGAAAGATGCTTGATATGATTTCAATCTTCTTAAATTTACTGAGGTTTGTTTTGTGGCCCAACATATGATCTATCCTTAAGAGTGTTCCATGTACACTTGAGAAAAATCAGTATCCTGCTGCATTTGGATGGAATGGTCTCTACAAATCTGTCAAATCCATCTGGTCTAATGTTTCATTTAAGGCCACTGTTTCCTTGTTGACTTTCTGTCTGAATGATCTATCCACTGATAGATCATTGCACTCTCCACAGCCCAGTAAGTGGGCTGTTAAGTCCCCTACTATTATCACGTTGCTGTCAATTTCTCCCTTTAGATCTGTTAATAATTGCTTTATATATTTTGGTGCTCTTATGTTAGGTGCATATATATTAATAACTGTTAGGTCTTCTTGATGCTTTTTCCCCTTTATCAATATATAATATCCATCTTTTCTCTTGTTACCTTTTCTGGCTTGAAGTCTATTTTGTCTGATGGGTGTGGCTACATCTGCTTTCTTCTGGCTTCCATTTACTTGGAGCATCATTTTCCATCCCTTCACTTTTGAGCCTGTTTGTCTTTAGAACTGATGTGGGTCTCCTGGAGGCAGCATATAGTTGTTTTAATTTTTAATCCATCCACCTATTCTATGTCTTTTGATTCGTGAATTAAATCCATTTACATTTCGGGTCATTATGGATAAATGAGGACCTAGTACTGCCATTTTATTTTTTGTTTTCTTTGCACTTAAGAAATTCTTTAACTATGGCCCTCAGTTTGGCCTTTGACCTGAAGAAGATCACCTACAGCCTCAGGTGGTCCCATTTCTAAAGGTAACCTTTTTTTTTAGTAGTTCTTTTAAAATTGAAGTATAGTTGATTTACAGTATTGTGCCAATCTCTGCTGCACAGCAAAGTGACTCAGTTTTATCCATGTATGCATTCTTTTTAAAAATATTATTTTCTATTATGGTTTATCCCAGGAGGTTGGATATAGTTCCCTGTGCTATACAGTAGGACCTTGTTGTTTATCCATTCTAAATATAATCGTTTGCATCTACCAACCCCAAATTCCCAGTCCATCCCTCTCCCTCCCCCCCCCCGCACCTTGGCAACCACAAATTAAAGGTAACCTTTTTAATAGTCTCTTCAATTCAGTCAGAGGGTTACTAGAATTAGTACTCAAATAAAGGAGGATAGAGGGGAGCTATGTCAGTCTTACAGTCCTTTGTTTTAGGTACTATTTATATCTTTAATCATTCATTAGCCTTCTACAGCAAATCCTTCCATCAAGCTATTTTGGAATTTTGAAGCCTTGGGGCTTCTGCATACCAATTAAAATAGGTACAATTGTTGAGGATAAGAACTCTCTAAAACTTTACCAGTTTCGAAAATTTTCCAGTTCAAATGGCCAGCATTTGGCCATTGACGAGTAGGATCTTAATAGTAACTCAAACCAATAAAACACAAGAGACAGCCCCACAAGAGAGTGCAAAGGATGCAGCCCTCACAAGATCCAGAAAGTTCACTCCCCAAAATAGTCTAAGAACTCAAAGACCTTCATTGTACAAGTGGAAACAACAAAGGTTGAGATGACAAAGGCCCCTTATGGACTGAGACCCTCATGACAAACTCCTCTGAGAGCTGACCCAGTTGAACAAACACTCCAAACACTCAGCTTGGAATCCCAGTCTATTCAACTGACTGCCAAATATGTGTTGGTACGTGCACTTTCCAGATGGAGGAGATCAGAAAGAATATTCTCACTGGTCAGTGTGTGAGGTTCTCAGGACATATAACAAAAAGAAAGTAAAACCTAATCTGGCCAGTGGTTTTCCTCCTTATGACAGAGGACACAAAAGACAGACAAAGAAAAACAATGACCATCTTTGGGAGGAAAAGGATCCACAAACCAGGAATATTCTACCAAACTTCAAACAAAGAGTCACGGAGTCCAAGGAGCTAGATCTACAAATATTTTCTCCTGTGAATCTAGTTTTTAAAAAAGAGGAAAATCCTCAAAAAAAAAAAAGAGGAAAATTCTCACGACTCTTGGTTTCTACAGATGCTGCAGGCAGAGATCTGGGAGACTGACTGACATGGTAAGAATTCTTACCTTTTGCCTGCTTTTGTCAGGTGTCCCAGGATCTCTTAACTGTAGTAGCCTTAGGGCGAGTAGTGTCCAGCCAGTAAAGTTTCATTCCATCCTTGTCATCAACTGCTGAGGAGGAATTAATGTCCCTCTATCCTTCTAGGTTCTTCTGGCTGCTCTAAGAATTAAATTGACATGGGATAGATTAACAGGAGAAAATCAAATTTTAATAATATGTATACATGGGAGAGACCCAGAAAAACTGAGTAATCCGTTAAATATCTTAATTATCTCTCCTCTTCTACCTGTATCATTTCTAGATTTCTATCTTCGAGCTCTCTTCCATGTGGTCTGCCCTATTTCCAATGCTTTCTAAAGGTTCTTCATCTCATTTATCGAGTTCTTCAGGTCTAGTCTGTTTGGTTATTTTTTTTAAGTTTCAATCTCTTTAGTAAAGTATTCCTTCTGTTCATTATTTTTATTCCTGAGTTCATTGAGCTGCCTTTTTGAGTTTTCTTGCAGCTCACTGAGTTTCTTCATGACAGGTATTTTGAATTCTCTGTCAATTAGATCACAATATTCTGTGACTTTAAGTTTGGTTTCTGGAGAATTGCCATTGTCTTTTTGTGATACCGTGTTACCATGGTTCTTCAAGGTGCCTGATAAGTTGTTCCTTAGCTGGAGCATTTGGAGTAGTGAACAACCTTCTTTCTCAGGTAAAGCTTTTTTTTCCCTTAAACTTGAGGCTAAGGATTCGTTAGCAATAATAGGGCTTTCTTGTGTTTTCCAGTAGGTGGCGCTATAGCAAAGCTTTTGGGTTCTCTTACCAGAGCTACCCCCGGTTATACATGTTTGAGAAGGAGTACTTTCCACTCTCCACTGCCTCTGTCAGAGGGGTCCCTTGGTGCCCTCAGTGTAGCTGCTTGGTGCCTTGATGCCGCCAATGTGGCATCACCACCTGGGGCACTGGGATGGTGCACGCCTCCACCATATCTGGGGTGTCCTGGTTCTGTCAAAGCGGGGAGCCAAGGGAGAGCCAGGGTGGCAGGCATCTCTGTCATGACCAGGCTTTCAGGCTGGTGGGCTCTGCTGCTGCAGACAGGGCAGGGCTGGAGTTGTGGGTCCCTTTGTAGCTGGACCCTGATGGACAGGGTCACAGGCCCTGCTGCTGCTGCTGTGTGGTTTCCTGTGGCCAGCAGCATTGCTGCAGCCGGGAGGCTGGTGTCATGTACACTGTCTCCCTGATGCTACTGGGTTCTCTGCAAGATCAGCCACCATGGCCAGGTTCCAGGGGTCAGGTCACAAACCACCTCTGCTGTTCCCCCTGTCCTGCCTCCTCTATGTGTTCCAATCCACCCACCTTTAGATGTACAGATGTGAGGAATTCTCTGGCATCCTGATGTGTTGGGATGAGGCACCTTTGTTGAGTTATGGATGTTTCACTGGTTGTAGATTGAAGGGGAGACACAAAGGAGTGTCACGCTGCCACGATGCTGAAGTCACTCTAAAGTCAGACAGCATATAGGTTTTTTTTTTAAGATTATTCTTTTTTTTTAAAAAAAGAGGTGCATTTCTTTTTTAAAATAATTAATTAAGGCTGCATTGGGTCTTCATTGCTACGTGCGGGCTTTCTCTAGTTGTGGCAAGCGGGGGTTACTCTTCATTGCGGTGCTTGGGCTTCTCATTGTGGTGGCTTCTTTTGTTGTGGAGCACAGGCTCTAGGTGCACAGGCTTCAGTAGTTGCAGCACACGGGCTCAGTAGTTGCGACACATGGGCCCTAGAGCGTGCGGGCTTCAGTAGTTGCAGCATGTGGGCTCAGTAGTTGTGGCTCATAGGCTCTAGAGCGCAGGCTCAGTAGTTGTGGCGCACGGGCTTAGTTGCTCTGCAGCATGTGGGATCTTCTCAGACCAGGGATAGAACCTGTGTCCCCTGCATTGGCAAGAGGCTTCTTAACCAATGTGACACCAGGGAAGTCCCAGCATATAGTTTTAACCTAACCTGGCAATCTCTGCCTTTTAATTGGTATGCTTAGTTCATTTAAGTGTAATGTATTTATTGATAAATTGGACTTAGGTCTATCATTTTATTATTTGTTTTCTGTTTGTTCCCTCTGTGTTTTGTTCTTATCTTTCCCCCTTTTTGTCTTCTTCTCAGTTTGAATTTTTAAAATTTAATTTCTCTGTTGGCTTCCCCAACATCTCCCTGCCCCCCACACATACACTTTCTGCTTATAGGTGATCCTTTCCTGTCCTCTGACTGAAAAGAGAATTTCTTAAAATTTTTCTGCCTTCGTTTGCTTCCCAGATCTGGGATTTGGATCACCATCTGGTTAAAGTAGGGAGATATAGGAGGGGGGAAAAACCCACAGAAACTTCACTACCATAACAGTAATTTTTCGAATTCTGGCTTCCCTCCCCAATATGCCTGCCCTCAATTACTTTTCAGGGTCCTCAGGTAGTTGCTTCATCTATTCTGGCCAGAGCTTTCAGTTGTAATCAGTGAGAAATTATGTATAGTAGGCTTAATCAATCTTAATGAGAGCCATAAGCAAACACACACAAGAGAGTCTGTTGAGAAGACTGACGTTGTTTTGAGTTTTTCAAATATCTTTAATGTCCCACTTAATAGAAAACAACTGGATTCTGATAACTGCTTCTGCATTCAATGTGTTGTGAAATGTTGTTTTGGTTGAGGTATATGAGGAAAGTCTGGAGCAGTTACAATATAGGGGTATATTTCATAGTCTCTCTAGATAAACGTGGATCTTCTTTATTTTTAACACTACAGCAAAACTTTACAAATGGTGGTTTCTTAAAGGTTAGTTGCGATGTGCAGTCTGAAACCATATCAACAAACTTTTAAAAATGTGTTGGTCTGGCTTGCATTTTGAATAGCTCTTTTACCTATCTTGAACAGACCTTTTACCTATTCACTTTTTAATAACATCACGCATCACATATCTGGAAAATACTGGTTTACTGAGTTATTCAGATTTCCAAAAATGTTGAAACATTTCCATTATATAATATCAAAAATCATAGTCATAAGTATCCACAATGATCTCATCAGAAAATCTATAAATATTTAGAAAATTGTTAAGCACATGGTGGCAGATATGTTTTTCCCCTTTAAGGTTCAGATTTTATCATTTGTCACAAATTCTGTCAGTTATTCTCCTTAAAGGGAAAGCTCACTTTGTTCTTTGTGAGAAAATATCTGCCAGATACTTAAGTCTATAGTTTTTAAATTGTTCTTTCAATGTAAAAAAAAAAATTACACTATGACAAAAGCTGCTAGTACAGTTCATAACTCAAATAAACAAAAGCTTTTTCTTGAGACAGTCATCATATATCATTATGCAGCTTTATACATACTTTGCATTTTGTCACATGGGATATTAAAGTATACAAGGGTAGAGGTTTAGTGGAATTAATAATTTTTACTGCTTCATGAAGGATTTTAAGTGAAACTGGTTTTTGTTGTTTGTTTTTTGCTATGAGTGGTTGTATAGAATAGAACAACTTCTAGGATGTTCGGTGCCACTGCCTTGATGCGGGACAAGGGCCAGGAGTTTTACCCACCATTGTTTTTGCACCATCAGTGCAAATTTCAACATAATAAAAAATCTGAATAGCAACTTACTTTTATTATGAAAATAATTTTGACCTCAGGGACCCTCTGAAAGGGTTGGGGAGATGCAGGGGTCTGCAGATCCACTTTGAAAATCACTCTAGTAAGAGAAAAGATAAGGGAAGCATTGGGGTTCTCCTACAGGAATAAAAGTAGACGGCACTTAACCCAGGCAGGAGGTTATAGCCAAACAGACATGAAGAATAAGTAGGATTTAGAGCCGTGAGGGAGAAGGGCATTCCAGACTAAAAGAAGAAACAGCGCAAGTGAGCGTCTGTGTAGGAGACATAGGGGGGACCAGGAGTGATGAGCTGAGATAGGAAAGGAGAGCTGGAGGCATAATTTGCAGAGTCTTGAATGTCATCCAAGGAGTTTAAGATCTCTCCTAAGTGTAAGGGACAACCACTGAAGGGTTTTAAGCTGGGGGATGACTTGACAAGATTTTGTTTGTTTAGGACAATCACTCTTACTACAGTGTAGATATGGATGCAAAGGGAATACGACTTTGAGCAAAAAAAAAAAAAAAAAAAACCCAGAAAGCTATTGCAATAATCCAGCTAAGAGATGGCTACCTGAATCCCTTGGAAAAATGGCAGTTGACTTGGAAATAAATAGATGAATTTGAGAGATGGAAAGGAAGTATAAGTAATAAGACTAAGTGACTCATTAGAAGTGGGGATGAAAGGAAGGGAGAAGAACCAAGCTTGGGCTACTGGATGATGGCGTATTGTTCACTGAGAAGATACAGGAGGAGAAGCAGATTTGGAAGGAGGGTTATGATGTTGGGTTAAGGTACCCATGAAACATTTATGTGGGAATGTCCCAGAGTCAAATGGATATATGGAACTGGAAGTTACTTAATGTCTCATTCCATTTATAAGACATTCTTGAAAAAGAACTGTAGGAACAGAGAACATATTCAGTGGTTGCCAGGGGTTATGGGGAGAGCACGGGTGGGACTACAAAAGGACAACATGGGGCTTCCCTGGTGGCGCAGTGGTTAAGAATCCGCCTGCCAATGCAGGGGACACGGGTTCAAGCCCTGGTCCGGGAAGATCCCACATGCCGCAGAGCAGCTAAGCCCGTGTGCCACAACTACCGAACCTGTGCTCTAGAGCCCATGAGCCACAACTACTGAAACCCGTGCGCCTAGAGCCCGTGCTCTGCAACAAGAGAAGCCACCTCAGTGAGAAGCCTGTGCACCGCAACGCAGAGTAGCCCCCGATTGCTGCAACTAGAGAAAGCCCACACGCGCGCAGCAATGAAGACCCAATGCAGCCAAAAATAAATAAATAAAATTAAAAAAAAGAAAAAGGACAACATGAGGGAGGTTTGGGGAATGGTGAAACTGTTCTGTATCTTGATTGTGGTAGTGGTAACAGACATCCATATATGTCAATTCTACTGTATATTAATTTAAAAAATGAAACAGGAAAATTACTCTTGGGTTTCTGGCTTGTAGAACTGGTGCTAGTGGTGGCATCGTTCACTGAGATTCAGAATAAGAAAAGGACCTGGGTAGGTGGAGGGAGACAATGAGGTTTGGGATATACTAAGTTTGAGGTGCCTTTGAGACATCCAACAGGTATCAACTAGACAATTAGACACACCATCTGGAACTCAAAGGAGAACTGTTCTTAAAATTTTCAAAATCCTCACTCGGTGTAGAATCATGGATTTTTCTCCTGAACTTGTACCCGTGTTATCAAGAACTACTGTGCCATGTTTCTTATCACTGTACTTATATTGGCCTAGCACCATCAACTTAGTTTTTACATCTCAGCCATTATATGGTGGTAAATAATGAATATCGATAACTTCTGTGTGGGATCTTATTTACAATAAGAAATATAACAAAAGCAGAAGGTCCTTAAAACCATTATAGGGTATGAGTCACCTTATGATGGTATCTGAAGCCAGGAAAGGAGAGAAGGCTCCTCGAGACGGCTTAGGAAGAGTATGGAATGTAAGAAGAGGCAGCAATGACAGAGGCTCGAAGATGAGAAGTGACAAAGGATTAGGAGCTTGAAAGTTCCAGCCTGAGCGGTTAGATGCAAACCAGGTGTGTGTGTGTGTGTGTGTGTGTGTGTGTGTGTGTGTGTGTGTGTGTACATAAGTATGTGCTGTCAGAGAAGCCAACAGAAGGAGAAAATTCATAAAAGAGGTGCTTGTGAGAGATCACACCAGAGCAGGAAAATATTCTCTGGATATAATTACAATGATTATTGGTAACCTAGGCTGGCATAAACTCAGTGCAGTGGTAGGGGTGGAAACTAGACTGTAGGGGCTGAAGAATGTAGAAAGAATGAATGTAGAAAGTGGAAGAATATAGAAAGTTGAGCCAGAGAGTATACATAGCTCTTTCAAGAAACTTGACTCTGATGGAAAGGGGAGTAAGAGGGCTGTAGTTAGGGCAGAACGAGTTGTTAGAAAGGTGTGTGTGTGTGTGTGTGTGTGTGTGTGTGTGTGTGTGTGTGAATGTGCATATGTATTTTAAAGAAGTTTGATCATCATTATAAGATGATGTGCAGAAGCAGAGATTTAGAGAATGGGGTTAATTGATAGAGCCAGTCTCCTGTCACAGAGGGAGGGAGATAGTATTCTGTTTAGGGTGCACTCTATCTTCAGTCCCTTTAACTTTATGCTGGAGCCATTAGCCAACACTAATTAGAGGCATAAGAACTGGAAACTATCTCTATTTGATGATTATATGGTTATAAAAGAATCAGCAAAGAGCAACCACAAATAGGAAAATTTAGTTAAGTAACATACTTAACTAAATGACATACAATTAATGTACAGAAATCAACGGCCTTCAGCAGTATCCAGTTAGAAGAGGTAATAGAAGAGCACACCCTATTCACAAGAGCAAATAGTAATGATAATAAAATACCCAGGCAGAAACTTAAGAAATGTGTAAAACTTATATGAGGAAAACTATAAATACTCATGAAGGACACAAAAGTAAACATGAACAAATGGAAGGGCAGTGTGTTTGGATAGAAGTCTCACATAATAAATATAGTAATTCTTTTTTTAAATTTTATTTATTTATTTGTGGGTGCATTTATTTATTTTTGGCTGCATCGTTGCTGCGCACGGGCTTTCTCTAGTTGCGGCGAGCAGGGGCTACCCTTTGTTGCGGTGCATGGGCTTCTCATTGTGGTGGCTTCTCTTGTTGCACGGGCTCTAGGCGCACGGGCTTCAGTAGTTGCAGCATGTGGGCTCAGTAGTTGTGGTGCACGGGCTTGGTTGCTCTGCAGCATGTGGGATCTTCCAGGACCAGGGGTTGAATCCGTGTTCCCTGCATTGGCAGGCGGATTCTTAACCACTGCACCACCAGCAAAATCCCAAAGACAGTAATTCTTTCAAAGTTAGTTTATAAATATAATGCAGCTCCCTTAAAAATACCATCAGGTTTTAATCTAGAATTAGAAAAGTTGACTATAAAAACTTATTTGAAAGAATAAATAAGAACAGCTAGGAAAACTCTGAGAAAGAGGACCATGATAGAGAGGCACTACCAGAGAGTTATACATACTATAAAAATTCTGTAATTACAACAATGAGGTATTAGCATATGAATGGATAGACCAAAAAAACAGCCTAGAAAATTCAGAAATGGACCCACATGCATATAGAAATTTAGTAGATGATAAAGGTTGCATCTCAAACCATTGGAGGGAAGAAGGATTTTTAAAATAAGTGGTACTGAGGTAAGTGGAGAATCATATGGAAAAAGATCAGATTAAATCTGCTCCTCACACCATACACTGGATAAATTTTAAAAGGGTTAGAGGTCAAAAAAAAAAAAGGGGTCAGAGATCTGTATTTAAAAAGACGAAACTATAAAAATACTAAAAGAAAACATAATGGATTCCTTTATAATCTTGAAGTGGGCAAAATTTTGCTAACCATGATTCAGAATGTAGAAGCAGTAAAAGAAAAGATTGATTACATTTGACTATATAATAATAAAGTTTTGCATGGCAGAAAACACAACAAGAAAAGTAAAGACAGAAGAACAGAATTCACAGAAAACACAAGTCCTTAAACAAATGAGCAGGTGGTTGACCTCATTTATAATACTTGAAATGCAAACTAAAACTACATTGAGATATAATCTCTCACCTACCGGATTGACATCATACTCTGTTGTCACGTTGTGGGGAAACTGGTATTGCTGGTAGGAATGAAAACTAGTACAAGCCACAGGAAGGAGGATCTGGCAATTTCCAGCAAAGTCACATACATGTGGCTTTTTACCTATCAATCTCACTTCTAACCAAATTATATATTCCCTTTGATCCAGAAGTTCTCATTTTAATATCATTTCTAGGGTTCTAGGACAAAGATACAGTGGCAAAAATACAAAATAATGAATGCATAAAGTTATTTGTGATATCAGTTTTTGTAACAGAAAAATACTTGAAACCAAAATATCCATCAGTAGCGAACTGATTGAATAAGCCTAAGGTATATTTATAGAGTAGAACACTATGCAACTCTAAAAAAGAATGGAGATGATCTTTACATGTTGTTATGGTGTGATCTCCATGATGAAGTGTTACGCAAAAAAGTAAAGTGAAGGATGGTGTATATGATATGCTACCTTTTGTGTAAGAAAGAAGGGAAATGAAAATACACACATATATATTTTCAAAAAGAAACAATGGAAAGATGAATAAAAATGGTTTCATATAGGGCAAAAGAGGAAATATGGTAGAGGGCACAGAGATGACAGTGAGACCTCTGTGAAGATACCTCATTATAAAGTTTTGGCTTTGGAATCATACAAATGTTCTATAAAATTTTTTAAAATTTAAACAAAAAGACAGTTCCCCTGCTAGTGCCCAGATTATGGTCTCTAAATACAACTTGGTAAATTCCTGATAGGAATCAAAGCTCTCTGAGAAATGGCTGATTCCGGATTTGGTCAAGAAATGTACAAAGATGAGCCTGGAACATCTTGCCATACCGTAAATTAAGGAGGCTCCTACTGGTCTAGGGTGGAAATTGAAAGAGCAAATATGTTCAAAACCTATATATTCATAATAATATTAAACACAGACACACACGCACACACACACACACACACACAATGTTTGTTTACCTTCAGAGAGAACTGTCTAAATCTGAAAATTGAAGCATTTAAGTTGTTTTTTTCTGTATTCACTGCAACTCAGGATAACCAAAGAATTAATGAGAGATGTTTCTCTGTATAGTAGTATATTAATATACAGATGTTTCTCTTTTAGTAGCTAATAAATGAAGAAAGAATGATAAATTAGAAATCCCCATTTTGTAAACCCCTAAAGAAATAATGAATCTAGGTAGGTTGCCAGATTTAGCATACAAATTTCATGGGACATACTTACAAAGTTATAGTAGCGTTATATGGAACATGCTTATACTGAAAATTAATTTTGTTTATCTGAATTTCAAATTTAACTGAATGTCCTGTGTTTGACCTGGCAACCCTAGATCTAGGTAATACTCAACAATGGATGTTAACATCACTGAGATAGATGCAGAAGAATCATTTAATAAACTAAACATTCATTTATGATTTAAAAACTAAAAATAGAAGGAACTTTTAAAATATAATGATGTGTACCCACAAAAATACTATGCAAGCATTATACTCAGTAGCAAAATGTTGAAAGTTTTTGGTTTCTGTTCAGGAGCAAGACTAGGATACCCCCAATATGCCCTTTTTTCTACTGTGTAATAGAGAGCCTAAAGAAAAGATATAAAGATGAGAAAGAAAGTATAAACTCATTATTCGTAAACAATATGATAGTGTACATAGCAAATCCAAAAAAAAAAACCCTACAAATAAATTATTAGAATAATAAGTGGAGACTTCTGGTTCCAGACAAGATGGCAGAGGCTCATTTCTCCCTACCCCTTCCTGATAAGTGCAATGAAAAACTCTGGAAATAATACAGCAGACATTCATAAGAGGTCTTTGAAAGGTAGAAAGTAGAAGGCTAGCTGGCTGGGGACCTTAGGACTTGAGGAACAACACAGTGAACCAGCATTTTTCAACTTCTGACCCAGTGACAGGAGGTGGCCCAGGCTCAGTGGCTCTCTAGCCTCCTTCCAGCAACAGAAGGCACCCAAGTATGTGCTTTTCTCTCCCATGGGCAATATCAGTAGTGATCAAGCAGGAGCCCCACTGGCACTGGGCAGTACAGGAAAGTGCTCTCCACCCCTTTATGCTAGTGTCTCCTACCCCTAATCTAGCAGCACCATCTGGACGCTAGGAAATGCTTTCAGTTTCCATTGGTGGTAACAACATGAATTGGGTGCAAGTGCAACCAGAACTGGGAAAAGGAAAAAGAACAGAATAACACTACAAGTCCTCTGAAAATTAAAGTGTCATTGGAACCACAGCACACAAAACTAGGCCAGGACCTACCTGCTAAACCTAAACATGGTAACTGCCTGCTAAAATGGAAGAGTTAAATAAGATCCAGAGTTTTCTATCATAATATTTAAAATGTTCAAGACATAATAAATAATCACATATCATAACAAAAACCAGGAAAATCACAACTTGAATGAGAAAAGACAATCAACAGATGCCAACACTGAGATGAATTAGATGTTAGAATTATCTGACAAAGATCTAAATTAGCCATCATAAAAATGCTTCATCAAGCAATTACAGATACTCTTGAGACAAATGAAAACAATAGAAAATTTCACCAAAGATATAGAAAATGTAAAAGAGAATTAAATGGAAATGATAAAACTGAAAACTACCATAACTGATATTAAAGACTCACTGGAAAGACTCAAGAGCAGGATGAATATGATAGAGGAGAGCATAAGTGATTCTGCAGATAGAACAATAGAAATTACCCAATCAATAAAAAAATCAGAGAGAAAATTGACAGGAAAAAAAAAAACCTACCAAATCCTTAGATAACCTGGAGGACAATTACAAAAAATCTAACATTTGTATCACAGAGTATCAGAAGGAGAGAAGAAAGAGCAGGGCCAAAAAAGTATTTGAAGAAATAATGACTAAACCTTACCAAATTTGGCAAAAGACATAAACCTACAGATTCAAGAAGCTAAACATAATAAATCCAAAGAAATACACACCAAGACATAACATAATTACCTCATGAAAACTAAGGCAAGAAGAATATTGAAAGCACTAGAGAGAAATGATACATTATCTACAGGGAAACGCTGATCAAATTACAATGGATTTCTCGTCTAAAACCATTGAGAAGAAAGCATGGCATAATATGTTTCAAGTGCCAGTAGAAAAGAACTGTCAACTGTGGATCCTATATCCAGCAAAACTACCCTTCAGAGGTTAAGGGGAAATAATGTTTTCATTTATTTATTTTATTTTTATTATTTTTATTTTTAATTTTTTTTGGCTGTGTTGGGTCTTCGTTGCTGCTCATGGGCTTTTGCTAGTTGTGGTGAGCAGGGGCTACTATTTGTTGTGGTGCACGGCCTTCTCATTGCAGTGGCTTCTTTTGTTGCAGAGCACAGGCTGTAGGCACGCGGGCTTCAGTAGTTGCAGCATGCGGGCCCTAGAGCACATGGGCTTCAGTAGTTGTGGCTCATGGGCTCAGTAGTTGTGGCTTGCAGGCTCAGTAGTTGTGGCACACGGGCTTAGTTGCTCCATGGCATGTGGGATCTTCCCAGGCCAGGGATCAAACCTGTGTCCCCTGCATTGGCAGGTGGATTCTTAACCACTGTGCCACCAGGGAAGTCCATCTAAGTTTTTAGATGAAGAAAAACTAGAGGCTTTGTCATCAGAAGAACCACCCTTAAAGAATGGGTAAAGGAAGTCCTTCAAACTCCAAATAATAAGAGAAGTCTCAGAACTTCAGAAAGGAAGGAAGAATAGCAGAATGGGTAAAAACAGGGGTAAATATAATAGGCTACCTTTCTCATGAGTTTTAAAAATCATATATATAATTTAAAATCAATTATAACATTGTTTGATGTGGTGCTTACTGTAGATGGAGGAAACACTTGAAACAATTATATTTTGGAAAGTGAGGAAGGTAAAAGAACCTACATGGAAGTAAAGTTTCAGCACTTCAATCAGAGTGGTAAAATATTGATGTTAGACTTAAGTGATAAGTTACATATTAATTTGTAATACCTAAAGCAAGTGGTAAGAAATTTATCCAAAATAATGTATTCAAAAATAATATAAATCAAAATGGAATTCTAAGACATGCTCAGATAACCCACAGGAATATTAGAAAAATGAGGAACAGAGAGGACAAACGGAAAATGAATAATAAAATGGCAATCTTAAGCCCAAACACATCAATAATTACTTTAGATGTAAATTTCTATCTAAATACACAAAATAAAAGAGTGAATTTAAAAAACATGATTCAACTATAAAGCTGTCTCCAAAAAAACTCACTTCAAATATAATAACATACGTAGGTTAAAAATAAAAGGATGGGAAGAAATATGCCATGCAAATATTGACTTTAAAAAGCCACAAGTTATTATATTAATATCAAATAAAGTAGACTTCAGAGCAAAGAAAATTGCTAAGAATAAAGAGGGACATTACATAATGACAAAAAATCATTCCACCAAGAAGACATTGCAATTCTAAATGTATACTTACAATAGAGATTCAAACTACATGAAACAAAAACCAGTAGAGCTGAAAGATGAAATAGACAAATCCATAATTACAGTTAGGGAATTCAAAACCTCACTCTCACCATTCATAGAACATAGGGAGGAAATAAGCAAAGATATAGAAGAACTGAATAACACCACTGATCAACAGGATCTAATTGACATTCATAGAATACTCTATCCAACGACACCAGTATGCACATTATATATATTTATATACATCAAAATATGTGGATGTGCTACAGCAGTGCTGGAAGGGAAATTTTTTATTTTTTTTATTTTTATTTTTTTTTGCTGTACGTGGGCCTCTCACTGCTGTGGCCTGTCCCACTGTGGAGCACAGGCTCCGGACGTGCAGGCTCAGCGGCCATGGCTCACGGGCCCAGCCGCTCCGCGCATGTGGGATCTTCCCGGACCGGGGCACAAACCCGTGTCCCCTGCATCGGCAGGCGGACCCTCAACCACTGCGCCACCAGGGAAGCCCTGGAAGGGAAATTTATAGCACTAAATGCTTACATTAGAAAAAAGGCAAGTCTCAAACCAATAATCGAAGCTCCTACCCAAGAAACTAGTAAAAGAAGACCAAAATAAACACAAAGCAATCAAAAGGAAGGAAAAAATAAACAGCAAAAATTAATAAGATTGAATAGAGGAACTTAATAGAGAAAATCAATGAAACAAAAAGCTGGTTCTTTGAAAAGATCAATAAAATTAATTAACATAGAGCAGAACTGACAAGGGTAAAAAAAGAGAAAACCCAAATTACCAATATCAAGAATAAAAGATGATATATCACTACAGACCCTGTAGCCATTACAATGGTAATAAGGGGATACTATGAACAACTCTACACTCACAAATTTTACAGCTTAGATGAAATAGATAAATTCTTCAAAAATCATAAACTATAAAAACTCAACCAATATAAAATAGATAACCTGAATAGGCATTAGAGAAATTGAACTTGTAATTAAAAGGCTCTAAAGAAAGAAATATCCAGGTACAGGTGGTTCCACTAGAGAATTCTATCAAACATTTGAAGAAGAATTAGCATCACTTTTATGCAATCTCTTCCAGAAAATAGAAGAGGGAACACTCTCCAACTCATTCAATGAGGCCAGAATTACCTTGACACCAAAACCAGGCAAAGACATTACAAAAAGAAGAAAGAGGAAGAGGAAGAGAGAGAAAGAAAATTAGTATCCCTCGTGAACTTAGATTCAAAAACCCTTAAAAATATTAGCAAATCAAAGCCTTCAAAGTGTAAAAAGAATTCTATACCATAACCAAGTGGGATTTATTCCAGGTATGCAAGGCTGCTTCAATATTAAAAAATAAATCAATGTAATCCACCATGTCAACAAGGTAAAGAAGAAAAATTATATGATCATATCAATTGACATGGGAAAATAATTTGTCAATAACCAACACCATTTATGATAAAACCCCAACAAACTAGGAATAAAGGGGAACTGCTTCAACCTGATAAAACAGCATTTACCAAAAAACTACAACTAACAGGGACTTCCCTGGTGGTCCTGATTAAGACTTTGTGCTTCCACTGCGGGGGGAGTGGGTTTGATCCCTGGTTGGGGAGCTAAGATCTGCGTGGCACGGCCACAAAAAAAAAGAAACAAGAATATAAACACCTACAGCTAACATATTTAATGCTGAAAGACTGAACGTTTTTCCCCTTATTAGGAACAAAGTAAGGATGTTCACCTCTTATGTGACACAGTACTAGAAGTTCTAGCCAGCTAAACAGAGCAAAACAAAGATTAAAAAAATACTGATTGGAAAGGAATAAAATTGTCCTTATTTTCAGATGACATGATTACATAGAAAATCTCAAGGATTCTAAAAAAAAAAAAAAACCAAATAATAAACACACAAAAATCAGATGCATTTCTATACACTAACAATGAAAATGTAGAATCCAAAATTGAAAACACAATGCTATTTACAATAGATCCAAAGAAAAATAAAGTATTTAAGTATAAATCTAACAAAACATGTTCAGGATCTGTGTGTTGAGAAAACACACTTTTTGGGCTTAGAATAGAAATGCATTGTCTCACAGTTCTAGAGGTCAGAAAGTCAAGACCAAGATGTCAGAAGGGTTTGGAGAAAGGTTAGTTCCTTTGTGAGGAAGAATATGTTCCATGCCTTTCTGCCAGCTTCTTATGGTTTTACTGGTAATTTTCAGCATTTCTTGGCTTGTAGATGATGCATCACCTCAATCTCTCCCTTTATCTTCACGTGGTGTTTTCCCTGTGTGCATGTTTAACTCTGTGTCCAAATTGCCCTTTTTATCAGGACACTAGTCATATCGGATTAGGGGCCCACCCTACTCCAGTATGAGCTCATCTTTACTAATTATATCTGCAGCAAGCTTATTTCCAAATAAGCTCACATTCTATGGTATTGGAGATTAGGGGTTCAACATATGAATTTTGCAGGGACACAATTGAACCTATAACTGATCTCATTTTTCCTCATTAGAAGAGCTATGTATGTGTACATATGCATATATGTATATATGAATATATAAAAGACTGAATGGTATACATCAAACTGCTAACTGGAGTTATCCTCTGGGAAATGATGGGGAATGAGGAGGGTAGGTGGGCAATACTTATACTTTTTATCTCCACACTTTGAATTGGTTGAAAAATGTTCAACAAGTATGTATAACTATTGCAAATTTAAGCAAACAACTTAAGAGCCTTTAAGGCACCTTATAGATGTCCTTCAAGGTAGATACTGGGCTTCCTTGGAGAGAAGTGGGAACTACAACAATTAAGTGATCCAGAATTGTTTGACTACTTTTTCATGTGCAAAACAGTAATATTTTATATGTCCCCACCAAAAGGACTTGTGAGTCAGTGGCAGAGTGGAAATAGCACTGCACCTGGAGCCCAGAGAGCCAGATGGAATTCCATTTCTGGCACTAGCCGGCCAAGTGACTTTAGGTTCTTAACCACCAGGGCATTTGCATTTTTCTCTTTAAATATTTCTGTAAATTTCAGATATGTAGTCCTATGGTCTATATTTATTCAGATCTGGCTAATACATATATGTTGTGTGTCACAGCAATATTTGACTAAGCTTGAAAATAGCCAACATCACTTTTCCTAGAAAAAAATATGAACACAGAGACCATTGATCTGAGCTGTGTACTTGAAGTACAGTGTATCCATGTTATATGACCAGTCAGCCTGATTCTCCCACTCTGCCTCTGCAAAGTGTCTATACCACCCTCCATTATCGCTATGGGAAGGACAACTTCCACCGAAGGGCCATACAACAGACAGAGCTGAACCCCACAAACCTGTGTCACCCCTCCAGAGCTTCTCTTCATTTCTCCATTCAATCAGGAAATAATTATTAACTACCCACTATGAGCCAGGACTATACCAGGCCCTGGGGATCCACTGATCAGCAAAATAAACACATCCTTATTCAGATTAAGGAAGTCAAGAAAACAATTACAAGACAATGTGAAATGTGTTTTGGTAAAGGAATTACAGGGTGCTGGGGGTGGAGAATCCAGCTCTCTGAGTTAGGGTCCCCTAACTCAGTCTTAAAGGTTTTCCAAAAGCTTCTCTTCATAGAATTGCATCAACTCAGCTCTGAAATCTTGAGTTAGATAATTTTGCCCACTACCTGCTGCTTTTCCTTTTTCCTTTCAGTTCCATCTGTGGTTGCTGGAGAACGGCATGGCTCAGGCAGGAAGCTGTCAAACCCCTGTAGTTCACCTATTCAAGGAAGAGAAAAATGGCCTCTCTGACTGGGAGGCATTCTTTCAGCTTCCTGGATGGTGTCATGTTTTCACTCTAGGTAGGAGGATCCACTCTGCGGAGTCCAGGTGTAAAAGGGTTTGATCACAAGTCCTGAGAATGATGAGAAATACCTATTCATTCCTCATCAGAGTCAATATCTACCAGAGCCCACTCACTCTCACTAACCATTACATCAAGCACAAAGTGTCCCTTTGAAAGTCTTCAGAGTGCATGTTTATTAGTTTCTTCAGACAGAGCACATGCCAAGGTGGCAGGGTTCACATCACTTTTCTATTTTCTCTAAGTCCCCTCAGAATTCTTACTTCCTGTCCCCATAATATTTCTGAAAAAAATTTAAATACTGGTGAAATAAATCCAAGAAAATCTACATAAATAGGAAAAATAGAATGTTTCTGAATTAGAAGAATTCAACACAGAAAAAAAAAGGCCAGCCATGAAATGTTACAGATTGATTAAATGAACTACATTAAAATTAAGAATTTTTTCATCATTAAAAAAGTGAAAAGGGGGACTTCCCTCGTGGTCCAGGGGGCCGGGGTTCAATCCCTGGTCAGGGAACTAAGAGCCCACACGCTGCAACTAAAGATCCCACACACAGCAACAAAGATCCCACACGCTGCAACTAATACCTGGTGCAGCCAAATCAATCAATATATTTTTAAGTGAAAAAAGGGAATTTCCTGATGGTCCAGTGGTTAGGACTTGGTGCACTTTCATTGCTGTGGGCCCAGGTTCGATCCCTAGTTAGGGAACTAAAATCCCACAAGCTACACAATGTGGGTCAAAAAAAAAAGTGAAAAGATAAGTCACGGAGTGGGAGAAAAAAAATTGCAAAACATTTAACAAAAAATGACTTGTATCCAGAATATATAAAGAATTTGTACAGATCAATAAGAAAAAAAACCAGACAACCCAATTGAAAAAATGGGCAAGAGGGCTTCCCTGGTGGTGCAGTGGTTGAGAGTCCTCCTGCCGATGCAGGGGACACGGGTTCGTGCCCCGGTCCGGGAAGATCCCACATGCCGCGGAGCGGCTGGACCCGTGAGCCATGGCCGCTGAGCCTGCGCGTCCGGAGCCTGTGCTCCGCAACGGGAGAGGCCACAACAGTGAGAGGCCCACATACCGAAAAAAAAAAAAAAATTGGGCAAGAGACTTCAACAAATAGATTACTAAAGTGAACAAGTACATTCTTGATTTTTTCACTAAAAAATCAAGGAAATGCACATGAAAACCACAACCCAATACCACTACACCTCTAGAATGGCTAAAATTACAAAGTCTAACAAGGCCAAATATTGGTGGGGCTGTGGAGCAACCAGATTGGTCATACACTGATCGTGGGAGTTCAAACTGAAACATGTTTGGTAGCATCTACTAAAGCTGAGCCAAATGACCCAGACATGACCATTAGGAACTCCACAGCACATCCCAACAGAAACTGTGCACATGTGCGTCAGAAGATAGTATTCATTAGCCCAAAGTGGAAACAGTAGAATGGGTAAATATGTAGTGATTTTTTTTTTTTGGCCGCGGCATGAGGGATCTTCGTTCCCTGACCAGGGATCAGACCCGTGACCCCTGCAGTGGAAGTACGGGGTCTTAACCACTGGACCACCAGGGAAGTCCCTGTAGTGATTTTTAAACAAGCAAGTACCACATGGCAACGAAAATGAACTATAGTTATGTACACAGGATAACACTGAGTGAAAGAAGCCAGTCACAAAACAACATAGACATATGATTCCATTTGTGTACAGTTCAAAAACAAGCTAAATAATCTGTGGTGTTAGAAGCCAAAATAGTGGCTCCTTATGGGAGGTAGGGAGTGGATAGTGATTAAGAAGGAGAATGAAGAGGGCTGCTGGAATGCTGGAAACATTCTCTTTCTTGACCTGGGTGTAGGTTATAAGGATGTATTCATTTTGAGATCATTCAATGAGCTACATACATTTATGATTTGTGCACTTACTAACATGTGTATTTTCTTTCAAGAAGACATTAAAAATATTCTCATGAATCACATTAGAATGGTTGCCTACAAGGGGGCCAGGAATGTAAAAATGGGTATAAAAGAGAATAAATAGGTTGGTAGGTGGGTGACAGACATATAAGCAGCTGACTAGGTAGATGAAATGGAGCCTGGGCTAGCAACAATTCTAGAGTTTTGTCTTGTCTAATATGGACACAAGTTACAGGTGGTTACTTTAATTTTAAATGGGTTAATGAAATTAAATTAAAAATTCAGTTCCTCCATTACATTAGTCACATTTCAAGAGCTCAGTAGACACGTGGAGCCATTGCCTTCCACAGTGGACAGCACAAAACACAGAAAATTTTCATCATCACAGAAAGTTCTATTAGACAGCATAAATGGACATGGATAAGATCTCCTGGAGAAAAGAGGTAGTTAGAGAAAGAAGCAGAGAAAGAGAATCTAGGACCACCAGTTTTTTAAAATTGCAGTATAGTTGATTTACACTGTTAGGCCAATCTCTGCTGTACAGCAAAGTGACTCAGTTATATATATATACATTCTTTTTTTATATTCTTTTCCATTATGGTTTATCACAGGATATTGAGTATAGTTCCCTGTGTTATACAGTAGGACCTTGTTGTTTATCCATTCTAAATGTAATAGTTTGCATCTACCAACCCCAAACTCCCAGTGCATCACTCTCCCTCCCCACCTCCCTCCTGGCAACCACAAGTCTGTCCTCTATGTCTATGAGTCTGTTCTGTTTTGTAAATAGGTTCATTTGTGCCATATTTTAGATTCCACATATAAGTGATATCATATGGTATTTGTCTTTCTCTTTCTGACTTACTTCACTTAGTATGATGATCTCTAGTTGTATCCATGTTGCTGCAAATGGCATTATTTCTGAGGACCACCAATGTTAAAGGGGTTATTATAGGAAAACAGACCAAAGTAACACAAGATCCAGAAGAAAGTGACATCATGGAAACCAAGACATTAGAAATTTTTGAGGAGGAAGCATTCATGTCAAATGTTAAAGAGGAGTTAGAATCAAGTGGGAAGTAAGAGGTGACTGGAGGATTTAGCAGGACAGTTTCGATGCACATGGAAGTCAGTTTGTGGTGGGTCAAAGAGAGATGGGTGGAGAGGTGAAGAACAGGAACATAGCTGTAGCAGGTCTGAAGTTTCAAGAAGGTAAAACAAATAAAGGGAATTTCCATAAAGCAAGGGAGCAGATGGCCAGTGCCGTATAGGAGGAATAAAAGAGATTAGCCTCAGCTCGGGTTCTCAGGAAATGACACATGCAGGAAATGATGTCTGGATTCCAGGCATGGAGTTAGCAGGTAGAATATGAAGAAGAATGTTCCAAGTGGAAGGAACTGCACAGGCAATGACAAGGTGGAAGGTGCAGGAAATGGAGCGTTAGGGCTTGAGATAGTCCTGCCAAGAGTGTGAACTTGCTTTCACAGGGACAGGGAAGCATGGAATTTCCTTGAGCAGGGGAGGAACAAGATCAAGTTTGAACCTCAGGGAGGTTAGTGGCAACTTGTGCAAGATGAAGGAGCTCCCCAGGGGGGTCCAGAGACCCTTGTGGGATCCAGAGCATGAAAGAACGAAGTTCAAAATTGCCAGAAAATCTGAATTGAGCTGCAGAGTAAATTGTCTCCACCTGTACCCTGGATCTCTAAAACCCAGACAAGCCAGAGGGTCCCAGGGGTCTCAAGTCATATGACCAGTACAGACCTGTCCCCTACAGATCTTGTCAGCAGGGAGAGGATAGAGGGCTTGGACACACAAACGCCCCTTGTTTGGGCTCAGAGCAGGGCTGCCAGTGGCAGGATGGATGTGATTTCGCTGACCACGAAGAAGTGTCCCCACAGGTTATCTCGGCGGGTTCTCAGTGGGGTTTCTGAGAATCGATATGATATGGAGTAGGGTACAGGGTGCGTCATACCATACCCACCCACCACATTCACACCCCCTGGGCTCTGAAAGGAGGGAGAAGGTCCCAGGGGTGTCAAATATTAAATTGTGAGGTTTCCCACCACCGCCGCCCCACTTCTGGGGACTCTGGCCGCAGAATGCAACAATGGGTTTTGAGGAGGGGGAAGGCATCTCTCTGGGGTCAACCAGGGGAGACCTCAAGGCTCAGAGATTGGGGGGCAGAATCACCTCTCAGTCTTACTCTAATTTTCTGCTCCCTCATCCCTTGTTTCTCTGAGTGTCTCAGGCTAAACAAGGTGTATCCGACAGAAGATTTTGACATCTTGGTTTGCAATAGCTGTTTCCTCCTTAGGAATCCCAGCAGCCCCTCGTCCCAGTCCTTTTCCTCAGGTACTCAGGCACCACTCCCCACAAAGCTCTCACTCCCCATTGGTCCCCTCACCCCTGCCTGTTTCTTGATATGTCTGGCTCTTATCCGGTCTCTTGTTTACTGACCTCATTTTCCTGGTTGACCTTGGGGCCCATTCAGCTCTGAGCCTTTCTCTCTCCCTCTGGGGACCTGCCCTGGGTGGGGCTCTAACAGCCCCCATCCACCACGACCATGCAGAGGCCCAAGCCTTGTGATAAGAGAGGAGAAGTCCTGGGGGCAGCAGCTGCTGGGGTGTTGTCCAAGAGGACACCCAGGCTTTGCAGCTGCTATTTCCAGGGGAGACTCCCCAGGCAATGAGTCCTGGGACTGGGCGGAGGAGAGCAGGGCATGGGTTGGGTCAGCCCCTCAGGAGGAATGGACTCCACCTCAGAATGCCCACACCACCTCTCAGCTATCTCTGCTTCTGTGACCTACACCCCCAACTCCCATCCCAGGCAGATTTTGGGGTGATGGGGGCACAGAATCACCCAAAACTTGTTCAGCGAGTCCCGTCTCAGGAAAAAAAAAACACCTCCCAGAAAACAAATTCTCCAGAAAGTGAAGCCCAGTGTCTGCGTGGAACCAGGAAACAGGGTCCTGCATCATTCTTTACACACAGCTCCAGCCCCCAGGTGCCACCTGCTCCCCACCTCGAACCACACCAGAAGAGCCTGCCTCCCACCTACACTCCTTGAGAGTTTACAGAGTGCCCTCTGGGAGACAAGTAAGCCCAGTGAAGCTAGTTTTGATGTTCCTATTTTGCAGATTAGGTACCCAGGAGGCCCTGTTGGTCTGGGGGTGGAGGTATTGTGTCCCACAACAAAGTCCTGAGTCAGGTGCTCAGGTTCCTGCACACGTCAGACACCTGCCCCCCACCCTGAGTGGTTGGAAAGAGGATATGTGTGGCTGGGGACCAGGGAACAGCTTGTAGGGGGTGGGGACCCGGATGTGGGTCCTTCACTGTTGTTCCTGGCAGGAGACAAAGGAAAAAAATGTAGCCATTGAACCAGCAAACAAGACCAAATGCCACCTTCGACTCCTGCTCCGCACCCCCTGGGGACCCAGCTCCAGGCCCTCAGCACCCTGCTCCCCAGCTGTTTCTCTCAGGGACACCACCCTTCCAGGACTGACGTTTCCAGCAGGCTCCCCAGGCACAGCCACCAGCTGTTCTCACACCCCTCTCAGGACTCAGGCATTCAAGCTTGCCCTCCACCCTTCTCAGGCCCTCAGGGGCCCCATTCCAGCTGGCCCTGGGATCAGCAGCCTCCTCCGAGAAGTTGGCATCATCTGCCTGGCAGGTGGCCCAGGGCGTGGCCTGAGGAGTCCAGAAACTCCACTATATAGCCCGGCCCAGGGAACCTGGGGCTAGTCCTGCAGCTCCGGGAACCTGCAGGTGAGAGAGGCTGCATCCCCTTTGGAAGTGGGACATCAGGTCCCCTACCCTTGCCCCTGGCTCTAGGCCTCCCCATCCCACACCCCGCAGACCCACTGGACATCCAACTCCCTATCCTACCTCTCTCCTGCCCTCCCTGCCCAGCCCCCAGGCCCACCAGATGTCCAATTCCCCTTACACACACACTGGCCCTTGGATTCAGCCCACCTCAGCCTTCCTGGTGCCCAGGCAGCCCTTGTCCTGAGACTGGGCCCTTTTGTCCTCTGGCAGGAGGGGCAGACCGCCTCCTATGACCCCCTCTCTTTCTCCACTGCAGACATGGGTTCTCTGCGGAGCTGGTGGCTGCTCTGGGCCGGAGCAACCCTCCTGTGGGGTAAGTCAGACCAAAATCCCATCTATGTCCTGGTTCCAGTCTGAAGAACTCTACCTGCCTGGGTCAGCACCCTCCATTTGAGCCCCCTCCACAAACACATCTCCCAGTGTCACCCCAGGCTAGCTGAGATGGGAGAGAGACCCTTTAAGTCCTGCAGAGAAATGTGGTGGAATTCACCCATTCTCTCTCTGTTCCAGAGGGAAACAGGTAAAAACTTTAGTCCCCATATTCAAGTAGGTAAGAACTACTACTTTCTTGATTTTCTGCAGCTCAACTAAAGTTTTGACTTAGAGCCTCATTCTGCTGAGGCGATGGAAAATTTCACTAAAGTCTTTCTTGGCGGGGGGCTGGGGGGATTTGGTGCCCAATTATAGGGTTATGTCCAGAACTAGAGTCTTAGGTAAAGCCAAAGTTTGGGGGGAGGGATGGGACATGCCGGCCCTCTTTACCAGTGAACATCTATTTAGGTTACTTTAGAAACATTCATTGCCCCTGATCCCCTGGCCCCATGGGACACTGGGATGTCCTTCAAGGCTCCCCTCATTCAGCAGACAGTCCTATAACCACCACAACTCTCTCCAAGATCCTGTAAAGTGATCTCTCTCCCTCCCCCTCTCTCTTCTCAGCCCTGGAGAATCTTTTCCTAGATTGAGGTGTTGAAAAGTCCCCGCTCCTCTCTATTTCTAGGAGACATTTTGTCCATACTCCCATAATCCCCTTTTCCCCTTCACATACACCCCTAATCCTATGAAGACAGAAATCACAGACTGGCACCTGAATCCAGCCAGTTTGGGCCCCATAGTGCTTACTTAAAACAGTTCTGGATTGGAGATTTCACATGGAAATTCAGATATCCAGTTTCTCTTGAAAAAATGGTAAGATCTGACATTTTTAAGAAAGAGCCCATAAGCCATCATCATAACAACAGATTAAAGCTAATAGCAACACCCCACTTCCCATGGCATGTGAATGCTCTAGCTGCACAGTTCTGTTTCACACATTTACATCACTTGCCTGGCCCCGTCAGTGTTTGAATTTGAGATCCCTGTCTGAAGTGTTCAGGCTTTTGGAAGGCAAAAGCCAGAAAGGCTGGTAGGTGAACACTGCATGAATAAGGGGAAAGGAGAGAGAAGAGAGAATAGAAACCCACGTTAGTATTTCAACATGCGACCCAGGCACGGGGTATGAGGTTACTTCTCTGATGGGGAGGATTGGATAAAGCAGACCCACAGCTGCATTTTCTCACCCCAGGTTTGACCCAGGAGGCCTCAGTGGACCCCAAGAACAGCGGGGGGGAGGAATTCCTCACGGCCTTCCTGCAGAACTATAATCGCGGGTACAGCAAAGCCTACCTCTACCTCCTCCTCTCCAGTCTGTCGGACAACCTCACCTCAGTCTCCATCCTCAGCCAGGTAGACGGCACCTCACAGAAGGTCACTGTGAGGCCCGGGCAGTCAGTCATGGTCAACATCACTGCCAAGGCTGAGATGGTCGGCAGCAGTACCTTCCAGCGTGCGGTGGTGGTCCACTCTGACCGCACCATCTCTGTGCAGGCAATAAACGCTAAGCCCAACACAGCAGATGCGACACAGCTGTGGCCTGTCCGCGCCCTAGGCACTGAGTACTTTGTGTTCACACCCTCCAGCGCTTCGTCCCAGAATCTCAAGGAGTTTGCTGTGGTGGCGGGTGCAGCCGGTGCCTCTGTCAGTATACAGCTGAAGGGGTCAGTGACATTCCAGGGCAAGTCCTACTCAGCGGGCAATGTCCTGAGTGTGACTCTGGACCCCTACCAGGTGGCCCAGGTGCAGAGCACAGCTAACCTCTCAGGGTCAAAAGTCACCGCCAGTAGCCCCGTGGCTGTCCTCTCTGGCCACAGCTGTGCCCAGAAAAACATGAACTGCAACCATGTGGTGGAGCAGCTGCTACCCACATCTGCCTGGGGCACCTACTATGTGGTGCCCCCTCTGTCCTTGCAGACCCGCTCCGACCTGGTCTATGTCGTGGCCAGCCAGGCCACGAAACTGACCTACAACCTCGGGGGCACCAAGGGCTCCCGTGAGCTCCAGGCAGGTAACGTGGCAGAGTTTGAGATCCAGCAGTCCCAGCCACTCTACCTGTCTGCAGATGTGGGCATCCAAGTCCTGCTGTTTGGCACGGGTACCACCAAAGATGGAGTGACCTATGACCCCCACCTGGTCCTGATCCCAGACGTGGCAGCCTACTGCCCTGCCTATGTGGTGAAGTGCATGCCAAACTGTAAGTGCGTGGCCCTGGTAGTGGCACCGACAAAGGCTGCTGGTGAGCTGACCATAGATGGGCAGAGGCTGGGGGCCAATCTCACCTGGGCCGTTGTGCCAGGCAGTGAGTTCTCATATGCTGAAGTGGACCTCGGCACTAAGGACAGTATCCATGTGGCTGAGGCTGCTACCAGCTTTGGGCTGCTCACCTTTGGGCTGAACCAGGACGTGAGCTTTGGGACAGCAGCTGCGTGCGGCCGGAGTAAGTGATCAGAAATGACCTCTGGCCCTGTCCACCTGGGGACCCCTATGCCAGCTCGCTTGCCTTTTCCCCTTTCCCACCCTCTCTGTGCTCATCTGTGGCTTCCTGGCTCAGCTGGGCTGTCTCCCACTCACCTGCATCCTCCCTGCCATCCTTCTTTTCCTTAAGGCTTCCCAAGCCCTCCCTGTCCCCCCACCCCCCTGCACGAACAATACTCTAAGTGTTTAGCAACTGGTATGATCCAGGGTCCCAACCAGTCTGAAGAGATGCCAGTCAGAGCACTGCAGCAGGGTCCTAGAAGCCCCCAGGGTGTCTGGCATCAGCCCTTTGTCTGTTGCTTTTGTGGGGGGTGGCATTGCGGAAAGGTTCCTGCGGAGAGCCAAGGTGCCAAGAGGGAGGGATCTTTGTGGGGGGTCGGGTCAGGTCAGCAGCTTCTCACCAACCAGGTTGGGAATATTTTGTTATTTTAGCTACTGACACACAACCATACCAGTTGCTAACTACCACTCCCCCAACACCTCATATAGGAATGCCAAACTCAGGAGGTCTAGAAGTATAATAATGATGGCTACCATGTGGGGGGAGTATTTCTCAACATACCAGCGTCCACTCTAGGTGTCTTGTATGTGTTAACATAGTTAATTTCTAGGACCTGGCCCTGTGTGTACTTTTGGGCCCAGCCTGTCGAGGAGTTGCCTCCAAGCAGTGCCGCGTTTGAGGGCACAGATGCTAAAGCCAGACTTCCCAGGTTCAAATCCCACCTTTGCTTGTGTGACCTTGGGCATGTGACTTCACCTCTGTGGACCTGTTTCCACATCTGTAAAATGGGGATCATAACTGCACCCCTCACAGGGTTGTTAAGTGACAGTGCAGTGAGTTAACATTTGTAGCTCATTTAGAGGGTATCGGGCAAGTGAGTACGGCTACATAAGGGTGAGCTATTATTATGAGCAGACAGAAGGCAAGAGCTTCTGAAGACTAGGAGGCAGGGGAGGAAGAGCTGTCTCTTCCTACGTGGATCCCCTTCCCGAAGCAAGGATCCTAGACAGTAGGGTTCCCAGCACTGGCAAAAATGCCCCTCCCATCCATCCTCCAGGGCATGGAAGCTACCCAACTTCAAAGGGCCACTTCAGGCTTGAATAGTAATGTGGAAGAGGTGGGTGATTGATTGTAATAGGTAATAATTAACCTAATTAACACCTGGGATCAGTTCCAAACCCTGCTTATATTTTAGCTTATCTGAGCCGGGCCACTCCCCCCTCCCCAACTATCCCTGTGAAGAAGGTATTATTATCACCCCCATGTCACAAGTGAGGAAACGGAGACATACAGAATTATAAATTACTTTCCAGTGTCACACAGCTAATTGACTGTGCCAGGATTCTAACCTAGGCGGCCTGACGCCACCGTTTCCATTCTATTGAACAGTCTCTGTCTTCCATTTTCTATCTTTAAAAAAGATCCCTTGGGGAATTCCCTGGCGGTCCAGTGGTCAGGACTCCACGCCTCCACTGCAGGGGGCGTGGGTTCCATCCCTGGTCAGGGAACTAAGATCCTGCATGCTGTGTGGTGCAGCCAAAAATTAAAAATAAATAAAAAATAAAAACGATCCTTTAGCCTTTTAGCCTGATTGGGAAGGTAGGAGCAAGGGGGAAACAGGGAGAGAAAAGCCACACGTTAACCTTTCCATGACTGTTCCTGCCTGGTGGTTCTTCACCACCTTCCAGTTCTTCTGGGCTGAGCTGTGTTTTCTGGGGAATCAGAAAACCTAAGAGAAGTCAGGCCTGAGCAGCTCTCTCCCTCTGAGATTCCAGACCTCAGTCCCCCCACTTCTAGAATGGGTAGTTGTGAGCTAACTGCCCAAACTCCCCCGGGTGGGAGAGCTCCAGGATTCCTGGTAGGGTGGACACTCCTGACTCTTTCTTTGTGGCCACCCCTCTTCCCTCCCCAGCCCTGCAGACCCAGGAGCCCTCCTGCGAAGGCAAGCAGTGCGGTCCCAAGCAGCTCTGCAAGGTGCTGGATGGGCAGGCCAGGTGCTTGGCAGACTCCGCGGCCACCTGCCGCGCCCAGGGTGACCCCCATTACACCACCTTCGATGGCCGCCGCTATGACATGATGGGCACGTGCTTGTACTCGATGGTGGAGCTGTGCAGCGACGACCAGACCCTGCCTGCCTTCAGTGTGGAGACCAAGAACGAGCACCGGGGCAGCCGCAGCGTCTCTTACGTGGGCTTGGTTACCGTGCGCGCCTACAACCACGCGGTGTCGCTGGCCCGCGGGGAAGTTGGCTTCGCTCGGGTAAGGATCCAGGGGAGGCTTCCGGGTTAAAAAGAAACCCATGAGCCACCCAACAAGCAGAAGGAGGAGGCAGTTCCTGGGTGTCAGGCCCCAGACCCCAGCCCTTTGCCAAGGGGTGGAGGGTGCAGAGAAGTGGGCCGAGGGCGTGGGGGCTCGGGAGGGGGGATTTGAGAATCAGTGGCAGAACCTTAAACCCCTTTTGTCCAGCAGTTCGATTTCTAAAAATTTTTAGAATGCTCAGAGATATGGTTAGGGGAAAAAAGTTTATGCCGATGTGTTTATAATAGCAAGAAGAGGGGGCGGGCAGAGAGAGAAAGAAGACAAAATGTCCCGCAGTGGGTAATTTCTTAAGTGACCAAACGCTAAAAATGTAGTGAGCACCTCCTATGTGCCGGGTTTGTCCTTAGCACTTTCCATGTGTTAACGCATTTAATGCTCACAGCAATCTACGGGGGTAGGCGTTATTATTATTAACACTTTTGATGAGGAAACTGAGGTCCAGAGAGATGAATGACTTCCCAAGGGCTTAGGGCTAGTAAGAGATGGAGCTGGGAACGCCCCCAGGCTGGCTCCTGAGTCTCTGTCTTAACCTCTAGGCTATTCTGCCTCTGGTGAATGGATTACTACTCAGCCAATATAAATTACAGAAATATAATAACAGCAAAATAAATAGAAACAATAATTTCCCTTTTTCCTACCGTATTATTATGAACATGTTCAAACACCCAGAAAAGCTGTACAGTGAACATTGTACAGTGAACACCATTTGCCAATCACCTGGATTCTAAACATTTTACTCTGCTTAGTTCATCACACATCTATCATCTGTCCATCCCTCTGGCCACTCAACAATCCCTCTTACTTTTTTTTTTTTTTTTTTTGCGGTACGTGGGCCTCTCACCGTCGTGGCCCCTCCCGTTGCGGAGCACAGGCTCCGGACGCGCAGGCTCAGCGGCCATGGCTCACAGGCCCAGCCGCTCAGCGGCATGTGGGATCCTCCTGGACCGGGGCACGAACCCGCGTCCCCTTCATCGGCAGGCGGCAGGCGGACTCCCAACCACTGCGCCACCAGGGAAGCCCACCCTCTTACTTTTTATGCACTTTAAAATAAGTCCTAGACATCAATACACTTCACCCCTAAAGATTTTAGCAAGCATACCGTTAACTAGAATACAATATTTTCACACTTCTTTTTTTGCTTACTTTTGAAACAAAATTTAAATGTAATCAAATCCACAAATCATAAATAAATCCACAAATCAAAATTTAAACATAATAAAATCCACAAATCACTGTTCACTGAGTTTTGACAAATGTGCAAACCAAACCTCTGTTAAGATATAGAAGGTTTGCATCCCTCTAGAAAATTCCCTCATGCCCCTTCCCAAACAATGGCCCACACACTCCTAGAGGCAATCACAGTTCTGATTTTTTTCCACCATAGATTAGTTTTGCTGGTTCAAGAACTTCATAGTAAAGGAATCATCCAGTGCAAGAAGCCTTTTGTGTAAGGCTTCTTTTGCTCAGCATGATACTTTCGAGTTTCTTCCATGTTGCTGCGATTAATTTTTTTAAATAGGAAAAGAATTTACAGCTCAAAACAAAAAGGCATGTTGTGAAAGATCCTGCTTTTACGCCTATCTTTACCTGCTTTCCCTGCTCGCCACAGGTAATGGCTTTTACTAGTTTCCTGAGTATTCATCTAGGGTTTCTTTATGCCAACACAAGCAATACATTCTTACGTCTCCCCTCTCTTAGCAAACAGTACCGTACTTGCGCTCTGTTCTGAACTTGACTTTTTGCACTGAACAGTGCATTCTGAAGCTGTCTCCTTGTCAGTAGGAAGGGGGCCTCCTCTTTCCTTTCTACAGCTGCACAGTTTGTCATCGGCTGGATGCATCATAGTTCATTTAGCTCAGGCCCCTGTGGTTGGATGCCTTGTTCATGCTGGCAAGCAGTACTGCCATGAATATTCTTGTATCTCCCTCGTTTTGTGAGTGTGCAGGTGGATCTGTGAGATTAATAACCAAGTGGATTAAAGTAGTGTTCTTGAAGGCTAGAGAGGTTGAACACAAGCTCAGGGGGACCTCAAATCCCTTGAACTTTTGTGCAGAATCTTGCATATGCCGTGTAGTTTTTCAGGGAGAGGGTCCATTACTTTGTCAGATCCTTACAGAGGTCAGTGACCTGACAAAGGTTTAGAGTTCCTGGTAGGATCATGGTAGGATGTCCACAAGAGCTTCTTAGGAGAAAAGAGTTCATGAAATGGTGACTTCAGCATGGTCTCATTATTTTTTTTTAAGTATAAATATATTTAAATGTAGAAAAAAACCTGGCATGATTCATAAATGTGAGTATTAACATCTTTATTGGAGCGTAATTGCTTTACAATGTTGTGCTAGTCTGCTGCACAACAAAGTGAATCAGCTATACGTATACATATATCCCCATATCCCCTCCCTCTTGCGTCTCCCTCCCACCCTCCCTATCCCACCCCTCTAGGTGGTCACAAAGCACCGAGCTGATCTCCCTGTGCTATGTGGCTGCTTCCCACTAGCTATCTATTTTACATTTGGTAGTGTATATATGTCCATGCCACTCTCTCACTTTGTCCCAGCTTACCCTTCCCCCTCCCCGTGTGTATGTGTACAGCAGTATGGGTGATTTTCTCTTTTCTCATTTTTGCTCGTGCATATTTTGTAAGTTTTCTGTACTGAACAGGCACTACTTGTGTCATTTAAAAATGAAGATCACTGGTCTTAGGGGAAAGACAGATTTGAACAGCGGTCCCTGGACTGAGAGCCTGTGAATGTGGGCTGTCTCGGTCACTGCCTGGCAAAGACTTGGACACACAGGAAGGCTCATGGAGACGTTGCTGACTGAATGAACGATCTGTCTTACCTTTGACCTTGCTTATGCTGTCCCCTCTGCCTGTTACTCCTTTTTTCATATCCCATCCTCTTGGCTAAGACAAGACTTTGTGAAGAAAGTATAAGAAAGACATGCTTAGGAAGAGGAAAATGGGCCCAGGGGACAGAGAGATCACACTCTTTATCTCCTGGCTGGACTCTCTCTCCACTCAGGACATTTGCAGAGGAACACCACTCCCCCTCCTGGTTTTCGTGGCTATCTCTCACTGGTCCTTTATGGCTCAGCTCAGCTGTCTCTTCTTCCAGGAAGCCTTCCCTAACCTGAAGGTTTGGGTCTGGCTCTTTTTCTAGGCTCCTGCAGCCTCCTGTGCCTCCACTATCCCAGCCCTGATCACTCTGATCTGTCATTGTCTAGTGACAGGTCTGTCTCCCCTATTGGACTGGGAGCCCCATGACAGTAGGGTCTGGGGTTGTCTTTGTCATCAGTGTATCTCCAGGATCTCCCAGGCCAGGGCCAGGCACAGGGTCAGTGCCCAGTGGATGTTTATTTAATACAGCAGGGGCTTCCTTCACTTCCTGAGCACCTGCTATTCTACCAGGTACAGTTCTAGGCACTGGAGATGAAGCAGCTGCCCCGTCTTCGTGGAGCTGACAGCGTAGTCAAGTTAGAGAGGTGATAAACATCAGATATTTGCAGATGACATTTTAGAAGGTTAGACACTCTAGGGAAAAAAATAGAGCAGGGAAGGGGAATAGGGAGTAGGGAGGAGTTGCCATATAAAATAAGGTGGTCTGGGATGGCCTCCCTGAGACGGTGACATTTGAGCAAAGTTTGTGTAAGAGGTGAGGGAGTGAGCCAAGTGTATATCTAGGGAAAGAACATTTCAGGTCACGGGGAAGGCAGGAGCAAAGATCCTGAGGCTTGGTCAGTGGCACTAATGGGAGGAAGGAATCTTCACGCAGCTAGAGCAGGGGAAGCAAGTGGGAGGAGATGAGGGGCTGAAGGCCAGACCACATGGGGATCTGACCCTCCTCTCCTGACTCCCTCTGCAGATCGACAGCCAGCGCTCACGCCTGCCTGCCTCCCTGGCTGAGGGCCGCCTGCGCGTGTACCAGAGTGGGACACGGGCCATGGTAGAGCTGGACTTCGGGCTGGTAGTCACCTATGACTGGGATGCCCAGCTGGCACTGAGCCTACCCGTGCACTTCCAAGGCCAGGTGTGCGGTCTGTGTGGCAACTATAATGGTGACCCCACTGATGACTTCCTTACACCTGACCGGGAGCAGGCTCCTGATGCTGTGGAGTTTGCCAGTAGCTGGAAGCTGGACGACGAGGACTACCTATGTGAGGACGGCTGCCAGAACAACTGTCCCTCCTGCACCCCAGACCAGGCCCAGCACTATGAGGACAGCCGTCTCTGCGGCATGCTGACCCAGCTCGATGGCCCCTTTGCCGTCTGCCGTGATGCCCTGGACCCCCAGCCCTTCCTGAAGGAATGTGTATATGACCTATGTGTGGCCAGTGGGGACCGGGCCAGCCTGTGCCGTGCCCTTAACGCCTACGCCCAGGCCTGTCTGGAGTTTGGCATCTCTGTTGGGAACTGGAGGTTGCCAGCCAGCTGCCGTGAGTGATACCCTGGTGGGGGCTGGGAGCACATGGTGGGAGGCAGGGGACCCCTTGCATCTGCTCACTATCTGAGCATTTACTGTGATCCAGCCTGGAGCTGGCCCATGCCAGGGACGGAGCAATGGCCAAGATGGCCAGGCTGTGCCCACAGTGAGCCTAAGGTTGGGGCAGACGTATCACAGTAGACAGTGACAGTCCAGAGTGGTCAGGGCTGGGATGGGGGAAGTTCAGAGGGGCTATGGGAGACCAGAGAAGCTTCCTGACTCAGTCTGGGGAATCAAGTGGGATCTCCTAGAGAAAGGGATGCCCAATCTGAAGGCTGTAGGAGGGATTGGAGCTAGATAGAAAAAAGGGGGGGCAGGAAGTGGGTTCCAAGCTGAGAAGGGCATGTGCAAAGACTTGGCATGAGATGTCCCAAAGCAGACATGCGAACATCTCTTCATTTATAACTCTTCCATGATTCCCCAATGTCTTCTGGATAAAGTCCCAGCTCCATAGCCAGGTATCCATCCACTGAATCATTCATTCACTCATGTATTCATTCATCCAACATGCATTCCCTGAGTCCCTATCTGGCCCCACCCCTGTGCTGACGATGGGCACAGTGGGGACCAAAACACCTGTCTCTGCCCTTGTGAGGCTCCCAGAGAAACGTTCAGGAGGCAGAAAGGCTAGCACAGGAAGGAGGAGGAGGCTTCCAGGCCCAGGCCCGTTGGCTTGGGACAGGAACTCCAGAGAGGGGTAAGTCGAGGGGAGACACTGAGGCCATTTGGGGATTGTCTTGGTCACTGCTGTGTCCTCACTGCCCAGTGAACACCACTCCCCACCACCGCCGAGTTCCCCAATGCCTGGTGCAAAAGAAGCACGAGTGCATTCACTCATCTACCCATTCATTTTCGAGGTATTTACTGGGCATCTCCTGGGGGCCGGGCCCTGTCCATGGTGCTGCAGATTCAGCCATGTTGGAGACAGAATTCTCCCACAGAATTTGTCCCAAAGAATTTATGTCCCACTCCCACAGAATTTATAATCCTAGCAGGGGAGACAGAGAGTAAGCAGTAACCTGTGGAATAGCTTCAGAGAGCAAAAGAAACAGAGTTCATGGGATAAGAGCAAATGGGAGACTCATGAAGAGAGTGCTCAGGGAAGACCCTTGGGAGAAGCTGCCATTGGAACAGAGACCAGGATTAGGCAACAGTGTGAGCTCATAATGATGCTCTACATGGGGGTGTCTCTACATAGATGAGCCTCCTGTGATACTGGGACTATTATTATCCCATTCTACTGATGGGGAAACTGAGGCACAGAGAAATTGGAGTTGTTTGCTCACAATCACACAGCTAAGAAGGGGAGAGCTGGGATTTGAACCCAGGCCATCTACATTCCAGTAACCTTCTCTTAACCACATGCCATGTGAGGAAAGGCTAATACAGGCACAGGGAAAAGCCAGTGCAAAGGCCCAGAGGAGGGAGTGTGAGGACCAGAGAGGATGCCACTGTGGCTGGGGCGGAGTGAGCCAGAGGGAAAGTGAGAGGACATGAGGACAGGGAGGTGATGGGGGCAGATCGTGGATTATGGGAAGCCTCATGGACCAGTAGGAGGGCTCTGGCTTTTACCCTGAGTGAGACAGAGCTACAAGAGGCCTCTGAGCAGGAGACGGATGTCATCTAACTCAAGTGTTCACAGGATCCCTCTGGCTGCATGTGAGGAATAGAATGGGATGCAGGATGGGAGCAGGGGGGAGACCAGGCAGGAGGCTGCTGGGGTGAACAGGACAAGGGTGGGGACTGTGGTGAAAGGGAAAAGGGGCAGATTCTGGATAGATCTTGAACATGGAGCTCACAGGATTTACCGACATGTTGGTTGTCCAGTGAATAAAGGGGAAGGAATCAACTATATCTCTGAGGTTTGGGGCCTTCGCACCCAGAAGGTTGGAAGTGTCCTTAACTGAGATGGGGAGCTCTGAGGAAGGAGCTGGGTTGGGGAGGGAAGTCCTGGCACGTTCTGACTGTGCTGGCCTGACCCCGCTCCCGTGTCCCCGCAGCCCTGTCCTGCCCCGCCAACAGCCGCTACGAGCTCTGCGGCCCCGCCTGCCCGGCCTCCTGCAACCCCGCCGCGGTGCCGTCCAACTGTTCCTCGCGCCCGTGCGTCGAGGGCTGCGTGTGCCTCCCGGGCTTCGTGGCCAGCGGCGGCGCCTGCGTTGCCACCTCGTCCTGCGGCTGCAACTTCGAGGGCCGCCCGCTCGCGCCCGGCCAGGAGGTGTGGGCCGATGAGTATTGCCAGCGGCGCTGCACCTGTGACGCCGCCACCCAGCAGGTGCGCTGCAGCGACACGCAGGGATGCCCAGCTGGAGAGCGCTGCCGCGTCCAGAACGGTCTCCTGGGTTGTTACCCCGACAGCTTCGGGAGCTGCCAGGCGTCTGGGGACCCGCACTACGTGAGCTTCGACGGCCGGCGATTCGACTTCATGGGCACCTGCACGTACCTGCTGGCCGGCTCGTGCGGCCAGGCCGCGGGGCTGCCTGCCTTCCGGGTGCTGGTGGAAAACGAGCATCGGGGCAGCCAGACGGTGAGCTACACGCGCGCCGTGCGCGTGGAGGCTCGTGGCGTGAAGGTGGCCGTGCGCCGAGAGTACCCTGGGCGAGTGCTGGTGAGTGATGGGTGCCCAAGGCCGGGTGGAGGGGCAGGGAATTCCCCTTAAAGAGTAGGGGTCTGGCCACTGGGGGAGGGTGGGGGTCTGCTAGAAGACCTTGTGACCAGTAATTAGGCTTGGGGCCCCCCAGCCAGGCGGTGCTGCCTCTCCCTGGCTGTGTGACTTTGTCTCTCAGTGCCTCAGTTTTGTCCTCTGACAAATGGGGTAATAAGATGGTGCCTCGCCAATGCGAGCCGCTTCACAAGGTGGTTGTGGAGGTTTGACGAGTTACTATTTGTAGGATGTTTAAACTGTTTTTTTTAAATTAATTAATTTAGTTTTGGCTGTGTTGGGTCTTCGTTTCTGTGCGAGGGCTTTCTCTAGTCGTGGCAAGCAGGGGCCACTCTTCATCGCGGTGCGCGGGCCTCTCACTATCGCGGCCTCTCTTGTTGCGGAGCACAGGCTCCAGACGCGCAGGCTCAGTAGTTGTGGCTCACGGGCCTAGTTGCTCCGCGGCACGTGGGATCTTCCCAGACCAGGGCTCGAACCCGTGTCCCCTGCATTAGCAGGCAGATTCTCAACCACTGCGCCACCAGGGAAGCCCTGTAAGATGTTTAAAAGAGACATTGGTGCCCAACAAGTGTTCAGTAAATGTTGACTCAATGTTTTATTGTTATGAACCCTCCAAAGTTAAAGATTGGTGCATTTTCTGGAGAAAAATTGATATTCAGAGAGTAAGGTGACATGTGAAAAGTCGGGAACAAAAGGTGTTGGGGGGGTGTTACAGGGGTGTGGGGGTACTTACAGATGGGCCCACAGGGTTCTGGACAGAGGGTTCTTACAGGGTCCACCACCCAGTAAATTATATATATATATATATATATATATATATATACATATATATAATTTACTTCTATGTGTTAAATGCTTGACATACAGTAACTTGTATGTTAATCTTTGTAAAAACAACCCTGTGAAATAGGTAATCTTGTTAGAGGAGAAATCTGGGCACAGAGAAGTTAAGTCAACTATTCAAGGTCACCCAGCTAATGAGTGGCAGAGCCAATATTTGAAGCCAAGCTGTCTGGCTCCAGAGTCCATACTCTTAACCTTTGCATTCTATTGCCTTTCCTGAAGAAAGAGATGGAACAGGCAGGGATGGAAGTGGATGGAAGACTGTTCCAGGCAGAAGGAACAGCAACTGAAAGGCTCTGAGGCAGGAACAAACATGAGGGGTAGAGGAACAGCATGGAGACCAGTGGGCCTGGAATGGAGAGAGGGAAGGGAGAGCGAGGTAGGAGATGATGTAGGGGATGGCTATGATAGAGGCTTTTGATTTAATCTGAAACCTGAAGGATGAGGAAGAGACCACCAGGTGAAGAGTAGTGGTTGCTAGGCAGAGGGTACAACAGGTGCAAAGGCTGAGGCTGAACTGAACTTGAAGAGTTCAGGAGAACAGCACGGGGCCAAGGAGGCTGCACCTGAAAGAGTGAGCCTGGGGAGATGGGATAGAGAGGTGGGTAGGGGATGAAGTCAGAAAAGAGGGGACACGCAGGGCCTAGTGGGTAGAGGATTTGATTTTAAGCTGAGATGTGAAGGGTGATGGGGAGGCAGCCAGACAAAGAATAAAGATGTGGAAGAGGGTAGGTATGTTGCAAGCATAGGGTACATAGGGTATAGCAAGTGCAAAGGCCCTGAGGCTGGGCTGAGCTTGGTGAGTTCAGGAGAATATCAAAATGCCTGCATGGCTGGAGTTCCAAGGGTGGGGAAGGAGGCAGTCCTGAAGAATTAAATTGGAGAGCAGTGAGGCTCAGATCATGTACGGTCTTTTAGGCCATCGTAAGGGGTTTGGATCAAAGCTGATGCCTAGGATACGAAGTAGAGGTGGCCAACTAAAGAGTGATGAGAGGTATCCCGGGAAGAGGTCACAACAAGTGCAAAGGCCCAGAGGTGGGAGTGCACTTAATATGTTCTGGGAGACAGCAAGGAGACAGCAGGGAGCCTGAGTGAGTGATGTGGGAGGTGGTGCAGGCACAAAGGTGGACAAGAGCCAAGGTTAAGCAGGATGTTCTAGGGAAGGGGCTTAGATTTAAGCCAAGTCCTAAAGAATGAAGGGGAAGCAGCCAGGAGAAAAGTGGTAGGCGGTGTTCTTGGCAAGGTGAAAAGGCCCTAAAGTTAGACTAAACTGGGAGAGTTGGGGGAATCTCAAGAAAGCCAGGGTGGCTACAGCAGAATGAGTGAGGAGGAGAGTGGGAAGAGGTTAGGTCAGGGAGGTAATAGGGAGACAGATCCTGTAGGCTTTGAAGGCCGTGGGTTAGGGATTTGGATTTAAGCAAATACTTGAAGGATGAAGAGAGGTGGATGATTTGCCAGGCAGTGGGAACAGCAAGTGCAAAGGCCCTGAGGTGGACCAAGCATAATGTGCTCAAGAGGATAGCAAGGAGCCCAGAGTAGCCAGAGCTGAGTGAGTGAGGGGTGAGTCACAGAGCCTTGAATACCCTGACCTCTTGGTCCTCCCGCATCTCTACCCAGGTGGACGGCATCCTTCAGTACCTGCCCTTCCAGGCGGCAGATGGGCAGGTGCAGGTGTTCCGCCAGGGCCAAGATGCTGTCGTGCGCACAGACTTTGGCCTGACTGTCACCTATAACTGGGATGCCCATGTGACTGCCAAGGTGCCCAGCAGCTATGCGGGGGCCCTGTGCGGGCTCTGTGGGAACTTCAATGGGGACCCAGCTGACGACCTGGCTCTGAGGGGTGGAGGCCAAGCTGCCAACGCACTGGCCTTCGGGAAGAGCTGGCAGGAGGAAACAAGGCCAGGCTGTGGAGCAGCTGAGCCAGGCGACTGTCCCAAGCTGGACAACCTGGTGGCCCAGCAGCTGCAGAGCAAGAAGGAGTGTGGGATCCTTGCCGACCCCAGTGGGCCCTTCCGGGAGTGCCACCACACACTGGACCCACAGGGTGCTGTGCGAGACTGCGTCTACGACCGCTGCCTGCTGCCAGGCCAGTCTGGACCACTGTGTGACGCATTGGCCTCCTACGCTGCTGCATGCCAGGCCGCCGGGGCCACTGTGCACTCCTGGAGGAGTGAGCAACTCTGCCGTGAGTACCGAGAGTGACGACTGGGGGACTCAGCCTTACGTATATTCATTAATGTATAAATATCATTAAGTCATTGAATTCTTATAACAGCCCCATGAGGTAGGGGCTATGGTTATACCCATTTAACAGATGAGGAGCCAGAGGCTCAGAAAGTTCGTTACATGCCTGGGATCACGACAGCTAGGAAGTCACAGATGCAGTAAATATTTGTAAGATGGCTGGATACAGCTGGTGGCCCCAGGTCTGATCCCCATTCGGCAGCTGTCATTCAGAGATGAGCTCCTAAGGATCCCTGCCTGCACATCTGGCAGTTGTCAGGCTGGTTGGTTTGGAGGATCTCGGTCAGGACTGCTTGTCTCTGCTCTGCGTGGTCTCATCTTCCAGCCGGCTAGCACAGGCTTCTTCACACAGTGGTCTCAAGGTTCCAAAGAGCAGCAAGGGCGGACAGCCCCCAGTGGGCAAGCACACTCCAGGCCTCTGCTTGACGTCACATTTGCTAATGTCCCATTGGCCAAAGTCAGTACCATGGCCAAACCCAGAGTAAGGGGTGGCCAGCGTCCGTCTGTCACAATCCCCATCATACATCTCTGCCACAAACATATGCACGAGTGAGCAACATTTAATAAGTTTTAGAAATGCCTGAGACCATAGACCCTAAGTGTTAAAAAAAAAAAAGGATAGAGAGTTATCATTGCAAGTCTCGTTAGTACACAACTGATAAAAAATATTAAACACGGGGCTTCCCTGGTGGCGCAGTGGTTGAGAGTCCGCCTGCCGATGCAGGGGACACGGGTTCGTGCCCCGGTCCGGGAAGATCCCACATGCCGCGGAGCGGCTGGGCCTGTAAGCCATGGCCGCTGGGCCTGTGCATCCAGAGCCTGCGCTCCACAACGGGAGAGGCCACAACAGTGAGAGGCCCATGTATCGCAAAAAAAAAAAAAAAAAAAAAAAAATATATATATATATATATATATATATATAAACACGTATTGGAAAGACATCTCTTAATGAGATGGATGGGTTTTTCCCCCAGTAGTTCATGTCTGTTGTTGGAAGGAGACAGGGTGTAGCATCAATTCTATTTTTCATTTTGTAGATATGATATTACTAAGTGGATGGAAGTGGCAGGAGTTCTGCTAGAGCAACATCACTCCGTTCTTTGAACCCCTTTTGAGTTGCAGGGAAGTTAGTCGCACTGAGAGATGCCATAAAACTTACTTTTTATGACTCCTAAGCAGCTGATTCTATGAGGCCCTCCTTCTGTTTTGTCGGGAGCAGAGCTGGAACTGATTTGCTACCAGTAATGATTTGTCACCAGTAATGATTTGTCATCCATTGTCTCCACGCTTATGGTAATATTTGAAATTGTCCCTTCGTGTCCCTGGAAGTTTTCACATCCCCACGGCAGCACACTGTGTTAAGATTCGAGATTGTTCTCTTCTGTAAAGTGGGAGAAGCACACTTGCAAAAGGGACAGTGGGAAAGCAGATGCAACTCCATCAGAGGCGCATTCTCAGGCCGATCGTTTTTAGGAAGAACTCGCATAATTAGAGCCAGGACTTGTGTGGCACACTTCCCACTGGGCAGGTTCTGTTCTAAGGGCTTAACAGCTCTCATTTCATCCTCACCACCACCCTGTGAGGTGGGATCATCAAGGAAATGGAACCGCAGAGATATTAAGTAACTTGCCTGGGGTCACACAGCAGGGCAGCATGATTTGAGCCCAGGCCAGTTGACTCCTGAATTTGTACAGTTAATTGTTGCATTCTATGGCCTCTGTAGTAATTGAGAATCTCTCATTTCCTTAAAACTACTCTTTCCCTTGGACCCCTTGGAAGTTCTAGAAGACTGGGTTGTGAGGACTCAGACACCAGGCAGAGGGAGGCCTGGGGGGGTGCCTGAACCCATGTGCCCAGCACCAGCTTCAGCTCTTGTGGGTATTTTCCTATTCTCATTCATCTATCTCCTCCACCACCACCCCTTTCTTTTTTTATTTTGTGGAAATATTTTAAAGCAAATTCTAGACATGAATTTTGCCACAAATACTTTAGTAAACGTCTCCAGCAGATAGGACTTTTAAGCAACATGACCACAGTGCTGTTATTACCAACAACAAAAATAACACTAATTCTTTAACATCCTCTAATACCCAACCTGGGTTCGAATTTCCCCAATTGTCTAAAAAATGTGGTTTTTTCGCTTTAATTGAATGAGGATCCAGACCAAATCCACACTGCACTGGGTTGATTTTTCTGTATTCATTTTTATCCTGTAATAGCCCCCTCCTTTTTTTCTCCATCATATTATTATGAAAATTTTCAAATATACAAAAGAGTTGAAAGAATTTTACAGTGAACACACGTATACGTACCATCTACATTCTACGATCTGTGTTTTACTATACTTGCTTTATCACATGTCTATCCCTCTATCCACCCCTTCCTTTGTTCATGGAAAAAACAGGTCATTTATTCTACAGAATTTCCTACTTTCTGGATTTGGCTCGTTGCTTCTTCACAGTGTATTTAATTTGTCCCTCTGTCCCCTGATTCTCTTGTAAACTGGATATTAGCTCTATAATGGTGCTGTCCAATGGAACTTTGGTGATGGTGGAAATGTTCTATACCTAAGCTGTCCCATCTGGTCACCACTAGTCACGTGTGGCTATTGGGCACTTGAAATCGAGCTAGTGTGACCAAGGAACTAAATCTTCAATTTTACTTAATTTTAATTAACTTACATTTAAATGGCCACATGTGGCTATCGTATTGGATGGTGCAGATAGAGGCTTGAGTGAGTTCCGTTTTAGGGGGGGTTTTTTGTTCTTTTTTTGTGAGGAAACCACCTGTTTTATAATCTGGGATGACTGGAGTTTGGAGAGAGAAACAGGGGTTCTTTTTCATTTTTTTCTTTACCACCCTGGCCAAATATTTTAATTTACTATAGAATTACTACCACTACTACTGCATTACTGCTATAGAGTGAAGAAGCTAAAAATACTGCATTCACAAATACACTGCATAGATTACACACACGCACACACACACACACGCATTTGCATGGTTAAAATATGTACCATGGATCCACAACTTGTTACCAACTTGAATAAGGTCATTAAAGACATTACAGATAAACCCAGACCACCGTTAAATTGGAATAGTATCTTAATTATCAGGAGTAGATTAACTGTGATATGTTTGCCAGGCCCCACTGAACAGAGGGTCTCCTTGCCGCTGTACCACTTATACGTGTGAGTGTGTGTGAGCATGTGTGTGTGCATGCGTGTGGGTGGGGGGAGGTCCACGGTGTCCCCAGGGAGCAGGGATTCTTGATCCTGATGGCTGCTCTCCCTGCAGCCCTGAGCTGCCCGCCCCACAGTCACTACGAGGCGTGTTCCTACGGCTGCCCGCTGTCCTGCGGAGACCTCCCGGTGCCTGGGGGCTGTGGCTTCAACTGCAAAGAGGGCTGCGTGTGTGATGAGGGCTTCGTGCTCAACGGTGAGTCCTGCGTGCCGCTGCCCTCCTGTGGCTGCGTGTACGAGGGCACCTACCACCCGCCCGGCCAGACCTTCCACCCGGGGTCGGGGTGCAATTCCCTGTGCCACTGTGAGGAGGGTGGCCTGGTGTCCTGTGAGCCCTCCAGCTGTGGCCCACACGAGGCCTGCCAGCCGTCCGGTGGCGTCCTGGGCTGTGTGGTTGTGGGTTCTGCCACCTGCCAGGCATCGGGAGACCCCCATTACACCACCTTCGACGGCCGCCGCTTCGACTTCATGGGCACCTGTGTGTATTCACTGGCTCGGACCTGCGGGACCCAGCCTGGCCTGGCCCAGTTTGCCGTCCTGCAGGAGAACGTGGCCTGGGGCAATGGGAAAGTCAGCGTGACCAGGGTGGTCACTGTCCAGGTGGCCAACTTCACCCTGCGGCTGGAGCAGAAGCAGTGGAAGGTCACGGTGAGAGCAGGGCTGGAACGTGAAGGGAAGGGGCCTGGGGTAGAGGGTGATCTGTGGGTGGAGCATGTGTAGCACTCAGGCCAGGGGCAGGGGGCACAGAGCTCTGAGTAGATGTGGGAGGCATGGGGTCTGCAAAGAGAGGGGGTGCCAGTCAGAACCTACAGTGGGGGACCAAGACCTTCTCCCATGTAGCTCAGTCTCCACCTCCCTGCCCCTTGATTATCCCCTCCGGACATCTACCCCTTCCACTCCATCTTCCCCTCCCTCCTGGTCCCTGCTTTCATAAGGGTGTTATTACATTGAGACCTGTATTCATTTCCTGAGGCTGCTGTAACAAATTACCACCAACTTGGTGTCTTAAAACAACAGAAATTTATTTTCTCACAGTTGTGGAGGACAGAAGTCCGAAATCAAAGTGTTGGCAAGAGATGCACCGCCTCCAAAGGCTCTGGGGGAGAATCCTCCCTTTCCTCTTGCAGCTTCTGGTGGTTCCAGGTGTTCTTGGCTTGTGGCCACATCACTCCAGTCCCTGTCTTCATTTTCACATGGCCTTTTCCCCTGTGTGTCCCCGTATCTTCTCCTCTTCTGGCTCTTTTAAGGACACTTGTCATTAGATATAGGGCCCGCCCTAATCCAGGACGATCCCATCTCAAGATCTTTACCCTAATTACATCTGCAAAGACGCTTATTCCAAATAAGGTCATATTCTGAGGTTCTAGATGGACATATCTTTGGGGAACCACCATTCAACCCACTACAAGACCCTATTATTAGGCCCATTTTGCAAATATGGAAACCAAGACCCTGAGAGGTGAGGTCACACAGATCTTCAGTGTCAGGCAGGGGCTTGATCTAGGGTCTGACCTCTCAAAGTGTGCCCTCTGAAGCGCGGCATCTCCCACCTCCCAGGTGAATGGTGTGGACAAGAGGCTGCCTGTGGTGCTGGCCGAGGGCCAGGTCCGCGCCTCCCAGCATGGCTCAGACGTTGTGATCGAGACTGACTTTGGCCTGCGCGTGGCCTATGACCTCGCGTACAATGTGTGGGTCACCATCCCAGGCAACTACTACCAGCAGCTGTGTGGCCTGTGTGGGAACTACAACGGCGACCCCAAGGATGACTTCCAGAAGCCCGACGGCTCGCAGGCAGGCAGCTCCAATGAGTTCGGCAACTCCTGGCAGGAGGCAGTGCCAGGCTCTCCCTGCCTGCCCACCTGCAAGCCCGGCGAAAGCTGTGACACGGAGCTGGAGTGTAAACCTGAGCTGCAGGAGAAATACGAGCAGCCACAGTTCTGTGGGCTCCTCACCAGCCCCACGGGGCCGCTGGCTGCCTGCCACAAGCTGGTGGACCCCCAGGGTCCCTTGAAAGATTGTGTCTTTGATCTCTGTGTGGGTGGCGGGAACGAGAGCATTCTCTGCAGCAACGTTCATGCCTATGTGAGTGCTTGCCAGGCAGCTGGAGGCCACGTCGAGCCCTGGAGGACCGAATCTTTCTGTCGTGAGTGAGGGGCAGAGAGAGGGGGAGGTAGAGGCACAGAAGGGGCAGGCCCTGGGCCCTGCAGCCTCTCACTCCCAGGGGCTCTGACCTGCACCCCCTCTTTGCAGCGATGCAGTGCCCCCCTAACAGCCACTACGAGCTCTGTGCAGACACCTGCTCCCTGGGCTGCTGGGCACTCAGTGCCCCCCCGCAGTGCCCAGATAGCTGTGCCGAGGGCTGCCAGTGTGACTCCGGCTTCCTCAACGACGGCCAAGCCTGCGTGCCCATCCAGGAATGCGGCTGCTACCACAACGGTGTCTACTACGAGGTAGGGACCTGGTCATCCTGGGCAGAGCTGGGGACTGCAAGCTGGACCCCCCTCCCACTGCCCATTAGCCCCACGGCCTGTCCGCTTGGCCTCCTGAACGTCTCTCCCACCCACTCCTCTTCCCCTCGCCATGGCCCCACCGTGGTCCAGGTTTGTCCTCTCCCAGCTGTCTCCCTTCCAGCCCTCACTTTTGCTCCCTCTCGTCTACCATCCCCAAGGTAGCAGGTAAGACCCTTCCAAATATGACCATAGGTCCTGCAACTTGAAACCATCCCCTGGCTCCCCAGGTCAAGTTTCGGCTTTGTATCCAGGTCTAGATTTCGTCTCTGTGATACCAGAGGCTAACTCCCTCTGCTTCCCTCTGCCACTCTCTGAGAGTTACTCCTTTTCCTTTGATTTGAGTGTGTGTTTATCTAAAGTTTGTCTCCCTCAAAGGTCTGAGAGCTCTGTGAGGGCAGGAACCCTCTCTGTTTGCCTCCTCATACGAATAATAATCGTACTACAGCAAACAGGCGTATGGTGCTTACTGTGTGCCGGTTACTGCTTTAAGTGCTGTATGTACAACATATATGAATTTATTGATTTCTATATAATATATATACTTTTTATATAATGTTATATATAAACTTTTTATTATAAAAATTTTCACACAGGCAGAAGTCAAGAGAAGAATATAGTAAATCTCAACGTACCCGTCACTCAGCCTTCAAAAATAATCAACATCTTCCCAATCTTATTTCATCGCTACCCACGCTTCCTCTCCATTCTGGGTCTTTAAAGGAAATCCTTTTTCATTTCATCTGTACTTTATATGGATTATTAACTCAGTTATACTTTCATAAGTTGGTGCCATTATTACCTGAAACTTACAGATGAGGAAACTGAGGCACAATGGGGCTAAGTAATTTGAGCAGAGTGGTGTAACTTGGAAATAGCAGAAACAGGCTTCAGACCCAGGCAATCTGCTCCAGAGCCTTTGCCCTTAATTCCTGTGTTTCTCCCATACAGCAGACATTTAGTAGCTATTTTGGAATAAATAAATGAGTGAGTAAATGAATGAAACTGAATGAATGAATAAATTGGGCCCCAAGGCCATGCTGTGCCTTAGACAAGGGGCCACCCTGCTGGAAGATGTCCCTTTTATGTCCTCCAGACCCCTTTATGCCCGGAACACCAAAGTTGCCAGAGTCAGCTCCCGCCCTGATAGCTGTGTCTTCTGTCCCCACAGCTGGGGCAGACTGTACTCATTGACAACTGCCAGCAGCAGTGCGTGTGCCACGCCGGAAAAGGCCTGCTGTGCCAGGACCACAGCTGCAATCCAGAGCAGGTGTGCCAGCCCTCGGGAGGCGTCCTGAGCTGCATCACCAAAGGTGCTGGGCTGGGGCCAGGGCCGGTGTGGCTGGGGTAACAGAGGACGGGGACTCTGCAGCTGAGGGCGATATGACCCGGCTCTTCACGGTGGGAGGCACAGAGGACTAAGGATTGAAGTCTCAGACCTGGGGACCCCTATGCTGGGATTCCCAAGGCCAGGGGCAGTAGCCCTTCAGACTGGAAGAAAGGGACTCTTATGGTGGAAACCAGGCTGTGGGAACCCTCAGGGATAGGTTTCCCAGGGCAGATGGCAGAGACCGTCAGTGTAAGGCAGGGACCGGCAAACTTTTTCTCTAATTGGCCAGATGGTAAATATTTAAACTTGCAGGCCATATGGTCTTGGTCACAACTACTCACCTCTGCCTTTGCAGCATGAAATCAGCTGTGGACTTTGTAAGTGAATGGGGTGTGGCTCCAATGAAATTTTATTTACAGAAACCGGCAGCTGGAAGTGTATAGTTTGCTGGCCACTGGTATGCGGGTTTAGGCTTAGGGTTTCAGACACCATCCCCAAGGGGTAGAGGAGACTGGGACCCACAGAGTCCTGAGGTCTAAGGCAGAGACCCCACCAAAGCCAGGGTCTTGAATACAGGACCCACCTCAAGTGAAAGATCAGGATTTATAGGGACACACTCTCAGACAGGGGACACCTCTCAGGATTAAGTCTAAACCACAAAGCCACCCCACAGGACTGACTTCACGGGGTGGAGGGCAGAGAATTATTCCTGAGGATAAAGGGATATACCTCCAGAACTGACTGAGATCTCAGGGCTGATGGGCAGGATATCAGGGACTCCCAGGGACCAGAGTATCTTGGTCAGAGTCCAACAGGAGACAGAAGCCACACAGTAGCTTAAATAGGGAAAGTTTAATAGAATTCTTTGCTTGTAATAGGGATTGACTACTAAGGGATAAAAAGAACGCCGACGAACACAGGAAGAGCAGATGTAGGGAGCAGCCCCTGCCCCCAAAGGTTACAGCAGAGCACCTAAGGAAGGGAGGAATTGGGAAGACGGCCCCCACTCCAAGGCTGAGAGTCAGATCTCATTGGAGGGTGGCAGAGAGGTTGTGCAGGCTGAGCTGGAAGGTGGGAAAACCCCCACTGGGGTGCTGGCAAAACTCACTGGGAAGCCACCTGCTGGGGTGCCTGAGTGACTCGCTGGGAAACCAGCTGGGGCCAGTGAACCTCACCGAGTGGGTGTCCACCAGGCTGCTGGCCCTGCTTGCCACCAGGAGCCTGGAGAGCAAAGCCCACTGGAAGCAGAGCAGCCCCTTCCTCCTGCCGTGACCCTCCAGCACCTTCTGCTGACAAAACCTAACTTTATTGGTGGATTTGGAGCTAAGGGGCAGTCAACTGAAAACTGGCACAGGGGGAGAGAGAAGGGAGTTTTAAGGCTGGGGTCTTGGGCACAGGGGTTCCAAAAGCTGGGTTCACAGATTCAGTGGCCCTAGGAACAGTCTTGGACAAAGAGACCCTCGGAGGTAAGGCCTGAGAAATGAGATCCCCAAGGCCAGGGTCTTAGGCACAGCAACCCCAAGGAGATAGAATCTTGCACAGAGGGATTGCCAGGCTATGAGACTCAGATACAAGGACCCCAGGGTCAGGGTCTCAAATGGTGGGACCTCTGGGGTTAGTTTCTCACCAGAAAGTTCCTGAAGTACCTTGGTCTTGGGCACAGAGACCTCCAGGACCTGGGTCTCAGGTGTGGTGGCCCTCAGGAGGCTGGGAGCTCAGGTGTGGGGGAACCCAGGCCCGAGGTCTTGGACACAGAGAACCCTGGGCTGTGGATGTCCTCATGGATGCCCACAGGGCTAGCATCACAGACACAGGGACTCCTGTGTCTCTGGTCTCAGACCTCGGTCCTCTGGGGCTGAGATCTCAAGCAAGGGGACCCCAGAGCCTGGGTTTCAGATGTAGGGACCCTAGGACCTGTGTCTTGGCTGCAAGGACCTCGGGGCCTGGGTCTCAGACAACAAACAGCAGGGCCTGGGTCTCAGATGTGGGGACCTTTGACAGGGTCTTGGACACAGAGTTTCAGACGTGGAGGGGTACCCAGGGCCTGGTCTCAGAAATGGCAGACCGTAGGGCCTGCATCTCAGATGGGAGGAACCTGGAATCTGGTCTCACCCCCAGTTGCCCTTAGAGCCAGTATCCCTCGCACAGATTGGGGCAGATGCTGGGAAGTAGCTGGCCGTATGCTTGGCAGCCCCTCAAGGTCCTGTCTCCTCTGCCCCCAGACCCGTGCCATGGTGTGACGTGTCAGCCACAGGAGACATGCCAGGAGAAGAATGGCCAGGGTGTGTGTGTGCCCAACTACGAGGCCACGTGTTGGCTGTGGGGCGACCCACACTACCACTCTTTCGATGGCTGGAACTTTGACTTCCAGGGTACTTGTAGCTATGTGCTGGCATCAACCAGCTGCCCAGGGAGCAGCGCCCAGGGCCTGACATCCTTCACTGTCACCACCAAGAATGAGAACCGGGGCAACCCCTCTGTGTCCTACGTGAGGCTGGTCACCGTGACCATCCTCAACACCACCATCTCCATCCACAAAGGCGAGATCGGCAAAGTCCGGGTAAGGATGGCCCCTGAGCCCCCAGGTAGGGTGGGAAGGGTCCTGCCAGCCACAGTTAGGAGCTCAGTGCTCTCTCTCTTCACTTAGGCCTGAAACAAAATGGCAGCAAGAGCAATAATAATTACAACAAAAACATCACCCCTCTATTGGGAATTAAATGAGTCTAGCCCTTTGTTAAGGGCTTTAATGTAGGACTTAAATTTTGCCTTTTTAGAATTTGCCTTTTTAGAGATCTGGGTTTGAATCCAGGCTCTCCTTATGAGCTGTGTGATGTTGGGCAAATGACTTGACTTGGTGGGCCTCAGTTTCCTCATCTGTGAAATGGGGATCATAGCAGGCCCTGCCCCACAGTGAGGTGATGCATGTAAAGTGCTCAGCTGTGGGTCTGACCCAGGTAAGCACCCTTGACTGTTTGTGAGGGAACAAATGAGAGGCCCAGAGCCTCCGACATGAAGAGAAATTGAGAGAGATGGAGAGAGAGAGAGATGGACTGCCCAGAATAATGGAGATGCAGATTAATGTCAGCTCACAGGGAGAGAATGAGGTACGGAACAGAGCAGGCCCTCAATAAACGATGGTGAGTGAGTGGAAGAAATGCCCAGACACACAGAGATGCACAGGAGATGATGAGAGGGGGGGGGACTAGGTGAATGAGACCCAGAGAGATGGACCTAGAGAGAGAATGTCACACACACACACACACACACACACACACACACAGATGCAGAGAGAGATAGTGCACAAGTGAGAGAGACACAGAGAAGGGAGGGGGCCCAGAGAGAGAGACAAATGAGAGAAACTCATAGAGAATCCGGAGAGAGAGAGAGAGGTCTAGATGTAGAAAGAGGGAGAGAAACAGAGAGAGAGAGAGAGAGAGAGATGAGGGAGGGAGACAAAGATCAAAAGAGAAACCCAGGGCTTCCCTGGTGGCGCAGTGGTTGAGAGTCCGCCTGCCGATGCAGGGGACATGGGTTCGTGCCCTGGTCCAGGAAGACCTCACATGCCGCGGAGTGGCTGGGCCCGTGAGCCATGGCCGCTGAGCCTGCGTGTCCGGAGCCTGTGCTCCACAATGGGAGAGGCCACAACAGTGAGAGGCCCACATACCGCAAAAAAAAAAAAGAGAAACCCAGAAAAAGCAACAGAGTGGGCTTTCATTCTCCAGGGCCTGGACTAGAGCAGATGTCCATAATGTTTGTCAAATGACTATATGACCAGCAGTCACGGGGAAGGCCTTGGCAGCTCCCAGCCACGGCAGGACGAGCAAGGGAGGCAGGGGGCCAGAGCCGGGTCTCGGCATCTCCAGTGACCTATGTTTGCCTCCCTTCCCCCTCTTCCCCCAGGTGAACGGCGTGCTGACGGCATTGCCTGTCTCTGTGGCCGGTGGGCAGCTTTCAGTCACCCAGGGCGTATCGAGAGCAGTGCTGGCCACCGACTTCGGGCTGCGGGTCAGCTATGACTGGGATTGGCGAGTGGAGGTGACGCTGCCCAGTAGCTATCACGGTGTGGTGTGTGGGCTCTGTGGGAACATGGACCATAACCCCAGCAACGACCAAGCCTTCCCTAACGGCACGCTGGCTCCCTCCATACCCGTCTGGGGCGGCAGCTGGCGGGTTCCAGGCTGGGACCCACTGTGCTGGGATGAATGTCAGGGGTCCTGCCCAACATGTGCCGAGGACCGACTGGAGGAGTACAGGGGCCCTGGCTTCTGTGGACCCCTGGCCCCTGGCTCCGGAGGCCCCTTCGCTGCCTGCCATGCCCACGTGGCCCCTGATAGCTTCTTCAAGGGCTGCGTTCTGGATGTCTGCCTGGGCGGTGGGGCCCAGGACATACTTTGCCAGGCTCTGGCTGCCTATGCCGCTGCCTGCCAGGCTGCTGGGATTGTCATTAAGGACTGGAGGACACAGGCCGGCTGCGGTGAGTGCTGGGGGACAGAGCAGAAGCTGGGGGCAGGGGTCCTGTCTCTTTGGGGCTGGTTTGGTTTCACTCCAGTCCTTCTGGGTCTGTTTGTTTGGTTTTTTTCTCTCTGTCTCTCTGTTTTTGTTATTGTCTCTCAGTCTCTTGGTGCTTGTCTCTGTGTCTCCCTTTGATTGTCTCTCATCCTCTCTCTCCCTGTCTCTGTGTCTTTCGTTGTCTCCTGCTCTGTCTCTCGTGGTCTCTGTCTGTCTCCTCCTACCCTATCCTCAGACCCCACCTCCTGACACCATTCTCTCCCTTTCTTTCCCTCCCACTCCTTCATCCACCCACAGAGCTCTCCTGCCCAGAAAACAGCCACTACGAGCTCTGTGGCCCCCCCTGCCCAGCCAGCTGCCCGTCTCCTGCACCCCCCACCGCCTCTGCCCCATGTGGGGGCCCCTGCACCGAGGGCTGCCAGTGTGACTCAGGCTTCGTGTTGAGCACCGACCGCTGCGTTCCCCTGGATGGTGGCTGCGGCTGCTGGGCCAACGGCACCTACCACGAGGCAGGCAGCGAGTTTTGGGCTGATGCCACCTGCTCCCAGCGGTGCCACTGCGGGCCTGGCGGTGGCTCACTGGTCTGCAAGCCTGCCAGCTGCGGGCTAGGTGAAGAGTGTGCCCTACTGCCCTCAGGCCAGCATGGCTGCCGCCCTATCAGCACAGCTGAGTGTCAGGCCTGGGGTGACCCCCATTACATCACCCTGGATCGGCACCACTTCAACTTCCAAGGCGCCTGCGAGTACCTGCTGAGTATGCCCTGCCACAGACTACCCCCGGGGGTAGAGAACTTCACGGTCACTGTAGACAATGAGCACCGGGGCAGCCAGGCCATCAGTTACACCCGCACTGTCACCCTGCACATCTACGGCCACAGCTTCACCCTCAGTGCCCGCCGGCCCCGACAGCTGCAGGTGAGGGGTCAGTGGGCCAGGCAAGAGCATGTACCAGCCCTGCAGTTGCCTGGGACAGTTAGGGGTCTGCCACTACTCTGATTGCCTTTCACAGGTTAACAGGGCAGATGGAGGGATCGAGAGAGAGTATAGGCCTTGGAGCTGGATGGCTTGGAGTAGTGGCTTCCCCATCTTGAGCCTTAGTTTATTCCTCTGTAAAATGGGTCTAAGAACAGTACCTGCTTCAGAGGGTAGTGTGAGGAGCCAGTGACATCGTGCCTATAGTCGCTTATTATTAGTACTACTATTATAATTACAAGGGGGGAGGTCACGTGCACAGGGACCCCACCCGCCACCCCTCCCCCACCCCCCACCCCACCCCCCGCCACTAGATAGTGGAGTCGGGATTCGAACCTGTGCCTGCGACATTCACCACCCCCACTCCCACCCCGACCCTGTAGGTGGACGGCACGCTGGTGGCGCTGCCCTTCCAGCTGGACTCGCGCCTGCGCGCACACCTGAGCGGCGCCGACGTGGTGGTGACCACGGCCACGGCGATCTCGCTGGCTTTCGACGGAGACAACAACGTGCGCCTGCGCGTGCCGGCGGCGTACGCGGGCACCCTTTGTGGCCTCTGCGGGAACTACAACCAGAACCCCAACGACGACCTGAATGCGGTGGGCGGGAACCCGGACGGCTGGCAAGTGGGCGGCGCCGAGGGCTGCGGGGAGTGCGTGCCCGGGCCGTGCCCGCAGCCCTGCACGCCGGAGCAGCAGGAGCCCTTCGGCGGTCCCGACGCCTGCGGCGTGATCTCTGCCCCCGACGGCCCGCTGGCTCCTTGCCACAGCCACGTACCGCCCACGCAGTACTTCCAGGCCTGCTTGCTGGACGCCTGCCAGGCTCAGGGCCATCCGGGAGGCCTCTGCCCTGCCGTGGCCACCTATGTGGTAGCCTGCCAGGCCGCTGGGGCCCAGCTTGGCGAGTGGAGGCGGCCGGACTTCTGTCGTGAGTACTGATCCATGCATGGGCGGTATAGCAGGGGGCTCCCCTCCTCCCCCCTTCCCAGGGCTCTAAGACAAGAGCCTTCTCCTCGGTGGGGCTTAGGCACCACCCTGCCTCCCCTGAGCCCAGATATCTCCTGTGAAAGAAACACCTTGGCGTTCACACACTGAAATATACCAGGTCACATTCTGCAGTGGTAGAGACTCAGATACACGTGGTTGGAAACCCTGCATCCAGTACCCTCTCAGGATTCATGCGCTTAGATAGACTGGGGTGGCTGACCCTGTCCAAGCTCCACAGCTAGATAACACCTGGTCAGGTAGATTCTCTCAGCTACCCCTGGTCAGAGAGACCTAGAGAGTTACACCTGGTCAGATGCCCCTAGACGGTTTTAAACAGGGAAATACACAGGGTCGGATAGAACTGGTCCCCTAACCTCAGACAGAGACTCCTCTGGCTAGAGACACTTGATCACATTTACCCTGAGACACACTTAGGCAGATATACCCACGTAGAATCAGGACCCTGACATAGCCCCAGGCAGATACATACAGATTCAGGTCAGATAGTCCTGGGCAGTTCCCCTCAGACAGATCTCCTGGTCAGATTTATCCTGTCAGCTTCACCCAATCCACATACATGTGGTCAGAGTCACACACTGACAGACCCTGTCGTCGAGACCGTGAGAGGCTCCAGGTCAGACACTGACAGTCAAGCGTACTCGTGTGGATTTGTACCCCAAGGTACATCCGGCCAGATTCACACCCTGAGATACAGTTGGTTCCTGCATATCTTGGTCAGATATATGGGGTTGGATTCACCCAGTCAAATCGACTTGATCTTTAGAAACACTTGATCCGGTTGACACACTACCTGGGCAGAGAGACCCCAGGTCCCCACACTGAATCCCCCCGTTAGATGTAGTGGATCAGACACCCCGCTCAGATCCCCGGACAGATTCACTCACGAAATGTACTCAGGCAGAACATACAGATTCACCTGGGCAGGTTCTCCCGCTCTGTGCCTCCCCTGTGTTCCTCCCTCGTGCCTGCCTGGCTCATTCCCCTCTTGTCCCCACAGCCCTCCAGTGCCCGGCCCACAGTCACTACAAGCTCTGTGGTGACTCCTGCCCTGTGAGCTGCCCTAGCCTCTCAGCGCCCGAGGGCTGCGAATCCACCTGCCGGGAGGGCTGTTTCTGCGACGCTGGCTTTGTGCTTAGTGGAGACACCTGCGTGCCTGTGGGCCAGTGCGGCTGCCTCCACGAGGGCCGCTACTACCCGCTGGGCAAGGACTTCTACCCGGGTCCTGAGTGTGAGCGGCGCTGCGAGTGTGGGCCGGGCGGCCAGGTCAGCTGCCAGGAGGGCGCGGCCTGCGGGCCCTACGAGGAGTGCCGGTTACAGGATGGCGTCCAGGCCTGTCGCCCTACAGGCTGTGGCCGCTGCCTGGCCAGCGGGGGCGTCCACTACATTACCCTCGACGGCCGTGCCTATGACCTGCATGGCTCCTGCTCCTATATCTTGGCCCAGGTCTGCCACCCACAGCCTGGGGACGAGGACTTTACCATTGTGCTTGAGAATAATGCGGCTGGAGACCCCCAGCGTCTGGTGGTTACTGTGGCTGGCCAGGTGGTGGGCCTGGCTCGAGGGCCACAGGTAAGTGGACGTGGCCTTGCCCTGGGGATCTGAGGGCAACCTGGTCCCACCTTGGAGGCTCTGAGGGGGACAGGGCCCACCCTGGGGGTTTTGAGCGAGATATGACCCTGCCCCACGGGGGACTGAACGAGACACAGCCCTGCCCTGGGGTCTCTGAAGGGGACACGACCCTACCCTGGGAAGTCTGGGGGGGACATGGCCCCACCCCAGTGTGACTGAGAGAGAGACAGCTGCATCCTGGGAGTCTGAGGGAACTGCCTTACCTGTGCTTCTGTGAGCCCTGACGCATCTGACCCTCCATCCAGGTCACTGTGGATGGCGAGGCTGTAGCCCTGCCTGTGGCTGTGGGCCACGTGCGGGTGACCGCCGAGGGCCGGAACATGATTCTGCAGACCACCAAGGAGCTGCGTCTTCTCTTTGACGGCGATGCCTACATCCTCATATCCATCCCTAGCCCCTTCCGTGACCGGCTTTGTGGCCTCTGTGGGAACTTCAACGGCAACTGGAATGATGACTTTGTCCTGCCCAGTGGCGCCATGGCCCCCAGCGTGGATGCCTTTGGAGCCGCATGGCGGGCACCCGGCTCCTCCCAGGGCTGTGGCGAGGGCTGTGGGCCCCAGGGCTGCCCCCTGTGCTCAGCAGAGGAGACGGCGCCCTATGAGAGCCTTGAGGCCTGCGGGCGGCTCAAGGATGCCAAGGGCCCCTTCTCGGCCTGCCATGCAGCTCTGAGCCCCTCTGAGTACTTCCGCCAGTGCGTGTATGACCTCTGTGCCCAGAAGGGCAACAGTGCCGCCCTCTGCCGCAGCCTGTCAGCCTACACAGCGGCCTGCCAGGCAGCTGGCGTGGCCGTGAAGCCCTGGAGGACAGACAGCTTCTGCCGTGAGTGTCCATGGGCCCCTGGGAGGACTTCAGCCCAGGCTCGGGGGTACCCTCTGGCCTGCTCCCTGTCCTGTGTGCATCTCAGGAGCAGTCCCCAGCTCCTCCCCCAGCACACCCTGCTGGCTTCCCTCCTGCCTGGCTGACCGGCCCTTCTCAGACTCCTTTCAGGGGCCTGCTCTCCTGAGACCTCAGATGCAGTTCTTCTCAAGGCCCATCCGGAACCTTTTTTGTGGTGACCTTGGAGGGTGGGTCGGGCAGGTCAGAAGCTCACACAATAAAGCCTGAGTCTGTGGCTCACCCAGTTCCTCCAGGATGGGACCGTAGCCCCTCAGATCCTTTAAGACAAGGCTGCAGCTCCCTCAGACGCCCAGCCCAAGACTGTACCTCTTAGATACCCCCAGTTAGGGCTTATCTGTTTCCTTCAAACCCCCAGGACAGGGCCATGTCTCCTTGGACTCTCCTGGACAAGGCAGTGGCCACTCATGCCCCCAGGGCAGGGCTGTGTCTCCTTCATTCTCCTCAGGGTAGGACCTACATCCAGGCCCATACCTACCCTTATAGCCTTAGATTTGTCCTCGGTGCTGGCAGTAGACACTGCCTGTCTCCATGTCTGACCTCTCTCCTGACTGCCAGCCTCATGGGTCCAGTGACCTCCTGGACACTTTGCACTTGGTGTCCTCAGGGTCCCTCACACACCTCCTGTGTTCCTGTATGACATCAGCATTTCACCCCAAACCTGGTCCTCCTATTCCTGATCCTGGTCCTCATCGCGGGGCAGCCACACCATCCACCAGTTGCTTAGCCAGAGCCCAGGCCCTCACTCTGGTTGCTTCCCCTGGGTCCTCACAGCCCCCATCCTGGCCCTGACCCCTCTGCCTGTGCTTGCCGCATCCTGGCCCTGACCTTCTGTCTGTATTTCCCCAATGCAGCCCTGATCACACTGGGCCATCGCTATCTGTCCCACTGACAGATAGAGCAGGGCCTGGAGCTGTCTTCATTGCCATGTCCCCAGCACCGGCAGCCCAGAGCTGGGTGTGCAGTAGGCCCCATTCATTATTCAGTGGCCGTGTGTAGGCATGACCCCACCCTGCCTTCTCTCTCCGCAGCGCTCCAGTGCCCTGCCCACAGCCACTACTCCATCTGCACGCGCTCCTGCCAGGGCTCCTGTGCGGCTCTCTCTGGCCTCACGGGCTGCACCACCCGCTGCTTTGAGGGCTGCGAGTGTGACGACCGCTTCCTGCTGTCCCAGGGTGTCTGCATCCCTGTCCAAGACTGCGGCTGCACCCATGACGGCCGATACTTGCCAGTAAGCAGGAGCTTGAGATGGGCAGGGAGGGTGGAGGGGCTTGAGGGGGACTCAGAGTTTCTGTGCTGACCCCCTCGAGGATGGGGACAGAGAGGCTGCCACCACTTCCCTGCTGTGTGACTCAATGTTAGTAACGTCCCTGTGTTAGTTTCCTGTGGCTGCTGTGACGAATGACCGCAACTCGGTGCCTTAAAACAAGAGAAATTTATTCTCTCACAGTTCTGGAGACCAGAAGACAGAAATCAGGATAACTGGGGCAAGATGTCGGCAGGGCGGCACTCCCTCCAGAGGCTGTAGGGGAAGAGCTGTTCCTTGCCTCTCCCAGCGTTTGGTGGCTGCAGGCATTCCTTGGCTTATGGCCATGTCACTCCAATTTCTGCTTCCATGTCGCATTTCCCCTCCTCTTCTGCATGTGTCATAAAATTTCCCTCTGGCTCCTCCTTATAAGGATACACTTGATTGTGTTTAAGGCCCACCCAGGATAATTTCAGCATCTCAAAAATTCTTAATCACAACTGCAAACCCCCTTTTTCCATGTGAGGTAACATTTACTGGGTCTAGGAGCTGATGTCTTTGGGGTGGCCATTATCGGACCTACTACAGTCTCCTTCCTGAGCCTCATTTTCTCCATCTGTAAAATGGGGTTAGTCATCATCCTTGCACCATAGGTGTCTGAGGAATCGGGGGTGATTGTGCTTGAAAGGCACCCACTGAGCACTGGGCCTCACCCTCCATGTTCATCACACTCAGTAAAAATAATAGTAATTTATAGCAGAGCACAGCTACAGTCATTTAATAATGGAAGCGAAAGTTAATAGTTGATTTACTTTTGTGATTGATATTTTTTGAGTCCTTACTATGCACCAAGTTTGTTATAGACGTCATTTGATAGTAACAGCGATTCTACGAGTCACGTACTATTGTTATTTTCCCCATTTTATGGATGACAGAGAGAAGTCAGCCCAAGGCTACCTGTTAGCAAGTGGGGAGTCTGGGATGCACACCCCAGCAGCCTGGGCTCACCTTCTGAACTACTAGGCTGTCCTGCTTCTTCAAAAGCATATTTATCAAATAAAGGAAAGATGGATTACCACATCCCTTCCCTGTTCCTCCCAGTTTTATTAACGGCAGAAAGGTAGGCTAGAGTGTCTAGAAGTGCAGGACTTCTGCGGAAGAAGATGCCAAACTACTCCTACTCCTTCCTTCAGGCCTCACCGCCTACAGGAAGCCCTCTCTGATCCCCTAGGTGGGGTTAGGCTCCTCCTCTGGACCCCCACAGACCCCTGTGCTTCCCCATGCCAGCCTTGACCACTCTGCCCGTGCTAGGTTTCTTGGATTTGTAGGTCTGATATTCAGGGGAGAGGTCTGGGCTGGAGACATAAATCTGGGAGTCATCAGTATAGAGATGGTAATTTTTTTTTAATTAAATGTATTCATTTTGTTTAAAGCTCTCAAACTTTTATTTTTAAATAATTCAAATTTAAGAAAAATTACAAGAATAGTACAAAGAACTCCTGCCTACCCTTTACTCAGGTACTTCGAATGTTGACCTTTTTTGCCACTTTATCATCCCCCCTCTCTCTCTCTCTCTCCATATATATATATATATATATATATATGTTTGTATGCATACACACATACTGCTTTTTCTGCACCATTTGAGAGTATGATGCAGACATAGTACCCCTTTACCCCTAAATACTTTTGCAAGGATTTCTTAAGAATAAAAAAACTCATTTGATCTGACCACAATACAATTCAAAGTCAGAAAATTAATGCTGACTTGATACTGTTATCTAACGTAAAGGTTTTATTTGAATTTCACCTGTTGTCTCAATAATGGTCTCTATAACAATTACCCACACCCGACCCACACCCTGGGCCAGGGTGCAGCTGAGGATCAGACACTGCTTTTAGTCTTCATGAGATTTGGTGAGATCACCAGGTAGTAAATGGTAGATAGAGAAAGAATAGATCTGAGGACTAAGCCCTGGGCAGGATAGTGTTCAGGATTTGGGAGATGAGGAGGAACTTGAAAATGCAGTGAAGAAAGAACAGCCGGTCAGACAGGAGAAAACCAGGAGAAAGTCCATTTCCTGGAATTGGGTTTCCAGAGCCCTCTGTTCTAGGCTGGGGGTGCCAGGACTCTGGAATATCTCCAGTGCCCACTCCTACCTGTATCAGTTAGCTTTTGCTGGGTTGCAAACCACCCCCAAGACACAGTGGCTTAAAACAACGGTTTGTTTAGTTCACAATTCTGCAGCTCTGCAGTTTGGGCTGGGATCAGCAGGGCAGTTCTTCTGCCACCCCTGGGCTCACTCATACATCTGTGGTCCCCCAGTGGGTCAGCTGAGGGCTGGCTGTCTCTCTTCCACGGGGTCTCTCATACTCAGGCAGGCTAGCCTGTGGTGTCTGGGAAGGGTTCCGAGAAAGAGAGAAGAAATCTGTAAGGTCTCTTGAGGTCCAGGCTTGAACCTGGCACAGCGTTGCTTCTGCTGCATTGTAATAACCAAGGCATAGTCTTAAGGCCAGCCCAGATTCGTGAGGAAGGGGAAACTCCATTTCTTAATGAGAGCTACTGCAAAGTCACTCTGCATGGGCCCAGAGGGTTGACGGGTTGTGTCTGTTTTTTCAGTCCACCGCACCACTGTAACCTGGCCCCTTTCTGTGCACAGGCGAACTCCTCCCTGCTGACCTCAGACTGCAGCGAGCGCTGTTCCTGCTCCTCGAGCACCGGCCAGACGTGCCAAGCGGCCAGCTGTCCGCCAGGCCGCGTATGCGAGGTCCAGGCTGGGGTCCGGGACTGCTGGGTCTCCCGTGGCCTCTGTTCCCTCTCTGTGGATGCCAACCTCACCACCTTCGATGGGGCCCGCAGTGCCGTCAGCTCCCCTGGCATCTATGAGCTCTCTTTCTGCTGCCCAGGACTACAGGAGACCGTCCCGTGGTACCGTGTGGTTGCTGATGTCTGGCCCTGCGATAGCAAAGCTGCAGTTCTGGGCCACGTTCACATCTTCTTCCAGGATGGACTGGTGACTGTGACCCGAAAGAAGGGCGTGTGGGTAAGCCTGGACACAGGGGGCATGTCTCCCCTGAGCTTTGTTCTTCCTGTTGCAGTGTCCCTACATTCCTGGCAGCCCATCTGCCTTGCTGTCTGTTTTCTTTACAGATCTCTGCAGTTTGTTTCTCGGGATTTCTATTTGTGTCAGTACTTCAAACTTAGTCCCTCTATTCTGGCTGAGCTCTTGAAGAGCAAAAGCACATTCAAGTAACTTACTAGTTTTGATTTTAGTGTTAACCAAGACTCTGTTGGTTGCAAGTGACAGAAAACCAAATTCAGAGTGCCTTGAGTAAAAATGAATTGATTGGCCCACATAACTAGAAAATCCAGGGGCAGGGCCTCAGGAGTGGCTGGATCCAGGTGCCTGGCAGTGTCATCGGAATTTGTACCTCTGTGTTTTAGACTTGCTGTCCCCCAAATCAGCTTCATTCTCTGTGACTCCCCACAACATACTCATGAGACAGGGACTATTATTATCCCCATTTTACACAGAGGGGAAACTAGGGCCCCGGAAGGTGACATCATTTACCCAAGTCACTCAGAGAGTACCCGGGAGATCCAGGCTTTGAACCCACCGGCACCCAGGCTCTGAACCACTTCGATGGGAATGGAGTGTGGTGGTGACTGTGTGGATATAAGGGACCAAGATGGACTCCAGGTGCAGTGCTCAGTGGGAACACCCTTTGGACTCTATCAATCCCAGGCCACTCGACCCTTCCCTCAGCCGTCTTTCAGCTTGCTCTTAGGGCCCCCTCAGGCCTGTCATTGTTTGCCTCATGAGTCCATTCCAGCCCCAGTGGGTTCTCCCTTCTGCCCCTTGACTTCTGTTGACTTACCACTGCCTTGCATTTACCAAACCCCACAGTTCTCACCACCCCAATTCCAAATTTCTAGAGAGAGAATCTGGCCGAACTGAGGGCTGATGCTGACTCAGTCTAATCACCCGTGGCCCAAGTAATAGAGCCTAAGACCCACACACAGATGTCAGGCTGCCCTAAAGTTCCCATGTCTCTGTTCCCATGACCTGTTCATTGATTGCAGAGACATCCACTGGTGTCCTCTGGGTCTCGTGGGGCGATAAAGCCAATGCTCCCCACACTCCTCCCCCAATGAATGGTCTGTCTGCATCCCTCCACCAAGGCATCGAGCTGGTCCAAGACTCAGCCCTGCTGAAAGCAGGGAAGCTTGAGTTCTCTTGTTAGTGTAATCTGGACCAGTCCCTCTTTTTCTCTGGCCTCTGCTTGATCCATAATTCAGGTGAACAGACCCCTGCTCTTGACCTTCCCTTGCTCCTCTATCAAGAAACGATTCTCTACACAGCAGATGTTCTAGAAATGTGAATCAGATCAGGGCATTCTGTGCTTAAAACTCTACAGTGACTCCCCAGAACAACATTCCAAACTCAAGCCACCTCCCTGCCATGGCCTTGTGTGATCGGACTGCTGCCAGCCTCACCAACCTCATTTCCTACAGCTCCTTCCCTCATTGGCTGTGCGGATAATAGGCCAAGCTGGCCTTTATCCTATTCATACAGCAGAGCAAGCTTGTTCCCACCTCGGGGCCTTTGCATTCGCCATTCCCACTGCTGCAATGCAGATTTTCTAAGAGTTGGCTCCTTCTCATCCTTCAGACCTCAGTTCTGGCATTGCTTCTACCGAGAGGCCTTTCCCAACTACCTATGGAAGCTCTGACTCCATCCCAGTCTCAGTGCTGTTACTCTGTTTTACTTCCTTCAAGTGCTTATCACTATCTGAGGTTATCCGTTACTTCTTTGTGTTTGTTGCCTTTCTCCATTACCAGAATACAATCCTCAGATGGGCAGGGATCCTGTTCATCTTGATCATCACTTTGTCACCAGTACCCAGATCAGGGCCTGGCACCAAGAGGTTACCCAGGAAAAGTTTGGTTTTGTGAATACATTCATCCCTGTTCCCTCCACACCAGGCCATGTGCTGGGCAACACAGATAACTCAGACCCAGTTCTTATATCGTCGAAGCTTGCAGCCAGGTGAAACTTTCCATCCATCTCTCCAACTATCCTTCACTGCATCCATCCCTCCTTCTCTCCTCCTTCTACCTCTCTTTCCTTTTTCCCTCTCTTCCTCACCCCTCCCCTCCCTCCATTCCTTCCTTCCATCCATCCATTTATTCACCCACCCATCCATCCATCTTTTCAGACCTATCTACCTATCTTTCCAGTCTATCTACCCACCTCTCCAATCATCTGGCAGAGGAAGAGTCACATGAAAAAGCATTTAGAAAAAAAGAACTTTTCTTTGAAACAAGGCTTGCTAGGGAATCTAACTTCAGAAGGGTTAACTCATCGAAGAAAACAGACAACAGGACTTCCCTAGTGGCACAGTGGTTGAGAATCTGCCTGCCGATGCAGGGGACACGGGTTCAAGCCCTGGTCCGGGAAGATCCCACATGCTGCAGAGCAACTAAGCCCGTGTGCCACAACTACTGAGCCTGCGCTCTAGAGCCCGCAAGCCACACCTACTGAGCTCGTACGCCACAACTACTGAAGCCCATGCACCTAGAGCCTGTGCTCCGCAACAAGAGAAGCCACCGCGATGAGAAGCCCGCGCGCCACAATGAAGAGTAGCCCCCACTCGCCCCAACTAGAGAAAGCCCGTGTGCAGCAATGAAGACCCGATGCAGCCATAAGTAAATAAATAGATAGATAGATAGATAAATTTATTTTTTTAAAAAAACCAACAGACACAGTTATTTAAAGGGGAAAACTCACAAGGTTACCAAGGTTACTGAGTTCACAGCCAGTGATGGAGAAATATAGTCATTTTCTCACATGATCATTATACTTGCTAGGTCATTACTTGTCTTCAGACATCAGCATTGAAAAAATAAGGGATGAAGCTGCCTTGTTAGGGAACCAGTAACTTACAGGAAATGCTCAAGTGTTCTTTTCTTTTGTAAACTAGAATCAGACAGGATGATGCTGGGGTTTGACTGATTGTTTGTTTATCTATCTGGTACAAGTGCTTCCCCCCAACCCCGGCCGCCCTTGGAATGTTGTGTGCACGCCCGCTTATGCATTGATCCATCTGTTCATCCATCCGCTCCCTGTCCTTCTATCCGTCCATCCACATCTCCAGCTACCTTAGGTCTCCATCTCTCCATTTGGTGCAATCATCCAGGTCTCCATCTCTTTCAGAATCCGCATCTCTGCTTCCACTCCTTGAACTTGTTGTCTTCCTTGGGCTCTCCATCCTAGTAACACCCCAGCTCTCCTGTGGTTCCAGCTCACCTCTGTGTTTCACCCACCCTCCCCCAACCACCAGGTGAATGGTGTCCAAGTGGATCTCCCAGCTGAGGTGTTAACGTCTGTGTCTGTGAGTCGGAATCCTGATGGCTCCGTGCTAGTCCAGCAGAAGGCAGGGGTTCGGGTGCAGCTTGGCACCGATGGGCAGCTAGCTGTGGTGGTCAGCGATGACCATGCTGGGATGCTGTGTGGGGCCTGCGGAAACTTTGACACGGACCAGACCAATGATGGGCATGACTCCCAGAAGGAGACAACACTGGAAAACTGGAGAGCACAGGACTTCTCCCCATGGTGAGGAATGTAGCTTGGAAGCCAGGCTAATTGGAGCAGGGGCACCTGGGTCCTCATGGGAAAGGGGCAGTCGGGATGGGTGCTCAGTCTACAAAAAGTGCTAAGTGTCTGTCTCTTGCAGTCTGGACTGATCCGTCATCCACCGGGAATGAGGACTTCAGGACCTGAGCCCCCTGGAGGTTGCAATAATTGAGGGATGCTCTCTGTCACTGTATGTCCCTCATCCACTCTACCCCTTTGCTGAGCCACTGAGGCCAGCTGGGAAAGCATTGAATAAATATCTTAAGCTAAGCTGCATACCAATGTGCCTGTCTTCTGTCTTCTCATCCCTGACATTCCTTCCTGCACAGCAGGTGTCAGATGCCTGGGGAATCTGGCACGTGATGAATATTTGTTGGCCGGTGAGGGGATGGATGGATGGAGATAGATGGGTAGATTGGGAATAAGATGGGTGGGGAAATGGGAAAATGGAGAAATGGAGGATTAGAAAAATGGATGGATGAGAAGATGAATAATTGCAGGGAAGAAGTAGAAAATGAAAAGAAAGATCAATAGATTCTGACTTTATCATTTATAACCCTGGCACGTTAATGTCTCTGTCATTCGGTTTCCTCATGCCTTTTAGTCCACTCAGGTTGCTGTAACAAAATACCATAAAATGGGTGGCTCATAAACAACAGAAGTTTAAATTTCTCACAGTTCTGGAGGCTGGGAAGTCCGAGATCAAGGCATCAGCAGATTCGGTGTCTGGTAAGAGCCTGCTTTCTGGTTCATAGGTGGCTATCTCATGCGCCCTTGGTGGAAGGACAAGGGTATTCTCTGGGTCTCTTTTATAAAGACACTAATCTCATTCACGAAGGCTCCACCCTTACGACCTATCACTTCCCAAAGTCCCCACCTCCAAATATTATCACATTGGAGATAGGTTCCGACACATGAATTTTGAGGGGACACAAACATTCAGCCAAAAGCATCATATTTAGAGTAGAGCTAAGGATGGGACTTCCCTGGTCCAGTGGTTAAGACTCTGCACTCCCAAAGCAGCGGGCCCGGGTTCGATCCCTGGTCAGGGAACTAGATCCCCGCATGCCACAACTAAGAGCCTGCATGCTGCAACTAAAGATCCTGCATGCCACAACTAAAGATCCTGCATGCTGCAACTAAAGATCCTGCATGCCACAACTAAGACCCGGTGCAGCCAAATAAATAAATAAATGTTTAAAAAAATAATAAAGTAGTGTTAAGGATAGTACCTACCTCTCAGAGTTGGAGCAAGGATTTAATTGTTCATCCAAACTACAAGTCAAAAAACTGAAGTCTCTCTTCCCTTTGAAACCTGTCTTGTGCCCTGCCTGTAGTGGTCTTCCCCACCTCAGTGAATAGCACTACCAGTCCTCAGTCTAGCAGCCAGAAAATGGGGAATTGTTCTTCTTCCCTCCCCTTTGCCATCTATTCAGTCCATCAACAAATCTTTCTGGATGGTATCAAAACACACCTGGAATCTGTCTTTCTTATTGTGCCCACTGTCACCACCATCCTCACTCATGTCAACAGTAGCGTACCATCTGCTCTTCCCTGCCTGTAATTCATCCTCACAGCCACTAGATGACTCTTCTTTACATATAAATAGGACCACTGGCTATAAATTTACCTTGTCATAAAATCAAATTCCTTCACCTTGTCCTACAAGGCCCCTGTTAATCTCTTCTGACTCATCTATCACTGTCCTTCCTGCTAACTACGATCTGGGAACCTGATCTTTCAGGGTATTGAACATGCCAAAATTTTTCACTTCATTCCTTTGCGAAAAGCTGTCATCACATGACTAGATGCTTCTCATCCTTCAAATGTCCACTTACATGTTGCTACCTTAAAGAGGGCTTCCACAACCACCTCACTTAAAGTGATTTCCTCTGTTCCTTTCCGTCCTTAACCTGTGGGGTCTGATGCAACTCTGGGTAGTGTGCGAACTGAATTAAAGTATAGGTCAGCAGGTGGAGTCTGCAGAGAACTGGAGAATTGCTTGGTGTGGAGATACATTTGGTGTCAGAAGTGAAGTGTATGAGCACAAAAACAGTTTTCTTTTACGGCATAGGAGGTAACAGGTGCCGTTGCCTGGTAGATACGGGGATAGGAGGATACTGCAGCTCTCTTATGATTGCTTGTATGTTCTCATTCAAGTGGGAAGCAAGGTCATCAGCTAAGAGTAAGAAAGAAAGAGTAAGTTTTGAGGTCTGATGAGAAGAGAGAGCAGTAAAATAATCCTTCAGGAAAATGAGTCCAACTGCTTTGGGAAACAGTGTGTCAGTTTCTTAAAAAGGTAAACATACTCTGATCACGTGACTCAGCCATTTGACTCCTGGGACTCTTCTCAAGAAAAATGAAAGCATTTGTCCACACCCGTACTTGTAAGTGAATGGTTATAGCAGCATTAATAACCTGCACACTGGAAACATCTCGAATGCTCGACAGGCGAACAGACAAACGAAATGTGGCACAGCCATACGATGAATCCTCAGCAATGAAAAGGAACCAACTACTGATACATGCAACCATTCGGAACATGATGCTAAGTGACAAGAGCCAGACGCAGAAGGCTACATATTGTATGGTTTTCTTTGTATGAAATGGAATGATGGATCTGTTCTGAAACTGGATTGCAGTGATGGGCGCACAACTGTATACATTTACTAAAATGTGCGGACCTAGATACACTTAAAATAGGTGGATTTTATGGTATGTAAGTTATGCCTTAATCAGGCATTTTAAAATGAGCACATTTCCCATACTATTAAGAAAAAAAAAGGAAACGAGAGAATGAATTAATTAGGGACATGTGATAGGATGGCTGGGCCGCATTAGGGCCCACCTGGGTTTGCGGTCGTGAATCCGAAGTGAGACCCACTCTGGCAGTGGGTGTGGGTTTTTCTCCATCCATATTCAGCTTCCAGTGAGCAGGTGCGGAGGAGGTGGAGAGTGGACTCAATTGGGTGCAAAAGATAAAGTTAGAAGTTTGAGGGTGGGAGCAAAGGAGAGAACACTGGATGAGGAATCGGGCTGGGTGGTGAGACTACTGTGGTCACAGGGGGTGAGGGGCAGGGAAAAGGAGGTCAGCTTATGGGGGTGAAGGATCCTTGGAGCAATAGGTTTAGAGGGAGTGAGCTGGAAAGACAGGAGGTGATGGGCAGACAGTGAGATGCATGGAACTGAGACTGCAGGGGCTGTGGTTTTGTGGTTGCCACTGTATGGGGGTGGGCCTTTCTCCCCCACTGGCCTGGGATCTCGGGGCTGCCACGGTCACCATTGTGTCCCCAGCACAAAGTCTAAATGTGGGAGGGAAGTGTGGGGTGGAGGACGAGATCGCTAGAGAAGAGGAAGACAAGGCATCTCGAGAGGCCAGAGCGGTCAAAGGTTCATCTACCTGAATTTGGAAATCACCAAGAATTATGAGAGGAACAGCTTGTGTGGCAGTGAGCCTGGAGCTAAAAAGATGCAATGAGGTGCAGTGACTTGGGAGTTGATAAAGCTGGTTACAAGAATGGGAGCAGATGCTGTGTATAAACTTCAAAGGGGCTTAGAGAAGAGGCAGAAAATGGTTTAGAAGCAGCGACAAGGAGCACGGAGGAGCTTATGCTATCTAGAGGCCCAGGGGGCATGAAGGCTGAGGAAGAGAAAACAACCTCTGCTTAGAAGGGCTGCATGGAAAGACATGTCTTCATGGGAGAGCTAGGTTGTGGTCAGAGCAGCAAGGTAAAAGGAAAGTTCAGAGGACATGGGGGACATCCGATAAAGCCCTCAGTGCTTCCTCCATCCCAGCCCTGACCATTCTGCCTGTGCTTCCCCCATTCTGGCCCTGACCCCTCTGGGCTGCCACTGTCTGAGGACCAGGGGACTGGAAGCTCCAGGAAGCCTGGACTCTTTCAGTCACCATTGTGCCCCCAGCACAAAACCAGAAGGCACCCCCTAATTACTCACTGGTAGTGGCCATTTCAGGTTGCAAGTTGGCAGGTGAAACACCTCAGACCCAGGACACGGTGCCAGGATTCCAGAATACAGTCTGCACTGTACACTGAGGATTTTCATCCTTTAGAGAAAAAAACATTGTTAATTGGAAGGCAAACAGTAAAATCCACCAGTAGTAGGTAACATCACCCTGAATTGGAGCCGTTTGAACTATTACATAGCTCCTGGAAATCCAGCATAGACTCAGCAGATTTTCCATTTTAATATGTAAACAGGGCTTCCCTGGTGGCGCAGTGGTTGAGAGTCCGCCTGCCAATGCAGGGGACATGGGTTCGTGCCCCGGTCCGGGAAGATCCCACATGCCGCAGAGCGGCTGGGCCCATGAACCATGGCCACTGGGCCTGCGCATCCGGAGCCTGTGCTCCGCAACGGGAGAGGCCACAACAGTGAGAGGCCCGCGTACCACACACACACACACACACACACACACACACAAAATATATATGTAAACAAATTTTCAGGAATGTTTCTGAGACCCTTCACAGAGAACTCAAGATAGCATAGGTTCATTCGTTCCTTCGACAAACATTTACTGAGCACCCACTCCGTGCCAGGCCCTGTTCTGGGTACAAAGTGATACAACAATGAACAGAACAGACCAGTGGATTCTCCTGGAGGTTGTTAGTAACTTCTCTTAGTAGCACTTGTTTTGTTTTGTGGAATGAATATGAGGATGAATATTCAAATTATAAAATTACCAAAAAATTCTCAGTATTTACACAGAATCTTCTCCCTCCTCCCTCCTTCCTCTGCCTGCATCCTGATCTGGTCCATCCTGTCTCCTACCTGATCCACTGCAGCAGGCCCCTCCTTGGTCTTCTTGCTCCCACCCCGCTCCCTCACTCTGTTTCCCACATGCAGCCAGAGTGAACCAAGTCAGATCATATCCCTTCTCTGTTCAGGACCCTCCATCTCATTCAGAGTAAAAGTCAAAGTTCTCACCCCAAGGTCCCACATAATTTGCCTTGTTAACCTCCCTGCCCTCATCTCCTCCCACTCTCCCCTCCTCACTCTGTCTCGACCACATTCCTCAGTGTTTCTGCAACCCTCCTTACTTTTCCTGGCTCAGGGCCTTTGCACCTAAAATCCTAGCTGCCTGGAACTTTCTTCCTCCAGATAGGAGCATGCCTCACTCCTTACCGGATGGGGCTTCCCTGGTGGCACAGTGGTTGAGAATCTGCCTGCCAATGCAGGGGACTCGGGTTCAAGCCCTGGTCCGGGAAGATCCCACATGCCGCAGAGCAACTAAGCCTGTGTGCCACAACTACTGAGCCCACGTGCCACAACTCCTGAAGCCCGCGCGCCTAGAGCCCGTGCTTCGCAGCAAGAGAGGCCACTGCAACGAGTAGACCCCACTCACCGCAACTAGAGAAAGCCTGCACACACAAGATCCAATGCAGCCAAAAAATAATTAATTAATTTTTAAGAAAAGTCACTGGATGCATTCCTTGACCACCTCGTAAGCAGTTTCACACACACACACACCCCACACACCCCCGTCCCAGCACCAGTCCCTGTCCCCCTTCCCTGCTTGTTATTTTCTCTGAAGCACTTATTGCCGTCTATCATTCAGCATGCTTTTAATAACTTGTCTGGTGTCTGTTTCCCCCAGTGGAAGATGAGCTCCAGGATTTGTGTGTCTTGTTCCCTACTGTATCCCCAGTGCCTAGAACAGTGCCTGGTACATTCAGGCGCACAACAAATGCTTTTCCAATGTATGAATGGGAGTCCAGAGTCGGCCCCTGTTCTTGGGGATGGAAATGGATCAGGGAAGGCTTTTGAGTGTAGAGGGAATCTTAGGGAGCTAACTAGGAATAGAGAAGAGAAGCAGAGGGCATAGCCCGTGCGAAAGTTTGGGGATAAGCCCTGATTACTGGGGTGATCGCACCAGTAAAAGGGAAGTGGGGAGCGTATTTTGGGTAGCGAACGCTGCACAGGTCAAGGCAGCTCGAAGGACGGTCGAGGGGGCTGTGCCCTGAGAGGCTCAGAAATCTCCGCCCACAGCGCGCACACCAGGCTCCGGGCGGGGCTGAGGCTCCGAGGGGCGGGGCTGCGTGGTTGCATCACGCAGTGTACGTCGCCGCGCGCGTGCGCTCCTTTCCACGTGCGAAAGCCCCAGACGCGTGGACCCGGGGAAGTCGCAGATTACTGAGCCGTGCAGCTCCACGCTCGCTATGAAGCCAGGTGGAGGCCGGGGTTGGGGTCGGAGCTCAGGACTGGGATCCGGCGGGGATCGGGGTGCCGGGCCGGAACGGAGGGGCGGGGTCCTGGCCTGGGGGCAAGGATTCTGAGCCCTGGATCCGGTCTCTTGTGGGGAAGGGGTCTTGTTCCGGTCTCTTGTGGGGATGGGAGGGCTTGGTTCCGCCCTGTGATCGAACCTGAGCCTGGGGTTCGGGTTCCTGGTCTAGAGGTTTGTGATTGACTTCTCAGAGGTCACGGTCGTTAGTAGAGAGTCTTGGGCGTAGAATTGGGGGTGTCCTGAACTGGGATTCGTTTCATTGAGGCAGTCATTAGGGGTCTTGGATATTGGGCCGCGGGCGGCAGTCGAGGGTACTGAACCAGAATCTAGATCCAGGCATCCGGGGTCTTGGATCTCTGGGCGTGGGATTTGGGGATTTGTCCTGATTGGGAGGCGGAGAGCCCCCGGTCTTGGGTGCGGGGGCTGGGCCTTCTAGGACCCCATATGCTCCCCAGTCGCTGCCGCAACAGCAGTACCCTTGGCTTCAAACCTAGCTTCTCAGAGAGGGCCGGCATAGATGAGTATTCCCGGCTTGCCCTCCCTGGCCCACTTTCCCGCTCTCTACTCTCCGGAGGGGGGCGGGTCCCTGAGAATGGAGTGGAGCTCCTGGGCCTAGTGATTCTCAAGTCGCGGTGAGAGGTGAGGTGAAACTTCACACGCCCAGTATAGGATTATCGTGGGGTGGGCAAGGCAGGTAATCACAGGGCGTGAGTGGTTTTATTCATTCCGATTTTACTCGAGATTTTGATGAACCCTCCACACCTCCCTCCTAGTGGAATGATGAGGGTCCTGGCTTTGACAGCAGAAGGGCCTCAGTTCAAAGTTTCAATCCTTACTATGCTTAACTTACTGTGTGACGTTGGGCAAGTGGCTTTACCTCTCTGAGCCTCAGTTATCTCATCAATAAAATGGCACCCAGTTCTAATTTAGTGAGAGCATGTTAAGAAAAAATAGCACATGGTGGTAATCATTTTGCAATATATGTGTATCAGATCAACAGGTTGTACACTTTAAACTTACACAATGTTACAGTTTGCAGTTATGTCTCATATAGCACGGTGCTTGACATATAATAGTATTTTCTCTAATTGTTATCTTTCTTCTCAAGGGGAGCAAAATTAGGGTCCTTCTCCCTGGTGTCTCAGCTCTTCCTGAATCAGGTCGAGCCCCTCTCCCCTCCCCGCAACTTGGTCCCCTGGAGTTGGGGAAATCTTCTGCCATGACTGAAAGGGTCTGTTTCCTAGTACAGGTTTCCTTTTTTCCTTCCTTCCCCCCACACTTCAGCCTGTGGAGAGATGGGGTCATCTGGGGGGGGCAGAATTTGTGGGTCCATGCCCCCTCTCAAGTTCCCTTTCTCTTCAGTGTTTACGGATCTACTGGTGGAATAGGCAGTGCCAGGCAGTGTGGCTCCCACTGAGACCCGGACAAGCCTGCAGGCATCCTGTGCTCTGATTGTGCCAGGAATGGAGGATACGCCTTCCCAACCCTTCCCTCACTGTGTTAGGGTAAGAAGTTGTAGAAGTTGTCCGGAGTCAGCTCTTTAGCGAGGATTTTCGTCTGGTTGAGAGAGGAAGCCTTTGGGAGATTTTGAGCAGGGACCTGAGGTCAGTCAGACTGGACTGAGACCTTTAAAAGGATCCTTCTTGCTTCTGTGTGCAAAAGACTTTCGGGGAACAAGAGTGAAAGTAGACACATCAGTGGGAAGTTTGTTGCTGTCATCTACTAGGAGATGATGTGGCTTGGACCAGGGTGGTAGCAATGGACCTGGCTGACAGATTGTCAGGGAATATATTTTGAAGATAGAGCCAACAGCTTGTATGTGGGTGTGAGAGAGAGGGGTCAAGGACAGTGAAGGGTTTTGGCGTGTGTAACTGGAGGGGTAGAGTTTCCAGTTTTGAGATGGGGAAGGCTGTGGCAGGAGAGCAGTTTTACACTGGGGTCGGGGAGGGGGTCTGTGGACCCTCCAGCCAAAACTTAATAGATAAAGGTATGTGAATGTGCATTTTTCTGAGGAGTGGGTACTTTCAGTACATTTTTCTAAGAACCCCAGGACCTGAAATGGATTAAGACATGTTTTGAGTATCATGCCCACTGTGCCCCATGCCGTGCCCACACTTTCTGGGTCTCTGTTCTATCAGGCCTGTGTTGAGGGTCTCTTAGACCTAGTGGTTTCTCCCCTAAGTAGGAAGGAGGAGGGATTCATTCTCCTGAGTTTGAATAATATATTCAAACTGTGTGCGAGGTAGCATATTAAGTGCTCTGTGTGTATTGTCATTTAATCTTTACAACTCTGCGAGGTGGACACTGTTATTTCCATATCTCCTTCTTACAGGTGAACTTTTCAGGATACCCACAGACCTTCCCTACTCTCTAGGGTCGTGAATGGAATGGCCATCTCCCTGTAGTCAATGCACGAGCTGCTTGAGGGAGGGACTGGGGCTCTGGTCACCATCTGATCACCTGCTTCCTGAATGAACAGAGAGGGTGTTTTCTTCATGAGACAGAACCCAGGGGTTTAAGAGTTATCAGCCCATTTACTATCTGTTGAGCCCATACTTTGTGCCAGGTGTTGTGCAGGATGCAGTGGTGACCAAAGCAAACATCTCTGTCCATTTGGAGCTTGATTCTAGTGGGAGAGGCAGGCAGTAATAATCTTTAAGATGCCATGTATGATAACTGATAGGAAGAAAAAGCAAGCAGAGTAAAGGTCAGGTAGCCAGAGAAGGCCCTTCTGAGGAAGGAACATTCGGTCAGAGACCTGAGTGCAGTGGGGTGGGTGAGTCAAGCAATGTCCTCTGGACCCAGGCAGTGGGAACAGGAGATGCTCAAGGTTTAGAAGCTGCAAAGTGAGTTTGTTCTTGGGGAGGAAGAGCACGGGACCCAACATAGAGAAAGGTCAGAAAAGTCAGCAAAAGCCAAGCCCAATGGTGGTGATTCTGTTTGGGCTGCACATTAGAGTCACCTGAGGAACTTTAAAAAGCCCCATGGGGCTTCCCTGGTGGCGCAGTGGTTGAGAGATCGCCTGCCGATGCAGGGGACGCGGGTTCGTGCCCCGGTCCGGGAAGATCCCACATGCCGTGGAGCGGCTGGACCCGTGAGCCATGGCCGCTGAGCCTGTGCGTCCGGAGCCTGTGCGTCCGGAGCCTGTGCTCCGCAACGGGAGAGGCCACAACAGTGAGAGGCCCGCGTACCGCAAAAAAAATAAATAAATAAAAGCCCCATGCCCAGGCCTCCACCCCAGACAATTTACATGAGAATCTAAGCCACAGCCCTGGGCAGGGATGAGACCCACCGATTTCTAGCTTTGGAAGCCGGAGAAAGGAATTTTGATTTCAGTTAGAATGTGACGGAAAACCTTTGAAGGGATTTGGGCAGGGGAATGATGAGAGCTGATTTGCTGTTTTGCAAAGGTCAGTCACCAGCTGCTGTGTGGGCAGTGGACTGCAGAGGGAGTGGGAGACCAGAGGTCAACAACTCTTGGTGTAGGAGTTTGAAAACCATTCATTTTTAACAACTAAATTAGGACTAGCTATTCAGAGTTCTACATTTTCACCTCTAACACCATTAAAACGAATGAAGCCTTCATAGGGTGGGAATATAATGCACCTTTGCAAAAACTTTAGCAAAGTTCGTTATTGAATAGTTTACATCAAGTGACATCATTTTAAACCATCACTAATTTTCACACGAACGATTGTTTGATAATGCAGTTTTCTGAAAGTACTGCAGATTTGAAGCCATCACAGAAAAGTCAAATACTGAATCTGTTAGCACCAGGAGAGTTCTGTCTGCTTCAGACACTGTTTTGTGCTCAGTGAACAATGTTTGCTCTCTCCTGAAGTGATGAAAATAAAGTCTCTCTGAATGTTTTCTTTTCCCTTCAACTTCCCATCTTGTTGACAGGCCCTAAACTGCTATGATCAGTCGCCCATCCATAAAGGACAGTTTTGGGTTTTGCTCGTTTCTCCCCCCTGAGTTGGGAGAGACTTGTGCGTGCTTGGAAGCAGGGGGATCAGTTAGCAGGAAAGATGTGATGTCGAATGCCTCCCCTCTGTTTTGGGGTTGGCGCTTTTCTGCCACACACGAGGGCAGGAGTGGGAGGGCATGAAGAAGTTTCCAGGGCCCGGGGGACCCTCTACTGCCACAGTGCATGTACACACACAGTGCACAGTCTTCTTCAGACTAGTTAATATTGACAGTAGAACAGATCCTGTGCATTTACTAACCAACCGAGAAAAGCAGAATATTGACAGTAAATCTACCTCTATCTGTGTTTTCCTCCCCTATCCTAACCCCATAACTTCTCTCTCCCAAAGCCTAATATCGTGAGTTTCGCATTTATCATTCTCTTGCCTCTTTTGGGGGGCGGGTGGGGCGTGGATTACCACATACATCCACACCGCATAGCACCTCTTAGTTGTTGCTGGCCTTTATAAAGGGGATATTGTGTTAGATGTGGTTTTCTAGGGCTTGCTTTTTCCCTTACCATGATTCTGAGATTTATGTCTCTGTTGTGTGGATCTGTTGATGCTTTTCGTTGTTGATCAGGAATCGTCCCTCTTTTCGTTTGTCCATTCTGCTCATGGACGCTCAGGTTAGTCCGTGGTTCTGCTGCTGTGGACACACGTGGGCACCTCTCCTGGCGCCCACGCGCACACGTTTCTCTCCCGAGTGGAGGTCCTCGGCGTAGGAGTAACTTCTCAAGCTCCGTGGCCCCGTTGATGGTTCTTGTTTCTGTTTCCACCACAGGTTTCAGCCCCCGTGGGGGCGGCTTCAGTGGCCGAGGTGGCTTTGGTGACCGTGGCGGTCGCGGCGGAGGCCGTGGAGGCTTTGGCGGAGGCCGCGGAGGCTTTGGCGGAGGCCGTGGAGGCTTTGGCGAGGGCCGAGGCCGAGGCGGAGGCTTTAGGGGCCGTGGGCGAGGAGGGGGAGGAAGAGGTGATGGAGGGGGCTTTCCCTGGGCTTGGGGGGCGGGGAGGGAAGCATGGTGGGGTCTCCCTCTCACTGCATCTCTGCCTTGTAGGTGGCGGGTTCCAGTCTGGTGGCAGCCGCGGTCGTGGTCGGGGAGGAAGAAAAGGAAACCAGTCGGGGAAGAATGTGATGGTCGAGCCTCATCGGCATGAGGGTGAGTGAGGAAGGCAGGGAAGCCCCTGGGGTTAGGGGTGGGGTGTGGCCCGCCGGGGTGTTCACCCCTGCTCTGATCCCCTCACCCAGGTGTCTTCATTTGTCGAGGAAAGGAAGATGCACTGGTCACCAAGAATCTGGTCCCTGGAGAATCGGTTTATGGAGAGAAGAGAGTCTCGATTTCGGTGAGACCTGGGCGCCTGGCTAAGCCACCAGAGCCCCAAGCTGACGGTGTAACCGGCTGCCTGGTCTCCCTGTTCCCACCGTCTGTCCTCCACGTGACAGCCAGGGGATCATCTTAATCCATAAGTCAGATCATGCACCCCCTCCTCAGATACCTTCCGTGACGTCCCGCTGGCTTCAGGTTAAAGTCCCGAGTCCTCGGTGTGGCCTGGAAGGCCCTGCACATTCTAGCCCCGCCTCCCCACTGTCTCCACCCACTGTCCCCCTAACCTAGTGTCTTCCAGCCACAACGACAACCTTGTTGTTCCCTCTGCCTGGAACACTCTCCTCCCAGCCCTGTGCATGGCTGGTTCCTTTTCATCACCAGCAGCTCTGGGCAGGTGTCACATTGTCTCTCTCACAAGGCCCCCTTGCACCACCCTGTCTATCAAAAGCTGCCCTCACCGCCTTTCTGCTGGCTTTCCTGCTGCCTGGAATGCACATCCCCAGATAATTTGAGTGGCCCCTCAGCCTCAGGTCTGCTTCAGGTGTCTCCTCCTTGGCTCTTCCCTGGCCACCCTTTCTCATTTTCACCTGCCCTCGCCCTGCTCCCCATGCTTCAGATCTTCCTTCCTGGCTTGATCTTTTCTCCTTAGCCCCGTCACTAGCTATTATGCCATGTGTGTTAGTCAGTTCAGCGTATCCTCGCTCCTTGAGGGCGAGGCCTTTGTCCCCTTCACTGTGTTTCTCCAGTTCCTAAGCATAGGGGCACGGTCAGTGTCTATAGAATGAATGCATAGGTCTTGCCTTGCTGTTACCTGGGATGATCTTGTTTGTTTATTGTCCCCATCGCTGCCCCTGAGTCAGGAACCTCCACGAGAGGGCAGGCCCTGCCTCTGCCGTGGCCACAGATGTGTACCCACGTTCGTTTCTTGTACGATGACTGGGCGCCCCGTCGCTTTTGAGGGCCCAGGAGTTAAGAGCAGTGCGCTCTTACAGAAGAGCCTGGCACTGACTTCTGTCCCCATCTCTCCCGGCCCAGGAGGGAGATGACAAAATCGAGTACCGCGCCTGGAACCCCTTCCGTTCCAAGCTGGCGGCAGCAATCCTGGGCGGCGTGGACCAGATCCACATCAAGCCAGGGGCCAAGGTGCTCTACCTGGGGGCTGCCTCAGGCACCACCGTCTCTCACGTCTCTGATATCGTAGGCCCGGTGAGTAGACAGGTGGGGGCAGGAAGGGGTGGGAGGGAGGGAAAGGCCACCTCCTCTGCCAGCCTGGAGGTCAGAGGCCCTGGCCACGTCTCTGCACCGTGTGGCTTGGAGCCAGGCCCTTCCTGGTCACAGTGCCTGTGAGTGAAAGGAGCGGCTTGAACCACATCGTCTCCAAAGCCTCATTCAGCCTCACTCCTGAGTTCTCGGCCTGGAGGGAAGGGGCGTGGGTATTGGGGTAACCAGTGATAGAGGGGCCCGGAGCTGAGAGGACGTTTGATTTGATTGCCCTCTTTAAAAATTGATAGCCCCCAAATCTGGTCTTCTGGTTTCTCTTGAAAGAACAGAAGACGTCAGTTTCTGGGCCTGTGTTTCTGTGTGGCTGGACAGGCTCCCTGCTGAGAGGGCACCCATGCATCTCACTTCATGACCCCTCACTCAGCTACAAGACTGTAGGCTGTGCAATTTAGTGGTTAAAAACCCCAGGCTCTGGTGCGGGCTCTTAACAGTGAAGTGGCTTTTAGCAAGTTACTGTCCCTCTCTGAGCCTCAGTTTACCCGTCTGGAAAATAGGGTCATTGTGAAGATAAATGAGTTAAATCCTGTAGAGTGCCAAGAGCAGTGCCTGGCCCATTGCAGATATTCTTAGCTGTGACGATGTCATCTCTGTGCCCTAGCTTCCTCATTTTAAGCCTGAATTGGGGGCCTGGGCTCTCAGATCAGGCAAAGCAGGATCGAATAACCCTTGGACCTCAGTTTATTCATCTAAAATGATAACAAGTCATTAAATGGTAGGGTTTGGATTTGGGGATTTGAAGAGATGCATGCAGTATATGGGCCAAAGTAGGCACTCCGTACATGAGAACTAGTATCGTTTTTGTTCGATTTTGATTTATTTTAGGACGGTCTGGTCTATGCAGTTGAATTCTCCCACCGTTCTGGCCGTGACCTCATTAACTTGGCCAAGAAGAGGACCAACATTATTCCTGTCATTGAAGATGCTCGGCACCCGCACAAATACCGCATGCTCATCGGTGAGGGGTCTGGGGTTGGCTCGGGTGGGGTAGGACAGGCCACTCCAGGTTTCCTGGAAGAGGCCTCCAGAGCCCTGATTTGGATGGAATTGGAGTGGATGAACAGGCCTCTTGAGTCTGCAGAAATGAAAAGGGTCGGGGGAGCCAGGTGAGGTTGTGGAGGTGGCAGTCCTGCTTCAGGGTCTGGGATGTCTGGAGGGCCAACCTCCTTTCCTCCAATCTCCTGCCCCTCCCCCTAATCTCCCCCACCCCAGTACTTCCTGCCTCCCCGCAAAGTGTGGTACCTTTTATACTACCCCTGACTTATGCATAAAAGCCTGCTTTGACGGTCTTCATCAGCACCGTCTGGGGAGATCATAACCCAGAAAGCACAAACGGAGTATGGCCTGGCCCAGAGGGGCCCATTGTGAATGTAAATAACTTTGTTTTAAAAACAAATTCAGAAGCATAGTGTAAAAATGGAGTACATTATAAACCACCCCCAGAGGTAACCAGTATGAACAATCTGACGTCTGCTTTTCCTGATTTTAAAAAAGTCAGTTTTCATTGCACCATCTTTTCATTTTTTTAAGTTTTTTATTTTATTTTATTTATTTTTTAAATTACTCTGCCTTAAAAATACTACTTTGCATTCCCCCGGGTTTTTCTTTTCGTGAGTTTTTTCCCCTGTGCATTCATACCTTACCCTTTGTCCTGCAACTTGTTTTCATTTGACAATCCTGCAGACGCTCTTGCCTGTAAGTGCTCACCTTTACTTGTCTTTTTGATGACGTGTCTGTCTCCCCCCCCCCAGACCCGGGAGCGTCTCGAGGGCAGGGTCCGGGTCTGACTCGTCTCTCTGTCCCCCACGCCCGGCCCAGGGCTGGCCACAGAGTAGGTGGCAACATGATTTACAAGAGGAATGAATGAATGGTGTGACTGTGGGTTTTGGACCCATCTTGGGGGCACTCTGGAGGGAGGGGGATCAACAGGGGGAAGTGAGACTGGAGGCAGGGAAGACTCTGCCAGGAACCTGCTGGTGTTGGGGTGCAGGCCCCATGGGAGGAGCTGGGAAATCCAGTGGATCCAGCTTTTAACCGCTACTTGTTTCTCCCTAGCAATGGTGGATGTGATCTTTGCTGACGTGGCCCAGCCAGACCAGACGCGGATTGTAGCCCTGAATGCCCACACCTTCCTGCGTAATGGAGGACACTTTGTGATTTCCATTAAGGTGCGGGGCTTAGAGGAGTCCTAAGATGGGGTGGCAGTATCTTCTCTATCTGTAACTGCCAAGCAGCCAGTCAAAACAAGGGGGCCTCCATCCCCCAATCCAGTCAGTCTATTCCCAGCTCCCTGTAAGCCACCCAATCAAATAGCACATAATGAAAAATGTCTACAAAAGTAAAAAGCTTAGAATTTAAAGAGGCCATAGACTGTAGCGATTAAGTGCATGATCGCTGAGTCTGAGTATCTTGAGTTTGAATTGCATCTTGCTGTGTGTCTTTGAGCAAGTTACCTAACCTATATGCCTGTTTCTTCACTTGCAAAATAGCAATGTTAGTCCTATCTCTTTTAATGTTGATGTAAGGACTAAATGCCTCAATATGTATGGAGTGTTGAGAAGAGAACCTGGTGTAAACTAAATACCAGATAAATGCTGGATGCGTTTTAAAAAATGTTTCATTTTGAAGTACAGAGGCCTCTCCATTGTCTTCAACCAGATTCACCATTGTTTTCTGCAGCCTTTGCTGCATTTGTTTTAGCATTCTCAGCTGCATTATTGCTATTGTTAAAGAAGAGGAAGTAGAAAAAAGAAAAACCCGGAGTGTAAGATTTAAACACTGGCTTTTAGAAAAATAGGGCGCTGTTGAAGGCTTCCTGTTCCAATCCAAATTGAAAATTTATCTAACGAAGTCTTTCCCCACATTCCCAAAGCCTAGTCTCCAATGAAAACAAATTCTACTGGTTTAAAGAAACACAAAAAAGGGAAAGCAGCCCAAAGCCTTGCTGTGGACTTCAAATCCTCTTTCTTCTGCAGGCCAACTGCATTGACTCCACAGCCTCTGCAGAGGCCGTGTTTGCCTCTGAAGTGAAAAAGATGCAGCAGGAGAACATGAAGCCCCAGGAGCAGTTGACGCTAGAGCCATACGAAAGAGACCACGCTGTGGTCGTGGGTGTGTACAGGTGAGCAGGGGGTCCAGTCAATACTTGTTAGGAGTGCCCCACAGTGGTGATGAGCTCTGAGTCCCCTCATCTCTTTCCTCTCACAGGCCACCCCCCAAAGTGAAGAACTGAAGCCCAGCGCCATCAGGATCGCGAGAGACTGTGTTGCTACTGTTAACTGTGTGTTTTTCTATTAAAAGACTCATCAGTCTCTCCCTTTGCCCCTGATTGCTTGGCGACCTCTATGAACAGGGCGCATGCGCCCTCGGTCAACTTGCGTGGTGGTGGGGGCGGGCGTTTTCATCCGGTCATACAGCGCATGCTCCTACCTTAGCTGCCTCCTGCGCAGCCGTAACGTGGATTTCGGCGCTTGGGCGGGGTTGGTTGCTTTCTGCGTGTAGATCCCGGTAAGCGCTTCTGAGCGCAGGCGCGGAGTGTTTCCCTGGGTCACGTGAGGGGGAAACAGGTTGGGGGGGGCGGGAGGCGGAGTCCGGGGCGGGGGGGGCCGGTTTGTTGTGGTCGCCATTTTGCTGGTTGCATTACTGGGTAATCGGGGCCCTGGCTCGCCGCGTCTGCCGGATATCTTCAGCCAGTGGGCAGGACTGAGCTCGGGCTTCCCGAGCAGTTTGAGTTCCCTTGCCCGCGCCCTCAGGTAACGACGCGGCTACGGGCGGGGCAGCACGCGCTCTCGGGAGGGGGGTAGTACGGGACCCGCCCTGCCCGCGTCGCCGCGAGATTTAGCATGAGGCCGAGGGAGAAGAGGAGGGGGGTGGTGGGCAGGTGCAGGCCTTGCCTGGCTATTCTTAGTCGGATTCCTGGAAGGGGCCGAGCCCCGAGGTAGCAGTCTCGGGAGGGAGACTGGGAGGGGGTAGCCGGGCCTCGCTCCCGCTCTTTGTTTGGTCTCGGCTCCGCCGGCCGCATCCTCGTCGCCTAGCAACAGCTGTCCTGGGCTGTAATTGGTTGAGCTCTTGGCAGCAGTGGCCAATGGCAAGGTTGTTGCCATCGTAGGTGTGGACTGCCAAGCTCTGTCCGGCCCCGCCCGCCGGGGCTCCGCTGGCCCCGGCGGGCCTCCAGGGTGGGAGGCGGGACGCTGGGGTCCCCTGGGGCGGGTGGCTGACCGGGGCGGTGCTGGCGGGGCGAGGGTTAACCCGCCCCTCCCCCGTCCACCTGCTTTCCCCTTCCCCCGCGTGCCCTGGGCTGACCCTCGTCCCCTCCTCTCCCCGCCCTTGGCGGGGCGGCGGCTGCTGTTGTCACCCACCGAGCCGCCTGTCCCGCTTGTCCTCCCCGCCGCGGGGCTTGCCGGGCCGGCCGGGCCGGGACAGGCGGCCGATTTCTCACCACAGACACCGCCGCCATGCTGGCCGCTCGCCCACCCCACTGGGGGCCCCACCGCGCCCCAGCCCCCCGTGGGCGCGCCAGCCCCGACCCGGGTAGGGGGTGGGGGCTGGGAGAGAGGGTCCTGGTGTGGGAGGGCTCCGAGGAAGAGATTGTTTTGTGGGGGAGCTCCAAGAGAGAGGAGGGGTCGTGGAGTGGCAAGGCTTGGCATAGGGGAAGAGGATTGACATGGGAGAAGGCCCGTGGGGAGAGGATTTTGGTGTGATAGATGCTCTGGAAGGGGAGAACTCTGTGATATTTGGGGAATTTACCTATGGGGGCCTTCTAGGAATGGGCACAGTTGTGGATTGACCCTGGTGTAGAGGAGTGACTGGAGAAAGGGCCCTGACAGGAAAAAACGATTAGGGAGGGTGGGGGTAGGAGCCAGGGTAGGGGAGACAAGGACCATCCACTAAACCATGGGAAGGAATGCCTCCCCCTTGCTTCCATCAGAAGGAGTGGGCCTTGATTGGGGGTGGGCGGGGGCTTGGAGTAATGTGGGGAAGGGCCCTGATGTGGCATGGGGGAACTGGAATATGGTTTGGGAAATTACGGAGGGGTGGTCCCCAGTGGGAGGAAATGATAGGGAAGAGGTCTTAGCACCAAATGGGGAGGGTCCCCTGGGAAGGGTGTGGTGGGTGAGAATGCCATAGGGTTAGGACCCTGTTATGAAGGGGTCCTCAGATAACCTTGGTGTGATCAGGAGGTCCCTGAGGATCCTGGTGGTTTGGAGGGGGCCCAGAAGACTCTCATATGGTTTAGGGAGATCTTAGAGTTCTCTGGATTGGGGCACCAACTGGGAAGGGTAGATCTTGAAGTGGAGGGACCTTGCTGTGGTAATACGAGGTCATGACGTTAGGGAAGACTACAGGATGGTGGGATCTTGTGTGGGGAGGGCCATGAGTAGAAATGGGGAGAGGAGAGTGAACCCTACTCCCTGTACTGTCTGTGGTTTCTCTCTTCTTCTCTTCCTCCCCCGCAATTATTCGTGTCTTTCTGTCCTTTCCTGTCATGGCCCACATCCCTGCCTGGCTCCCAATCATTCCCTTTTCCATGTTCCTCTCTTTGTGCTGCCTACTTCATTTATTTGGTAATCATTCGTTGGGGACTCCGCTGTGCCCCACCTCTACCACTTCTCTCTGTCCCCTCTCTTCATTGCCACCTGCTGCTGTGTTGTACCCTTTTCTTCCTCACTCTGTGCCCTGCCTTCTCTGTGTTGTCCACCTCTTTCCCGCTTGGTACTGCCCAACACATCCCCTTGTTCCATGTTGTTCCCCCGCCTCCCGCCTGCTCTCAGGTCTCAGCGGCGGTGGCAGCCGAGGTGCAGGATGCGAGAAGGCGCCCCCCGGCCGGGCTCCCGCTCCAGGCCTCACTCCCCTGCGGCCCTCTGAGCCCACCATGGCCGTCCCACCGGGCCATGGTCCCTTCTCTGGCTTCCCGGGGCCCCAGGAGCACACGCAGGTACGCGTTCAGCTGGATCCTCACCTGCCTGGGGGTCGGGGGAGGCTGGGATAGAAGGATCTTGGGGCCGAAAAGATGGTGTGGTTGCCCAAGACAGTCTCCCAGGAGCATGAAGGGTGCCATGGGAGTGGAAGGTATAGAGGAGTTGCTGGTGGAGTCAGGGTTTGGAGAGCCTGGGTTCAAATCCTGGCACCACTGTTATATTACTTAGGTTCTCCACGTTTCAGTTTCCTGTTCTGTCAAATGGGGCCTATAATGATACCTACCTCACAGGGTTGTTGTGAGGATTAAACAAGTTAATGAAATGCAATTGGAAATGCTGAGGACAGTGTCTGGCACATAGTAAGCACTCAATAAATGTTCATTAAGGGGAAAAAAAGAAGTCCAGAGTGAAAGATCTGGAGGGATTGAAGGGAAGAAGGTTGAGCTGCAGGGTCCTGGAGCCAGCAAGGCCTGGGGGCGCAGGGTAAAGACCTTCAAGGGTAGACTGTTAAGGCTCTGAACTGTAGAGCTGGAAGCAGGATGGAGTAGGTGGTCTAGGGTGCTGGACCCAGATCCAAGATCCTTAGGATGAGAAAACTGGTCAAAGATGCACAGAGTGGGGGGTGAGGGTTAGGAAGGCCCCTAGGGATGAGGATGGAGCAAGATAGGGAGCTCCTCAACATGGGATACCCAAAATGGATGGTCTCAGGTGAAGGATTGGGAGGGTCAGAGCCCAGGTTTCCTATCCGATCTCTCCCACTGAGGTTTAGAAAAGAGTAAAGGTATGTGATGAAAGAAAGGGGTAAATAGTTCACTTCATTCACTCAGCAGATTTCTAATGAACACCCACTATGTGCCAGGCCTGCTCCAGGCACGGGAGATAAAGCAAGAGCAAGATAAAGTTTCTGCCCTTGGGGAGTTTCTGTTCTAGTGGGGTTGTCAGACAGTGACCAACTAAATAATGTGTGTGGAAATGATGCGCCAGCTGCCCACTGAGTTCTCCTCCTTGAGGTCAGAGGTTAAGGCCTGTCCTCAGTGCTCACCCGTCACCCCGCCTCCCCCAGGTATTGCCTGATGGGCGGCTACTGCCGCGGAGGCTGCCCCTGGCCTTCCGAGACGCGACCTCAGCCCCGCTGCGCAAGCTCTCCGTGGACCTCATCAAGACCTACAAGCACATCAATGAGGTGGGCAGGGGGTGAGGGACACCGGCTGGGTGCTGAGGGGTCCTGGCATCGGTCACTCATCAGTCCTCATCTCCCGGCCGGCCGGGCAGGTATACTATGCGAAGAAGAAGCGGCGGGCCCAGCAGGTGCCACCTCAGGACTCGAGCACCAAGAAGGAGAAAAAGGTCCTGAACCACGGTTATGACGATGACAACCATGACTACATCGTGCGCAGTGGCGAGCGCTGGCTGGAGCGCTATGAGATTGACTCACTCATTGGCAAAGGCTCCTTTGGCCAGGTGCGGGATGCCCCCCACCCGACCCTGATCCAGGGGTTAGGAGGTACGGGCACCCACTGATATTGACCCATACAGCCAGTGGTTCAGTGGCTTCAAGTTCCGTGCTGGGCCACTCACCCCAGTGCAATCACTTGGTTACCTGTGCCTCAGTTTCCTTTTCTGTAAAACAGTGCAAATAACAGGACTCTCCACATAAGGTTGTTGTGTTATCTCATATCCAGTGTTTACACTCGTGTCTGACTGTTGGTGAGCACTCAAATTGAGTTATTAGTGTTACTGATGGTGATATTGGTGGGTCTCCTTACTGGAGGGAGAAGAGTGGTGGTACCTGGCTCTGCCCTCCACGCCCCCGTTCCCTCACTTTGTGACATGCCTGTGGTCACAGGTGGTGAAAGCCTATGATCATCAGACCCAGGAGCTGGTGGCCATCAAGATCATCAAGAACAAAAAGGCCTTCCTGAACCAGGCCCAGATTGAGCTGCGGCTGCTGGAGCTGATGAACCAGCATGACACAGAGATGAAGTACTACATAGGTGAGGCCTGGGGCAGAGCTGCCTGGGGATGGGTCACCCTCGGTACAGGAAGGGGCTGGTGTCTTCAGGGCAGGGTTTGGTCTGTAATTCCCGGACATCAGTGATTTCTCCTGCCGCTTTAAGGATGTCTACCCTATTCACATGAGAATGCTGGTCAGAGTTTGTCCGGTGCTCACTGAGGGTCATGCTCTGTTGTGAGAACTTTACATAAAGTCACTCGTTTAACCCACACCGAAGCCCCATTATCATTGCCCACAGCTTGGAGATGAAAAAACAGAGGCACTTAGGTGCTGTCACTTGCAGAAGGTCACAGTGTTTGTACTCAGAAGAGCTATAATCTGACCAGGCAGTGGACTCCAGAGCCTTTACTCTTAACATCTATGCCAGTCTTTTTCCTCTTTACTGTACTGATTCCTCTTAGAAAAAGCAAGTGGATTTAAGGAATGCATTTCTTTTAAAAGGAAAATACACAACCTTACAGTAAATGGAAAGCAAGCATCCCTTGTCACAAAAATAAACAGAACTGAGACTAAAACAAGATTATAAAATTAAATGAGGAAGTGTAGGATGGTGTTAAAAACCCATCAGCACCAAATGGAAACTTTCTCTTTGGTTTAATCAGGAAGTTTGACAGAGACTTGAAAATTAACTTCCTGTGTGAATCAAGTTATAGACATATAAAAACATCCTGATTAGCAGCTGGTACCTGTGGGCGCACCACAGTTTGGCCTGTGCTCCAGAAGCAGAGACACAGATCTGGTTCCAGCCTCTCTTTATGAGCGTGGGCCCCAGGCTGCCGCTGGCCCTCCCTGAGCCTCAGTTTCTTCTCCCTCGGCCCATTTCCGTCCTCTTCCCGGCAGTGCACCTGAAGCGACACTTCATGTTCCGGAACCACCTGTGCCTGGTGTTCGAGCTGCTTTCCTACAACCTATACGACCTCCTGCGCAACACGCACTTCCGTGGCGTCTCGCTGAACCTGACGCGGAAGCTAGCGCAGCAGCTCTGCACGGCGCTGCTCTTCCTGGCCACGCCCGAGCTCAGCATCATTCACTGCGACCTCAAGCCCGAGAACATCCTGCTCTGCAACCCCAAGCGCAGCGCCATCAAAATCGTGGACTTCGGCAGCTCCTGCCAGCTTGGCCAGCGGGTGCGGCCCCGGGGTGGGGCCAGTGGTGTGGGTGTGGCCAGGCTGTGGGCGGGGCCAACTGGTGGCCTGGGGCCAAGGGGCGAGGCTAGGAGGGGATGGGATCGTTCCGTGCAGCTTGGAGTGGCTGATGCCTGAGGGATAGTGCTTGGGAAGGGGGTGTGTGCGGGTACGGAGGGTGGGGCTAGTGGGTGAAGGAGAGGGCTACAGGTATACTGCCGGAAGGAAAGGAGTGGAGCCTGGGAGAACAAGCCAGTTTTGAGGCTGCCAGATTGTAGGGTTGGAGAGGAGGAGTTGGGTGGCCTTGAGCCTGGCGTGGCAGTTTACAAAGTTTTGTTTACTCTGTGCTCTTAAAGCTGGGGATGGAAGGGGGTGGGGCTCTTCAGCTTTGCAGCTTCCTGTGAGCTGGCATTTAAGATGATGCTGGTAGTGGTTTGAAAAGTGTCCAGTTTGGGAGGGTGGGAAGGGCCTAGGTTTACAGACTCCCAGCCTCTGGTGACCAAGAGGGGCTCAGGATCAGGCCAGCAGAAATGGAGATCAGGATCAGATTAGGCCAGCAGAGTGACTCCTGGAAAGCTGGTGTTGATAACATCAGGGTTTGGAGACCCCCGTCCCCAGTTTTGGGGGCAGGAGACCTGTCCTTAGTCAGTCCTCCTAGCTGTGGGGGTGTCACTGGTGCGAGTTGGGGAGGCGGGACCTCTGACTATTGCCCTCTCTCCTCCCCCAGATCTACCAGTACATCCAGAGCCGTTTCTACCGTTCGCCCGAGGTGCTCCTGGGCACACCCTACGACTTGGCCATTGACATGTGGTCCCTGGGCTGCATCCTGGTGGAGATGCACACTGGAGAGCCCCTCTTCAGCGGCTCCAATGAGGTGTGCTCCTGAGGAGGGGGTGTGCTGGAGGGGGTGGAGGCCTGGCCGGCCTGATGATCCTGACTGCCTGCCTGCTCTCAGGTGGACCAGATGAACCGGATTGTGGAGGTGCTGGGCATCCCACCAGCCCCCATGCTGGACCAGGCACCCAAGGCTCGAAAGTACTTTGAGCGGCTGCCTGGGGGTGGCTGGACCCTGCGAAGGACAAAGGAACTCAGGAAGGTGCGGCCCCTGCCCCATGCCGCTCCTCCTACCCCGGTGGCCCCTCACTCTCACACTTGGGGCTCCCTGCTCCCTCTCTCCCTGCTTCCCCTCCCTTGTGTCTTTCCCTTCCTTCCTCTTCCCTCCACCCCATCTGTCCATTCCTTCCTCCCCCACCCCCCCCATCTCTCCTACTACCTACCCCACAACTCTTCTTAGCTCCTCTCTCTCCACTTTCTCTCCTGTGCCTCTGTTTCCCCGTGTGTGTCTCCCTGCCCCTCCTGCCCACTGACGGCCACTCTCTTGCCCCCCCTCCCACCTCCCCCTGCCAGGATTACCAGGGCCCCGGGACACGGCGGCTGCAGGAGGTGCTGGGCGTGCAGACGGGCGGGCCCGGGGGCCGGCGGGCGGGGGAGCCGGGCCACAGCCCCGCCGACTACCTCCGCTTCCAGGACCTGGTGCTGCGCATGCTGGAGTATGAGCCCGCCGCCCGCATCAGCCCACTGGGGGCTCTGCAGCACGGCTTCTTCCGCCGCACGGCTGATGAGGCCACCAACACGGGCCCGGCAGGCAGCAGTGCCTCCACCTCGCCCGCGCCCCTCGATACCTGCCCCTCTTCCAGCACCGCCAGCTCCATCTCCAGCTCTGGTGGGTGCTCAGTGCCAGATGGGGTAGAACAGGGGTCGGGGCAGCTCTGGTTTGGCCTGATCTGGGGGGGACCTTGTCACTGGGCCTTCACCTAGAGCTGTGAAACTGCATGATCCTCAACTCCAGAATGGGTGGGGTAGGCGAGCTCAGACTGGCCCTGATTTGGTCTCTGAAACTGAGCTTGGGTTCAGATCTCTAAAACTGGTTCTGACTCTTTGACACCCCAAACTGAACTCTGACCCCTGATCTCAAAATTGGGTCTGATCCTTCGACTGGGTGCTGGCCCCAAAGCCCAGACCTGGGCCTGGACCATGAACCAGACTCAGCCACCTGAAAACTCAGCCCTGCCTTTCCTCGCTTAAGGCCTCTCCTCTCTTCCCCTGGCACTTCCAGGAGGCTCCAGTGGCTCCTCCAGTGACAACCGGACCTACCGCTATAGCAACCGATATTGTGGGGGCCCTGGGCCCCCCGTCACTGACTGTGAGATGAACAGCCCCCAGGTAATGGGACCTTGGGGACTTTGGAAGTGGGTGGTGGAGTGTCTGGGGCTTCAGGACCTAGGTCTCCATCACCAACTGTTCCTTTGCTCCTTTAGGTCCTGCCCTCCCAGCCACTGCGCCCCTGGGCAGGGGGTGATGTGCCGCACAAGACACATCAGGCCCCTGCCTCTGCCTCATCACTGCCAGGGGCCGGGGCCCAGTTACCCCCTCAACCCCGATGCCTTGGCCGTCCCCCGTCACCAACCTCGCCACCACCCCCGGAGCTGATGGATGTGAGCCTGGTGGGCGGCCCTCCGGACTGCTCCCAGCCTCACCCAGCACCTGCCCCCCAGCACCCGGCTGCCTCAGCCCTCCGGACTCGGATGACAGGAGGTCGTCCACCCCTCCCACCCCCTGATGACCCTGCCACTCTGGGGCCGCACTTGGGCCTCTGTGGTATACCCCAGAGCACGGCAGCCAGCTCATGACCCTGCCCCCTCCCTGGGGCCCCTCCTGAAGCCATACCCCCCCCACCCAATCTGGGGGCCCTGGGCTCCCATCCTCATCTCTCCCCTTGACTGGAATTGCTGCTACCCAGCCGGGGTGGGTGAGGCCTGCACTGATTGGGGCCTGGGGCAGGGGTTCAAGGAGAGGGGTTTAGGCTCACCTCCCCACTAAGGACTGGACCCTTGGTCCCTTCTCTCCCCTTGTTTTCTATTTATTGTACCAAAGACAGTGGTGGTCCAGTGTGGGGAGGGGGAGATTCCCTCTCACCCCAGGGCCCTAGGAGGGGGTGGGGGCAGGTAGGGGGAGATGGCCTTGCTCCTCCTTGCTGTACCCCCCAGTAAAGAGCTTTCTCACATTCCCGCCTGAGCGTTTGCAGGCCCTCGGCTCCCCTCACCCAGCCCTCAGAGGCGTGGTGGGGAACGGTGTTTGGGGAAGGGGGGGGCGGTGCTGGAAGAGCTTTGTCGTGTGGGATGAGTCCCTGGTCCCTGGGGAGGTTACGGCTATTGATGCAGGCATGGGACTGCAGGAGGTCTGGGGCTGTGGAAATCTAGACACAAATCCTGGATAGGATGCTAGCCCACACTTGCTTTTTCTAGGGTAAACTGAGACCTTGAAAGGTAAAGGCCCAGCTCTGGCCTGTCTCTGGGAAACATCAGGTTCTGCCGTAATAAGCCAGGGCTTCTACAGAGTCTGCACAGGCATGGCTCATTTTGCCGGTCATCCGGTAGGTGCTGAGTGCATGTAGCAGGCCTTATTGGTGCCACTTGGGGAATGGCAGGCAGGCAGTGGGTACGGAATTTACCCCCCACACGTCTTGTCTCACTCTTCGGAACCATTGTGGAGCAAAGCATTTTAAGATTCTCAGGCAAAAAGAAAGTCCCGGGGTTCCAGGTAAGTGGGCCTGTTTCCATAGTAATTTGGAAACGTCTGTCTGTAACCGGCCAATCAAGAGCCGTCAGGTTCAAAGGGTATCGTCCCCCGCCACCGGGGCGCGGGGCTTCCTGGGAAATGGAGTTCTAGTTGGAAATTTCTTCTCCTCGTTTTCGTTGCTGAACTACAAAGCCCAGAATTCTTTTCGCTCACGTGTTTAGGGGCGGGTTCTCAGGTAGCCAATGGGCAGTCAGAAGCAGCCGGGGCCCGGATGCTTAAGGCGGGCTGTAGAGGAGGAGAAGGCCGTGATTGGGTGGCTTTGGCCAGACTCTGCGGGAGTATTGAGTTCTCCAAGTCTTGCGGAACGTGGGTGACTGCGCTGTGCCGGGAGAGCGTGCAGGTTAGGCGTTCATCGTTACCGAGCAGGAGGTAAGCGCGGAAGCCCGAAGCGGCCCCACCACGTGGGGCGTCACTAGCCTCTGTGTTGGGCCCGGCTCGCGGGAAGCCCTAGTCAGTAAGAGAGACGGGCAAAGGCCCCGTTACGGGCCTGCGTGTGTTCGCTAACGGAGGCAGCGTGAAACGCGGAGAGAACCCAGGCCCGGCGCCGGTAGGGAAACCTTGCCGGGGGAGAAGGTGCTGTCTGAGCTGAGACCTGAAGACGGAGGGACGTTTGGGGATGGCGGTGGTGTGGTGGAATGGCTTGTGCAAAGGCAACGATGAGAAATAGCCTGGTGTGTTAATGACCTGCAGGTGGTTGGTGTTGGTGGAAATCTTACTGAAAGTGCTGTGTGAATTAGATCGTGGAAGATTTTGTTGGCTCTTTAAGGAGTTTGGACTTTGTCCTGAGGGCAGTGAGGAGCCACGGAGGGTTTTCTAGAAGGGAAGGGGCCCAATTTGCTGCCAGCTGGGAATAGATTGACGGGGAAAAGACTAGGGTCTGGGAGCCCAGGATGGCAGCTGTGGTATCCTAGGCAGGAGATGTCGGGGATGGAGCAGGGCAGGGGCCTTGGATGGGAGGGGAGGATGAGTGTCGGTGGGGGAGACTTCCAGAAGGCTGAGTTCACAGGCTGTGTGGGAGAGGGAGGCGAAGACGGGCGCGAAAGGAATCTCTCCAGCACTGTGGGACGGTGCCTGACATACCAAAAATGATTATAAAACTTTTTTTGAATGAACGGTCATAGGAAGCAGGTACTACTATGATCTCCCTTTTGCAAATAAGATTACTAATGGTAGAGGAAATTAAGTAACTTGCCCAGGATCACATGGCTAGGAAGTGGAGGGCTCAGGATTTGTGTGTGAACTATTGACTTAGCAAGGTGCAGGATGAACCTCAAGACATCAGCAGGAGTCAAATCATGTGGGTCCTGTGAGGAATTTGTGATGAGCATGGAAATATATATTCCCAATTTCTATTTCTAGCCCAGAACCCCTCTCCTGGCCTGTTGACTGACTGCCAACATGATAATCTCCTCCTGGATATGTAGAGATACTGAGAGTAATCTTTGCGAAATTGAACTCCTGGTTTTTTCCCAAAAACGTGTACCTCCCACATTCTCACTAAATGCCACCTCCATTCTTGTAGTCCTTCAGACCAAAAGCTTGGGAGTTGTCCTTGGTTCCCCTCTTTGTCTTTTATCCATGTCTGGTCCATCAGCAAATACCTTAAAAGTATATTCAGAATCGGACCATTTCTTCCCACCTCCACTCCTGTCACCCTGGCCCTGTCCACCCTTATCTCCTGCCTAGACCTCAGTGGTCTATTTGCTCCCCACTGTCTGTTTCTCACATGCAGCCAAAGGGACACTGTGGACACCTGGGTCTGGTCACATCCCTCCCCTGCTCGGTACCCTGTGGCTCCATCTCACAGAAAGTAAATGCCACGTTCCTCTCCATGGCCCGCAAGGCCCTGCATTATCTGTCCCTGTTGCCTGTCTGATATCATCTACTCCCTTCTTGTTCCCTCTGTTCCAGCCACACTGGCCTCAGGGCCTCTGCACTTGCTGTTCTCTTTATGTTGAACATTCTTCTCCCGAATAGTCAAGGCTCACCACCATCTCCTTTAGGTCTTTACTCAGATGTTACTTTCTCCTTGAGATCTTTCCTGACCACCCTTCTAGAATGGTGCCACAAATATTTGTATCTGGGCTTCCCTGGTGGCGCAGTGGTTAAGAATCCACCTGCCAATGCAGGGGACACGGGTTCGAGCCCTGGTCCGGGAAGATCCCACATGCTGCGGAGCAGCTAAGCCCGTTCGCCACAACTAGAGGCCCGCGCGCCTAGAGCCTGTGCCCTGAAACAAGAAAAGCCAATGCAGTGAGAAGCCAGCGCACCACAAGAGCAGCCCCTGCTCGCTGCAACTAGAGAAAGCCCGCACACAGCAACAAAGATCCAACGCAGCCAAAAATAAATTTATTTAAAAAAATTCATATCTGTCTTCCCTTTAACTTTTTCCTTAGCATTAATCATATCACTGCTTAACACGGTGCATAATTTATTTATCTTGTTTATTGTCTGTCTCCCCCCCCACCCCCGTAGTAGATCATGAGCTTCATGAGGGCAGGAGCTTGTGTCTACTCCATGCTTTATGTCTAACACCTAGAAGAGCTCTTGACATGTAGTACAGGCTCAATAACTATTTACTGAATGAATGGATGGATGATTTCAGTAGTACAGTTCCTGATCCTAGCATTCTAGGGACTCTGTTGATCCCCTATGCACAGAACCTTAAGGGGCTGCCTTAACGTTTTCTGAGGTCTCAGACATTCAACAAACATTTCATCTTGCCTCTGCTTTGTGCTCAGGATTGAGGATACAGCAGAGAACAAAGCAGTTTCCCGGTCCCCAGAGAGCTCACAGTCTCCGGTGTGGAGGTTCAGATTGTCAACTTCTCACGCAAATATGAAATTACAAAGAAAGGTAGAGTGTCATAAGAGCACTTGACAGAAAGTCTAATCTGGACTCTAGGAAGTGAGGTTTGAGGTGATGGGGTAGGCATTAACTCTGTTAAGAGGTAAGTGTGTGTGTGGTGCTGGGAACCTAGAAGCTGAGGGGGAGCAAGAGGCCAGACCATGTGGATCCTGTAAGGAGTTTGTGTCCTTACCCCCACGTGCAGTGGGAAGTTGTAGAAGAATTTTTTTTTTTTTTTTTGGCCTCTCCACGCAGCTTCCTGGAATTCCCAGGGAAGTTGTAGAAGAATTTTAAACAGTGGAAGCAGGCACAGTCAGCTATGAGTGTTAAAAACTCCCTCAGGCTGTTGTATGGGGAATTGGCTATTGTGTGGAGATTGAGGCTGTTACCATGAGATTAAAATGGCTGCTATTAAAGGCGGCCACGTGTTCTTTCCTGTTTCTCCCTTGAAGAGGTGGAGTCTCCTCCCTTTTTATCTGGGCTGGTCTGTGGGTTGTTTTGACCCACAGAATGCAATAGAAGTGATGCTCTACTGGTTGGGAGGCCTGGGCCTTAAGAGGCCTGGCAGCTGTGCTTTTTTACTCTCTTGGAGCCCTGGGCTACCGCAGAAAGAAGTCCAGCTCCCCCAGGGGAGAGAGACGTGGAAAGAGAGAGGCCCAGTCATCCCCCAGCTCTTCCACCGTTTTAGCCGATGTGCTAAATCACACATGAGTGATGCCATCTTAGATAGTCTAGCCCAGCTCCCAGCTGACACCATGTGGCGTTGAGACGAGCCATCCTGAGCCAGAGCCTCGTCCAAACTACAGAATCAGAAGCAAATAAGTGGTTGCTATTTTAAGCCACTGTGTTTTGAGGATGACTTGTTACCCAGCAATAGCTAACTGAAACAAACAAATGTTTTTTGACATCTTACCATCTTATGTATTAGCTCATTTAATCCTCATTAGTCATTCTATGTGGTAATATTATTATTGCCTTTATATGTATGAGGGAACCAGGGCACAGAGAAGTTAGTGGAGTGCTAGCAAGATACCTGACACATAGTAAGTGCTGAGCATGTGACAGCTGTTAGCAGCAGCACGTTCACCAGCCTTAAATTTTCCATAATTCTTAAAGAAGTGATAGTAAAAGGAATTAGAGCGTTATTAACCTAGTTACTAGTGGTGTGATTTTAAATAAGTGACTTCACCTTTCTGAGGTTCCATTTCTTCACTGTAAAATGGAAATTATAATACTCTTCATCTCAGAGGACTATTGTGAGGAGCACAGGGTCTGACGGGGGGCAAACATCTAATATACAGCAGGGATGCTAATTACTACAAAGCATGCATCCAAGTGTGTTGTCGCCACAAGGATGAAGCTATTTTCTTGGAAGGCCTAGTGGAGAAACAGAAAGGCATCAGGTCCTTGGTGATGTTGTCAAGTGCTGGATCAGGCTTCACCTGAAATGAGTTACTTCAGAACTTTCTTATTAGGGAATCCAATAAATCTTTTTTTTTTTTAATCATTTAAGCCCAGTTGAATTGGGCTTTCTGTTACTTGGAACCAACATCCTGATTCCTGGGTTCTGTTATTTGTTGATTCATCAGATATGGAATACTGTTTAAAGTACTGTTTTAGGTGCTGGTATTATAATGGTGAACAAGACCCTCAAAAGCCCTGTCCTTGTGGAACTTACGTTCTAGTGGGGAAGGTAGATGATTTTTTTTTTAAATAAATTTATTTTATTTTATTTTATTTATTTATTTATTGGTACACGGGCCTCTCACTGTTGTGGCCTCTCCCGTTGCGGAGCACAGGCTCCAGATGCTCAGGCTCAGCGGCCATGGCTCACGGGCCCAGCCGCTCCGCGGTATGTGGGATCTTCCCAGACCGGGGCACGAACCCGTGTCCCCTGCATCAGCAGGCGGACTCTCAACCACTGCGCCACCAGGGAAGCCCTATTTTATTTTTGTATGCGTTGGGTGTTCGTTGCTGTGTGCGGGCTTGCTCTCGTTGCAGCGAGCAGGGGCTACTCTTCATTGCGGTGCGCAGGGTTCTCATTGCAGTGGCTTCTCTTGTTGTAGAGCACGGGCTCTAGGTGCTCAGGCTTCAGTAGTTGTGGCTCGTGGGCTCAGTAGTTGTGGCTCGTGGGCTCCAGAGTGCAGGCTCAGTAGTTGTGGCTCGCGGGCTTGGTTGCTCCGCGGCATGTGGGATCTTCCCAGACCAGGGCTCGAACCCGTGTCCCGTGCATTGGCAGGCAGATTCTTAACCACTGCGCCACCAGGGAAGCCCCAAAGGTAGATGATTTTTAAAGATTAATATTAGTGATATGAGCTATGAAGGCTGAGGGTAGGGATAGAGAGTGACAAGAGCTGCTGTTTTAGGTGGAGGGGTTCGATAAGATATCCTTGAGGAAATGTTATTGGAGGAGGAACCTGACAAAAAAGGAGGAAGCCAGCTATGCACCTGTTTTGGGAAGAAGGACATTCCAACTGGAAAAAACAGCAAGTTCAAAGGCCCTGAGGTGTGCTCGGTGTGTGGGAGGAGCAGAAAGGAGTGAACTGGACCAGACTGAGCCCGTTGAGCAGGAAGGAGATGAGGGCAAGGGGGCATGCAGGGCTGGATGGGCCTTGGGAAGGGCTTGAATTTGATTGCCAGTGAGATGGGAAGCAGTTGGAGCATCCTGAGCTGAAGAGTGATGTGATCTCACGTCCTAATGGGATTCCTCTGGCTGCCACGTGGGCACCAAGGTGGACGCAGGGCTCCAGCGAGGAGGCTGCTGCACTAGTGCAGCTGAGAGACGATGGTGGCTTGGCCGGCGTGGTAGCAGTGGAAGTGGGCAGATGTGGTTGGTCTGGGGGTGTAATTTGAAGGAAGGAGTGGGCAGGACTTAGGTGTGGGGGGAGAAAGGGGAGTCAACGACTGTAAGATTTTTAGCCTGAGCTGTGGGGCGGGGGCTGAGGGAGCCTGTGGACATGGTAAGCGTCCCAGCGGGATGAGCATCACCACGATACAGGAGTCTGGCATCCAGGGGCAAGTTCTGGGCTGGAGATACAAACTTGGGAGCCGTTGGCATTTTCATGGTAGTGAGGCCCAGGATGAGATCATTAAGGAAGGGAGCATGGATGGAACTGAGGTCTGGGCGTGGGAACAGCGAGCTCTGTGAGGAGGTTACTGCAGTCGTCTAGGCGAGAGATGACAGTGGCCCGGACCAGGGCATAGGCAGGCGTGAGCGGTCGTCTGGATGCATTTTGAAGGCAGAACCCACAAGGATTGGTTGCGGGTGATGACAAAGAAATGGACCAGGGCCTCCTGAGAACAGAATAGAGTCAGAACGTGGGGCAGCGACTCTGCTTCCCTCCTTCCCCAGGCCCTGTGGTCTCTGCTGCTCTTTGCGTCTGCTGCTTCCTCTGTTTGCAGGCAGCTGCGGTGCCCCACAGCCCTTCTGTCCCCATTCCAAATTCCCCCAGACAGAACTCGGATTGCTGGCGTCCAGCATCCAATCTTGCTCAACCCGCTGTAGCTGGAGGATTCCTACAGTGATGTCTGTCTGCTGGGAAGGGCTGTGGACTGGGCGGTCACCTCACACATTCACACAGTATCCCTGATAGTTGGTGTATTATGGGCAGGCGTTGGGCGTGATTTGACCCTGTTTTGGTAGGTGGGTGGGACAGACCATTTACATAGCCTTAGACTCGTCCTGGGTTGGGTGATGGGGCAGGGGAAACCAGGAAGGTGGGGTCCGGCAGGCTCTGGCTCAGAAGGGTTAGGGTCGGCTTGGGAAGGTGGTGGGGATCCAGCACAGCTTCTGCCACCTGTGGGTGCTCCCACAGTAAGGGACACACAGTGATGACTGAAACAGCCTCCATGCTGCCCTCACAGAGCACACACCGCGGGGCGACAACCCCTTACCAGATGGGGTCAGGGCGGGAAGGGGGAGCCCAGAGGAAGCACCTGACCTAGTTGAAGGTATCAGGGAGGACTTCCTGGCGTAGAGACCCCATGAGATGAGACCTGAAGAGTCAGATGAAGGGAGTTAGTTAGGGACTCTGCTGGTGACTGCTTGTAGCCCAGTTAGTAGATACTTAAAAATTTTTTTTTATATAACTTTAGATTTACAGAAAAGTTGCAAAGATTGTACAGAGACCTCCCATATACCTTACACTCAGCGTCCTCTAATGTTAGCATCTTACTTAATTGCAGTACCTTTGTCAAAACTAAGAAATGAATGTTGACTAGTATCCTACTACTGAAACTCCCGACTTTGTTCATATTCCGCCCATTTTCCCACTAATGTTCTTTTTCTGTTCCAGGATGCAATCCAGGGTACCCTGTTGCGTTTATTCATCCTGTCTCCTTGGTCTCCTCCAATCTGTGACAGTTTCTCAGTCTTTGTTTTCCTTGACCTTGACAGTTTTGAGGAGCACCGGTCAGGTATTTTGTAGAATGTCCCTCAGTCTGGGATTGTCTAATGTTTTTCTCATGGTTAGACCGGGATTGTACGTTTGGGGAAGAATATCACTCAGGTGATGGTAACCCGGATCACTTCGTTACAGCCGTGTCCGCCAGGTTTCTCAGCTGTAACCTGACAGGTTTTCCCTTCCCTTACGCTGTTTAGAAGCAGGTCACAAAATCCAGCCCGTAAGCTCCAGTTCCTGGAGGGAAAATATGAAAGAATTTGTGTTCATATTGTCAGAACCACTACAGTAACTGATAAACACGGGAAGAACCTTTGAGGCTGTGCAAATGTCCTATTTCTCCTCAAAGTTCCACCCACTAATTTTAGCATTCATCTGTGGACCGTGCCTGCAGAAATCATTACTGTGGTGTGTTCTAATGACACTTTTCTATTTTCCTCATTTCTCCTACATTAATTACTGGGAATTCTTCTGTAGGAAGGTTTGTTCCTTCTACCCCATTTATTTTATTTGTACAATCATTAATTTATATCAGTATGGACTCATGGGTATTTATTTTATTCTTTGGGTATAACCCAATACTATCATAATTAACTTTTTCACTCAAATTGTTCAGTTTTGGCCCTAGGGACTCTTTGAGTTTGGCTCTGTATTCTTTATTCTTTTTTTTCCTTGAGCACTTCCTTACATTTTGGCACTGTGAGATGCTCCAGGCTTACGTTGCCTTTTCCTTGCCCCAGCCCTAGAATCTGCCCCTTTCCAGGGAGCCCTGGTTCCTTTGATAGAGAATGGTATGAGACACCAAGGTCTGGACACTGAGTGTGGTCATTGCTGCTGAGGTTTCCTATTTCTAGTCCCTCTCAGCTGACAGAGCTGGGGAAAATGTATGTGTACAAACCCATGTATACACACGTCTATACTTCTGTGTGTGTGTGTGTATGTATAGATATAGATATCTGTGTATAAAAATATACCTCAGTCCATACTGCTATCTCTGACTAATCCAGCTCTAGAGGGTTCGTTCTCACCTTCCCCCCTCGTTTTCTTTGTTAACTTCTTTCTCTGGCAATGAGGAACCTGGCTCAGTGGGCACTTTTTGGTGTTCATCTTATGGGCCATCTTGGCGAGAATTGGCAGTGTTGGCCATTCCCACCTTCCGTAAGGATACTCTTTCCTGGGTTTCTGTGACAATCCTGTCCCCTGGTTTTTCTCCTGTGTCTTGCTTCTTTGCAAGAAGTTCTGTTTTCGCCGACCTCTTAACTCTGGTGGGCTCTTCTCCCCTTCCAGCCCGGGCCATCTTACCCTCTTCTGTGGTCTGTTTCCTGTCTCTGTGCTGATGATGTCCACTCTCTGCCCTTAGCCCCACCTCCTCCCTGGGCCCCAGACCTCAGGGTCCTGAGGCCTCAAGAAGCCCTCTCTCCCCACCCTGCCCTCAGGCCGGATGACCCCTGAGCCCCTAATACTCACCGTGTCCCACATTGCAAACCTGCTCCTCCTCTTGGTCCCTATATTAGGGGTGGTTCCTCCACACCCCAGGCTCCCAGAGAGAGCCCGGGGCTGCATCCTTGATGCCTCCCTCCCCATCCCCACCCTGCAGCCCAACCCATCATCCTCCAGAGCTTGACCACTAGGACTCCTGGACGCTTCTCCCACCTGCCCCTTCTCACCTTTCATGGCCCTGCCTTGGTCTAACCCTGTCCTCTCCCACCTTGTCTCTGCCTGGCCTCCCATCTCACTGTTTAACCCCCCTCCCACTTGACAGCTGAGGGATTTTTGTGAAAGAGAACTGATCATGCCTTCCTGCTTGAAGCCTTTCCATGTTTCTCCAGAGTCCTTAGGACCCAGTCCTAACTCCTTAGACTGGTGCTGAAGACTTGGTGTGATCTGGTCTCTGACTGTCGCTCAGCCTGTCTCCCTGACCACCTGAGCTGCAGACACACTGAACTTCCTCTCTTCCCTTGAGCATGGCCGGTGTTCTCACCTGGGCCTCGGCACGGACCCCCTCTTGGCCCCAGCAACCTTCAGCCCAGCCATTGCTGCCCAATCCACACACCTCCCACTTTCTTCCCACTCATATTACCTTGAAACACTCCCAGACATCATCTGGAAAGATGATGAACAAGATGTAACCAGTGGTCATTTCTGAGTGTTGGAAGTAGGGGAGTTGCAAAATTTTTTTGCAACAAACACGTTTTCGCTGACTACTAACATAACACAGCAAGAGCTGTTGTGGGAGCGAGAGTTAACTAAACCAGAAAAAGGTCACATGCTGTTTGAGCCTAAGAGGAAGAGACCTCTCAATCATTTGTGTTACCTGCAGAAGCCGGCCAGGCAGGAGAGAACAGAGGTGTGTTTCCCAAGCACACTGTACAGTCACCCCAGACTGGACTTCGGAGGAGTGCCTGTAAGATTCCTTTCGAAATCACATCAACTTAGGGAACTTTCTACCGTCAGTGTTCACAGCTATCATTATAGACAGGACTTATGTCATTTAGACGGTGTTTGACAAGCATTTGGAACAACTGACTTGTAGAAAAGGACTTTGTACGTCTAAAGGAAGGTTACTAAAGTACGTTGGTGTTGGGAGAATTCTTGTCTTATCCTCCGATATCAGTGAATTCTGTGTAAAGGAACTATGGGTGCATCTGCTTTGAGACCTTTTGCGGCTTCACATCTGGCTGGCACGTGCTGCCCACGCTGACATGGCGCTGCTTCATGCCAGGCACCAGTGTACACCCTTTGCATGTATGAACTCAGTAATAACCTCACATGGCCCTTAGGAGGCAGCTGCTGTCATTATCCCATTTTTCAGTGAGGCGTTTAGAGTTTAACTCAGTTGCTTCAGGTTCCAGAGCTAGTAAGTGGCAGGACTGGGATTTGAACCCAGGAATACCGTTGGTTCTGTTTGTGCCTTCAACCCCCTTCCTCCTGGACCTGGACTCCATTCTTAAAGGAGAAGCTCAGGTTCCTTCTTTTGTTGTTGTTTTTTGTTTTTTGGCCTCGCGGCATGGCTAACAAGATCTTAGTTCCCTGATCAGGGATTGAACCCCGGGCCCTCCGCCGTGAAAGCCCGCAGTCCTAACCACTAGACCTCCAGGGAGGTCCCTGAGATGTTCACAGTTCTGAATACTGCAATTTCTTCTGTTCGGAAGAGGTTAAATGACTTTCTTTTCTAGTTGCCAAAAATCTGTTTTCAACATCCCCAATTACTTGCAAAGAGAAACACTTTTAACTTTTTCTTTTTAAGGGAAAATTTCAAACATGCACAAAAGCAGAGAGAAAAGTCTAATGAACACCCATCACCCAGCTTCAGCAGTTAACCAGCATGCGGCCATTCTTGTTCCATCCATATTCTGCACCTTTTCCTCCCCTGCTCAGTTAATTTTAAAGCAAATCCAGGTATGTTTTATTAAAAGACATTGCCTTGGGCTTCCCTGGTGGCGCAGTGATTGAGAGTCCGCCTGCCGATGCAGGGGACGCGGGTTCGTGCCGCGGTCCGGGAAGATCCCACATGCCATGGCCGCTGAGCCTGTGCGTCCGGAGCCTGTGCTCCGCAACGGGAGAGGCCACAGCAGTGAGAGGCCCGCGTACCGCAAAATAAATAAATAGAATAAAAGACCTTGCCTTTAAAGAAAAGGGGACCCACAGTTCCCTGCCCCAAGTCCTCCCCCTTCTGGCAAACTGTGCACCTTCCTGACTCTCTCTTCCCTCTCCCCTCATTTTCCAAATGCAGACACACCTGTGCGGGATGTGACACTATCGCTGGCTCCGTCCCTGGCTCTCCCATTTCCTGAAACCCTACCCGCGCCGGGCATTTTTCCACGTTGCCCTGAAGCCTGAAAACGGCCCTCCTAGTGACTGTGGATGGCTGGTGCTGCCTGGCAGGCCCATCCCCTTCAGAGGGACATTTAATCTACGTGTGGCTTTCTGCCGTGATAGTGGCCTCTTCCTTATTTGGGTTATTTTCTGGATGCCCCCTCCACTCAAGCCAGGTCAGGCCTCCTGTAACACCCCTTGCACTCTGTAACTTCAAGCACATTATGTTTAACATAGTCGAAATGAAACAGGGATTTGGGTACTTATCTGTTAATTGCCTGGGAGCTCCACGACTCAGGTCTGTCTTGGAGACCTGAGCATCACCCAGCACAGGGCCTGGCACACAGTAGGCGCTCAGTAACAGGAATGAATGAATGATTGCCAAGGTCAATATCTGGGCGTTTATCAGGAGGGCAATAGGAAGCCACAGAAGTGTTTTAGGCAGAACTGGACCCATTTTTCTCAAACTAATGTGCATATAAATCCCGTGAGATCTTGTTAAAATGCAGATTCTGAGTCAGTGGGTCTGGGGAGGGGCCTGAGGTTCTGCATTCCTAACAAGCGCCCAAATGATGCCAATGCTTTGAGTCACAAGGCTCTTGCTGTGCTGTTCAGTAAGGCAGCCACCAGCCACGTGTGGCTGTTGAGGATTTGAACTGTGGCTGGTGTGACCTGCTGTGTGTTCTAAGTGTAAAATACCAGCCAGATTTCAAAGACTTTAGCACAAGAAAGAGAAGTAAAATATCTCGTTAATAGTTTTTATATTGATCTCATGTTAACATGGTAATATTTTGGATCTATCAGGTTAAATAAAATGTTATTAAAATTCATTTTACCTGGTTTTGGTTTTTAATGTGGCTACTAGAAAATTTTAAATTACATCTGTGGTTCTCATTATGTTTCTCCTCTTTCTCACCTCTAACATTTGTACATGCTTTTCCCTCGTTTTGAAGCACCCCCCCCTTCTCCCTACCTCCTCTTCACAACTAATCACACACATCTTTCAGGTCTCAAGATGTCTCCTCCTCCAGGAAGCCCCCTTGATCCCCCAGGGTGGGTCAGGTATCCGTTTTGGGCTTCTGCTCTCTGGGTTTCCCCCATCCCAGCCCTGACCATCTGTGATGTCAGCGTCTAAACGTCTGTCTCCCGGAGATTGGAGACAGGATGGCGGAGGAGAAGGACTTGAGCTCACGAAAACATCAAATCACAACTAACTGCTGAACAACCATCAACAAAAAAAGACTGGAACCTACCAGCAAAGATATTCTACGTCCAAAGACAAAGAAGAAGCCACAAGGAGACAGTAGGAGGGACACTTTCACGATATAAATGTCTGTCTCCCTCTTTAGAAAGATAAATCCATGAGGATGGGGACAAAGTCTCTTCTGGTCACCACTTTTATCTCCAGAACCTGGCACAGAGTCAGTAATATCCATTAACTGAATTAAGAAATGACAAGATGTGGGTCGTGCGCACCTGTAACTCTTGAACTGGACCATGAAGCCCGCTTCCGAGGTCTTGTTTAATGTGCCCTGACATCAGCGCAGCATTCTGAACTGCTTTAACTTTTACTGGGTGTACAGTAGACATGTTGTGAATCTCATCAGCACATGCACCAGGCAAGGTGTCCAAGAAAGTACGTAATAGCACTGACAGCAAAACATCGGAAACAAACCTGATGTCCACCAAAAGAAGAATGGATGAATTGTATCTTCACACAGTGGAACATTATGCAGCAATGAAAAGGAAGGAACTACAGGTGCGCAAGAAAAATAATGTGTGAAAGGAGCAAAATTCAGAAGATTTCATATAGGATGATACTATTTTATAAAGCTCAAAACCAAGCACACAGAAACATTGTTTAGGCATTTGAAAATATGGGATAAAACTGTATCTTAAAATAGCAAGGGGGAGAGGGAATCTTTTGGGATTGGTTGTACTGTGCAGTTAAAATGGGTATATTTTATTGTGCATAAATTATACCTCAGTAAAGCTGAGTTAAAAAGGAGAGTGGGCAGAACAGACTCCCTGTTGTGCCTCTGGATATACTGTGTAAGGAGGTGATGCTGGGGGCATATGCCACCATATGGTGACTCACCTACCTGTCATGCTGAGGAGGTCAGGCAGAAGAAAGGACCTGAGCCACTTAATCACTGAGCCAGGTAAGGGACATTGCTTTCTGTGCTATGTCTCCAGTTCCAGTTCCATGCCCGGTGATTATTTGGAGCTCAATAAATATAGGTACTTTTAAGTAAAATTCTTTTGGAAGTAAAATACAATTTTCTTAACTGTTTGAATTTAACAACCCCAAAACACCCTGCCTCTGGAGTGCTTGCTGTGTGAAGTAACGCATTTCCTTCTGATTCAGGCCCTTTTGACTTGGATCCTCTTATCTGTAGCCAAACACATCTTAACTGGTGACCGCGTGGTGAGTGAGTTAACTGCTAACATCTTAGGGGTGTTAAAAAACAAAATTTATGGGGTGTGGGGTGGAAGGGAGGCTCAAGAGGGAGGGGATGTATGTATACATATAGCTGATTCACTTTGTTCTACAGCAGAAACTAACCCAACATTGTAAAGCAGTTATGCTCCAATTAAAAAAAAAATAAAAGACTTAAAAAAATATCCCTGGGTAAATTGAAATCTAATTGGCACTATTTAAAAATTCATGAATTGGGCAGCATTCTGTACGGCAGACAGATATTCCTGGAAGTTACACAACATGGAAGGCTTTTATAGTAAGGAGGATGGGACAAGGAAACGAAGTTATCAGCAAGGAAAAAATGAAAGTTCATTGGTGGAAAACAAAAGTTCAGGTGACAGTGGCTTCTCACTGCCTGAACTGTGGTGTCTTCCATTGGCTGGGCTTGTTGCAAGACAAGAAGGAAGTCTTCCTTCCCCCTGCTAGGGTAGTAAAGTAGTTGTGCTTCCTGTTTGGGAGTGCAAGGTACCTCTCTTCCTGCTGGGGTCAGTAACTGGCATCTTCCTGTCTGGGTAATTGATACTCCTCCTGTTTGAGATAACTGACGACGAGTGCTAGGGCATGAGACCTCCCTCTACAGGCCTCTCTGACTCCAATTTTAGTTGGTTTCCTTTTATTAATTTTCACAGGGGATACCTACTGCGTGTCAGGCCGTATGTGAGGCCCTTACCTGCATGATTTCTTTGCATCTTCACACACCCCTGTGAGGTGCTGTGGGCCCTCAAAGACACTACAGATTGTCAAGCTTGCTCTTGCCTCCCATTGGATGCCTCCTGGGTCTAGACACACTGCTGTGTCCGCCCATCACCTTCAAGGAATTCCAACACTGCAATCACATATTCACGAGCTCAGCCAACTTCCAGAAACATGAGTGATAATAGTAATCAGTTACCACTATTTTATGTCACTAAGTTTAGGGAGGTTGGTTAAGCAGCAGTAGCTGATACACCCCCCTCTCCCCAAGGATAACCACTGTGCTGACTTGACCTCTAATGCCGTAGATTATTTTTTTCCCCCAATTCTTTACTGTGTATAAATGAAATAATAAAGTGTATCAGCCTCCGGGTTTCCTCTTTTATCATGATCTCTGTGCTTGGACCCATTTTACGAGAGTTTAAGGAGTGGGCACACACTTTGGCTTCCTGGTGCCCCTTCCTTTGAAGGCGGTATAGCGGACATTGGTTATATTGGCCTGTCCAACATCCATTCATGTTGCAGCACCCCAGAATATCCCTCACTCTTCATCTGTGTGTTTGGGGGATAGCAAAGTCCACCTGCTGCTTCTCTGGGTATGAGCCCATAACCTAGGCCTGGCTAAAGTGAATCTTCCATCTCCCTGACCACAATGACTGTTCAGAAATGGGCCTGAGATCTGAACCTGGCCAGCGAGAGCCAGGGTGGGCTTCTGCTGAACTAGTAGGGAAGGGGAACTCCTTTTATCATATGGTTTCCCAGCTGGTAGAATCTAAGGCCAGAGCTGCTAGGGGCCCATTGTGAAAGGAGAGCTTGCCTGGGAATGAAGACAACACAAGAAAGGAAGGCAGAGCTGGGAGACGGAAGGAGAAAGAGAATCCTAGCTACCTCCTTGGCCCTGGGTCCACCTGTACCTGAAGGCAAACTTAACCTGTTTCAAATTAGATCAGCCTATAAATATTTTTTCTGCTTAAGCCAGTTTGAATTTGGGTTTTCTGTTATTTGTAGCACAAAGAGTCCCTGCAGGGAGTTATGCACATGGAGTTGTTTAAAAAGACCCAGTCAACGTTTCCATTAGCTGGACCCAGTGCTCGTGTGGAAAAGGCAGTGTAACAGAAGTTCTCACACTGTGGAATCTGGACCAGGCCCATCAGCATCACCTGGGACCTTATGAGAAATGCAAATTCTTGGGTTCAACTTTAGCGAATCACAAACTCGGAATGGGTTCCGGCAAGAGTGCTTTGAGAAGCCCGCCAGGGGCTGTGCTAGTCAGAGCATCACCACAGGTGAGCATGGTGGGAGAGAAACAGCACAGGCTTGAGGTCCAAGTTGTGTCTTTGCCTCTCTCTGTCTGGCCCTCTGATTTCAGGTGAGTTACGTAAATCACCCTGCTTCAACATTTCCTACCTGGAAAATGGTGCACTTCTATCTGATAGTACTGTTATGTAGGCCAGTAAGTTCATAGAGGTAAATCGTTCAGAATAGCGCCTGGCACATAGTCCACGCTCGTTAAAGTCAGATCCATGGTTTTCAGACTTTGTTGGACATTAGAATCACCTTGGAGGGCTTGTTAAAACATTGATTGCTCGGCCCTCCCCTCCCCTCAGAATTTCTGATTCTCACTAAGGGAAGCCTGGAAATTTGCATTTTTAACTAGTTCCCAGGTCAAGTTGATGCTGCTGGTGCAGGGGACCCTGCTTTGAAAACCACTGAGTTAGATGTTACTGCTAGTGGTCTCCAACTCCCTTTCTGGTGGTCCGGCAGTCACCTCAGGTGCTCTGGAATCGCTCTTTTCCACTGACTCAGGCTTCTTTCTCCTCCTCTCCCTCCCCTCTGGCATCAGTTTTGATAGCTGGATTCTCTGTGCTGGTAATTGGAGCTCTGAGCCCAGCTTTCCGCTGGGAGTAGCCCCAGCCTCCACCTGTTCAGGGAACCTGATTGATGGTTCCTTCAACCACAACTGCTCCTTTTTTGTCTGCCTTCAGAACTGTCTCCAGCTTGCTTATATAAGCAGATCCCTTTCCTTCTAACCTCTAGTAGGCTGCATTTGCTACATCATTCCTGACACTGGCTGTCCAACCCCCATCACAGGCACTTCTTTGCTTTGCTAATAAAAATGGCTTTAATTGCAGAGCCGGTTAAGCTCCCCTCCAGCAAGCTCCTCTATAACTTGACCTGTTAGCTAGAGCAAGAAGGTCAGTGTGGCTGGAGCTGAGAGCGAGGGAGAAGGATGGCAGGAGATTAGGTCAGACATATAGGCAGAATGTAGATTGTACAAGGCTTTATGTGTCATGAGAAGAACCTGGGCTCTAACTTAATAGTAGTAAAAAATTTAAATCATTAAAAAAACTTGTGACATATAGTATATCTGTGTGTATATACACAATTTATACATGTGTATACAGTTGAAAAAAATTATACACTGAACACATGTGTAGCCACCACATAGGTAAGAAATGGGACATTGCCAGTCAAAACCTTCCCTAACATTTGTGGATCCTGGACCAACAGTGCAAATGGAGGCTCCCTACCTATAGTTCTCACCCTGTCTTCCCATTCCTGTCTACATCCTGAACCCTTGTGGGGTCATCCATGTATGTGTGAGGGCACCCTAATCTGCATGGTGGAGCTTGGTCCATCTCAAATCACCTCTTGCCCACCCCTTGGATCTAGAGGTGTGCACACCAACATGACCTGCCCTGGGTTTGGGGGCAAGAAGGACCATGACAAGGTCCACCCAGGTGCTGGAAGCAGGTTCAGGAACACTTGGGTAGAGGATTCTAGAGAATTGGGTCCTCTGTGCATGGCCTGGAACTGCATTATCCAAGAAGGTAGCTGCTAGTCGCGTATGGCTATTTCATTAATAAAATGAAATAAAATTTAAAATTGAGTTCCTCAGTTACGCTAGCCACACTTTAAGTGCTCGTTAGCCACAGCTGGCTAGTGTCTGTTGCACTGGACAATGCAGATACAGAATGTCTATAACTGCAGAATGTTCTATTGGACAGTGCTGGTTGGGAAGGAGGAGTGGTTTGGGTTCCATAAGACAGGACAGTGTGACTCCCCCCACCCCCCGCAACTGGTAAAAAGGTCAGGCAGGAGAAACTGCCTGTGAGAGTAACCAGATGTTGGATTTAACAGACAAAGTCTTCAAAGTAGCCATTATATAAATATGTCCCAATAACTAAAGGGAATCATGACTTAAAAAGTAAAAGTAACGTATGATGATACTGACTTACCAAATTTAAGATATCAATAGAGAGTTAGATATTATAAAATAGAACCAAATGGAAGTTTGGAGCTGAGAAGTGCATTAACTGAAATGAACAAATCAGTAGATCTGAGCTGACAGGAGAAATAATTAACAAACTTGAAGAGAGATATTATGTGTTCTAAAGAACAAAGAGAAAAAAGAATGAACAAAATAAACAGAACCCAGAGAAAAGTGGGACACCGTTCAGCAAAACAGTATACACTTAATGGAGTGCCAAAAGGAGAGGAGAGAGAGAGCAGAAGAAAAATTATTCTAAGAAATAATGGTGTATACACACACACAACACATGCGTACATACATACATGTACATATAGTATTGTTGGGCCTATAACATATAGAATGTAATATAACTGCCAACAACAGCACAAAGGAAGTACATTAAAGCAACGTTGTATTGGGCTAAGGAGAGGACTCCAGATGGTAATTTGAAATGAACAAGAACAAATGAAGAGAACAAGAAATGGTAAGAAGGTTAATATAACAAAAGCTATAAATATATGCTTGCTCTCCTCTCTTCTCTCATCCTCTTTAAAAGACATAACACTATATAAAGTAATAATTAAAACAACGCATTCTTGGTAACATTTATAGATGTAAAATGTATACCAATAATACAGTACAAAGGGGGGAAAGGTAATAGAACTCTACAGGAGGGACTTCCCTGGTGGTGCAGTGGTTAAGAATCCACCTGCCAGTGCAGGGGACGTGGGTTTGAGCCCTGGTCCAACAAGATCCCACATGCCGCGGAGCAACTAAGCCTGTGCCCCACAACTACTGAGCCTGCTCTCTAGAGCCTGCGCGCCGCAACTACTGAAGCCCGCGCACTCTAGGGCCCATGTGCTGCAACTACTGAGCCCGTGTGCTGCAACTACTGAAGCCCGAGTGCCTAGAGCCCATACTCCACAACAAGAGAAGCCACTGCAATAAGAAGCCTGTGTACCACAACAAAGAGTAGCCCCCACTCACCTCAACTAGAGAAAGCCTGTGTGCAGCAATGAAGACCCAATGCAGCCAAAAGAAAAAAAAACAAAAACTCTATAGGAGCAATGTTGCTATAGCTCACTGGAATTAAGTTAGTATAAATCTGAAGCTCATTCTGATTAGTTAAGATGTATATGGTAAGCAACCACTAAGGAAATCACTCAAAAAAATTAATGAAAAGAAATTAGTAAAGAAATTTAAATGCTACATTAGAAGAGATTCACTTAATGTAAAAGAAACAGTAAAGGAAGAATAAAGGAGCAAAACAGGCATGAAACACATAGAAAATAAAAAGTGAAATGGCAGATATAAATCTAACTATACCAATAATAACATTAAAATTTAATAGATTAAAACTATCCAATCAAAAGGCAGAGATTGTCAGGGAAAAAAAAAGAACCCACCAAGATCCAATGATATTGTGACCTATAGGAAACATACTTTAGATTCAAAGATACAAATAGACCAAAAGTGATAGAATGTAAAAGGTATATCATGTAAACAGCAACCATAAGAAAGCTGGAGTAGCTATACTAATATCAGATGAAATTGATTTTTTAAATGTTACTAAATAAAAGAGGGAAATCTTATAATCAGGTCAATTTATCATGAAGATATAACAATTATAAACACCTATGCACATAACAACAGAGCTCTGAATACAGAAATGAAAGGAGAAAATACAGAAATACAGAAATATAGGTCAATGGAACAGGATACAAAGCCCAGGGATAAACCCACACAGTTATGGTCAACTAATCTATGACAAAGGAGGCAAGGATATACAATGGAGAATAGACAGCCTCGTCAATAAGTGGTGCTGGGAAAACTGGACAGCTACATGTAAAAGAATGAAATTAGAACACTCCCTAACACCATACACAAAAATAAACTCAAAATGGATTAAAGACCTAAATGTAAAAGACTGGACACTATAAAACTCTTAGAGGAAAACCTAGGAAGAACACTCTTTGACATAAATCACAGCAAGATCTTTTTTGACCCACCTTCTAGAGTAATGGAAATAAAAACAAAAATAAACAAATGGGACCTAATGAAACTTAAAAGCTTTTGCACAGGAAAGGAAACTATAAACAAGATGAAAAGACAACCCTCAGAATGGAAGAAAATATTTGCAAATGAATCAACAAAGGATTAATCTCCAAAATATATAAACAGCTCATGCAGCTCAATATCAAAAAAACAAACAACCCAATACAAAAATGGGCAGAAGACCTGAATAGACATTTCTCCAAAGAAGACATACGGATGGCCAAGAAACACATGAAAAGCTGCTCAACATCACTAATTAATAGAGAAATACAAATCAAAACTACAATGAGGTATCACCTCACACCAGTTAGAATGGGCATAATCAGAAAATCTACAAACAACAAATGCTGGAAAGGGTGTAGAGAAAAGAGAACCCTCTTGCACTGTTTGTGGGAATGTAAATTGATGCAGCCACTATGGAGAACAGTATGGAGGTTCCTTAAAAAACTAAAAATAGAACTACCATATAACCCAGCGATCCCACTACTGGGCATATACCCTGAGAAAACCATAATTCAAAAAGACACATGCACCTCAATGTTCATTGCAGCACTATTTACAATAGCCAGGTCATGGAAGCAACCTAAATGCCCATGGACAGATGAATGGATAAAGAAGATGTGGTACATATATATATACAATGGAATATTACTCAGTTATAAAAAAGAACGAAATTGGGTCATTTGTAGAGATGTGGATGGACCTAGAGACTGTCATATAGAGTGAAGTAAGTCAGAAAGAGAAAAACAAATATTGTATATTAACGCATATATGTGGAATCTAGAAAAATGGTACAGATGAACCGGTTTGCAAGGCAGAAATAGAGACAAAGATGTAGAGGGGAAAAAAATACACAATTCAACAATAATATTTGGAGACTTCAGTACACCACTTTCAATAATAAATAGAACAATTGGGCAAAAGATCAACAAGGAAATAGAAGATTTGAACAACACTATAAACCAGACCTAACAGACATCTATAGAAAACCAGAATATACATTCTTCTCAGGTGCATATGGAACATTCTCCAGGATAAACCATATGCTAGGCCATAAAACAAACCTTGATACATTTAAAGAGACAGAGATAATTCTCTGATGACAATGGAATGAAATTAGTTATCAATAACAAAAGAAATTTGGGAAACTCACAAGTATGTGGAAATTAAACAATATTCTCTTCAATAACCAAAAGAAATTAAAGGGAAATTAGAAAAGACTTTGAAATAAATGAAAATGAAGACATCATATACTAAAATTCATGGGATGCAGCAAAAGCAGTGCTTAAAGGGAAATTTATATTTGTAAATACTATACTAAAAAATAATCATTGCAAATAAATAACTTAAACTTGCACCTCAAGACACTGAAAAAGAACAAACTACACTTATAGCAGCAGAAGGAAGAAAACAATAAAGATTAGAGCAGAAATATGTGAAATGGATAATAAAAAAATAATACTGAAAATCAGAAAAACCAAAAGTTGGTTCTTTTAAAGATCAAGATAGGAACACAACATTAGCTAGGTACACCAAGAAAAAAAAGCAAGTAGACTGAAATGATTAGAATTAGAAACAAAAGAGGGGACATTATACAAAGCTTATAGAAATAAAAAGGAATATTATGAACAACTGTATGCCAATATATTAGATAATTTAGATGAAAAACAAATTCCTAGAAAGATACAAACTACTGAAATTGAGTCAAGAAGAAATAGGGCATCTGAAGAGACCCAGAGCAAGTAAAAATATTTAATTCATAATCTAAAAACTCTCCACAAAGAAAACCTGGACTCAAATGGCTTCACCACTGAATTTTACCTAACATTAAAATAATAACTAATACCAGTTCTTCACAGATGTTTCCAATAAATAGGAGGGAATACTTCCCAACTCATTCTGTGAGTCCAGTATTACCCTGCTACCTAAGTTAGACAAAGATATCACAAGAAAACTACAGGCCAGTATCTCTTATGAATACAGATGCAGATGCAAAAATCTTCAAATACTAACAAACCAAATCCAGCAACATATAAAAATAACTACACATCAAGAACAAGTGGGATTTTCCTCTGCCTTCTAGCTCTGGCTGGAAAAGATGGCTCCATGTGGGTTTTCCATTATTGCTCCACAGAAGGAGAAGTTGATCATGTCTAACACTTTGCTGCTTTGGGGCCAGTATCTAGGCCAAGAACAGAGGTGTGATCCACACCCAGGATTGACGGTTAGGAGCTTTCCTGGATAGACCTGGGTATTGTGTCTTAATGGCTGGCCTATAGCCAATTACAAATTTTCTGACATAAAACTGGAATCAGACAAGACTCAAGCCACTTTTCAGCATCTGTAGGAAGTAGGTCATGAACTCTGCTGTTTGCCACTGTGTATTACATCCATCAGCTTATAGGCAAACCCTAATTATTCTGAATAAAATTTGCATTTGGACACACACACAAAGAACAAGTGAGATTTATTCCAGGAAGTCAAGATTCGTTTCACATCCCCAAATCAATTAATGTAATACACCACATCAGTAGAATAAGAAGCAAAAACCACACGATTATCTCAATAGATATAAAGAAAATATCTGGCAAAATCTCATTCATGACAAAGACTCTCAGCAAGTTAGGAATATAAGGGGACTTCCTTAACATGATAAAGGCATCTATGAAACACTTAAGCGACATCATACTTAGTGGGGAAAGACTGGATGCTTTCCCCCTAAGATCAAGAGGAAGGCAAGGATGTCTGCTTTCACCACTTCTATTCAACATGGTACTGGAAGTTCTAGTTGGAGCAATTAAGGAAGAAAAAAAAAAAGCATCAAGATTGAAAGGAAGAAGTAAACTGCAGATGACATGATCTTGTACAGGCATAGTTTGGAGATATTGTAGACTCACAGTGTAGTGTGTGAACACACCTAGAGACAGAGCTGCATCTATGGCTGACTGATTTCCCACAGGGTTACCAAGATCATTCAATGGGGAAAGAATTGTCCCATCAACAAATGGAGCTGGGACAACTGCATGGTCACAGAGAAAATAATAAAGTTGGGCCCTTACCTCATACCATATTAAAAAATTAACTCAAGATGGATCAAAGACCTAAATGTAAGAGGAAAAACTATGAAACTCAGATATGACACCAAAACCACAATCAACAAAAGAAAAAATTAGACATCATCAAAATAAAAAAATTTTGTGCTTCAATGGACACTATCAAGAAAGTGAAGACAACCCAAAAAATGGGAGAAAGTATTTGCAAATTATATATATAAAAAGGGGCTTGTATCTTGAATATATTATATAAAGAACTTAAACAACTCAATAATAAAAAAGACAAACCCAGTTAAAAATGGGAAAATGATCTGAATAGACATCTTTTCAAGGAAGACATACAGAAGACCAATAGGCACATGAAAAGATGCTCAACATCATTAGTCATCAGGGAAAAGCAAACAAAAACTACAATAAAGTACCACTTCACATCCACTAGGGTAACCATAAATAAAAAGGGCTTCCCTGGTGGCGCAGTGGTTGAGAACATGCCTGCTAATGCAGGGGACACAGGTTTGAGCCCTGGTCTGGGAGGATCCCACATGCCGCGGAGCAACTAGGCCCGTGAGCCACAACTGCTGTGCCTGCACGTCTGGAGCCTGTGCTCCGCAACAAGAGAGGCTGCGACAGTGAGAGGCCCGCGCACCGCGATGAAGAGTGGCCCCCACTTGCCACGACTAGAGAAAGCCCTCACACAGAAACGAAGACCCAACACAGCAAAAATAAATTAATAAACTCCTAAAAAAAAAAAAGTCTGATAAGTGTTGGTGAGGACGTGAAGAAATCAGAACACTCATACCCTGCTGGAGGAAATGTAAAATGCTGCAGCCACTTTAGAAAACAGTCTGGGAGTTTGTCAGATGGTTAAACATAGAGTTATTACATGACCCAATGATTCCACTCCTAGGGATATACCCAAGAGAAAAGCAAACTATGTCTACACAAACACCAAATGTTTATAGGAGCATTATCCATAGTAGCAAAAGCTGGAAACAACCCAAATGTCTATTAACTGATGAATGGACAAACTAAATGTGGTATATCCATACAATGGAATATTATTAATAAAAAGGAATGAAGGGCTGACACATGAATGACCCTTGAAGACATTACAGTAAGGTTAAAAAAAAAAGCCAGATGAAAAAGGCCACATGTTATAATGTTGTACAATTCCATTTATATGAAATGTACATAATAACCAAATTATATATACATATATATATATATATATATATATATATATATATATATATATATATTTAGAGAGAGAGAGAGAGAGAATTGTGGTTGATTCAGACTGGGAAGGATGGGCTAGAGGGTGATAGCTAATGGTATGGGGTTTCTTCTTGAGGTGATGAAAATGTTCCAAAATTGACTATCATGAATGTTTCATATATCTATGAATATACTAAAAACTATTGAATTGCACACTTTAAATGGATGAATTTTATGGCCTGTGAACTCCATCTCAATGAAGCTGTTTTAAAAAATGAAACAAAATGTGATATCACTGCACACCTGTCAGAATGGTTATCATAAAAAAGACCACAAATAACAAATTAGGGGGAGGATGTGGAGAAAAGGGAACCCTGTACACTGTCAGTGGGAATGTAAATTGGTGCAGCCACTCTGAAAAACAGTATGGAGGTTCCTCAACAAACTAAAAATAGAAATAACATGATCCAGCAATTCCACTCCTGGGTATACATCTAAGGAAAATGAAAACATTTACTCAAAAAGATACATGCACCCCAATGTTCACAGCAGCATTATTTACAATAGCCAAGATATGGAAGCAACCTAAGTGTCCATCAACAGATGAATGGATAAAGAAGATGTGGTGGGAGGGGATCAAGATGGTGGAGTAGAAGGACATGGAGCTCAGTTCCCCCCACAAACACATCAAAAATACGTCTACGTGTGGAACAGTTCTCACAAAAAACCAACCGAAAACTAACAGAAGATCTCCTGTACAGCCAAAGCTGCAACAAAGATCTCCAAGTAAGCAGGTACAATGGGGGGAAAAAGGCATCAGGACAGGACTGGTGACACTGGGAGGGATCTGTAAGGGAAAGAAGGTCAACATGGGCAGCCCCTCACCCTGGGGATCCCCCTCGTGTGCTGGAAAATCTGCCCGGACAGATAGAGGGGCTGGAGAAGTCTAGATTTTATCCGTGAGGAGTGCGTGTGTGCTGACTTGCACACCAATCAGGGCAGAGAGAGATCTGCGCCTTGCCGCACTTCCCAACCCAAAGGGGCAAATGCCCTGGCCCCGCTCACTCCACGCTACAGTCTGGCAACATATCAGAGCAGAGATTTGGTCTAGTTGTGCAGAGACAGACTGGGCTACCTGGAGCGTGATCCAGGCTGAACCACAGACTCCACTGTCGGCACACGCATGGGCTGGTGGAGCAAACCAGGCAGACATTGTCAAGGCAAGCACCGGGCAGAGCCACAGATAGGCACCGTGGCTAAAGAGCTGAATCTCAGGCATACAGGCCCTGGGAGAGGACTACATCTAGCTGCATGGAGACAGCCTGGAGGGCATGGGATGTGGTGATGGTGGGGAACTGTGGAGCCCACTGTCAGCACACACATGGTGGGAGTGGGTCTGGCCCTGGCAGTCATTATTGGCACACACGCTGGGCAGTGCCACAGAAATGCACAGCAGCTGGATGCTGAGTCTCGGGTGGACAGGCTCTGGGCAGGAGCATGCAGTGATTTCCAGGCAGGAACTCTCTGACTCTGCCCACTCCACATCACAGCTTGGAGCCAGATCTGGGGAAGACAGGTCCTGGAAGACGTCTGCACAGATGCAGCCCAGATCCCAGGCAGCAGCACAGCCACCTTGATTCCTGCAGCAACAGTGCTCCAGCTCTGAGCCCCAGACTACTCCACACCATAGCCTAGCACTAGGCCTGGGATGAACACAATGGAGAAAGGTACATGAACCTAGGCTGATTCTGAGAAGAACCACAGGACACCTGCACAGGTGGTACACAGATTCACTGTGACCACACAGGACTCACTTGCTGCAGCGGTCACCTTCTTTGGGGCATGGCATGCACTCAAGAGCAATGGAGCCTGATAGAACCTAACCCTCAGGTCTTCTACTCCAACAACTGGGGAGTAGATCCTGTCCCCAGTAGTGGTGACAACCATGGAGCCAAGAGGAGGCCCCGCCCAACATACAGCACAGGCTCTGGACACCAAAACATGAATCACAACCCAATCAAAGGGATGGCATCCAGCACACTCTGAGGAAAAATGTGGCTGTCATTCAAACCAAAACCAGCCCTTGCACCAAAAATCCTGGATTCATACAGTCTACACAGGGATGCTCCCACACAATTACACCCCTTTGAGACGACAGCAGATAACTTTTTCTCCTAAATTCATAGAGACATAAATAGTTAAGTAAAATGAAAAAGAAGAGGAACTACTCATAAATAAGAGAACAAGAGAAATCCCCTGAAAGAATAATGAAAGAGACCTCACCAGTCTACTAGACCCCAAGTTCAAAAAGAAGGTAATAAAAATACTAAAGGAATTAAGACAGATTGAGAGAAATGCAGATCACTGTAACAAGGAAGTAAAAACTATAGAGATGAACCAATCAAAATTAGACAATTCAATTGCCAAGGTAAAAACCAATCTAGAAGCAATGAATAGCAGACTAAATGATACAAAAGAACAAATAAGTGATGTGGAAGACAGAATAATGGAAATCACAAAGACAAATGGGAAAAAAATCTATGAGATAATATAAAGTTTGCAAATCTACACATAATAGGGGTTTCAGAAGGAGAGAGAGAAAGGGAGATAGAAAATGTATTTGAAGAAATTATGCCTGAAAACTTGCCAAACCTAAAAAACGAAACAGATATCCAGGTACAGGAAGCAAAAAGGGTCCCAAACAAGATGAACCCAAACAGATCTACATCAAGACATATCATAATTAAAATGGAAAAGTTAAAGATAAAGAGAAGATTCTAAAGGCAGCAAGAGAAAAACAAAGCCAGTTACAAGGGAACCCTCATAAGGCTATCAGATGATTTCTCTGCAGAAACTCTGTAGGCCAGAAGGGATTGGTATGATATATTCAAAGTCCTGCAACCTAGGATATTCTACCCAGCAAGATTATTATTTAGAATAGAAGGAGGGCTTCCCTGGTGGTGCAGTGGTTAAGAATCCGCCTGCCAATGCAGGGGACACAGGTTTGAGCCCTGGTCCGGGAGGATCCCACATGCCACAGAGCAACTAAGACCGTGCACCACAACTACTGAAGCCCACGCACCTAGACCCCGTGCTCAGCAACAAAGAGAAGCCACCACAATGAGAAGCCCGCGCACTGCAACAAAGAGTAGCCCCTGCTCACCGCAACTAGAGAAAGCCCGCGCGCAGCAACAAAGAGCCAACGCAGCCAATAGGAGGAGAGAATGAATTTCTCAGACAAGCAAAAACTAAAAGAATTTGGCAATACTAAACCTACCCTAAAAGAAATACTGAAAGTTCTTCTCTAAATAGAAAAGAAGCAAGGATCTATAGAAAAGGAAAAATCACAGTAGGAAAGGCAAATGTATAAAAGGATTGAAGATCACTTAAATAAGCCAGTACATGGATTTTAAGAAATAATAAAAAATTATAAAAGTGATTATACCTACAATTAACAGCAAAAGGATAAGCATGAGATGTAAAATAGGACATAAAAGTCACAAAATGTGGAGGAGGGGAGTATAAAAATGTAGATCTTTTAGAATGTGTTTGAACTTCTATGACATCAGTTTAAAGCAAGTAGATATAGTTACGGCTCAACATACTTGAAATCCAGGGTAACCACAAATTAGAAACATACAAAAGATTAACAAAAACCAAAAAAAAGGATCTCAAGCATACTACAAAAGAAAACCCTCAAACCACAAAAGGGAAAAAAGAAGAAGAAATGAACAAAGAAGAACTACACAAACACTGGAAAATAAGGTTTAAAGTGGTGATAAGTACATACCTATCAGTAATTAAAAGTCAGTAGACTAAATGCTGTGATCAAAAGACAGAGTGGCAGAGTGGATTTTTTAAAAAGACCCTTCAACGTGCTGCCTACAAAAGACACATACAGACTGAAAATGAGGGGATGGAAACAGGGATTCTGTGCAAGTGAAAATGATAAAGCAAGGTAGCAAGACTCAAATTAGCCAAATTGGCTTTCAAACAAAAGCTATAATGAAAGCCAAAGAAGGACATTATATAATGATATAGGGATCAATACAACAAGAGGATATTACACGCATTAACATACATACAGGAGCACCTAAATATATAAAGCAGATACTTACAGATGTAAAGGGATAAACTGATGGGAATACATGAATATTAGGAGATTTTAGCCCCCCACTGACATCAATGGACAATTCATCCAGACAGAAAGTCAGTAAGGCAACAGAGGTCCTAAGTGACACAACAGACCAGTTGCAATCAGCTGATATCTACAGGACACTACATCCAAAAAACCCAGAATACACATTCTTTTTTTTTTTAAACAAACTTTATTTTTTAGAACAGTTTTACATTTATACAAAAATCGCAAAGAGTTCCCATATACCCTAAGCCCAGAAGTAGTGTGAACACTATGATTAATATCTTACATTTGTATGGTGACAGTTAAGGAACCAATACGTTATTCTCAACTAAAGTCCATACTTCATTCAAATTTCCTTAGTTCTTAATGTCCGTTCACTGTTCTGAACACCAGACTTTTTTAAAAACATCTTTATTGGAGTATAATTGCTTTACAATGTGGTGTTAGTTGCTGCTGTATAACATAGTGAATCAGCTATATGTACACATATATCCTCATATCTTTTCCCTCTTGCATCTCCCTCCCACCCTCCCTATCCCACCCCTCTAGGTGGACACAAAGCACCGAGCTGATCTCCCTGTGCTATGCAGCTGCTTCCCACTAGCTATCTATCTTACATTTGGTAGGGTATATATGTCCATGCCACTCTCTCACTTTGTCCCAGCTTACCTTTCCCCCTCCCTGTGTCCCCAAGTTCATTTCTACGTCTGTGTCTTTATTCCTGTCCTGCCACTGGGTTCTTCAGAACCACTTTTTTTTTTTTTTTTAGATTCCATATATATGTATTAGCATACGGTATTTGTTTTTCTCTTTCTGACTTACTTCACTCTGTATGACAGTCTCTAGGTCCATCCACCTCACTACAAATAACTCAGTTTCGTTTCTTCTTATGGCTGAGTAATATTCCATTGTATATATGTGCCACATCTTCTTTATCCATTTATCTGTCAGTGGACACTTAGGTTGCTTCCATGTCCTGGCTATTGTAAACAGTGCTGCAATGAACATTGGGGTGCATGACTCTATTTGAATTCTGGTTTTCTCAGGGTATATGCCCAGTAGTGGGATTGCTGGGTCATATGGTAGTTCTATTTTCAGTTTTTTAAGGAACCTCCATACTGTTCTCCATAGTGGCTGTATCAATTTACATTCCCACCAACAGTGCAAGAGGGTTCCCTTTTCTCCACACCCTCTCCAGCATTTATTGTTTATAGATTTTTTTGATGATGGCCATTCTGACCGGTGTGAGGTGATACCTCATTGTAGTTTTGATTTACATTTCGCTAATGATTAGTGATGCTGAGAATCCTTTCATGTGTTTGCTGGCAATCTGTATATCTTCTTTGAAGAAATGTCTGCTTAGGTCTTCTGCCCATTTTTGGATTGGGTTGTTTGCTGTTTTGATATTGAGCTGCGTGAGCTGCTTGTATATTTTGGAGATTAATCCTTTGTCAGTTGCTTTGTTTGCAAATATTTTCTCTCATTCTGAGGGTTGTCTTTTCATTTTGTTTATGGTTTCCTTTGCTGTGCAAAAGCTTTTAAGTTTCATTAGGTCCCATTTTTTAATTTTTGTTTTTATTTCCATTTCTCTAGGAGGTGGGTCGAAAAGGATCTTGCTGTGATTTATGTCATAGAGTGTTCTTCCTATGTTTTCCTCAAAGAGTTTTATAGTGTGTCTGGCCTTACATTTAGTTCTTTAATCCATTTTAAGTTTATTTTTGTGTATGGTGTTAGAAAGTGTTCTAATTTCATTCTTTTACATGTAGCTGTCCAGTTTTCCCCACACCACTTATTGAAGAGGCTGTCTTTTCTCCACTGTATACTCTTGCCTCCTTCATCAAAGATAAGGTGACCAAAGGTGCATGGGGTTATCTCTGGGCTTTCTATCCTGTTCCATTGATCTATATTTCTGTTTTTGTGCCAGTACTATACTGTCTTGATTACTGTAGCTTGGTAGTATAGTCTGAAGTCAGAGAGTCTGATTCCTCCAGCTCCATTTTTCTTTCTCAATATTGCTTTGGCTATTCGGGGTCTTTTGTGTTTCCATACAAATTGTGAATTTTTTTGTTCTAGTTCTGTGAAAAATGCCATTGGTAGTTTGATAGGAATTGCATTGAACCTGTAGATTGCTTTGGGTAGTATAGTCATTTTCACAGTGTTGATTCTTGCAATCCAAGAACATGCTATTTCTCTCCATCTGTTTGTATCATCTTTAATTCTTTCATCAGTGTCTTATCGTTTTCTGCATACAGGTCTTTTGTCTCCTTAGGCAGGCTTATTCCTAGGTATTTTCTTCTTTTTGTTGTAATGGTAAGTGGGAGTGTTTCCTTAATTTCTCTTTCAGATTTTTCATCATTAGTGTATAGGAAAGCAAGAGATTTCTGTGCATTAATTTTGTATCCTGCTACTTTACCAAATTCATTGCTTAGTTCTAGTAGTTTTCTGGTAGCATCTTTAGGATTCTCTATGTATAGTATCATGTAATCTGCAAACAGTGACAGCTTTACTTCTTCTTTTCCGATTTGGATTCCTTTTATTTCCTTTTCTTCTCTGATTGCTGTGGCTAAAACTTCCAAAACTATGTTGAATAATAGTGGTGAGAGTGGGCAACCTTGTCTTGTTCCTGATCTAAGAGGAAATGGTTTCAGTTTTTCACCATTGAGAACGATGTTGGCTGTGGGTTTGTCATATATGGGCTTTATTATGTTGAGGTAAGTTCTCTCTATGCCTACTTTCTGGAGGGCTTTTTATTATAGAATACACTTTCTTTTCAAGTGTGAATGAAGAAAAAATAGGGGGAGGGGGATTCCCTGTCAGTCCAATGGTTAGGATCCAGTACTTTCACTGCTTGGGCCTGGGTTCAATCCCTGGGTGGGGAACTAAGATCCCACAAGCCATATGGAACGTTCTCTAGGACAGATCACATACTAAGTCACAAATCAAACCTCAACAAATTTAAGAGGATAGAAATTATTTCAAGCATCTTTTCTGTTCAGAAAAGTAATAAACCAGAAATTAACCACAGAAATAAAAATGGGGGGGAAAAACACATGGAGACTAAACAATATACTATTAAAAAAAAAACAATGGGTCAACAATGAAATCAAAGAAGAAATCAGAAAATACCTCAAGACAAACAACAATGAAAACACAACCTTACAAAAATCTATGGGACCCAGCAAAAGCAGTTCTAAGAAAGTCCATAGAGATACAGGCCTTCCTCAAGAAACAAGAAAAATCTCAAATAAACCACCTAACCTGCCACCTAAAAGAATTTTAAAAAGAAGAACAAACAAAATCCAAAGTCAGCAGAAGGAAGGAAATAACAAAGATCAGAGGGGAAATAAATAAAATAGAGATAAAAAACAATAGAAAAGATCAATAAAACCAAGAGCTGATTTTTTGAAAAGATAAACAAAAATCAACAAATCTCTAGCCAGGCTCTTTAAGAAGAAAAGAGAAACCACCCAGAAAAGCAAAATAATAAGAAATAACCACCAATACCACAGAAATACAAAAAATAATAATAATGAAAGAATAGTATGAACAGTTATCTGCCAAAAAAATTGAAAATGGACAAGTTTCTAGAAACATACAGCCTGCCAAAACTGAGTCAAGAAGAAACATAATTTGAACAGACCAATCACTAGAAGTGAAATAGAATCTGTGAAAAAGCAAAACAAAACAAAACCAAAAACAAACAAAACAAAAAACTCCCTGCAAACAAAAGTCCAAGACCAGATGTCTTCACTGGGGAAATCTACCAAACATACAGAGAAGAACTTATACCTATCCTCCTCAAACTATTCCAAAAAATTAAAGAGGAGGGAACGCTCCCAAATTATTCTATGAAGCCACCATCACCCTGATACCAAAACTGGACAAAGACACTACAAAAAAATGGAAATTACAAGGCAATATCTTTGATGAATATAGATGCAAATATCCTTAACAAAGTATTAACAAGCCAAATCCAACAATACATAAGAAAGATCATACATCACGATCAAGTTGGATTCATTCCAGAGTTGCAAGAATGGTTCAACATATGCAAATCAATGTGATGCACCACATTAACAAAAGAAAAGACAAAAACCACATGATCATCTCAATAGATGCAGAAAAAGCATTTGATAACATTCAACTTCCAGGGCTTCCCTGGTGGCGCAGTGGTTGGGGGTCCGTCTGCCGATGCAGGGGGCATGGGTTCATGCCCCGGTCTGGGAGGATCCCACATGCCGCGGAGCGGCTGGGCCCGTGGGCCATGGCCGCTGGGCCTGCGCGTCTGGAGCCTGTGCTCTGCGTGGGAGAGGCCGCAGCGGTAAGAGGCCCGCGTACCGCCAAAAAAAAAAAAAAAATTCAACTTCCATTCATGATAAAAACTCTCACCAAAGTAGGTACAGAGGGAACATATCTCAACACAGTAAAAGCCATTTATGACAAACCCACAGCTAACATAATACTCAATGGTGAAAAACTGAAAGCCTTCCCACTAAATTCAGGAACAAGACAAGGATGCCCAACTCTCACTACTTCTATTTAACATAGAATTGGAAGCCCTAGCCACTGCAATCAGACAAGAAAAAGAAACAATAGCTTTCCAAATTAAAAGCGAAGAGGTAAAACTGTCATTATTTGTAGATGACATGATACTTTTTATAGAGAACCCTACAGACTCCACACAAAAACTACTAGAACTAATAAATTAATTCAGCAAGATTACAGGATACAAGATTAATATACAGAAACCTGTTGCATTTCTTTAACTGACAATGAAATATCAGAAAGAGAAAGTTAAAAAAAATCCCATTTAAAATCACATAAAATATATACCTAGGAATAAACTTAACCAAGGAGGTGAAAGATCTATACACTGAAAACTATAAAATATTGATAAAGGGAATTGAAGATGATTCAATGAAATGCAAAGATATCCCATGCTCTTGGATTGGAAGAATTAGTATTGTTAAAATGGCCACATGACCCAAAGCAATCCACAGATTTAATGCAATCCCTATGCAAATACCCATGACATTTTTCACAGAACTAAAACAAATTATCCTAAGATTTAGATGGAAACACAAAAGACCCAGAGTTGCAAAAGCAATCCTGAGGAAAAAGAACAAAGCTCGAGGTATAACTCTTCCAGACTTCAGACCATACTACAGAGCTATAGTAATCAAAACTGTGGTATTGGCACATAGATCAATGGAACAGAACAGAGAGCCCAGAAATAAACCCACACACCTACTGTCAATTGATTTTTGACAAAGGAGGCAGAATATACAATGGAGAAAATCCAGTCTCTTAAACTAGTGGTGTTGGGAAAGCTGGACAGCTACATGTAAATCAATGAAATTAGAGCACTTTTTCATATCATATACAAAAATAAACTCAAAATGGTTTAAAGACCTAACCATAAGACATGACATCATAAAATTCCTAGAAGAGAAGATAGGCGAAACATCCTTGGACACAGATTGTAGCAATATTTTCTTAGATCTAGTATGATATCACTTATATGTGGAATCTAAAAAACAAAACTAGGGGTAGGAAATTAAGAGATACAAACTACTACGTATAAAATAAATAAGCTACAAGGATCTATTACACATCTTTAAGGAATGATGAATTTGTGCTCCAACTTCCTATCCTTACAGCTTGAGGAAGCTGGAGGAAGGAGGGAGGTGATTGAATTTCAGCCTTTAATTTGCAACATTTCTACATCTTTTGAGATGGTCAAATGTTATTCCATCTTTAACCTATAAATGTGCTGGAATGCATTGGCAAATTTTCTAATGTTGAGATATTTCTGCACTTCTGAAAGCAACCCTATCATTTATTGTGAATTACTGTCTTAAAACATTGCTGAGGGCTTCCCTGGTGGCGCAGTGGTTGGGAGTCTGCCTGCCGATGCAGGGGACACGGGTTCGTACCCTGGTGTGGGAAGATCCCACATGCCGCAGAGCGGCTGGGCCCGTGAGCCATGGCTGGTGAGCCTGCGCGTCCGGAGCCTGTGCTCCGCAACGGGAGAGGCCACAACAGTGAGAGGCCCGCGTACTGCAAAAAAAAAAAATTGCTGAGTTCAATTTGTTAATATTTTATTGGAAATTTTCCTTCCATTTACGAGTGCCACTGCCCTAGATTTTAATTCTATTTTATTTTTCCAGATTTTTAAAGAGAATTATGCCAATGATTAAAATGATTTGAGCAGTGCCCTTTTTTTTTCTGTTCTCTGGACCACTTTCTATAACACAGGAATTCTTTTTTTTTTTTTTTTTTTTTTTTGGGGTTGGCGGGCCTCTCACTGTTGTGGCCTCTCCTGCTGCGGAGCACAGGCTCCGGACGCGCAGGCTCAGCGGCCGTGGCTCACGGGCCCAGCCGCTCCGCGGCATGTGGGATCTTCCCGGACCGGAGCACGAACCCATGTCCCCTGCATCGGCAGGCGGACTCTCAACCACTGCACCACCAGGGAAGCCCCAGGAATTCTTTCTTTGAATGTATAATGAATTGGCTAACAAATCACCTAATGTCTTTCTTTTTACTTCCTTTATAACTTCTTTGGTTATTGTTCTATTCAGATTTTCTACTTTTTCACCTATCAATTATTGTCGTTAATACTTCCATGGAGAAATTCCATTTTCATTTAAATTTAATATTTTTGGTATAAAGTATCCTTTGCCCAGCTAGGGCCTTTAGAGATCCAGCCCTCGTCCTGATTGGACCTCAAAGGTAAAGGGTGAGTCTTAAGCCCTGAGCAATAATGCTGGAAACACAGCAGGAAACTTGGATAGAACATCACTGTGGAAAGCAGGTGGTTGGGTCTCAGCCAGTGTCCACTCGTGTTTACCGACCAGTTTGTGAACCTGAGAAGCAGCGGTCCCTGTGCAGAGGGCGGAGGAGGGTGCCCACCGGCAGGAGATGGAATAGAGTACCACACCATCACTAAGCAGGATCTTTCATGTTCTACCCAAATGGCGCCACCTGGAGCTCAGTGTTGGTAGTGACCCTGGAGATAGGCGACATAGTGTTCATTCACTGTCCCAAACTCTCAGAACATTTCTTGGGTCCGAGGTCTCTACAGGTACCCTCCAGGGTCACACTACCCCACTCACGGTTCCAACATCCCCACGCCTATTTAGCTGCATGCAGGATGAGAGGCAGCTCACCAGTTCTTTGGAAGACAGACCCTCTGTAACATGAAGGGAACTTGTTAAATAGTCGTCTCTCCCAAACCCCACCCCCACTTTTTTTTTAAAGTGCAACACAGTGATGCGGTATATACACTGTAAAATGATAATCAGGATAAGCCTAGTTACCATCTAGACTTTTTTTTTTTTTTTCGGTACGCGGGCCTCTCACTGTTGTGGCCTCTCCCGTTGCGGAGCACAGGCTCCGTACGCACAGGCTCAGCGGCCACGGCTCACGGGCCCAGCCGCTCCGCGGCATGTGGGATCTTCCCGGACCAGGGCACGAACCCGTGTCCCCTGCATCAGCAGGCGGACTCTCAACCACTGCACCACCAAGGAAGCCCCTGGATGCTGATTTTGTCAAAAGTTTTCTTGCATCTATTGAGATGATCGTATGATTTTTATTCTTCAATTTGTTAATGTGGTGTATAACACTGACTGATTTGGATATTGAACCATCCTTGTATCCCTTGGATAAATCCCACTTGACCATGGTATATGATGCTTTCACTATATTGTTGAATCTAGTTTTCTAATATTCTCTTGAGGATTTTCGTATCTATGTTCATCGGTGATACTGGTTTGTAATGTTCTTTTTTTGTAGTGTCTTTGTCTGGTTTTGGTATCAAGGTGATGCTAGCCTTGTAGAATAGTTTGGAAGCATTCCTTCCTCTTCAATTTCTGGGAATAGTTTGAGAATGATAGGTGTTAACTCTTCTTTAAATGTTTGGTAGAAGTCAGCTGTGAAGATGTCTGGTCCTAAACTTTTGTTTGTTGGGAGTTTTTATTTTATTATTATTATTACTGATTCAATTTCATTACTGGTATTCAGTCTGTCATATTTTTATTTCTTCCTGATTCATTCTTGGGAGGTTGGACATTTCTAGGGATTTATATATTTCTTTTAAGTTTTCCATTCTATTGGTGTATAATTGTAGTAATCTCTTGTGATCCTTTGTATTTTTGTGGTGTCTGTTGTAACTTCTTTCATTTGTGATTTTATATGAGTCCTCTTTTTTTCTTGATGAATCTGGCTAAAGGTTTATCAATTTTGTTTACATTTTCAAAGAACCAGCTCCTAGTTTCACTGATCTTTTCTATTTTTTTGTCTCTATTTCTGCCTCAATCTTTATTATTTCTTTCCTTCTATTAACTTTGTTTTGTTTGTTCTTTTTCTAGTTCCTTTAAGTGTAAGGTTAGATTGTTTTAGAGTTTTGTTTTCTGAGGTAGGTTTGTATTGCTATAAACTTTCCTCTTAGAAAAGGGAACCCTCCTACACTGTTGGTGGGAATGTAAATTGGTGCAGCCGCTATGGAAAACACTATGAATGTTCCTTAAAAAACTAAAACTAGAGTTGCCATATGATCCAGCAATCCCACTCCTGGGCTTAGATCCAGAGAAAACTATAATTCGAAAAGATACATGCACCCCAATGTTCATAGCAGCACTATTTACAATAGCCAAGATAGGGAAGCAACCTAAATGTCCATCAAGAGATGAATGGATAAAGAAGATGTGGTATATAAACACAATGGAATACTACTCAGCCATAAAAAAGAATGAACTAATGCCATTTGCAGCAACATGGATGGACCTAGAGATTATCATACTAAGTGAAGTAAGTCAGAAAAAGACAAAAAGCATATGATATCACTTACATGTGGAATCTAAAATATGAGACAAATGAACTTGTTTATGAAACAGAAATAGACTCAGACACAGAAAACAAACTAATGGTTACCAAAGTGCGGGAGGAAAAAATTAGGAGTTTGGGATTAGCAGATACAAGCTACTATATACAAAATAGATAAACAATGAGGTCCTACTCTATGGCACAGGGAACTATATTCAATATCCTATAATAAACCATAATGGAAAAGAATATGAAAAAGAATATATGCACATGTATAACTGAATCACTTTGCTGTACACCAGTAACTAACACAGCATTATAAAGCAACTATACTTCAATTAAAAAAACAAAGTTTTGTTTTAGAATTGCTTTTGCTGTGTCCCACAGATTTTGGATTTTTGTGTTTCCATTTTTGTCTCTAGGTATTTTTTGATTTCCTGTTTGATTTCTTCAGTGACTCATTGGTTGTTTAGTAGTATATTGTTTAGCCCTGTGTTTATGGGGGTTTTTTTTGGGGGGGGGGGTTGCAGTTTTTTCCCTTGTAGTTGATTTCCAGTATCATACTGTTGTGGTCAGAAAAGATGTTTGATATGATTTAAGTTTTCTTAAATTTATTGGGACATTAATATAGCCTAGAATATGATCTATCCTGGAGTATTTTTCACGTACTCTTGAAAAGAATGTGATTTCTGCTTCCTGGACCTGGGTGTCTGTTTCCTTTCCCAGGTTAGTTAAGATTTCAGCTATTATTTCTTCAAATACATTATATGCCCCTTTCTCTCTCTCTTTTCTCCTTCTGGGACCCCAAATGTTAGGCTTGATGTTGTCCCAGAGGTCTCTTAAACTATCCTCAATTTTTTTTTCATTATTTTTTGTCCAGCTTGGGTAATATCCACTACTCTGTCAGATTAGGGGATCATCTAATCTACTGCTGATTCCTTCTAGTGTGTTTTTTATTGCAGTGATTATATTCTTTAGCTCTGTTTTGATTCTTCTTTATATTTTCTAACACTGTTAAACGTCTCAGCGTTCATCCATTCTCCTCCTGAGTTCATTGAGTATCTCTGTGATCATTACCTTGATCTCTTTTTCAGGTAGATTGCTATCTCCACTTCATTTAGTTCTTCTTCTGGGGTTTTATCCTGCTCCTTCACTTGAAACATATTCCTCTGTCTCCTCATTTTGCCTAGTTCTTTGTGCTTATTTCTATGTATTATATTAGGTAGGTTCATTACGTTTCCCAGTCTTGGAGAAAACATCCTATTGGGTCCAGCAGCACACTCTCTGCTGGTCACCAGAGCTCTATGCTCTAGGGATGCCTCCTATGTGGGCTGTGTGTGCCCTCTGTCATGGTGGGGCTGACTGCTGTAGGTGTCTTGGTAGGTGGGACTGGGCCCTGGCCTGTTGGCTTCCAGGCTCTGACTTGTGTGGTGACTGCCAGCCCACTGGTGGGCAGGACCAGGTCCTAGCACAGCTAGCTGCGTGGTCCAGCAGGGTCCCAAGGCTGGTGCCAGCATGCTGGTGGGTGTGGCCAGTCCTGGCATAGTTGACTGTGGGGCTTGGGGGGTCCTGGTCACCCCCAACTTTTAATGTTTTACTTTTCTTCATTGTCCATACAACAGAATAATAAGGATACCTGTGTATCCACCATGCAGTGTAAACAATACAATTGTGTTTTGTTTATTCTTTTTTAAAATTTATTTTCAAGATAACTGACATGTTATATTAGTTAGGTGTACAACATAATGATTTGATATTTGTATATATTGCAAAATGACTACTGCAATAAGTGTAGTTAATATCCATCACCATACATAGTTATAAATTTTTTTCTTGTGATGAGAACTTTAAAGATACTCTCTTAGCGACTTTCAAATATACAGTATAATATTATTAACTATAGTCTCCATGCTGTACATTACATCCCCAGGGCTTATTTTATAACCGGAAGTTTGTGTCTTTTGACCACCTTCACCCATTTTGCCTTCTACTCCCACTCACCACCTTTGACAACCACCAATCTGTTCTCTAGAAATACTTCTGGTTTTAAATTTCAGAAGTAATCTATGCTTGCTTCTGAAAAAGTGTTTTACATTGCAGCAAACCTCCAGCCTCTGGTCTCACACTCCAGCCATTGAGAACAGTGTTATGTGTTCCTGTGTTTGCAAATGTGTACTCACTTAAAGGCTGGGGTGGGGAGGCAGGTTACATAGATGAGACCACCATGTCCACACGTTCTGCAGCTGTTCCTATCCTGGCGGATGGCTATGCCTTGGGGCTCCTCGGGTCAGCATCTGCAGCTTTACCACTTTCTGGTTTATAGTTGCGTAGCGTTAGATGTTCAGAGAAGTTGTCACCCTTTCTCTTTTTTCATCCAGCTTTAGTGCCTAGGCATTTCTTCCTATCAGTCACTTTTGTACTATTATTATTTAAGGGTTATTGTACCTTCTTCCATAAACTAGACAGGAGGTCCCTGATCAAGCTGAACTGTACAAAGAACAATGAAGTGAGAAGTCATTTTTATAGCCAATTTCAGGGATTAGCCAGCAGAATCCAAGGCCACTGCACTCACTAAGCTCTCTTGGGGAAACATTTATTCCATTTTAATCAAGCTGGATACTTATTTTGTTGTTTTCATTTTTTCGTTTTTGTTTTTTTAGTAGATATTTTTAGGGGTACAGATAATTGAGCAGATAGCACCGAGTTCTCATGTATCCTTCACACAACCCCTAAAAGCTTCTCCTATTATTAACATATTACATTAGTGTGGTACACTTGTTATAACTGATGAAACAATATTGGCACATTGTTATTAACTAAAGTTGCCTTAGTTGTACAACACTCTTTGTGTTGCACAGTCTGAGTTTTGACAAATGCATAATATCATGTATCCACCATTACAGGATTATACAAGATAGTTTCAGTGGCCTAAACATTCCCTGTGGGACACCTATTCATCTCTCCTCTCCCCCACCCAAACCCCTGGCAACCACTGATCTTTTTACCACCTCTCTAGTTTTGCCTTTTCCAGAATGTCATATGGTTGGCATCATTCAGGAAGTACCCTTGGGACTTCCCTGGTGGTCCAGTGGTAAAGAATCCGCCTTCCAATGCAGGGGACGCAGGTTCGATCCCTGGTCGGGGAACTAAGATCCCACATGCTGCAGGGCAACTAAGCCCGCGTACCACAATTACAGAGCCCACGTGCCCTGGAGCCCGCGCACCACAACTAGAGAGAGAAAACCCACACTCCACAACTAGAGAGAAGCCCACGCACCACGACGAAGAGCCTGCATGCCTCAACGAAGCTCCGGCCTGCGGAACTAATAGACGACGCGGCCAAAAAAAAAGGTACCTTCACAGATTCACAGACTGGCTCCTTTCACTAAGCAATAGGTATTTAAGGTTTCCCCATGTCTTTTCATGGCCTGATAACCCATGGTTTTTTTTTAAATCACTGAATAATAGTCCATGATACAGATGTACTAAAGTTTATTCATTCATCTACTGAAGGACATCTTGGTTGCTTCCAGTTTTTGGCAATTATGAATAAAGCTCCTATAAACATTCATGTGCAGTTGTTGCATGGACATACGTTTTCCATTAGGATAAATACCTAGGAGTTTGATTGCTGGGTCATATACTTTGTTTAGCTTTGTCAGAAATCGCCAAACTGCCTTCCAAAGTGGCTACATAACAGTTCCTCACATTCTACCTTCTTGCTAGTATTTGGCATTGTCAGTTTTTAAGTCACTCTGATAGGTATGTAATGGTTATCTCACCGGCGTTTTGATTTGCAATTCCCTAATGATATACGATGTTGAGCATTTGCATATGCTTATTTGCCATCTGTATATCTTCTTTGGTGAGGTGCCCAGATATTCTGGCCACTTTTGATTTGACTTTTTGTTTTCTTATTGTTGAGTATTTTTAAATAAATTTATTTATTTTTATTTATTTATTTTTGGCTGCATTGGGTCTTTGTTGCTGCACGTGGGCTTTCTCTAGCTGAGGCGAGTGGGGGCTACTCTTCGTTGCAGTGCGCAGGCTTCTCATTGCGGTGGCTTCTCTTGTTGCGGAGCACAGGCTCTAGGCGCACGGGCTTCAGTATTTGTGGCACGCAGACTCAGTAGTGTGGCTCGCGGGCATAGCTGCTCCACGGCATGTGGGATCTTCCTAGATCAGGGCTTGAACCGGTGTCCCCTGCATTGGCAGGCGGATTCTTAACCACTGCACCACCAGGGAAGTCCCTATTGTTGAGTTTTAAGAGTTCTTTGTAGAGGGAGATCAAGATGGTGGAGTAGGGCTTCCCTGGTGGCGCAGTGGTTGAGAGTCCTCCTGCTGATGCAGGGGACATGGTTTTGTGCCCCGGTCTGGGAAGATCCCACATGCCGCGGAGCGGCTGGGCCCGTGAGCCATGGCCGCTGAGCCTGCGCATCTGGAGCCTGTGCTCCACGACAGGAGAGGCCACAACAGTGAGAGGCCGCATACCACAAAAAAAATAAAAATAAAAATAATGGTGGAGTAAGAGATTGTGGAGTTTAACCCCCTTCACAAACACATCATAAATACATCTACATGAACAATTCACATGGAAAACTAACTGGAAACTGACAGAAGAACTCCTATACAACCAAGGCTGCAAGAAAGATTCCCACATAATTGGGTAGGATGGAAAGGAAGGTATCGAGTTGGGACCTGTGCCCCTGGGAGGGGATTAAGAGGAAAAGGGAGATCACACAGGCAGACACTCACCCTGGGGAGTGAGTTGGTCGAGCCACAGACTGGACCTCCCAGTCCTGGGGTCCTACGTGGAGAAGACAAGCCCCTTTGGCTGCTTGGAGAATCACTGGGATAGATACAAAGACTGGAGAAGCCCAGAATCCACTCATGAGGAGTGCATGGGAGCTGGCTTGCCACTAGACAGGGCGGAGGGAGGTCTGCCCCAGTGGCTGCCACCTGGCCACATTCCCAAATCCAAACTAAGCGAACCCCCTGGCCCCACTCACGTCATGCCACAGCTTGGCACTGGATCTAAGGCGGCCAGGTCCTGGGAAAAGACTTGAACTAGGGATGCAGAGGCAGCCTGGGGGCCCGGGGAGTAGTCCAGGTGAGGCAGCAGTAGCCATTGTTGGCACTTACTAAAACAGTGCCACAGATGCAGCCAGACCTCACAGCTGCACAGCCACTGGAACCCCAGGGACCACCATGCCATGATCCCCACTCCCAGCTGGGCGAATGCTTGGGCTCCACACCAGAACCTTGCCCTAGAGCTGGGGCGACCACAACAGGGGAAAAGATGCAAACTTGAACTGCAGCCCAGTGGAGCCGCAGATGCCTACACAGGCAGCACTCTGGACCTCTAAGCGCACAATCTCTACTTACTTCAGCACTCCCCTCCTTTGGGGCAGAGGCCCCAGAGTGGGGGAGGACAAGAAACACACTTAAAGGGAACAGAGCCAGCTTGAGCCTGACCCTCAGGGCTTCCACTCCAGCGACTTGGGAGCAGACCCCAACTCTGAGAGGTCGGCCACAGCCATGGTGCAGAGAGGAAGTTTGGCCTCACACTTCATGCAGCCTCTAGCTCCCCCAACACCACCCACACCCCTATCAAGGTGACAGTGCCCAGCACACCGTGAGGAAAGGCGTGGCCAGCACCCCCATCGTATCCAGCCCTTACAAAGACATTGGGCACACACAGTCTACGTAAGACACTCCCACATAAAAACACCAACTTTAAGACCACAATAGATAACTATTTCACCTAAACTCACAGAGCACGTTGAGTAAAATAAAAAGGCAGAGGAACTACCCTCAATTGCAAGAACAAGATAAAACCTCTGATAAAATAATGAAAGAAATAATCAGTCTACCAGAAAATGAATTCAGAAGGTTGGTAATAAAAATGAATTAAGAGAATTGATCTAAGCACAGATCCTTTTAACAAGGAACTAGAAACTATAAAGAAAATCAAAAATAGGTCATTCAATTTCTGAGATAAAAAGCACTCTAGAAGCAGTGGATAGCAGACTAAATGACACAGAAGAATGCACAAGTGACCTGAAAGGTAGAATAATGGAAATTGCTCAATCAGAACAGCAGAAAACAAACGAAAAACCAATAGCAACACACGAGATCTATGGGACAATATAAAATGTGCCAACCTACCCATAATAGGAGTTCCAGAAGGAGAAGAGAGAGAAGAGATTGAAAACATATTTGACAAAATTATGGCTGAGGGCTTCCCTGGTGGCGCAGTGGTTGAGAGTCCGCCTGCCGTTGCAAGGGACACGGGTTCGTGCCCCAGTCCAGGAAGATCCCACATGCCGTGGAGCGGCTGGGCCCGTGAGCCATGGCCGCTGAGCCTGTGCGCCCGGAGCCTGTGCTCCGCAACAGGAGAGGCCACGGCAGTGAGAGGCCCGCGTACCGCAAAAAAAAAAAAAAAATTATGGCTGAAAATTTCCCAACCTAAAGAAGGAAACAGATACCCAGGTACAGGAAGAACAGAGGGTCCCAAACAAGATGAACCCAAACAGACACACACCAATGCATATCAAAATTAAAATGGCAAAAGTTAAAGATCAAGAGGATTCTAAAGTCAGCAAGAGAAACACAAAGTGTCATATAGAAGGGAATCCCCATAAGGCTATCAGCTTTCTCTGCAGAAACTTTGCAGGCCAGAAGAAAGTGGCATGATATATTCAAAGTGCTGAAAGGGAAGAACCTGCAACCTAGGATACTCTACCCAGCAAGATTATTATTTAGGATAGAAAGAGAGGGACTTCCCTGGTGGTGCAGTGGTTAAGAATCTGCCTGCCAATGCAGGGAACACAGGTTTAATCCCTGGTCCGGGAAGATCCCACATGCCGCAGAGCAACTAAGCCCGTTGCCACAACTACTGAGCCTGCGCTCTAGAGCCCGTGAGCCACAACTACTGAACCTGCACCCCTAGAGCCCATGCTCTGCAACAAGAGAAGCCCGTATACCACAACGAAGAGCAGCCCCGGCTCACCGCACTAGAGAAAGCCTGCACGCAGCAATAAAGACCCAACACAGGGCTTCCCTGGTGGCGCAGTGGTTGAGAGTCCGCCTGCCAATGCAGGGGACATGGGTTTGTGCCCCGGTCTGGGAAGATCCCACATGCCATGGAGCGGCTAGACCCGTGAGCCATGGCCACTGAGCCTGCGCGCCCGGAGCCTGTGCTCCGCAACGGGAGAGGCCACAACAGTGAGAGGCCCGCGTACCCCAAAAAAAAAAAAAAAAAGAAAAAGACCCAACACAGCCAAAATTAAATTAATTAATTAATTTTAAAAAATAGAATAGAAAGAGACAGAAAGAATTTCTCAGACGAGCAAAAACTAAAAGAATTCAGCAACACTAAACCTAACTAAACTAAAATTAAAAGAAATGTTGACGGGTCTTCTCTAAATGGAGGGAAATAAGTGTCAATAGGAAAGAGAAAAAATTCCAACAGGAAAGGTGAATATATAGTAAGGATTGAAGATCACTTAAACAAGCCAGTGTAGATGGAAAAAAACAAAAAATTGTAAAAGCAACTATAACTACAATAAACAGTAAAAGGATAAGCATGAAGATGTAAAATATGACATAAAAACACAAGATGTGAAGGAGGGGAGTACAAAATGTAGATCTTTTAGAATGCGCTTGAAATTAAACAGTTATCAGTTTAAAGCAAGTGGGTATAATTATGGGTCAATATATATGAACCCCATGGTAATCACAAATCAAAAACCTACAATAGATAGACAAAAGCCAGAAAGAAAGGAACTCAAGCACACTACAGAAGAAAACCATCAAACCACAATGGGAAAAACAAAAAGAAGAAGAAATGAGCAAAGAAGAACTAGAAAAACAACTGGAAATCGAGGCATGAAACGGCAGTAAGTACACACTGATCAATCATTACTTTAGCTCCGCCTGCGACCCTCAGGTGGGTTGACGTGAGGGTCCCTCTCAAGCCAAAAAGCCAGGACCTCTGCACAGCTCCGTTGACTCCAGCGGGTCCCCGCCCTCTGGGGAGCCCCACCTCCACCCCAGCCATGGGAGGGGCTCACTGGGCCAGTCCTTACCTACACAGATGGTGCAAACATTCTGAACAGTGTTGTTTTTGTATCAATATGTTTGTGCAGTGATGAGTGTATATACTTCTCAGACTTGGGGTGAGTGAGCAGCCACTGGGCTCTGCCACCGCTTGCTCCCGCCAGACCGAGCCCACCACCGGGGCTCCTCCACGATTGCAAAAAAGGTAAAGAAGAAAAGATGAACCTTTAAGCAAATACGAAGCTCAGAGACCTGCAGCATAGCCATACACCTCCACCTGTGAAACGAACAATCTGGACCCAGACGGACTTTCAGAACCTCACACAGCCGTGTGTGTTACCACCGTTGGTCGCCAGTTGGGGGCTCTGGGCTGTCCGTGGCCTCCCCCCCAGCCCCACCCATCAGTATTCACTGGACTGGCCGTGTGTAGGAGTGCAATTGGGGCGGGATGGCTGGGCAGGCGGACCCCAGCCACCCTCCCCACGGCCGTCCTGAGTCGGGGTGAGGCCTGGGCAGGCAGGAGGGCAGGGTTCAGGGCAGAGGTGGCCGCATCCGTCCTGTCGCCTTGGCTTGGGGGGGGCGGCAAAAGCAGAGGTGCCAGGCCTCAGAACAGACCAGGGATCCCAGCCCTGCCAGCCCCCTGCAGGGACCAAGGCCCTCGCTCTTCCCCAGAGCCAGGGTGGGCATCATTGGACATGTGAGCCCGATGCCAGGAGGGGGTGGTGGAGCGGGGCCTGACCAGAGCCTCAGTTTGACATTCCAAATCAGGGGGTGGGTGTGCGCTGTGGGAATTGAGGCTGCCCGGGATCCTCTGCCTTGGACCACCCCCCCCGGCTTGTCACCCCACTTTAATCTTCTACCGGGGACCCCTACCCCTACCCCACCTTGCTATTTATTGCTGTAATTTATTGACCTCAAATATGCTGCACAACAGACCTCACTCAGGGCAGGGAGGATCCCCAGGGCTCCCCCCACCTCCACTTGGCAGGGCCCCATGGGGCCAGGTGCTGAGGAGAACCTCTCTATCCCCCCACCCATCACTTGCTTTCCCCCTCCCCCACTGGGGGACCAGGTTGGGCACTGGCCCATTCACAAATACCTCAAGGGGGAGGGGGAGGGATGGGGTTATAGTTGTTTTGTTTAATGGGAACTGGAAGAGGGATCATGTCCTGCTATGTGCCCTTCCCAGGAAGCGGGGGACCACCATCGCATTCCTGTACCGGCCACTGCCACTGTCAGTCATCACACTGAGTTCACTTCCCTCCAGAGTTTGGATAAATTCAGGTCAGAGCTGCAGGTATGTAGCCCTCAAGTGTCATAGTAAAGCAGTTCACCGATCTCTCCATTCAGAAGCGTGCAGTGTACAGTGATGAGAAACTGTTATTTTATGATCTTTTCATTAAAAGATTGATTGAAAAAAAAATAATTACTTTAAATGTCAATGGGCTACCTGCTCCTATCAAAAAATGTAGGGTGGCTGATTGGAATAAAAAAAAAAAAAACTTGCTCCCTACAAGACTTGCTGCCTACAAGAGACCACTTCAGGGCAAAAGATACACACAGACTGAAAGTGAGAGGAAGGAAAAAAGATATTCCATGCAAATGGAAATGACAAGAAAGCAGGGGTGGCAATACTTATATCAGACAAAACAGACCTTAAGACAAAGGCTGCGATGAAAGACAAAGATATAATGATACAGGGATCAATACAGTAAGAGGATATTACACATGTTAACATATACATACCCAATACAGGAGCACCTAAATATGTAAAGCAAATACAAACAGATATAAAGGGAGAAATTGACAATAATACAATAATATAATAGTAGGAGACTTTTAACACCCCACTGACATCAATGGAAAGGTCATCCAGAAAGAAAATCAATAAGGCAACAGAGGTCTTAAATGATACGATATGCCAGTTGGACTTAATTGATATCTACAGGACACTACATCCAAAAAAGAACATTCTTTTCAAGTACATATGGAACATTCTCCAAGATAGACCACATACTAGATCACAAAACAAGCCTCAACAAATTTAGTAGGATAGGAATTATATCAAGCATTTTTTTCTGACCACGATAGTATGAAACTAGAAATCAACTACAGAAATCAAAACAGGAAAAGAACAAACATGTGGAGACTAAACACCATTGTACTAAAAAAACAATGGATCAACAGTGAAATCAAAGAGGAAGTGAGAAAATACCTCACGACAAATGAAAATGAAAACACAATTTTTCGAAATCTATGGGATGCAACAAAAGCAATTCTAAGAGGGAAGTTCAGAGTGATATAGGCCTTCCTCAAGAAACAAGAAAAAATCTCAAACAACATAACCTATGACCTAAAATAATTAGAAAAGAACAAACAAATCCCAAAGTCAGCAGAAGGAAATAATAAAGGTCAGAGAGGAAATAAAATAGAGATAAAAGTAATAGAGAGATCATTGAAACCAAGGGTTGGTTTTTCTGAAAAGATAAAATTGATAGACCTTTAGCCAGGCTCACCAAGAATAAGAGAGGACCCAAATAAGAAATGAAAGAGGAGAAATAAGAACTGATACCACAGAGATACAAAAAGTCATAAGAGAATACTATGAAGTTATATGCCAACAAATTGGACAAATTAGAAGAAATGGACAAGTTTCTAGAAACATACAGCATGCCAAGACTGACTCCAGAAAGAACAGATAATTTTTTTTTTTTGGAACAGATAATTTGAACAGACCAATCACTAGAAGTGAAATAGAATCTAATTTAAAAAAAAAAACAAAAAAACTCCCAGCAAACAAAAGTCCAGGACTAGATAGCCTCACTGGGGAATTCTACCAAACATAAAAACATAAACATATAACTACCCTTCTCATACTATTCCAAAAAATTGAAAAGGAGGGAACACCCCCAAATTCATTCTACAAGCCACCATTACCCTGATACCAAAACCAGACAAAGATCCTACAACAAAAAGGAAATTACAGGGTAATATCTTTGATGAATATAGATGCAAAAATTCTCAACAATGTATTAGCAAACTGAATTAGACAGTACATAAAAAGGAACTACACCATGATCAAGCTGGATTCATTCCAGGGTCACAAGTATGGTTCAACAAATACAAGTCAATCACTGTGATACACCACGTTTTAAAGGAAAGAAAAATCACATGATTATCTCAATAGACTCAGAAAAAGCATTTAACAAAATACAACATCCATTTATAATAAAAAACTCTCATAAAAGTGGGTGTAGAGGGAACATATCTCAACATAATAAAAGCTATATAATGGGACTTCCCTGGTGGCACAGTGGTTAAGAATCCGCCTGCCAATGCAGGGGACACGGGTTGGAGCCCTGGTCCAGGAAGATCTCACATGATGAGGAGCAAGTAAGCCCATGCGCCACAACTACTGAGCCTGCGCTCTAGAGCCCGTGAGCCACAGCTACTGAAGACCGTGCACCTAGAGCCCTTGCTCTGTAACAAGAGAAGCCACCGCAAGGAGAAGCCTGTGCACTGTAATGAAGAGTAGCCCCCCCTCACCACAACTAGAGAAAGCCCGCATGCAGCAACAAAGACCCAACGCAGCCCAAAAATTAAAAAAAGAAAATTTTAAGTACAATTTTTTTTAAAAAAGCTATTTATGATAAACCCACAGCCAACATAATACTCAATGGTGAAAAGCCAAAAGCCTTTCCAGTAAATTCAGGAACAAGACAAGGATGCCCACTTTCATCACTTCTATTTAACATAGTATTGGAAGTCCTAGCCACAGCAAATCAGACAAGAAAAAGAAATAAAATGTATCCAGTTTGGAAGGAAAGAGATAAAACTGTCACTATTTGCAGATGACATGATACTTTATATAGAGAACCCCTGAAGTCTCCACCCAAAAACCACTGGAAGTAATAAATGAATTCAGCAAGATTGCAGGATACATGATTAATATACAGAAATCTGTTGCATTTCTTTACACTAATAATGAAATATGAGAAAATAAAGTTTTTAGAAGTCCCATTTAAAATTGCATCAAAAAATACCTGAGGAATGTGGTAGTTGCGGTGGGGGGAGGAGAAATATTCTATAGTCCTATGATTAGGTCTCAGTCTTTTAGTGACTCGATGATTCTGGACTATAAACTTCACAACTATTTCTCAGATTCCCCCCACCCTTAGGTTGGACAAGATGGCTAGAGTGGGCTGGAGTAGGCGTTTCCCTTCTCCCATGCGGCTCCAGCCAGCTGAAGTTGGATATTTTCTTCCACCAGGTTAGTGAGGCTCTGATAATACCCTAGCAGGTAGGGCTCTGGCTAGTTAGGTTGCCCTGAGGGCAGGTCTTGTTAAGAACGAAGTGCTCTAGCATATTTCAAAATGGTTCCAGGAGTTCCCTGGTTGCCTAGTGGTTACTGCCATAGCCCAGGTTCAATCCTTGGCAATCCCTGGTCAGAGAACTGAGATCCCACAAGCTGTTCAGCACAGCTGGAAAAAAAAAAAAAAAAAGGGAATTCCCTGGCAGTCCAGTGGTTAGGACTCAGCGCTTTCACTGCCAGGGCCAGGTCCGATCCCTGATCCCTGGTTGGGGAACTAAGATGTTGCATGGCACGGCCGAAAAAAAAAAATAAAGGTTCTTTTCTCTTCCCCATGCTAGAAGCACAAGGGGATTTTCCTCCACATTTAATGTGGGAACCTGGTCAAACTCCTCGAGGTAAATTCCACAATACTATAGCAGCCCCGTTATGACTGGGTCCCCCCTGGAGTTAATGCCCAGATTGTGCAACTTGTCCTCTTACAGTTTGTCTGCTACAATTTAGGTTTTCCTACCCCAGCACTGGTTCCCATGTTAGTTTCCCCTAGTCTCTGTTCCAGCAAGCAAAGACTTCATGTATTTGCCTGTCTCTCCAATCTTGGGAGCAGCAGTATGCCCTGTGTCCTCCCCTCTCTTATTTTTTATTTTTACTTTTTAAATTATGTTTTAAAAGTATTTTTAATTTTTTAATTAATTAATTTTTTAAAATTTATTTTTGGCTGCGTTGGGTCTTCGTTGCTGCACGTGGGCTTTCTCTAGTTGCGGTGAGCAGGGGCTACTCTACGTTGAGGTGCGCAGGCTTCTCATTGCGGTGCCTTCTCTTGTGATGCGCGGGCTCTAGGCCCACAGGCTTCAGTAGTTGTGGCTCCTGGGCTCTAGAGCGCAGGCTCAGTAGTTGCAGTGCACGGATTTAGTTGCTCTGCGGCATGTGGGATCTTTCCAGACCAGGGCTCAAACCTGTGTCCCCTGCACTGGCAGGCAGATTCACTGCACCACCTGGGAAGTCCCTCCCCTCTCTCATATATTCAGGAAGAGTTGTTTGGTTTTTCAATATGTTCATCTTTTCTCTTTTTGTTAGGATTGATCGGCAACTTCCAAGCACCTCACACGCCAATTAGAAACTGAAATTCTGAGGTCTGCCTTTTTATAATTAACATATCACATTCTTTCCCCCTAGACCATACTCTGTGTCCTCCCCAGAACTATTTCCTTCCCCAGACAACCTCAGAGTTCTTAGATCAATTTAGCAATTTTCTTTGTCCATTTCCTGATTGAATTCATCAAATTCATCAATTATGACCAACTTTAGCAGAAAGCATTCAAATAACAGGTAATAAGATTTAATGAAAGAGGTAGCAGATCCACTTCAGGTGATCCTACCTGGACAAGGCTAGTGACCACCCACTGCCTCCCCCATAGGTGGGAGATACCCAGAACTGAAGAGGGTGTGTCAGTTCATGAGGTGGGGCCAGGAACAAGACATTAATTATGAAACTGAGCAGGAACCTGCAGGATACCCCCAGGCACAGACCCCACCCATTTTCCCTGCCTCCTGTTTGCAGAAAAGCTTTAGTCTCCTACGTCTTCCCCCAGTCCAAAGAGCAAATTGCATCAGAGAAGTGAGAAAATGCAGAAACAAAAACAGGCAAGCAAGACAAAATAATAATAGTTAATACCCATAAAACAAAGTCAAGGACCTTTAGTTCTTCCTAAAGGGCTACAGATGATATCCTGAGCCAAATGTATGAGTTGTTTTGCAGATACTAAAACCCTACCAGGTGGAAGACGTTAACTGCATGCTGACCACAAGCACATAGACCTCACACCAGCTGGAACGAGAAGGTTGATGATGTTAACTGCTGAAATACCACCCCGTTACCAATGAATCAGAAGAATGCCCATGAGCTGATCAGGGAGGCTGCATCCCTCTCCCTCATGCCATCTTTAAAAACTCTTCCCTAAAAGCCATCAGAGAATCCAGGTCTTTTAAGCATTCACCTTGCAACAAACACTGTACTTTGCTTCACCACAACCCAGTGTCAAGAGATTGGCTTTGCTGCACATTGGGCGAGTGGACCCAAGTTTGGTCCGGTAACAATTACAATGCATAAAGTTCTGTAACACAAGACTACGTATGCAATATAAATCATACATACAAAATTAAATAATCATATTTTTAAATGTAATCATTTGCAAGATTATGGAGTACCTGCCTCATATTGTTGCTTGGCCTCTGGGTTCAGCTTTAAAGAAAACACCGGCCTCAGGAAACTCAGAGCCTGAAAAAAAAAAAAAAAAAACCATTTGTAACTCACAGAAATACATGGAAAGTTTGATAACCACTATAAAAATGTACCACAGAGCCTAGCTGCTCAAAGTGTGGTCTGTCGACCAGCAGCATCTGCATTACCTCGGAACTTGTTATAAATGGAGAATCTCAGGCCAACGGAATCACCATACCCAAGAAATCAATATCTGCAGTTTAAACAGATTCCCAGGGAACTTAAAGGTACATTTGAGAGTAAAAAGCACCATCGGGGCTTCCCTGGTGGCGCAGTGGTTGGGAGTCTGCCTGCCGATGCAGGGGACACGGGTTCATGCCCCGGTCCGGGAAGATCCTACATGCCGCGGAGCAGCTAGGCCCGTGAGCCATGGCCGCTGAGCCTGCGCGTCTGGAGCCTGTGCTCCGCAACGGGAGAGGCCTCAGTGGTGAGGGGCCCGCGTACCGCAAAAAACAACAAAAAAAGCACCATCAGAGAGAGATACACAAGTATAAAATCTGTCTTTACCCTGAAACAGCCCTGCCTCTTGCCCTTGAAACTTCCTCAAGTAGAATCTCTCCCTTTCTCACTCCCCTTACCTCTGAAATGGGAGCTGGGTTAAAAGTTCTCTCTCTACCCGTTGTGCATTCTAGGTTTCCTCCCCATCTTTATGCAAAATACCACATTCCCTATACCTTTACATGGTGCACTATTCCCCACCCCCCGCATCACAGGCTTTTTCCATACCACTAAGTGAGTTGAATTCAGGTGGGTGATGAGTTTCTCTCTAGCCACTCAACTCAAATAAATGACCTCCTTTCCCAGCCTGCCTTGCATACACACTCAGGACATTGTTGTCACCTGGAGCTGGTCCAGGTGTATTGTTTTCACTTCAAACATCCAAGTCTGAGTCAATGTTGACCCTTCCCACTGATACACTATCACTTCTCGATAAATCCAGCTGCTTCTGGTCTGTCTTTTATACCCTCCAGTCCTGCCACCCCTCATTACTGTCTTTCCCCCTTTCATTCATGTATTTCAGTCCCTCCTTCTACCCACCCCCCATTCTGATGGGGACCATATCTCCATTCTAATTCTCCCCTCTTTTCTTCTCTCCCTCTCTTCATCCACTCCTCTTATGCATAGACTTTTCAATGCACTTTTGCTCACTCTTGTCGTGGTCAAATTCAGTATGTCTCTCAAACTTTAGGTCGGGGGAGCCTAACTCAATTTATAGCTGATTTTGGAAGTGGAAGATGGGACACATTGTACAGAGAAGAACCAGGATTGTAACTCTCTCTCTTCCTCTGCAGTCTCCTTCAAAATTTCTCCTTATAACCCATAATTCCTGTTCTGCAATTCTCTGATTTGTCTGAACTTCTGTACTCTTTTCCAGGTACTTGGGCGCTCAAGTTGTGATACTGTTATTTATAATAAGAAATATATATTTTGTCTTAGTCTCTGCTCCTGACACAGAGCTCCTAAAACCCATGGCATTTCCTGTGATGAGAGCCATAAAGGTGCTTTTCACTGTGTTCATGAGGTGACTTCTGGAGGGTATCACTTTGGGAAGTATAAACATTTTAACAATATTAATTCTTCCAACCCATGAATGCTGGTTATCTTTCCATTTAAATATGACTTCTCTAATTTTTACCAATTTTTTATAAACTTCAGTGTTCATGTGTTTTACCTGTTTGGTTAAGTTTATTCTTTTTTTTTTTAATAAATAAATTTATTTATTTATTTTTGGCTGCATTGGGTCTTTGTTGTTGCATGCGGGCTTTCTTTCTTTTTTTTTTTTTTTTCGCGGTACAAGAGCCTCTCACTGTTGTGGCCTCTCCCGTTGTGGAGCACAGGCTCCGGACGCACAGGCTCAGCGGCCATGGCTCACGGGTCTAGCTGCTCCATGGCATGTGGGATCTTCCCGGACCGGGGCACGAACCCGTGTCCCCTGCATTGGCAGGCAGACTCTCAACCACTGCGCCACCAGGGAAGCCCAGGGCTTTCTTTTTAGTTGCAGCAAGCGGAGGCTACTCTTCGTTGTCGTGCGCAGGCCTCTCATTAAGATGGCTTCTCTTGTTGCGGAGCACGGGCTTTAGGCACGCGGGCTTCAGTAGTTGTGGCACATGGGCTCAGTAGTTGTGGCACATGGGCTTAGTTGCTCCACGGTATGTGGGATCCTCCCGGACCAGGGCTCGAACCCATGTCCCCTGCATTGGAAGGTGGATTCTTAACCACTGCACCACCAGGGAAGTCCCAGTTTCCATTTTATTCATCCCATTTCTTGATAACCACCTGATGATTCATAAACTGGTCCCCATACTCACAGAGGGCAAGGATAGACTAGAGAAAGATGTAGATCACGCTAGATTGGTGGGTGGCAAGTCTAATGAGCAAAGAAACTTAGTTAAAAGGCTTCTCCTGGGTGGACACGAGACAAGTAGATCCCACACCCACGCAACAAATCTTAACATGTTTATACAGAGGACTTAACTGGGTTCAGTCACATACTGACTTCGGATGGTCTCAGCAACACCTTACTCTCTCAAGGCTGTGTTCTTGCAGAAGCTTCCACTATGGGAAATGTGGGCAGAATGTACATTCCAAGGACAGAAGACGGGGTGAGGAGTCTCTCGTTGGCTGGGTCCATCTCACAGGTCACATCCTCTGGATTACTTCCTCCAACATCACCTAAGCATCAGCGACGTGTGTGTCCACGCTGTAGGTGAGGGCTGGTGTTTGATGAAGTTGCAGCATCAGTTCCTGCTCTTGAGGGCTCAGGCATGGACTCTGCACAGCTCCATCAGCTGGGATTAGCATATGGGAAGACTCAGGGAGTCCTCAGTGGCAAAACTGCGGGTATCACTGACAGCCACAAGGGCTGCTTGGTACTCCTTGGCGATAGTGGATAAGGTCTTCCTGCTCTTCTTTTCTCCTCCAGAGTGAGGTCACAGCCAAAGGGATCACTCTTGGCAGCAAGATATGTGGGATGGGAGGATGTGGCGACACAGGTGAAATGCTTCTATTTCCTATAGGGACCTTCTTGGTTTTTCTATGCCCCACACAGACACTGCTGCTGCTGCTTCTTTTTTTAATATTGAAGTACAGTTGATGTATACTATTATACAAATTACAGTTGTACAATACAGTGATTCACAAATTTTAAAGGTTATACTTCATTTATAGTTATTATAAAATATTTGCTATATAACCCACGTTTAATGATGTTCCATAGTCTTTAATGATGTTCACATAGTTCCACTGTGGCTGTACATTTCCCACCAACACTGTATGAAGGTTCCCTTTTCCCCATGTCCTCGCCAACATTTGTTATTTGTGTTCTTTTAGATGATGGCCATTCTGACAGGTGTGGGTTGGTATCTCATTGTGGTTCTGATTCGTATTTCTCTGATGATTAGCCATGTTGAGCATCTTTTCATGTGCCTGTTACCCTGCCACTTCTTAATTGAACTCCAGAGCTCTCCCAGAGCTATTTTCATCAGTGGATAATTATTAAATCATTGTTTTTTGTCAGGTACAAATGCTGGGACCACCTAGTCCACTATGTTGCTAATGTCACACTCCTAAATGCTTTTTTTTCTTTAGGAGATTAAGATGGTCCATGGGAAATAGGTATTTTTACATGGTGTTAACGGAGCTAGCTCAACTGGAACAAGCTAGGAAAACTAGTTGGTTTCTGCTGTTTCTCCAAAGACACCTGATGACTGTCCTTTATACTGAAATTTGGTTAAGGAGGCACTTAGAGGACAGAAATTGCTGGTAATGATGAAAGATAGAAGGATTTATTCTTTCAGAATAAAAAATAAATTCCTGGGCTGTGACCTGTTTAGACCGAAGTGGACCCATTAAAGGTGTTTAGAAATGTATCTCAGTTGATCAAGATTTGGATCACAGAACTTTCTCAGGATCCGTGGATGTGTTTGCCATCACTGTGGAGACCAGTGCCTGCCCTACTCCCTCAGCTGGAGCACTTTGGGAAGAGGTACTGATCGAGACTGCTGGAGTCATCATCCTCAGGTAAGACATACAACTGTATAAGTTGATCCACGTCGTAAGGAGTGGAGGCCCAAGGAGGATCAGAGTCTCTGAAGCTTATCTGCTGGAGATCGTCAGGCAGAAAATCACAGGATGAATTGCGTGGAGTGGTGGCAGCCCCTTCATGTTGCTCGACACGAAAAGCCTTATGTAGTTCATGATAGGAAGCATCTGAGATGCCGCGACTCATGGGATGAGTGTTCCCTGAAGTGCCGGGTAAGGGCATCTCTTCCCCTTTCACTGAAATGACCTGTTGTGGGTCTGCTAGGGACAGATTTCGCTGAGATTGATCCTCCTTCCTCCTTTTGACACGCTGGTTTTTAAACCAAGTCTGGGAAGGGAAGAGATGAGCGGGTTAATAAGGGGGGATGTGTCCAAAGGGGAATCCTCACGTACCTCAGAAATTAGGTTGCTTTGGTGTGTGGAAGTGACTCTCACATGTCTTCATATTTATCTGAATGAGGAAGGTTCTTTCTATCCTCTCTGTCCTGGGATCCAGGGGGCAAAGGGAGTGTAGGATTGTGCTAGCAATTGGTAGAACAGGACAGAACACTTTAAGCCCAGAACACGAGGTATCTTTAAGAAAGTGGGTGTTGTCTTGGCGGATACTCTGGGTTCTCAGAGAGAGGATTCTGAAGCCTGAGAATATGCAGGGGGATTCTAGCTTGGGGTGCCTTCAGGATTCGTTCAGGGGTTCTTATGCCCTGAATATTCTGTGGGTACTTAGCTGCAAGGCATGTAGATAATTGTGAATGTCATGATTAAGGAGAACCTAGAATAAACAGGAACAGACCCAAAGGGGAGTATCTGAGATCCATCACCAAAGGATATCATCTAGCATTGTGGGCCTGGAGTCAGAAAGGCCTGGGTTCAAATTCTAGCTCTTGTGTTTATAATTCTCGGAAGACAATTCCTCTCTGTGACCCTTCGTGTTCTTCAATAAAAGCGGTGGTCATTAGAACAAATATATAAAATGCTTAACGTCTGTTCTGGCGCACAGCAATTTTTCAAGCAATCAGAATTATACTGATGACTAAATGTGTGTGAAACTCTGAGTTAGGTGTGCTATCTGGCTATATAGAGACAGACTCAGGGACATACCTTTATTATTGACTCATCAAGATGAATATTTGAAGAAAGTTCTTTTATAATGAACCAATTTGGGTACATGGTCTTTTCAAATGTATCTTTTAGTGCTCCAAGCTGTTCCCGGCTGAATTGTGTGCGGAATCGGCGAGCTGAATTTGGATGTCCTGTAAAAAGAATAGACAAAAATCTTTCATAAAAGATATATCCAGGGCTTCCCTGGTGGTGCAGTGGTTGAGAGTCCGCCTGCCGATGCAGGGGACACGGGTTCGCGCCCCGGTCCAGGAAGATCCCACATGCCGTAGAGCGGCTGGGCCCGTGAGCCATGGACACTGAGCCTGTGCGTCCGGAGCCTGTGCTCCGCAACGGGAGAGGCCACAACAGCGAGAGGCCCGTGTACTGCACCAAAAAAAAAAAAAAAATCCAATAATAAAGGTAGTGGATAAATCACAAGTAGTAAAATTGATTCAAAATTAATTTTGAGTCCAGAGATACATAAAATAAAAAGATGTAAAATGTGTCATCAAAAATATAAAATGTGGGTCTTCCCTGGTGGCACAGTGGTTGAGAGTCCGCCTGCCGATGGAGGGGATACGGGTTCGTGCCCCGGTCCGGGAAGATCCCACATGCCATGGAGCGGCTGGGCCCGTGAGCCACGGCCGCTGAGCCTGCGCGTCCGGAGCCTGTGCTCCGCAACGGGAGAGGCCACAACAGTGAGAGGCCCACGTACCGCAAAAAAAAAAAAAAAAAAAAGATATATATATATAGACAGATAGATAGATAGATAGATAGATAGACATAGATATAACATGGGAGGGGGAATTAAAAATATAAAGTTTGGGATATGTTCAAAATTAAGTTACTATCAACTTAAAAGAGACTATCAAATACACAGTATATTATATATGTGAACCTCATGGTAACTACAAAGCAAACACATAAATACCTAAAGAAAATGACAAAAGATATAAAAACACTAAAGAAAACAATCAAACCACAAGGGAAGAGAGAAAGAGAAGAAGAAAGGAACAGAGAGGACTACAAAAATAGCCAGAAAATAATTTTTAAATGGCAATAATCACATACCTATCAATAATTCTTTAAAGGTAAATGGACTAAACTCTCCAATCAAAAAACATAGGTGGCTGAATGGATAAATAAAAATTAAAAAAAAAAGAAGCAAGACCCTTCTATATGCTGCCTGTAAAAGACACACTTCAAAACTGAAAACACTCACAGAATGAAGTGAAGGGATCAAAAAAATATATACCATGCCAACGGGAAGGAAAAGAAAGCTAGGGTAGCAATACTTATATCAGAAAAAATAGACTTTAAAACAAAAGATTGTAACAAAAGACAAAAAAGGAATTATAGAATGATAAAGGGGTCAATCCAACAAGAAGATATAACATTTGTAAACATTTCTGCCCCCAACATAGGAGGACATAAATATAGAAAGTAAATATTAAAGAAATAAAGAGAGAAGTACACAGCAACAATAATAGTTAGGGACTTTAATATTACATTCTTAAGGAAACTACTTTCAAGCTAAAATTCTCTATGTAGCCAAATTTATCCTTCCATGTGACAACAGGATAAAGACACTTTCAGATGCTCATAGGTTCAACCAACTTATCTTCCATGTACTACACGAAGACATAGTTCAACCCAGCAAAATAAAGAACGGTGGGTCAGGGAGGAGGAATGTCCCTGGCGGTCCAGTGGTTAAGAATCCGTGCTTCCAATGCATGGGGCATGTGTTCGATCCCTGGTTGGGGAGCTAAGATCCTGTGTGTCACGCAGTATGGCAAAGAAAACAAAAACAAAAGCGGGGGGATTTGTGTGGAAGAAAAGAGGATCCACACAAAAGGGTAACAAGGGGAATTCCCAGGTTGATTCCTATACACCAGGCCTGGAAAGCAAGCACCTGTGTAAAAGACACAATAGGCCCCAAACGTGCTAAGCCCCATGTCAGCAAACCAAAACTTAATACTTAACCTAACTCTAGTTTCAGCCCCTCTCAGGAATGTGACCTTTAATCACTCAATCTAGAATTTCCTGGCCAGCACTAGTGAGCTAATCTTCCCTCAAAGGTGACCCTGCCTGAAATAATCCTTTATTTATGACTTCCTTGTCTCACCCCTTTCTGCCTTTACAAACCTTCATTTTGGGACTTCCCTGGTGGCACAGTGGTTAAGAATCCGCCTGCCAATGCAGGGGACACATGTTCGATCCCTGGTCCAGGAAGATCCCACAAGCCTCGGAGCAACAAAGCCCGTGCACTGAGCCTGCTCTCTAGAGCCGGTATGCCACAACTACTGAGCCCGCATGCTGCAACTACTGAAGCTTGCGTGCCTAGGGCCCATGCTCCGCAACAAGAGAAGCCACCACAATGAGAATCCCACGTATCGCAACGAAGAGTTGCCTCCGCTCTCAGCAACTAGAGAAAGCCCGTGCGCAGCCAAAACGCAAAACAAAAAAAACCCTTCATTTTGTACAGCTCCTCAGAAGCTCCTTTCTTTTTCCTAGATGGGATGTTACCCAGTTCATGAATTGTTATAATAAATAACAATAATAAAAATAATAAAAATAAATAAATAATAGAGCCAATTAGATCTTCAAGTTTACTCAGTTGAATTTTGTTATTTAACACACCATATAAGAGACAATCAGGAAAATGGGTTCAATTGATTACCTGATGGGTTTGGGTCATCGGGAAAAAATATTGAATATGCCATAGGCCAAATTGATAAATCACACAGTTGAAAATTAAGAAAGATGCACCTTAAGCATATGAGGAAAAACGAAGAATATTAACACCTCAAATTGTGAAGTTTATGTGACGTGAGTCATTCTGGTATAAATTAATTCTGCAGGGAACAATATTTACAAAAGTTTGATTAAAATAAATTGATATTGACTTAATCAAAATATTTTTAAATTTATTTCTTGGCCGCACCATGCGGCATGTGGGATCTTAGTTCCCCGACCAGGGATCAAACCTGTGCCCCCTGCTTTGGAAGCATGGAGTCTTAACCACTGGACTGCCAGGGAAGCCCCCAAAATATTAATATTAAAATATTATTAAATTACTTTGACTAACCAATAATCAAGTGTTAAATTATTATTAACCTCTATTAGTAAGGTGTATAGAGTGAAAATGAGGAGGGATGGGGCTACGGATCTAAAATCTTCATCTACCAAACTGAGAGGACAATATATAAAATTGATGAATGAACTACTATTTTCATTAGTTCAGTATCAAACAATAGTGATGGAACATGTATCAGAAGAACCGGTTACAAGTTTTGATGAGTGGACCTGTTGAGGCACAATACTGCTTTCTTCTATTATTAAAAGAAAATTGTCTTAAAAAAACAATTTAAGGGCTTCCCTGGTGGCGCAGTAGTTGAGAGTCCGCCTGCCGATGCAGGGGACACGGGTTTGTGCCCCGGTGCGGTAAGATCCCACGTGCCGCGGAGCGGCTGGGCCCGTGAGCCATGGCCGCTGAGCCTGCGCGTCCGGAGCCTGTGCTCCGCAACGGGAGAGGCCACAACAGTGAGACGCCCGCGTACCGCAAAAAAAAAAAAAAAAAAAAAAAACAATTTAAGGGGACTTCCATGGGGGTCCAGTGGTTAAGACTTTGTCTTCCACTGCAGGGGGTGTGTGTTTGATCCCTGGTCAGGGAGCTAAGATCCCACATGCCTCCGGGCCAAAAAACCAAAACATAAAACAGAAGCGATATTGTAACAAATTCAATAAAGACTTTAAAAATGGTCTACATTTTTAAAAATCTTTAAAAATAAATAGTTTAAAAAATATATATGTATACAATTATATTCACATCCCTGGACAAGAAGTAGACTTCTAAACTAGGCTTTCCAAATACAATAATAAAAGGGAAATGTTGGTAAATATTCCAACATCAACACTTAAAATATCTGGGCAATAGAACTCATGAGTAAATTTAAAAACACAAGCCACAGATTGGGAGAATATATTTGCAACAAATATAAGAAATACATTATTGGTGTCTAGAATAAAACAAAAATGTTCTACTAAGCCTCAAGGTAAAAAAAAAAAACCCACAACACTAGAAAAATGGCAAAGAAGAGAAGTGGAAAATCAGCATAAGAGAAAAGCAAAACTTAAAAATAGACTTTAAAATAGAGTGAAGAGTCTCAATTTCACTGGTTAATAAAGAAATGGAATTGGATCAAATTTCAAGTACCCACTATTAAAAACAAAACCCCCCAAATGGAGTCACTTATGCTAAGCTCCACATCATCAAACAGAGACTTAATTTAGTTTCAGCTCTCCCAGAAATGGAATCTTAAACAAATCAATCAGGAATTACTCAATCAGCACTAGTTAGGTAACTGCCTGATCGACTCCTGCCACCCCATAAAGGGAAGTAACCCTGCAATAATCAATCTGATTTTTTGCCTTGTATAACTTACTAGTTCCTGCTCCCTTCTGCACATAAAAATCATTCATTTTACACAGCTCCTCGGAGCTCCTTTTGATATGCTAGATTGGATGCTGCCTGATTCATGAATCGTTGAATAAAGCCAGTAAGATCTTTAAAAATTTACTCAGTTGAATTTTGTTTTTTGAACACCACCAAATGGTTGACATTTAAAAAGTATGCCCATACCAGATGTTAAAAAAGGTGGAGAAACAAAAACTCACATTACTGGTGGTGTAAATGGGGAAAACATTTGTATTCTACTACAAGTTAATCATTAAAGGGATGTTAAATTATACATAATAGCCCATCTCTGGGAACCCTGCCTCCCAGGTAATGATCATTAAGCTAAAATATCTTTGTTTAGCTCACAGGAAACATCCTGACCAGGTCAACCTGTGAATGACTGCAGGAAGGAAGAAATTAACACATCTGCTCCTGAGGCGATGGAAACCAGGAAATGTTTGACTTTACTCCCTCGCCTTTTAGCATAAAAGAAGCCTGAACTCAGGTAAGGTGATTCTTTGGGACATGAGTCCACCGTGGTGAGTCCACCATCTTCTCGGTCTGCCGGCTTTCTGAATAAAGTCGCTATTCCTTGCCCCAACAGGTCATCTCTCGATTTACTGGCCTGTTATGCAGCGAGCAGAATGAGCTTGGACTCCGTAACAGTGGTAGTCCGGTTACAAATTGTTTTTCAAATGCTCCCTGTTGGTATAACCCAGTGGTTCCCCAAACTGACAACCCGGTGTTGGCAAAGCCCAGGGGCTACCACAAAGTCTCACCCCTCTCACCTTACTTTATCACAACCCAAACACTCAACCTCTAGCATCTTAAGCAGACATTGCCTCTGCCCCAGCTTACCTGCCATGATATTTTTTAGAAGTGCAGTGATTCAACCAGGTGTTTCCTGACTCTGAATTGTCGTCTATGTGTCTGCTGGGCTTAGAAGCCTAATATTTAAGCAAAATTTTAACAAAATCAGGTCTCTGCCCTACCCCTCCCTAAGGCCACACCCTCCAATCATCCACTCAACACATGCTTATTGAGAACCTATTCTGTGCCTGGTGCCGTGCAGGGTCCTGGGAATAAAAGTGTGAGTCCAGGTTTAATCTCTGACCTCACACAGTGGAGGAAAATAAATGAAAGTCAAGGAAGAAATGAATAAAATGTTCAAAATTGTCACTCAGGACAAAAGAGTAAGTAAACAGGGTGCTGGGAGAAAGAATAAGTTTTGTAAGACACCTGAAATCGGAAGGTGAAGAAGGGGTTCTGTGGGTGGGCAACTCTTGGCCTGACCTGGGGTGCAAGAATGAGGTGTCTAGGGGACAGCTTGTGGAGGAGATGGACTGTCAAAGCCCCTGATATCCAGTTCTGCCCAGCTTTCCCACACGAGACAGCAGCAAACTCGGGTGAAGAACTTGGCAGGGCTTAAATCATAGAGGAGGTCCTCATAACTTACATTAAGGAGTTTGGATTTTGGACAGTTGAAAGCCCATGAAGAATTCTAAGCAAGGGAACTTAACATACGAATTGAATTTTAAAAAAATCATGCCTCTCGGGACTTCCCTGGTGTCACAGTGGTTAAGACTCTGCCCTCCCAATGCAGGGGGCCCGGGTTCGATCCCTGGTCAGGGAACCAGATCCCGCATACATGCTGCAACTAAGAGTTCGCACACCACAGCTAAGGAGCCGGTGAGCCGCAACTAAGGAGCCCACCTGCTGTAACTAAGACCCAGCGCAACTAAGTAAATAAATTTAAAAAAAATTTAATAAATTTTTAAAATAAATAAATAAAAATAACCATGCCTCTCTCTTGCCTCTTAGCTTCCCTTTCACTGGCCCTTTGTTCTTCATTTTTCTTCCACCTTCATTTATTTATTCCTCCTCAAGACATTTTTCTATGTGATGGGTCTTACTCATGTATTTTGGTGAACATATGTAAGCATTTCTGTAATTTCTGAGGCGATTTTCCCAGGATCCAGACTTGGAGCTTACTCTTTCCCAAAGACCATATGTACCTTGTTGAACTTATTTTTTAATATGTACTCTGTTGAACTGGTCATTGGAGCCTCCTATAGTCCAGATATCCAGGTAGGGCTTGTAGTGGTTTTTTGTTTGTGTGAATAAACATTTTATTATGGAATAATTTTAGATTCATAGAAAAGTTGCAAAGATAATACAGAGAGTTTCCATATACACTTCATCCAGCTGCCTCTAATGTTAAGATCTTACATACCCAAGTACACTTGCCAAAAGAAATTCACATTGGTATGTTAGTACTAACTAAATTTCAGACTTTATTTTGATTTCACCAGTTTTTCCACTAATGTCTTTTTTCAGACGTTATTTTTTTAGAGCAGTTCTAAGTTCCACACAAAATTGAAAGTAAGGTACGGAGACTTCCCATAAACCCTCCCCGTTATTCATGCCCCATTAGAGTGGTACATTTTTTATAATAGATGAACCTACACTGACACATCATAATCATCCAAAATCCATAGTTTGCCTTAGGGTTCACTCTTGGTGTTATACTTCCTATGGGTTTGGACACATGTGTAATAACATATCTTATATGTTATAAGATATTATAACATATTTTATATAACATAATAATAAAATATTATGCAGGGGATTTTCACTGCCCTAAAAATCCTCTGTGCTCAACCTACTCATCTCCCTCACCCTGGGGACCGCTGATAATTTTAATGTCCCCATAGTTTCACCTTTTACTGAATGTCCTATAGTCAGAATCATACACTATGTAGCCTTTGCAGATTGGATTCTTTCACTTACTAATATGCCTTTAAGGTTCTTCCATGTCTTCTCATGGCTTCCTTCACTCACAGCACTGAACAATATCCCAATTGTCTGGATGTACCACAGTTTATTTATCCATTCACCTACTGAGAAACACCTTGATTTCTTCCAGCTTTTGGCAATTATGAATAAAGCTGCTATAAACATTTATGTGCAGGTTTTCTATGGACAGAAGTTTTCAACTCCTTTGGGTAGACATTTAGGAGCACATGGTGAATCACATGGTGAGAATACGTTTAGCTTTGGAAGAAAACATCAAACTGTCGTTCCAAAGCAGCTGTACCATTCTGCACTCCCACCAGCAATGAATGAAATTTCCTGTCTCTCCACAGCCTCACCAGTATTTGGTGTTGTCTGTGTTCTAAATTTTAGGCATACTAAAAGGTTGGTGGTGGTATCTTGTTGTTTTAATTTACAATTCCCTAATGATATTTGATGTTAAGCATCTTATTATAGATTTATCTGCCATCTGTGTATCTTCTTTGTTAAGGCATCTGTTCAGATCTTTGGCCTATTCTTTTTTTTTTTTTTTTTTTTTGCGGTACGTGGGCTTTTCACCGTTGTGGGCTCTCCCATTGCGGAGCACAGGCTCCGGACGCGCAGGCCCAGCGGCCATGGCTCACGGGCCCAGCCGCCCCGCGGCATGTGGGATCCTCCCGGACCGGGGCACGAGCCCGTGTCCCCTGCATCGGCAGGCGGACTCTCAACCCCTGCGCCACCAGGGAAGCCCTTTTGGCCCATTTTTAAATTGACTTGTTCTTCTTCTTATTGTTGACTTTTTTTTTCAATGATGTGTTTATTTAATTAGCTCAATCACATCCCCTTTTTTTAACATCTTTATTGGAGTATAATTGCTTTACAATGGTATGTTAGTTTCTGCTTCATGACAAAGTGAATCAGCTATACATATACTTATATTCCCATATCTCTTCCCTCTTGCGTCTCCCTCCCACCCTCCCTATCTCACCCCTCTAGGTGGTCACAAAGCACCGAGCTGATCTTCCTGTGCTATGCGGCTGCTTCCCACTAGCTATCTACCTTACGTTTGGTAGTGTATATATGTCCATGCCACTCTCTCACTTTGTCCTAGCTTAGCCTTCCCCCTCCCCATGTCCTCAAGTCCATTCTCTAGTAGGTCTGCATCTTTATTCCCATCCTAGGTTCTTCATGACTTTTTTTTTAGATTCCATATATATGTGTTAGCATACGGTATTTGTTTTTCTCTTTCTGACTTACTTCACTCTGTATGACAGATTCTAGGTCCATCCACCTCACTACAAATAACTCAATTTCGTTTCTTTTTTGTGGCTGAATAATATTCCATTGCATATATGTGCCACATCTTCTTTACCCATTCATCTGTTGATGGACACTTAGGTTGCTTCCATGTCCTGGCTATTGTAAATAGAGCTGCAGTGAACATTGTGGTACATGACTCTTTTTGAATTATGGTTTTCTCAGGGTATATGCCCAGTAGTGGGATTGCTGGGTCGTATGGTAGTTCTATTTTTAGTTTTTTAAGGAACCTCCATACTGTTCTCCATAGTGGCTGTATCAATTTGCATTCCCACCAACAGTGCAAGAGGGTTCCTTTTTCTCCACACCCTCTCCAGCATTTATTGTTTCTAGATTTTTTCATGCTGGCCATTCTGACCGGTGTGAGATGATATCTCACTGTAGTTTTGATTTGTATTTCTCTAATGATTAATGTTGTTGAGCATTCTTTCATGTGTTTGTTGGCAATCTGTATGTCTTCTTTGGAGAAATGTCTATTTAGGTCTGTTTAGGTTTATTGTTGACTTTTAAGAATTCTTTTACTTTGGACAAGAGTCTTATCAAGATATGTGTTCTGCAATTACTTTCTCCCAACCTGTGGCTTGTCTTCTCTTTCTCTTGAGAGTTTGCAGGGGTTTTTTTGTTTTTATTTTGTTTTGTTGTTTTACCAGAAGAGACTTTTTTTGGCCAGTAGTTCTCAAACTTTAGGGTACATGAGAGCCACCTAGAGGGCTTATAAAAACACATAAGGCTGGGTCCCACCCTCAGAGTTCAGTATATATTGGGTTGGTCAAAAATTTCGTTAGATGTTGTGGAAAACCCAAACGAACTTTTTGGCCAACCCAATATATGTAGATATGGACTAAGACCCACAAATATACATTTTAAGAAGTTCCCAGGGCTTCCCTGGTGGCGCAGTGGTTGAGAGTCCGCCTGCCGATGCAAGGGACACGGGTTCGTGCCCCGGTCCGGGAAGATCCCACACGCCGCGGAGCGGCTAGGCCCGTGAGTCATGGCCACTGAGCCTGCGCGTCTGGAGCCTGTGCTCCGCAACGGCAGAGGCCACAGCAGTGAGAGGCCCGCATACCGCAAAAGAAAAAAAAAAGAAGTTCCCAGATGGGCTGATTTATTGATCTGGGAAACACACTTTAATGACCATTGTTCCTAGCAATCCCAGGGCAGTCTTTACATATATGTGGAGACCTATTGGTGGCTTCCTGGATGTACTATAAAGCCTTAGGACAACTCTATGTCTGTTATAAATATTTGCAACATCGAAATTTGATGGCAGTGTTTTCTTTTAAAGAACCATTTTAATTTAGGTCACTGTAGAGTCTAGAAATTTTAGGAATACTCAATTACCTTCTACTATAATTTAATTTCAATGTTTTGTGAAATTGTGTGCTTTCCATAATTTGGAGGGAATTTCGTTTAGAAGGGGTCACTTGCAACCCTGTACAATTCACAAGTGAGTCACACTGTGGGAGAGAACAGCTAGATAGTCAGCAATCACATTTCCTCTTTCCGAGGCATGTAGAAAATACATATGAATGTTGATCTGTAATTTTCCCTTCTTGTGATATCTTTGTCTGCCTTTGTTATCAGAGTAACGTTGGCCTCACAGAAATTCAGCAGTGAAGCCGTCTCATCTAGGAGGGCTTTAGTTGGGAGGTTACTGATTCAATCTTTTTACTTTTATAGTTCTGTTCATACTTTATATTTTCTTCTTGAGTCAGTTGAGATATGTTAAAAAAAAAAATTCTCTGAGTGGCCAGGATGGCAGAGTAGGAAGACGCTGAGCTCACCTCCTCCCATGGGCAAACCAAAACTACAACTATTTACAGAGCAACTATCTATGAGAACGACCCAGAGACTAGTTGAAAAGATCTACAAATAAAGATATAAAACAGAATCCACAACAAGGTAAGTAGGAGGGGCAGAGATGCAGTACAGTCAAGACCAACACCCTTAGTTAGGCAACCCACAAACACGAGGATAATTACAACTGCAGAGGGTCTCCCAAAGGAGTGAGGGGTCTGAGCTCCCCAACCCAAGGGTTCTACATCGGGAAGACATACACCCGTAACGTTTGGCTTTGAAGGCCATTGGGACTTACTCTTGGGAGAGTCAGAGGGCTGTAGGAAACAGAGACTCCACTCTCTCATGCTCTGAGATCCAGGACAGGAGCAGTAATTTGAAAGGAACCTGTGTCAGAGACACTTGCTGACCTTAGAGAGCCTCTTAGAGGGGCAGGAGGAAACTGGGACTCACCCTGGGGAAACAGACCCTGCCAGCAGCCTTTTTGGGGTACTTATTCTACTATGAGGACACTGCTACTGGCAAGTGTCATTTTGGAATCCTCCCTCTAGCTTATTAGCACCAGGACTTAGACCCACCCATCAGTCAGTTGGCACCAGTCCTGGGATACCCAATACCAAGCAGGTAGATGCCCTGGGACCTGGCCCCACCAACCAGAAGGTCCAGGACCCAGCCACACCCACCAGTGGGCTGCTACTAGCCCTGGGACCCATGGGGCCCCACAGCTAGCCTTCAGGACACGGCCCTGCCCACCAGTGGGTGACACCAACTCCGGGACCCACAGAACCCTGGAACAAAGACCCTGGGGCACAGCTCCACCCACCAGTGGGCTGACACCAGCTCTGGGGACCCCAAGCCCTGCAGCCAGAAATCCCAAGACCTGGCTCCACCCACCGGTGGTTCAGCAATAGCCCCAGGACACAGCCTCACTCACCAGTGTGTAGGCAGCAGCCCCAGGACCACCACAACCCTGCAGCCAGCCAGGTCAGGACCTGGTTCACCCACCACCGGGCTGGCACCAGCCTCGAGAAACCTTGGGCTCCTGAGCCACCTGCCCCAGAATCTAGCCCCAAACAACAGCAGGACACCAGCTCTGGGACTCTGGCCCCTCAGCCATTCACACCAGAACCTGGCTCTGCCCACCAGTGGGCCAGTACTAGCCCCAGGACCCTTGGGGCTCCACAGCCAGCAGCCGCGTGTCCCAGTCCCCACCCACCAGCAGGTTGGCACAAGGACACGGACTGAATGGGCCATGCAATCTCGGCTTCTTTGTTCTTCCCCTTGAAAAACAAAAAAACAAAAAAACCCTAATTCAAAGACCAGGTCAGAATGGATCTGAGATTTGTCTCATACTCCCTTGCTTGGCGCCCTTCAATAAACCTTTACTTTGCTGCAAACACACACTGTCAGAATTTGTCTTTCTGTGCCTCAGGCACAAGAGTCCTTGCTGGTTACAATTTGGCAACCATGAGCGACCTCTCAGTTTCCTCTGAGGTTAGTGTCCATGGTCTGCTGGCCCTCTGCAGGTGCGGGGATTTCCATTTGCAGATCCAGCAGACGCCCAGGCCCCTTTGGCCTGGGGATCCAGCTGGGGAATTCCCTTTGCAACAGAGCATCAGCGACCCCAGGCAATGTTTGTTTTTTGTTGTTTTTTTTCTTTTTGCGGTAAGCGGGCCTCTCACCGTTGTGGCCTCTCCCGTTGCGGAGCACAGGCTCCGGACATGCAGGCTCAGCAGCCATGGCTCACGGGCCCAGCCGCTCCGCGGCATGTGGGCTCTTCCCGGACCAGGGCACGAACCCGTGTCCCCTGCATCAGCAGGCGGACTCTCAACCACTGCGCCACCAGGGAAGCCCGTAGGCAATGTTGTAGGCATGCAGTAAAGGAACAGTTTTTGGAGTGAAATACATCTTTCGGTAAGCAGCCAGCATGACAGTTCAGGCCAAAAACATTTATCCTTGTATTATGGTGGCCTCCTAGGCCCATTGCCTGGTATTGGGGGAAAAATTGGGTTTGGTAAAAGTAATAGTCTAAGGTTGCTTTTGGAATTGCTTTAAATGGCTTTAAACTTTTTGAAATTGGTTTAACTTTAAATCTTTTGGAAGTGATTTAACTTTTCTCTTGTGTATTTGTCTTAAAGAAGGTGCACTATTTTAATTGGCAGACATGGGAAAGTTCAGTTCCTAAAAATAGTCCTTTAAAATGAGTCCTACAAAATTGGACCACCTTTAGTTATGGTTCCATGACTAAGGCCAAAATGATATTTTTTGTGTAACACTGCATGGCCACAATATTCTGCAGACTCCAGAGAAAAATGTCCAAGATAAGGCTCATCTGACAATCCCAAACTGGTTTTGCCAACTCCATAAACATCTTTTCAGAATTCTGACCCTAAGGGAATAAGTCTCTGTAGGAGGGACTTGCTTTTCTCTCCCTGTGCCTTGAGATGTAAATGTTTGACCAGGGCCTTCAGGAACTCCTGTCTTATCTCATCTAGACCATCTCCAATTCCTGAGACTGAAGGAAAAAAAGGTAAAAGAGGTCTTTTTACACCTAAATTATTTCAGTAGATAATTAATGAGAGCGTACTGTATAAACAGGGAACTCTACTCAGTGCTCTGTGGTGACCTAAATGGGAAGGAAATCTAAAAAAAGAGTGGATATATGTATAACTGATTCACTTTTCTGTACAGCAGAAACTAACACAACATTGTAAAGCATCTATACTCCAATAAAAATTAATAAAAAATAATAATAAACCTAAATTAATTCAACCGTTATTTATAAATGAGTGACTTTTACATAGTAATACCTGATTCGTGACTAAATTTTAAAATGAACTTATGAGATCTCTGGTTCTATGTATCTATGTGTGCATTATGAATATGATATGTCTTTAGCTTGAGACAGCATTATCAAAACTAACTTATAAATGAGTTCTATTTAATTGGCTTAAAAGAAATTAAGTGCTGGCCTTCCAGAATCCGCCTGCCAATGCAGGGGACATGGGTTCGAGCCCTGGTCTGGGAAGATCCCACGTGCTGCGAATCAACTAAGCCCATGCTCCACAACTACTGAGCCCATGTGCCACAACTACTGAAGCCCGTGCACTTAGAGCCCATGCTCCGCAACAAGAGAAGCCACTGCAGTGAGAAGCCCATGCACCACAACAAAGAGTAGCCCCCGCTCGCCACAACTAGAGAAAAGTCTGTGTGCAACAACGAAGACTCAATGCGGCCAAAATAAATAAATAATTTTTTTTTTAAAAAGGTAAGGGCTTCCCTGGTGGCGCAGTGGTTGAGAGTCTGCCTGCTGATGCAGGGGACACAGGTTCATGCCCCGGTCTGGGAAGATACCACATGCCGCGGAGCGGCTGGGCCCGTGAGCCATGGCCACTGAGCCTGCGCGCCCGGAGCCTGTGCTCCACAACAGGAGAGGCCACAACAGTAAGAGGCCCGAGTACCGCAAAAAAAAAATAAAAAATAAAAAAAGGTAAGAAATTAAGTGCTTATATCAATTCTTAGAAATATAAAAGAGACTAAGCTGAAGAATTTCAGGATCACATGACCTGGAAAATACTCAGTATTAAATTACTATCTGATATTAAAGTTAACTGATGCTAGTTTAGCTTAATTAATTTAGACATGTCTCTAGAGTCATCACCATTAAGTATAATACTTTGAATGTACCTAGGTTTACTAGAAGTCAAATAAGATGCTATTTTATTTGTTGCAAATTTGTCAGCAAGAAAAATAACTTGATATGATGGGAAGTTAAATGTAAATAAAAGTTTTGGGGTGAACTCTTTAGGAATAATTATGTTTTATGACTGTCTACTTAAATAGTCTCTCCAGATTTTGGGAACTTGAAACTTTAGAGTTTTGCTAACTTAAGTTAAATGGTGGAAGTTTATTAAATATCTAGATCATACTCAAATAAAATAAGATAATGGAACATTGATTACTGAACATAGGCTTCCTTTTACAGAAAAACTAAAGATATTTGGGACTATTAATACATATATTTGGTGCTACGCTGCACATTTTCTATAAAAAGCACATGGTTTTAGAAATTATGAAGAGCATTTATAAGTTACAGAGTGCTGTAACTTATAAATAATCTTACAGAGTGCTAATGTAAGAAAGTTTATAATTGCTTACTTAGTTTTCACTAGAAATTAAGGTTTTTCAGAGTTGAGAATTCAAATGTATAAGAAACACATCTTTGTATACAAGGAAAAAGAAGGTATAAGGAATGGAAATCCATTTTGTTAAGGAAAAGAAAGTAATTTGGTCCAAAACTGGTTATTTCTAAATGGGAAAGAAAGTAATATGGATATAGAAAATTGTAGATTTGTGAGGGGAAAAAAAAAACTTTAAAAAGGAATTCTATGTGTGGTCAGGACTAACTAAGATTAGAATTAATTTTATTGAATAAGGGAATTCTAATATTAAAGGTAAAGTAGTACAAACCTTGAATTAGGTTTTCTCCCTCTGTCAGAGGAACAAAGTATTCTTGGAATATTCATCCGCCCTTGATAACAGATTGTAAAATTTCTTTATCTTTTATTATCACTTTGGTTAAGGGACCAAGTATGTTTCAGAGTGACCTGTGATCCTATTTGACCCAGTGTTTTGAAGTTTTTTGATATTTTTTACGAATTCCCAAATACAAATTCTAGTTGAATTCTTTTTTTTTTTTTTGCGTTACGCGGGCCTCTCACTGTTGTGGCCTCTCCCGTTGTGGAGCACAGGCTCCGGACACGCAGGCTCAGCGGCCATGGCTCACGGGCCCAGCGGCTCCGCGGCATGTGGAATCCTCCCGGACCGGGGCACGAACCCGCGTCCCCTGCATCGGCAGGCAGACTCCCAACCACTGCGCCACCAGGGAAGCCCCTCTAGTTGAATTCTTTTGACCTCCAGCTACCTTTGAGACGCTTCACAGCGGGAATTTCCTGGCGGTCCAGTGGTTAGGACTCCAAGTTTCCACTGTAGGGGGCATGGGTTCAGTCCCTGGTCTGGGAACTAAGATCCCACATGCCACAGCACGGTTGAGAGACAGAGATGCTTCAGAGGAACCCTGAGGCATCTCAGAGAGATATATCAAACTAATTAGGATTATTCGGTATGTTAAATTACTTGGGAAACGTTGTCAAGTGACTGGAGATAAACATTCTTAGGTTTTACTAAATGTCATTAGTATAGATATTCTGGAAATTATATGAAATTTCTAAAACTTGGATATGTCCTGGCATAATATTATCAGTCATATTTCAAGTTATTACCTTAAAGTGTTATATGTCACAAGAGTAACCATTTTTCTTTGTTAATTGCATTGTAATCAGATCTTTAACCATACATTTTTAAGTCTTTTGTCCTTCATAGACAGTTATTGTTCTACTCATGCTTTTGCAAAAATACTTCATCTTCAAGAATAATCATAGAAAGGATTTTTTCACAAGTTCAGGTTTCTGATAACTTTTGGATCATACCACTGAACTGGGTAAGAAATTAAATAATTCTAATGTAAACCCTAATGGTTTCATAAAACCGTTAACAAAATGGAATTCGTTATACAGGACGGAGAGAACTGGTGAACATCGGCAAAAATTTTATGTCGTATCTGAAATATTACTGGCTTTTAATCTGTGTTTTCCAGATATAAGGAAACATTTCCCCTCAAGCTAATTATGAATGACAGCAACTTGATAAATTATAACTTTGTAAGCAGAGCTGAAACATTTATCTTTTCTCTCTACTGATCCCTCCAGAATTGGAAACTCTTAAGTTCCAAGCAGGTTTATCAACTGAATAAGGAAGGTCACCTCCTGACAGGTGCAGAATTCTCAAGATACTCTGGGGACTTCAAGAAGACAGAAATTCACCTAAGTCTATAGACAGCATAGTCCAAATCTATGGCCAGCTCTTGGCATGGCATTGTGGCCTTGAGAGGCCTTTTAAAAGTTATTAAGATTCCTTATAAAAAGTTCCAGCACAGCTAATTTAAAAGAGCCTATGTAATCGATTACACTTATGTAAAAATCAGAACAAGTTTACTGAAACCAAGCTTATTTTGCAAACAAATTAGTCTCAATTTGGCTATATTTGGTAGAAATTAGGGTAATTTTACAGAGAAAAAGATTATGCTTCAGTGGATATTAAATTCTAATTTTGTTGATTGAGGTCTGTATTTACTGTCTAAGACTCACCTCTAAGATAGCTCCTTCCTGTTATGTTACATTATTGTAAAGTTTAACTGAATTATTGAAGGACATTTTAAGTTTACTTCTGAAGCTGATCACAGCAAGCTGTCTTTGGATGAAGATCAGATGCCCCAAGAACTGCAACCAGGAGATCTGTGCATACTGGAAAAGGCATCATTTAAAGGACTGCCTCCCACCTAGATAAAAGGGCCTTCATCAGGTACTCTTAAATAGCTCATATGCAATAAAACTGAAGCGAATTGACTCTTGAATATGTATTTCCCACTTAAGAAAGGCCTTTGCATTGGACTGGTCTATAGAAAGGCCTGCTGACCCCAAATGACACCCACATCAGGATGAGAAGAAAACCACAGCAGTGGTCAGCAGCTGATCCAAGAATCCGGACCAGGCTTGTAAGACCCATTCAACTAGATGTTTATCTTCCTAGAACATTGAAAATTATTGTTTTACTTCTAACCATACTGTTAGCCCCAATATTTAAGATGGAAAGAAAATTCTCTAGTGAAGTTGTCACAGAGTATAGCTATTCATGACATGTCTCTGCTTGCTTTAAGTCTATGCTAAAAGCATGTATACAGTGTTTGTATGACAAATTGGTATAATTGATAAATAAAATGTATACCCTAGGGGCTTCCCTGGTGGCACAGGGATTGAGAGTCCGCCTGCCAATGCAGGGGACACGGGTTCGTGCCCCGGTCCGGGAAGATCCCTCATGCCGCGGAGTGGCTGGGTCCGTGAGCCATGGCCGCTGAGCCTGCGTGTCCGGAGCCTGTGCTCTGCAACGGGAGAGGCCACAACAGTGAGAGGCCCACGTACCGCAAAAAAAAAAAAAAAAATGTGTACCCTATAAAATGCTTCCCCATTAGAATACCTCTGAGCTTGTTCACCATGTATGATTAGTTTTCTTCCAATGTGGATAACTAGGCAAAATATATATAAATAGAAAGTAGGCTTAGCACCAAAGGACATCATGGTCCCAGGGCAGGCAGCAACCAACCACCCTGGCATCAAAGGGCAAATATTTTGATCTAGCTAAAGATCTGCAATCAAAAAATGACAGAAGAAAATTTCACATATTGGGGACGTCATTCTGGCTTACACATTATTTAACTTAAACTGTATGCTGACCAGAGTGGTCTGTTTTTTGGACTATCAAACATGATTGTACACTTGCTTTAACCATTAAGGAAAGAATACATTTAGAAATCAAAATAGAGCTGGATGGCCATTGTGGACACGGTTTTAGACACATGCCTGTATTACTGTGAACCTGAATTTTCTGAACTGTATCAGAATCAAGGACACCACCATCCGTTCTCAAGACAGTATCTGCCAACTACAACATTAGAGTCTCAAGGTAACGGTGAAACCTTTCTCTTACTTAAGAATAGTAGTAACAAATGAAAGAGCTCAAGCTACAGCCTCTCAGAATAAAACACTAGATTCTTTATCCTGAATAGTACTCGACAATAAAATTGCTTTAGATTAGATTTTAGCAGAAAAAGGAGACAGATGCGTAGTGTGGCCAATAGCTCTTGTTTTGTATATGTTAATACCACATTACAAAATAAAACCTACTTAGATAAAATTAGGCAACTGGCTACAAGGCTAAAACAAGTCTCCCCAGAAGTGCCAGGTCCAGACTGTTTCTCAGGATTATTCTCCTGAATTCCTCAGGGAACAAGATCTGTTTGCCAAGGGTTATTAAATTTCTCGTTGTCGCTCCTCCACTTACTTTTAATTGGGTCTGTTGCACCAAAAGGGAGGACCAAGGGACTAAGTTCTTAATCATGAAAGACTCAGATCCAATACTTGGAACTCGGAATATTTCCAACTCAGTGCAGATTCCCCAAATTGAGGCAGGACTATGCCCTGTTTCAGCAGGAATTAGCTAGAGCAATCATTGCGTTGTTTCCTCAAAAATTTAGGGAAAGTTAAAACAGGAGTGGGGATTGAAACTGAATCCCCCTAAAACCAAGTCTCTTTACCAAGTTTTTGATTAATCTCTTCCCTTCGGACCTCAATCCTGTGCTAACTGAACACTACTCAAGCAGAATCAGATGACTAAAACTGCTGTTTTCGATAACATCATTAATGTACTAAAATTGCTATTACAGACATCATCATTAATGTACAAACTCAGGTTGTTTCTCCAGGGCAAAAAAGGAGCTAAGAAACTCCAGAGCCATGGACCACATGGCCAGAGAATCATATCCAGAGACATCCTGACTCCCGAAACTACATTAAGAAATGTCACAGAAACATCACAAGATGATGATTAACCCCAGCTTCTTTGTTCTTCCCCTTTATTTAAAAACAAAACAAAACAAAACCAAACCCAAACTCAAAGACCAGGTTGGAGTGAATTGGAGGGCTTGCCTCCCACTCCTTTCCTGGATGCCCTGCATAAACCCTTACTTTGCTGCACACACTCACTGAGAGTTTGTTTTTCTTGGCCACGGGCACACGAATCCTTGCTGGTTATACAACTGTCCTGGAAACTTACAAAAATGGCATAACAAGGCAGAAGAATGTTCTAGATTAAAAAGAGACTAAAGAGACATAACAACCCAATGGAATGCATGGAACGTGATTAGATTCTGGACTTAAAATCTGCTATACAGGACATGTTTTTGGACAATTGGGGAAATTTAAATATGGACTATTATTTAGTTAGTTAGCTGGTTTCCAATTCTTAAGCAGTAGCAGAGCAGAACATACATCAGTCTTGTGGAAGGTACAAAAATGGGAGCTTAGTGCTTGCCAAGTGGGGAGGGGATCTGATAAGCACCTTAGGCTAAAGTTAAAGCTCTGAGAGGAATGCACCCTAGGGGAATAAGTGTATCAATCATCCCTCAAAGCAAATAAGACTGAATCTAATCAGCTCTGTTTTTATTTGGATGAAAGAATGTGTCCCCACTCTCACTGCCTGAAAAGTGAATCCACTTAGAGGAAGATAACACAATTTAAATGTTTAAGAATGCCTGCATCCAAAAAAGTATACAAACACTCCCTTCATTAAAAATTAAGCAGGCAAAAAAAAAAAAAAAATTTAGCAAGCATACCAGGAGATCTATTTGTACAAGTCTACTTGCACACATTAGATTTGTGGAATCTAATTGCACTGAATGATTCAAAGCTCTGAAACCAGCATCCTATGATTATTTTATCTACTTGAGAAGACAGCACTCTCATAGTTTTATAAGAGTTAACATCTATTGGGTATTTTCTTTGTGCCACACAACGTTCTAACGTGTTTTCATATATTTCCTTTAATCTTCACAGAAACCACGTGATGCAGGTCTATTGTTGATTAGGCTTTACAAACGAGGACTTTAAAGGACAGAGAACTTAACTAACTTGTTACAATTCATGGGATAACAAATGGCAAAATCAGGTTTGTACCCAGCTAGTCTGAATCCAAAGTTTGCTGTCCTAATTGCAATGGCATTAATTGTTATCAGCCTCTCCTCTGAGCTTGGGACTTGTATATATTTACTTGTGAGCTCATCGTGAATGTCTTAAAGGATCTCTATACCTCCTAAATCAAACTGCTGATTTTATTCTCCCAAACTAACTTGCTGCAGTGTCACCCATCTTAGTAACTGGGAGCAACATCCATCCATGTTTAACAAGTCAGAAACTCAATCTCCTCCCATCGGTCCAAGTCAAGTTCTCCTCCTAAACATCTCTCATGTACGTCCTCGTTCCCATCTCTATCATCATCTCTCAGTTGGACAACTAGTAATTGATTCAATTCCCTGCCCCTTGCACTCCGTTCTCCAGGATGGAGGAAGACGTATATTTTCAAATGCATATCTAATCATGTCACACTCCCTTATCACACATCAATGGTTTCCTGCTTCCAGGTGAAAACCAAACCCCTCACAATAGCACTCAGCTTGTCATGAAACCCTGGCATACTTGTATTGCCTCATTTTTTCCTCTCACACTTTCTACGCCTACCATGCTGTGTTCTTTAGGTCTGTCATGCCAATTACACCTTTGCACAAACTGTTTTTCCACCTGGAAATTCTTCTCTCCTCTTTTATCCTAGTTAACTCTTACTCCTTTTCTCAGATTCTAGATATTCTTCTTCAGGAAAATCTTTCCTGACCTCGCTGGCCAGGTCAATTCGTCCTAGAATTAGCCCTCAAAGCCTTGTACCTTCCCTTTGTAAAAATCATCGTATTTGAATTTTTTTTGAGGGATTGTTGGGCAAATACTTCCATCTCTAGAACAGGAGAGCAGTGATCCAACCTGCTTTCCCCCACTTTTTAATGAAAAATTTCAAACATGCACCAAAGAAGAAGATTGTTAACCTAAAAACAATAAAACAGCTAGTTATTTTACCTGCAAAACAGATTTATTCAGGAGCACCAAAGAAGTGCAGTCCAGGACATGCAACTATGGTGAACCACATGCAAGTCCAGTAAAGAAAAGGAGAGGAAACTCTTTTATAGAGGAGAAGGGAAAGCTGGGAGAGGCTGTTATAAACAAGAAGTCCACTGGAGGGAACAGAGTTTAAAGTGTAGTGGATTTTCACTGGCTGAGCTGTTTCCAAGCAAAGAGAAAATCTTTCTTCCTCCTGTTGGCGTCATAAAATAAGGTCACTTTTTGCCAGAGATGCAAGGTACATCTCTTCCTGTTGGGATCTATGAAAACAGCCAGTGGTACATGCATGAGAGCTCCCTCTTCTGGCCCTCCAACTTCATTTTCGTGAGGTTTCCCTTTATTAATTTTCACAAGAAAGAATAATATAAAGAACCCCTATGTACCTACTATCCCACTTTAATTATGAATATTCTAACATTCTTGCTTCATTTTTCCTCCTACTTATTTTTCTGGAGGATTTTAAATGAAAACTCAGGCATATTGTCATTTTTCTTATAAATATTCCAGAATGTATCTCTAACAGATAAGGACTTTAAAAACATAATCACAGGGCTTCCCTGGTGGCGCAGTGGTTGAGTGGTTGAGAGTCCGCCTGCCGATGCAGGGGACACGGGTTCTAATTAGTACAGACTCAATTAGTACCGAGAGTAATGCTGCCGTGTTCTCCTTGATGCTACAAAAATTGTAAAACAAAAAGGGGGAAATGTAGTGGGATAACTGAGGACATGGAAGGGAGACGTGACCCATGAGCCCCCCCCCCCCAGCAAACTGGGGGCTGGCGAATAAGCCAGAACTGCAAACAGCCCTGATTGCTTTGAGCCCCCCCGGCAAACCGGGGGCATGCGAATAAGCCAGAACTGTGAACAGTCCTGAATGCTTTGAGCCCCCCCCCCGCCCCGGCAAACCGGGGGCCTGCAAAAGAAGCATTGAGTGCTTTGGGCACTGATCCATGAGCTGTCCTCAGTCTAATCAGAGTGGTGGGAACGCAAGGAAATGTCCTTGCGCGACTTCAGTATAATCAGAATAATGGTGGGAACTTTGTGCTGTTCTTGCGCTCAAGGACGAAGCACGGCAGGTGCTCACGAAAGCCAATTATTGCTTGTATAACTAATAAAAACATAGGCTGCTGCTTTGGCACTTCTGAAATGTTAAGAAAACAAGTCTTAAAGTGTAAACCTAGATAATGCTTTAATAAAAGCTACCACAGCAGGACAGACGGCGCTGTTCTGCCTGAGCGAGCGGCCGCCCTCTACTGCTGCGCTTCGGCACAATTCATCTCGCGTGACGAGCTTACTTTCGGCCCTGTCCTAAGAAACTACAACACATATACAAAGTAAATGCTACGCAAATCACTGTAAATGCCACGTAAATAACTGCCAGCATGCGGCGAATTCAAGTTTTGCTTTTCGGAACTTCCTGAAAATTTTTTTTTCAGATATTTTTGATCCACGGTTGGTTGAATCCATGAATGTGGAACCCTCGGATACTGAGGGATGACTATACAGGGAAAAAATGGTACTGTTGACTCTTCAACAACACAGGTTTGAACTGCGTGGGTCCACTCATATGTGGATTTTTTTCAATAAATACATACGACAGTACTACATAATCCCCAGTTGGTTGAATCTGAGGATGGGGAACTGTGGACACAGAACCGCGGGTGCAGAGTGCCCACTGGAAAGTTACAGATTTTTTTTTTACTTTTATTACTGATGTTTCTTTTTTTAACACCTTTATTGGAGAATAATTGCTTTACAGTGTTGTGTTAGTTTCTGCTGTATAACAAAGTGAATCAGCTATATGTATAAATATATCCCCATATCCACTCCCTCTTGCATCTACCTCCCACCCTCCCTATCCCACCCCTCTAGGTGGTCACAAAGCACTGAGCTGATCTCCCCATGCTATGCGGCTGCTTCCCACTAGCTATCTATTTTACATTTAGTAGTGTGTATACGTCCATGCCACACTCTCACTTCGTCCCAGCTTACCCTTCCCCCTCCCCGTGTCCTCAAGTCCATTCTCTACGTCTGTGTCTTTATTCCTATCCTCCCCCTACGTTCATCAGAACCACTTTTTCTTTTTAGATTCCGTACATATGTGTTAGCATATGGTATTTGTTTTTCTCTTTCTTATTTCACTCTGTATGACAGACTCTAGGTCCATCCACCTCAAGACAAATAACTCAATTTTGTTTCTTTTTATGGCTGAGTAATATTCCATTGTATATATGTGCCACATCTTCTTTATCCATTCATCTGTTGGTGGACACTTAGGATGCTTCCATGTCCTGGATATTGTAAATAGTGCTGCAATGAACATTGTGATACATGACTCTTTTTGAATTATGGTTTTCTCAGGGTATATGCCCAGTAGTGGGATTGCTGGGTCATATGGTAGTTCTATTTTTAGTTTTTTAAGGAACCTCCATACTGTTCTCCATAGTGGCTGTATCAATTTACATTCCCACCAACAGTGCAAGAGGGCTCCTTTTCTCCACACCCTCTCCAGCATTTATTATTTGTAGACTTTTTGATGATGGCCATTCTGACCGGTGTGAGGTGATACCTCATTGTAGTTTTGATTTGTATTTCTCTAATGATTAGTGATGTTGAGCATCTTTTCATGTGTTTGTTGGCAATCTGTATATCTTCTTTGGAGAAATGTCTATTTAGGTCTTCTGCCCATGTTTGCATTGGGTTGTTTTTTTGACATTGAGCTGCATGAGCTGCTTGTATATTTTGGAGATTACTCCTTTGTCAGTTGCTTTGTTTGCAAATATTTTCTCCCATTCTGAGGGTTGTTTTTTGTCTTGTTTATGGTTTACTTTGCTGTGCAAAAGCTTTTAAGTCTCATTAGGTCCCATTTGCTTATTTTCGTTTTTATTTCCATTTCTCTAGGAGGTGGGTCAAAAAAGATCTCGCTGTGGTTTATGTCATAGAGTGTTCTGCCTATGTTTTCCTCCCAGAGTTTTATAGTGTCTGGCCTTACATTTAGATCTTTAATCCATTTTGACACTCAGATTTTTGACTGCACAAGGGGTCAGCCCTCTAACCCCTCCTGCCCCCCGCCCAAGTTGCTCAAGGGTCAACTCTATAATAGGATTTGGTACTATCCAGGGTTTCAGGCATCCATTGGGGGTCTTGGAACATAACCCCTGTTGCTAAGGGGGACTGCTATATATCTTTTCCAGTTACACTTTTCATTTCCTTTGAATAAATACCCAGAAGTGGAATTGCTGGATCCTATGGTACTTCTATTTTCCTTTTTATGAGAAAACTCCATACTGCTTTCCATAGTGGTTGCACCAATTTTCTCTCAACACTAAATATTTCACTCCACTTGCCTCTTGCTTACATGGTTTCTAAGGAGAAGTTAGATGTAATTCTTATTTTTGCTCCTCTATAGGTGTTTTTTTTCCTATGGCTTCTGTCAGAATTTTTTATCTTTGATTCTCTGTAGTATGAACATGATGTGCCTAGATACAGGACTTTTGTTTTATTGTTCTGGGGGTGTGGGGGGGAGGAATTTATCCCACTAGGTGTTCTCTGAGCTTCCTGGATCTGTAGTTTGGTGTTTCACATGAATTTGGGGAAATTCTCAGCCGTTATTACTTCAAATATTTCCTCTGTTCCTTTCTCTCTTCTCCTTCTGGTATTCCCATTAAGCATATATGACACCTTTTGCAGTTGTCCCACAGTTTTTGGATATTCTGTTCTGGGTTTTTTCTTTCTTTCAGTCCTTTTTCTCTTTGTTTTTCAGTTTTGGAAGTTCCTATTGACATATCCTCTAGCTCAGAGATTCCCTCTTAGCTATATCTAATCTACTAATGGGCTCATCAAATGCATTCTTCATTTATGTAAGTTTTTTTAGTCTCTAGCATTTCTTTTTTATTCTTTCTTAGAATTTCCATCTCTCTGCGTATACTACCCATCTGTTCTTCTTCCTTAGAGCCCTTAGCGTAACTTTGTAGTAAGTTTTGAAATTGAATTGTCTGAATCTTTTGTTCTTTCTTCAGAATATTTTGGCCCTTTGGTTTGCCTTTCACTTCCATATGAATTTTAGGATCAGTTTTTCCATATCTGCCCACAAAGGCCACTAGCATTCTGATAGGGATTGCACTGAATCTTCAAATTGCACTGGAAAGTATTGCTACCTTAACAATATTTATAATTATCAATAATACTAACAACATTAAATCTTCCACCCCATGAAGATGGAATGTCTTTTCGTTTATTGAGGTCGGTTGTCTGTAATTTCCTTCAACGGTGTTTTGTCATTTTCAATGCAGAAGTCTTGCACCTCCTTGGTTAGATTTACGCCTAAGGATTGTATTCTTTTTTATGCTATTCTAAAAGAATTGGTTTCTTAATTTCTTTTACAGATTGTTTATTCCTAAGGTACAGAAATAGGGAAGAATGCTCAGAGGGCCTGAAGATGACAAAAGCAACCGGCTTTCCTTTATGTATGGAGCATCTGGGAAATTGTGGGAATGCAGGGTCCCCAGAAACTTAGGAATTCATCAGGTCCAGAGATTGTGGTTTATCTGTCTCCAGAGGACCTCAGTCTGGAGGGGTCTGGAAGGATGCGGGCCCAGCTTCCTAGGTCACACTTCAGAACCCCGGAAAGCTTCTAGGTCTTCCTAAGTGAGAGGAGACAGAAACCAGGAAAGCCATGTACCAGGGTTTAAGTCATGTCTGCCTGAACACCTGACATTCAGCTCCTGAGTTCAAACATCCCTCTAGGGCTGATTTCATCCTTGACTCATCAGTATCAAGTTTCTTTTGCCAATAACATCATTCTCTGGTCCTCTCAGCGTCACATAGGGTTCATACTGGAATATCTGTTGTGTATAAAGGTGTATTAGTGTGGGTTCATACTGGAATATCTGTTGTGTATAAAGGTATATTAGTGTAAGAGGTAGTAATGGTTAAATTTAAGTGTCAACTTGACTGGGCCATGGGGTGCCAAGGTACTTTGGTTACATATTATTCTCAGTGCGTCTGTGAGAATGTTTCTGGACGAGATTAACATTTGAACTGGTGGCTTGAGTAAGGCAGATTGCCCTCCCTAATGTGGGTGGACTTCATCCAGTCACCTGAAGACCTAAAGAGAACAAAACAGCTGACCTTGCCTAGATCAGCTAGGCAAAAATCAGGGAGGATTTTTCCTGCCTTCAGAATGGAACTGAAACATTGCCTCTTCCTGGGCCTCATGACTTCAGACTGGAACTACATTATTTATTCATTTTGGGCAGCACCAAGCAACTTGCAGGACCAGGGGTTGAACCCGCGCCCTCAGCAGTGAAAGCGAGGAGTCCTAACCATTGGACCACCAGGGAATTCCCTGGAACTACGTCATTGACCCTCCTGGGTCTGCAGCTTGCTGACTCACCCTGAAGATCTTGGGACTTGTCAGCCTCCATAATCATGTAAACCAATTCCTTATAAAAAATCTCTTTATATATATAATTATGTATGTGTGTGTACACACATATATAAACACACACACTCACACCCTATTGGTTTTGTTTCTCTAGAGAACCCCGACTAATACTTGGGTCCAATAATTATTTGTGGGTGAATAAACAAGGGAAAAGAAGCTCACATACAAAGCTGTATCCCTCCCTTACACGTCCCCAAACCTGTCCGTCTTCTTCATAACATCCTGAGACACTCTCACTCTGTCTCTATTTCAGGGACAGCACTTGAGATTTTGGCCACCTGGGCCCTTCCCAAACCACACTCCTCATTCCATACTTGGGACAACTTTCCCTTTGTGCCAAATCTGCCCTTGATGTCTTCCCTATGAGCAAGAACCAAGTCCTGGTTCATACTAGGAAGATTTTATTATCATTAGCATAAGTGTGGCAACAGGGGGATATCCTGGCATCTTCTGGGAGCTGCTCTGATCCTGCACATTATAAAAGAGTATAACGGGGTGGATATTTTCATTGCAAGATCTTCTGCCCCTCAACATACTTCCACTGAAGTAAGCACAATATCTCCCTTCACCTCCAGCATTTTTACAGACTATGAGGGCAGGCGGTGGGCAAAGACGTAAGTGCACTTGTTATTCACAAACACCTAAGGAAAGAGATATACTTCTTGTGAGTGCAGAACAATTAGGCCTCCTCCTTCCCTTTCCTCTTTTCATTCCCTGTAAAAATTCTTTACTCCGTAAAAGCAAAGCAGTTCAAATATCTCCTTCTCCAGGAAATCCTGCCATGACACTGCTGTAGGGAATCATCCCCCAGTGTCCACTTCCTTGCCTCCAGAGCTCCCCATCCCTGCTTTACCCTGATGACAGTGGGCCTGCACTTCTCCCTCCGCATTCCTGATTGTCCATGAGAGCAAGAGGCATATGGGATTCAGCTCTGAATCTCTGCTTGCACAGCATACATGGTAGTGCTCAAAAAGTTGTGTTCAATGATTTTCAATGCATAGGAGATATGTTTTCTGCCCTGAAGCACGGAGGACTGGGGGAGAATTGGCCTGTGACATGAGTGTCTTTGATAAGGAAGAGATGTGGCCAGTAGGGATTGAGGGATTTGATGCTTGAGCTGCAACTACAAACCTGGCACATTTTTGTTAAGACAAGATACGCATCAGACCGAGAGGTAAACTTTTGTGGTTTAGCCCTATGAGGAGGAAAGGACGTGGCAGCACGTATCGAATTGGTGTGCTCAAGATGGGCTTAAGAAGATGTGCTGTGTATGTGTGTGTGTATATACATACAAATAAAATGGAATGTTACTCAGCCATAAAAAAGAACGAAATATTGCCATTTGTAGCAACATGAATGGACCTAGAGAATATTATACTTAGTAAAGTTAAATCAGAGAAAGACCAATATGTTACGGATGTTACGGAAAAACCCGAATGAACTTTTTGGCCAATCCAACATGATATCATTTTTATGTGGAATCTAAAATAAAATAGAAATGAATCTATATACAAAATAGAAACAGACTCACAGACATAGAAAATAAACTTACAGATACCAAAGGGGAAAAGGGGGGGGTCATAAATTAGCAATATGCTAATAACAGATGGAAACTACTAGATGTAAAGTAGATAAGCAACAAAGATTTACTGCATAGCACAGGTAACTATATTCAATATCTTCTAATAACCTATAATGGAAAAGAATCTGAAAATAAATAAGTGAAGATAGAAATACATAGTTGAATCACTTTGTTGTATACCTGAAACTAACACAATAATGTAAATCAACTAAACGTCAATTTTAAAAAGCACATGTGGCCTTCCCTGGTGGCACAGTGGTTAAGAATCCACTTGCCAGTGCAGGGGACACGGGTTCAAGCCCTGGTCCAAGAAGATCCTACATGCCGCAGAGCAACTAACCCTGTGAGCCACAACTACTGAAGCCCGCATGCCTAGAGCCTGTGCTCTGCAACAAGAGAAGCCACCGCAATGAGAAGCCCACGCACTGCAACAAAGAGTAGCCCCCGCTCGCTGCAACTAGAGAAAGCCCGCGCACAGCAACGAAGACCCAACTCAGCCAAAAATAAATAAATTTGTTTAAAAAATAGAAAGCACATGTATTAAAACTACAAAACAAGGCTTCCCTGGTGGCACAGTGGTTGAGAGTCTGCCTGCCGATGCAGGGGACACGGGTTAGTACCCCGCCCGGTCCGGGAAGACACCACATGCCACAGAGCGGCTGGGCCCGTGAGCCATGGCCGCTGAGCCTGCGCATCCGGAGCCTGTGTTCCGCAACGGGAGAGGCCACAACAGTGAGAGGCCCACGTACCGCAAAAAAAAAAAAAATACAAAACAAAAAATTGGTGTGTTGACATCAGATCAGATCAGATCAGAGTTGGACTCTGTTTCTCCACAGCAGCCCCACCACAGCCATGGTGCTCCACGCCCCTCACCCTTAGGGCCCACACACCTGGTATTCATTCTCCAGCACCAAAAGTCGAAGCTCAAATGGCTGCCCACGGCTTCCCTGGCACAAAAGGGTCAGAAGAAGCTATCTCTTCCTCTCCCCATCCCCCTTTTGTGGAGGCTGTTCATCACCATCATGTTGTTCGTGTAGACTCAGAAATGGAATGCGACGTTGCTGCCTCTCTCAGGACACATGCACAAATCCACCACAAATTCTGGGTTCTTTCTGCAAAGACAAGAGAATGGCTCCCTCATCCAGGCCTTTACTGAAGAAAACAACCTCCTCAGGGACAAACACAGTCCTTCTCTCTCTTTCCCTCCCTCCCTCTCTCCTTCCCCTTCCCCCACCCTCTTTCTCAAAATATATACCTTTCTTACTTTGCCATCTCTCTCTCTCTCTCTCTCTCTCTCTCTCTCACAGGAAGGAAATTCCCGCCTGCAGTGTAATCTCACACTTTTGCATGAGCCACCTCAGCTCATTCTGGTGATTAAAGAAGACTAAAATGTTTCCAATGAGTGTTCCCCAAAATGCTAACACTCTCCCCTTGTGCTTCACCCTCCATCACACAAAAACTGGGATCTACTCACCCAGAGGGACACAGAAGATCTGCATTGATCTTCACCGTGTAACCCACAGTAAGGGAAACAGACTGCCAGTAGGGGTTCGGCTATGGAAAAGACGGATACATCGGTGAGTGACAGGCCAGTGTTTTCTCTCCCACACTGTTGCCCAGGGAGAATCAGGATATATAAACATGGTTTTCTCTTGCAGCTCAGAGACATTAGCAGACCTCCAACAAGGAGACATTAATCTGAGTCCAGACATGCGCTCAGAGGCACAGATACACATATTACATACAAACACCTCCAAATGCAGAGAAAAAATATACAAAAGGACAATTATGCAAATCCAATGATTCCCACTGACACACATATGTACACATTCTCTTTCCCATTCTGTACCAGTACTCATTCAATGATTTGTTCCCAGGTGACCTGGCACAAGAAGCAGAGGTAACCAGATTCCTTCTTCCCATCCTTTATACCAAGGATTCCATAGTCTCCAGTTGGGTCTTTCTTCCCTATTGAAACTGTTGTGTGCGAGTCTGTCTGGAGAAGGTGCCCTATGAATGCTGTTAGGAGGTGGGTCACCCCTGATCCTTTCGCTCAGGCTATAGAGCCCTGCCTGCTATTCTTTTGAAATTTCTGACTCCAAAAGTGTATTCAGTCCACACTATCCAAAGTCCACTGTGATAATAAGAAGCAGCTTCTAACTGGAGATGCTGATATGCTTAATCTAAGTGCAGTTCTAGGTGTCTACGGATAAGCCACAATGATAAAATTATAACGAAGAGCTCCCTGGCTACCCTGCTTCATAAAATTGGTGCCTAACCCATGCTATATGCGACTGACTCTTTCTCTGACATCAAATCTATTCCAGAATCTTTGCTGGCAATTTCCCTATTCACCCTAGACTTGGAGGAACACACCACCTGGATAAGGATCCCAGCTCTGCCACTGTGGGACCTTATTAAGGAAATTTAACCTCTGCTAGACCCATTCTTCTTATATGTAAAATATTTGATGAACATAATCCCAAATCAAAGGGTTGTTAGTAAAGCAATCAGAGGGATCCATCCATTTATCTGTTCATCCATTTATCCATTCATTTGACAATTGCTTATTGAGTGACTAACTGGCAGCAGGCTTTGTACTATTTGCATAAATGGAAAAGAACAGATAAAAATCTTGCTCCATGGAGCTTATACTCCAGTTGGAAAATATATGCAGTAACTTTTAAAATATAATACACAAGCAAAATATATAATGTATCAGAAGGGGATAAATGTCTCGAAAAAGATGTTGGTGGACTTCCCTGGTGACACAGTGGTTACGAATCCGCCTGCCAGTGCAGGGGACACGGGTTCAAGCCATGGTCCGGGAAGATCCCACATGCCGTGGAGCAGCTAAGCCCGTGCACCGCAACTACTGAGCTTGCGCTCTGGAGCCCGCGCACCACAACTACTGAGGTCCACACACCTAGAGCCTGGGCTCCACAACAAGAGAAGCCACCACAATGAGAAGCTCGCGCACCGCAACGAAGGGTAGCCCCCGCTCGCCGCAACTAAAGAAAGCCTGCGCGCAGCAATGAAGACCCAACACAGCCAAAAATAACATAAATAAAATAAATTAAATTTTTAAAAACGCTTAAGAAAAAAAGATGTTGGTAATGGAACAGAGCAGTCCACAGAGGGCTTAATTTGAAATAGGCTAGTTAAGGTAGTCCTCATTGAGGAGATGAGATTTGAGCAAAAGCTTGGAGAAGGTAAATAAAAGAGCCATGTGTATCTTGGGGAAGAACTTCCAGTCAGAGAGATCGGCTACCAATATGGACCACAATGTGAGAAGGCAACGTGAAGTTTTGAGGAACAGCAAGGATGACAGTATGACTGGAGTAAAGGGGGAGAGAGGCAGGACTTGAACTCGGGATATGGAAAAGTAGACCATAGGACGTTTGCTTTAAGTGAGATGGGAGCCCAAGGTAGAGGAGAGGGATCTGGTCTCATTTATGTATTTTTGTTTTTTTTATAAATTTATTTATTTATTTATTTTTGGCTGCGTTGGGTCTTCTTTGATACACACGGGCTTTTCTCTAGTTGCAGCGAGGGGGCTACTCTTTGTTGCAGTGTGCGGGCTTCTCATTGTGGTGGCTTCTCTTGTTGTGAAGCACAGGCTCTAGGCACGTGGGCTTCAGTAGTTGTGGCTCGCGGGCTCTAGAGTGTAGGCTCAGTAGTTGTGGTGCATGGGCTTAGTTGCTCCGCGGCATGTGGGATCCTCCCGGATCAGGGCTTGAACCCGTGTCCCCTGTATTGGCAGGAGGATTCTTAACTGCTGCGCCATGAGGAAAGCCCTCATTTATGTTTTAAAAGGATTTCCTCTGCTGCTGTGTGGAAAACAGACTGTAGGTGCACCTGGACAAAATAAGAAAGACTACTCATAAGGCTATTACAGTAATCCTGGAGAGCGGTGACGGGGACCTGGCTGAGGCTTGTGGAAATAGAGTTGGTAGAATTGTGGAGTTCAGTGAAGAGTCTCCCACCCATAGCAGTGAAGCCTGCAAGCCTTACAACACTGGACATGGCAGAGGCTCCCCATTCATCCTCTCCCTCCCCTCACAGTGATAGAGGCTATGAGTTCACCACCCCAGAAGAGCTCACCATCCCAGTGTCCCAGGCACGGAAACCAATGACACTGGCATCTGCAAGGCACCAAGAACCTTGGAGGCACGGGAAGTCATAATCAGGGCATGGAGCCTCACCTCTGACACAGACAGTGGAAGGTGGAAAGTGCTGACTCTCTATAACCAGAGGCATCTCGGGCAAGAGAAACCAAAAACGTGTGCTATAGCACCACCTACTGGAAAAGCCTCTAATTTCTAACTTGTTGAATTGATAGACTCAAGAGGAAGAGTGTTTGCTACTTCAAAAGCACAGGCAGAACAATTCATAAGGCACCATGAAGAACCATGGTAACACTGTACCACAAAAAGAAAATGCCAATTCTCCAGAAACCAAACTTAAAGTCAAGGAATACTGCAATCTAACTGAGAGCGAATTTAATACCTATCCCTCTCAAACTCTTCTAAATTATGAAGAGGAGAGAACGCTTCCTAACTCACTTTTCTTTGGCCAACGTTACCCTGATACCAACACCAGACAAAGGCAACACACACCAAAAAAAATTCAGGCCATTATTTCTTATGAACATAGGGTGTAAAGATCCTCAACAAGGGAATTCCCTGGCAGTCCAGTGATTAGGACCCAACGCTTTCACTGCCGGGGCCTGGGTTCAATCCCTGGTTGGGGAACTAATATCCCACAAGCCACGTGGTGTAGCCAAAAAAAAATCCTCAACAAAATATTAGCAAGCTGAATAGAACATGTTACAGGATCATACACCATGGTCAAGTGGGCTGTATTCCAGGGATGCAAGGATGGTTCAACATCCAGATATCAATAAATGTGATATACCACATTAGAAAAATAAAGGATAAAAACCATGTGATCATCTCAATAGATACAGAAGAGTGTTTGCCAAGATTCAACCCCCAATAAGGATAAAAACTCTCCATAAATTGGGTATAGAAGAAACGCACCTCAAAATAGTAAAGGCCACATATGAAAAACCCACAGCAAACATCGTGCTCAAGGAAAGCTATCTCCCTAAAATCAGGAACGAGACAAAGATGCCCACTCTGCCACTCCTATTATACATAATACTGGAAGTCCTAGCCAGAGCAATTAGGCAAGACAAGGAAAAAACGGCATCCAAATTGGAAAGGAAAAAAGAAAACTGACACTGGTTTTGTTTGGCTTTTTGTTGCTTGGTTTTTTGTTTTTGTTTTGTTTTTTAATATTTATTTATTTATTTATTTGGCTGCATCGGGTCTTAGTTGCGGCATGTAGGATATTCGTTGTGGCATACAGGATCTTTCGTTGCAACACGCGGGTTTCTCCCTAGTTGCAGTGTGTGGGCTTCTCCCTAGCTGTAGTACACGGGCTCCAGAGTGTGCGGGCTCAGTAGCAGTTGCAGCACGCAGGCGCAGTTGCCTCACAGTATGTGGGATCTTAGTTTCCCAACCAGGGATCGAACTCGCGTCCTGTGCATTGGAAGGCAGATTTTTAACCACTGGACCACCAGGGAAGTCCCTGACACTATTTTTGGATGTCATGATTTTATGTACAGAAAACTCTAACGACTCCATCAAAATTATTAGAAATTATAAATGAATACAGTAAAGTTGCAGGGTACAAAATCAACAGACAAAAATATGTTGCATTTCTATATGCTAAAAACGAGCTAGCAGAAAGAGAAATTAAGAAAGAAATTGCAGGGAATTCCCTGGCAGTCCAGTGGGTTAGGACGCTGCACTTCCATTGCAGGGGGACGAGTTCAATGCTGTGCAGCATGGCCAAAAAATAAAAGAAAGAAAGAAAGAGAGAGAGAAAGCAATTGCCTTTATAACCACAACCAAGACAGGAATAAATTTAACCAAGGAGGTGAAAGACCTGTACGCTGAAAACTATACGACATTGAAAGAAATTGAACAAGACACAAATAAATGGAAACATAGCCCATGTTCATGGATTGGAAAAAATAACATTGTTAAAATGTCCATATTACCTATACAATTTACATGCTCAATGCAATCCCTACCAAAATCTCAAAGACATTTTTTACAAATAGAACAAAAAATTCTAAAATTTATATGGACCCACAAAAGACCCCAAAAGCCAAAGCAATCCTGAGAAAAAGGAACAAAAGTGAAGATCATACTCTCTGGTTTCAAACTATATTAAAAAGCCATGGTACTCGCAGAAAAACACGGTAATCAAAACCACATGGTAGTGGCAGAAAAACAGATACATAATCAATGGAACAGAATTGAGAGCCCCAAAAGAATCCACACATATACGGATAATGAATTTATGACAAAGGAGCAAAGAACATACAATGGAGAAAGGATACTCTCTTCAATAAACATTGGAAAAATTGAACAGCCACGTGCAAAAAAAAAAAAAAGAAAAACAATTACCTCATACCATACACAAAAATCAACTCAAAATCGATTAAATACTTGACTCTAAGACCTGAAACCATAACACCCCAGAAGAAAACATAGCCAGTACACTGATTGACATGTCTTAGCAATATCTTTCTAGATACGTCACCTGCCACGAGGCAAACAAAAGCAAAAATAAACAAATGGAACTACATCAAACTAAAAAGCTTCTGTACAGTAAAGGAAACCATCAACAAAATTAAAAGATAACCTACCAAATGGGAAAAGATATTTGCAAATGATATATCTGGTAAGGGGTTCATATCCAAAGTATGTAAAGAACTCCTACAACTCAACAACAACAAGAAAACAAACAACCCGATTAAAAAGCGGACAGGGGGGCTTCCCTGGTGGCGCAGTGGTTGAGGGTCCGCCTGCCGATGCAGGGGACGGGGGTTCATGCCCCAGTCCGGAAGGATCCCACGTGCCGCGGAGCGGCTGCGCCCGTCAGCCATGGCCGCTGAGCCTGCGCGTCCGGAGCCTGTTGCTCCGAAGCGGGAGAGGCCACAACAGTGAGAGGCCCGCGTACCGCAAAAAAAAAAAAAAAAAGCGGACAGAGTATATGCCCAGTAGTGGGATTGCTGGGTCATATGGTAGTTCTATTTTTAGTTTTTTAAGGAATGACCATATTGTTCTCCATAGTGGCTGTATCAATTCACATTCCCACCAACAGTGCAAGAGGGTTCCCTTTTCTCCACACCCTCTCCAGCATTTATTGTTTGTAGATCTTTAGATGATGGCCATTCTGACCCGTGTGAGATGATATCTCACTGTAGTTTTGATTTGCATTTCTCTAATGATTAGTGATGTTGAGCATCCTTTCATGTGTTTGTTGGCAATCTGTATATCTTCTCTGGAGAAATGTCTATTTAGGCCTTCTGCCCATTTTTGGACTGGGTTGTCTGTTTTTTTAATGTTGAGCTGCATGAGCTGCTTGTAAGTTTTGGAGATTAATCCTTTGTCAGTTGCTTCATTTGCAAATATTTTCTCCCATTCTGAAGGTTGTCTTTTCGTCTTGTTTATGGTTTCCTTTGCTGTGCAAAAGCTTTTAAGCTTCATTAGGTTCCATCTGTTTATTTTTGGTTTTATTTCCATTTCTCTAGGAGGTGGGTCAAAAAGGATCTTGCTGTGATTTATGTCAGAGTGTTCTGCATGCAGGATCTTTAGTTGCAGCATGCGGAATCTTTTTTTGTTTAGTTGCAGCATGTGGGATCTTTTTTTAGTTGTGGCATGGGACTCAGTTGCGGCATTCAGGCTCCCAGATGCGGCATGCAGGCTCCCAGATGCGGCATGCAGGCTCCCAGATGCGGCATGCATGCAGGATCTAGTTCCCTGCCTAGGGATCGAACCCGGGCCCCTTGTGTTGGGAGCACATAGTCTTAACCGCTGGACTACCAGGGAAATCCCTAAACTTGTTTTCATTCATTAAAGATTAATCCTATCCAATACAAATTTAAAAAAAAAGATTAATCCTAGATCAACGTGATACTTTAAAAACCTGGGATAGTTTGTTACATTTAGAAATATTTTATTGTAAGTACCCATGTTTAAGTCAATTAAATAAAGCTCTTTTACAAATTAATTTTAATGACACCATCTGGAGGTAGGGACATGTCATATTTACAATGTACAGATAGACAGACATCCAGATAAAAACAGACAGATCTCATGCCTTTCCTGCTTGAGTTAAAAAGTCCTCTTGGGGCTTCCCTGGTGGCCCAGTGGTTGAGAGTCCGCCTGCCGATGCAGGGGATGCGGGTTCGTGCCCCGGTCCGAGAAGATCCCACATGCCGCGGAGCGGCTGGGCCCGTGAGCTATGGCCGCTGAGCCTGCGCGTCCGGAGCCTGTGCTCCACAACGGGAGAGGCCACAACAGTGAGAGGCCCGCGTACCGCAAAAAAAAAAAAAAGAAAAGAAAAGAAGGGACAAACCAATATGGATACAGAAAGTTGTGTACAGTTTTTTAAAAAGGAGCCCTTGCACTTTCCCTGGTGGCACAGTGATTAGGAATCTGCCTGTCAATGCAGGGGACACAGGTTCGAGCCCTGGTCCAGGAAGATCCCACATGCCGCAGAGCAGCTAAGCCCGTGTGCCACAACTACTGAAGCCCATGCACCTAGAGCCTGTGCTCCATAACGAGAGAAGCCACTGCAATGAGAGGCCCGTGCACCGCAACAAAGAGTAGCCCCCACTCTCCACAGCTAGAGAAAAGCCCGCGCACAGCAACGAAGAGCCAACGCAGCCAAAAATCAAAAAAAAAAAAGAGGAACCCTGAAGCATCTCTTACAGAGATGTTAAACTCACTAGGATTATTTGGTATGTTAAATTATATGGGAAGAATTGTCCAATGAGTGACAAGCCTTCTTAGGTTATACTCTATGGTTAAATGTTATATACATTCTAGAACTTATATGAAATTTCTTTAAAAATCTTATATGTCCTGGTATAATGGTATTAGTCATAACTCTAGTTAAAATCTTATATGTCACAGCAATAACCAAGTTTCTTTTTCAATTGCATTGTAATCAGATCTTTAAGTATGCCTTTTAAAGTCTTTTGTCATTTAGACAGTTATTGTTTTACTGTTTTTTCCCCAAAAAAGCTTCGCCCTCAAGGTTCATAAAAAGGAATTTTTGACAAATACAGGTTTATGATATACTTCAGAAAATACTGCTGAACTAGATAAGAAATTGATTAATTCTAATGGAAACCCTGATGGCTTCATAAAACTCTTAACAGAAAGGAATTAGTTACACAGGACTGAGTGAAGTGGTGAATATGGTTGTAATTTTTATGGGTTTTATCTTAAATATTACTGGCTTTTTAAAAAATAAATTTGTTTTATTTTTGACTGGGTTGGGCCTTCGTCGCTGCGCGAGGGCTCCCTCTAGTTGCAGAGAGCGGGGGCTACTCTTTGTTGTGGTGAGCGGGCTTCTCATTGCGGTGGCTTCTCTTGTTGCAGAGCACGGGCTCTAGGCACACGGGCCTCAGTAGCCATGGCACGTGGGTTCTAGAGCACAGGCTCAGTAGTTGTGGCTCATGGCTCTAAAGCACAGGCTCAGTAGTTGTGGCGCATTGGCTTAGTTGCTCCGCCGCATGTGGGATCTTCCCGGACCAGGGCTCGAACCTGTGTTCCCTCCATTAGCAGGCAGATTCTTAACAACTGCGCCACCAGGGAAGCCCTATTACTGGCTTTTAATCTGTGTTTTCCAGATATAAGGAAACCTTTAGCCTCAAGCTAATTATGATTTACTGCAACTTGGTAAATTATACCTTTGTGAGCAGAGTTGAAAGATCAGTCTTTTCTCTCTATTGATCCCTTTAGAAACTGGAAACTCTTAGGTTCCCAGCAGAGTGAATAAGGAAGGGCACCTCCTGACAGGTGCAGGAATCTCAAGATATTGTGAAGACCTCAAGAAGCGAAGAATTCATCCAAATCTATAGACAGTGCAGGCAAAATCTGTGGCAAGCCCTTGGCATGGCTCTTCTGGCCTTGAGAATCCTTTTAAAACCACAATCTGAGGTTCCTCATAAAAAAGTTAAAGCACAGCTAGTTTAAAAGAGCCTGTGTCATCAACTACACTTATGTGAAAATCAGGACAAGTTTATTGAAACCAGACTTATTTTTCAAACCAGTTAGTCTTAATGTGGTTATATTTGATTAAAATGAGGGTAATTTTAGACAGAAGAACATTATGTTTCAGTGGATATTAAATTCTAGTTTTGTTAACTGAGGTCTGTATTTATTTATTTTTTTATAGAGTCTTTTTTTAAAATTTATTTATTTAATTTATTTATTTTTGGCTGCGTTGGGTCTTCGTTGCTGCATGGCTCTCTCTAGTTACAGTGAGCAGGGGCTACTCTTTGTTGCAGTGTGTGGGCTTCTAATTGCGGTGGCTTCTCTTGTTGTGGAGCACGGGCTCTATGTGCACAGGCTTCAGTAGATGTGGTGCTCAGGCTCAGTAGTTGTGGCTCGCAGGCTCTAGAGCGCAGGCTCAGTAGAGCGTGGGGTTAGCTGCTCCGCGGCATGTGCAATCTTCCCTGACCAGGGCTCAAACCTGTGTCCCGTGCACTGCCAGGCAGATTCTTAACCACTGCACCACGAGGAAAGTCTGAGGTCTGTGTCTAGTATCTAAGACTCACCTCCCAGGTAGCTCCTTAGTGTTGTGTTACATTATTGTAAAGTGTAATTGAAATACTGAAAGGACACTCTAAGTTTCTTTCTGAAGCTTATCACAGCAATCCATCCTGGATAAAAATCAGATGCCTTGGGCTTCCCTGGTGGCGCAGTGGTTGAGAGTCCGCCTGCCGATGCAGGGGACACGGGTTCGTGCCCCGGTCCGGGAAGATCCCACATGCCGCAGAGCGGCTGGGCCCGTGAGCCATGGCTGCTGAGCCTGCGCGTCTGGAGCCTGTGCTCCGCAATGGGAGAGGCCACAACAGTGAGAGGCCCACATACCGCAAAAAAAAAAAAAAATCAGATGCCTCATGACCTGCAACCACATTATGCATACTGGAAAAGGCATCATTTATGACTTTTTTTCCTTTTTTGGCCATATCATGTGGCATTCAGGATCTTAGTTTCCCCATTAGAGATCAAACCCGTGACCCCAGCAGTGGAAGCACGGAGTCCTAACCACTGGACCGCCAGGGAATTCCTGGAAAAGGTATCACTTAAAGAACTGTCGCCAACCTAGATAAAAGGACCCATACCAAGTATTCTTAACTAGCTCACACACAGCGAAACTGAAGGCAACTGACTCCTGAATTCATATTTCCCATGTAAGAAGAGCCTCTGCAGTGGACTGGTCTACAGAAAGGACTGCTGACCCCAAATGACACCCACACTAGGACGAGAAAAAGACAACAGCAGTGGTAGGCAGCTGACCCAAAAATCTGGACCCAGCCTTTAAGAGTCATTCTACTAATTTAACTGAACTCTTTACCAAATGTTTGTCTCCCTATCTACACTGAAAGTCATTGCTTTACCTCTAACCATACTATGCCCCTAATGTTTAGGATGGAAAGAAAATTCTCTGGGGAAGTTGTCAAAGACTGTAACTACTCATGACATGCATCACTGCTTGCTTCAGGTGTGCTGTTAAAAGCACATGTACAATGTTTGTGCAACAGTTCGATGTAATTTATAAAAGGAATAGCCTATGAAATGCTTCCCCATTAGCATACCTCTGAGCTTGTTCACTACGTCTGATTAGTTTTCCCCCAATGTGGATAACTAGGCAAATATATATATGAAGAAAAAGGAGGCCTAGCACCAAAGGACATGGTGGACCCAGGGCCAGCAGCCACCAACCTGGCGTTGAGGGACAAATATTTTGCTCTATCAAAAGATTTGCAGACAAAAGGGAAAATGATAGAGGAACTTTTCACATACTGAGGGATGGCAAAGTCATTCTGGCTTTTACATGATATAACTTGAACTGTATGCTGACCAGAGTGGCCTGTTTTGTGGCCTACTGAACATCCACTGTACATCTGCTTTGGCCATTGAACACGAAAATGCATTTAAAAAATGCATTTAAAAGTCAAAATGAAGTGACCATGGTTCAGGCATCCAAGATGGAGCTGGACGGCCATTGTGGATGTGATTTTAGACCCATTCCTGGTTTGCTGAGAACCTGAATTTCCTGAACTGTGTCAGACTCAGGATGACACCAGTTGTTCTCAAAGCAGTGTCTGCTGCCGGTTGTAACCTTATGGTCTCAAGGTCTCCTCTTACAGCTATTAATTTTTTTCTTACTTTGGGAATAGTAACAAACAAGAAGGCTGAAGACATAGCCTTCTAGCAGAAGGCACTAGAGTCTTTAGGCAGAGGAGGGGATGAGGGAGTGTGTGCGTAAGTGCAAGGAGGTGAGGCTGTGCATTTGTCTTCACGGCTCTGAGTGTGACTACAGCACACCAGTGCGTGTTACAGTGAGTAAGAATGTAGGGAGGTATGTGTGACATGACGAACTGCGTGTCTTTGTGTGACTATATGTGAATGTGTGCGTGTGAGAATCTGTGACTGGGTGTCGATCGGTGAATATGTGTGTGGATTTGTCTGCATGTGAGGGTTCTCCCCTACACAGCAGTGACTGTTTAAATGACTGTGGGTCTTCCCATGTGTATCAGTGTGGATCCTGGTTGGCAGAAGTGGTGGCCTTGTGGCCTGTGAGTTACCCAGAACTCACCTCTGAGCATTGATGAGAGCAGAAGGAGTGATTCCTTAGATGCCTCTTCTCGAGAAGAGTGAGAGAAGGTGACCTCAGACTGTAGGGCGCTGCGTCTCCAGTCTGGGTGCACACACAGTGACCACTCGCTCCACCTCAGGTATCCTCCCCAAGTCAGCCCTTCCCATTGCCTCACAGGAGGAGGGTGAGCAGATCCTGGACCCCAGGGGAAAACTGTTGGGAGACTTGGTTTCAGAGAATCAAATCACCTGAAGCTGGAAGGAAAACATTCAGCCTCAGTCCAGACACTTTACAGCAGATCTCAGTCAACAACTTGTAGATTCTCCCCAATTACTTTCCTGTCCCACACCCTTTGTACAAGTACTGACTGTGTTCTCAACAATGCTGTATACATTCTTGAAAGGACATGCATTCCCCTTGATGATTCCGATGCGTATACATCTACATCCCACACACAGGGGTTTCCTTTTCCGTTATTACGTCCCTCTCCCTTTAAACAAATGTTTTTCCCTGGAGTGAATTTTTACACTTTCATATTTTTATATCCTCAAGTCTTGTCTTCAGAGTTTCAGGTGGTAGAAAATAATTGCAGGCAGTATTCCTGAAAGGGTCCTCCCCCTTCTGACAGGTCGCCCCTGTAGGGACCCTGCATGTGCCAGTGATTAGGCTAAAGGTTTTGCTCATCTATTCCTGAGAACACCCTATGAAGTGGGAATTTCTGATAATCCTCCTTGTACCAAGCAAACTGAGGCAGGGAGAATTCAAGTAATAGATCTAAGATCTCACTGCTCGTAAGGGGCAGAATCAGCATTCGAATCCAGGCAGCCTGGCTCTTGGACCCTTGCTCTTAACTATGATCCTCTCATCTCTTCAAGGACACAGGGACCTGACTCTCGTGAAGTGGGGAGATTGGGGCCCTCAGAGTTTGTTCTTTGATGTGTAACCTGCTGCACCCCTGGGAACCGCTGTAGGAGGGGAGCCCACACCTGGCCTTGCCCCTCATCCACTCTTGTCTCCCCATGGCAGGTCCTGTACACATGGCATGTGTCCTTGTCTATTGGTTCTTCAGTGACAATCAGAGGGAAACCTGTCATATCTTTCAGGTGGGTACTCTATAGCCCATGGGTGGGGAGGTGAAGGAGAAGTGAGAATATTAGAGCATGGGGGCGGGCAGGTCACTTCATGTATGAGTGATGTTAAAACACGTAAATAGCATAATGGTAGCACAATGCATATGCAGGTCCTGGAGACCCCTGCAGTACCAGGCATTATGCCTGCAGTTGCAGAACTGTTGGCAGGTCTTGGGGTCTGAGAAAAGGGGTCAGGGCTTTGGCTCTTCATCAAGGGGCATAGGACTTCCAGCAGATAAAGAACCAGTAGCCCCAGGCCAGTGACTGCTGCTCAATTTGAATCCTGGGCCAAGGAACAGGGCATCCTGCTATCCTGGGCAGGATGAGCTGAAGGAGGCCCACAGGAACAAGGATTACAGTATCCCCCAGGAAGGCCTTCCTCCTACCAGGGAGGAATCGGGAAAGAATGTGTGTGTGTGTGTCAAATGTGGGTTCCCCCACAAGAAGAGGCCTATTCCATATGCTATGTGCTTGCCCATCAGCAGGAACACAGAAATGCAGGTGGATTTCCACACTGGAACTGATGAGAACTCAGACGTTGCCTTCCATTTCCAAGCGTACTTTGGCATATCTGTGAAGATAAACAACCGTCAGAATGGGAGCTGGAACTGTGAGGAGGCATCCTCTGGAATGCCCTGTGTGGATGGCCAACCATTTGAACTGCACATCTCGGTGCTGCAAAATGAGTACCAGGTAAGTGCACCCAGGAACCATCCATTCCATGGCCTCTACAAGCTCTCAGAGGAGGACACAGCTCTCCCTGGCCTTGCCCCAAGTGTCCTTCAGGGTCCATCTCCCATAACCACTCCTGCCCCTTTAATTACAAAGCACCCTCTGCTTGTACCGCCATCCTCAGGTCTTTTCCCAAATCGAACCAGGGTCAAGATCAGCTTACCTGCCACTTCCCTCAAGGTGGAGAATTTGCTCTGACTTCACCCATAGTTATCATTTCTACCTATGCTCTTATTATTTGAATTTTCATGTCACTAAATAGTTAAGATATGCATATGAGTAATTTTAATCCATCCAATATAAGTCTTTCTCTCACTCTCAAACCAGGACAACTGTTACTAGTTTCTTTACACTCATTCCAGAGGTAATATATGCTTATACAAGTACATCTAACTATCTACCCCTTTATATATTAAAAAATATATACTTTTATTAATGGATAAAAATATATACTTTTATCCATTTTATATATATATATATATATATATATACACATACTTTTTTTTTTAAAGAAAAGGTGTCATGAGTTTCTCTATATATCACACCATGAAGACTAGAGTTTATTTGTGATTTAAGAATATATCTTAGGGGCTTCCATGGTGGCGCAGTGGTTGAGAATCTGCCTGCTAATGCAGGGGACACGGGTTCGAGCCCTGGTCTGGGAAGATCCCACACGCTGTGGAGCAACTGGGCCCGTGAGCCACAACTACTGAGCCTGCGCGACTGGAGCTTGTGCTCCGCAACAAGAGAGGCCGCGACAGTGAGAGGCCCGCGCGCTGCGATGAAGAGTGGCCCCCTCTCACCGCAACTAGAGAAAGCCCATGCACAGAAACGAAGACCCAACACAGCCAAAAATAAATAAATAAATAAGAATATATCTTAAATCCATGACATTTCATAATTTAATGTTTGCATAACATTCCAATAGAAGGATTACCAAAAATGATTTAACTTGACCCTTATTAATGCACATTTAGGTTGTTTCCAATATTTTGCTCTCAAGAATGATGCTGCAGTAAGGTTTCTGTACCACACTTTTGTCATTATCAACCTCCCAATACTTACATTGGAGGAATAACTGGTTCAAAAACCATATGAATTTTAAATATGACAAACTAACACCCAAAAAATGACTGCTTCTGAAGAGTCTCACCAATAAAGAATATGTTCAAATATTCTGCCCTTTTTAAATGGCTAGGCAAAAAAAATAATATTTTTTAAGACTGAGGTAGAGCATCTTTTCATATGTCTATAAGCTGTTAAAATAATATCCTATTTTTAAACCATCTGTACTATTCTACCTCTTTAAGACCACTTGAGTTTCATTCTTCACCACCGTCACCCCAAATCTAAGGTACTCAAAGAAAAAACTGGGTGATCAGAGTAAATGGCAACAAAGTTTGCAGAATTGAAGTGTATGCATTCAGTGAACACTTACCAACCCCTTAGCCTGTGATGCTCTGTGCAAGAGACAGGGAGTCAAGATTCGTGAGACACAGTTCTTGCCCATGAGAAGCTTCTAAGCTAGAGGAAAGGCCACGCAAATATAGACCGTGCAACAGAGAGTGTAGAACCTCCCTGGAGGAATAAGAGAAATACAGAAAACAAAGAGAACAAGTCTCCAAAATAGTCCCAAAAGTTAGCCTATAAAAAGAAGCATATCTACTGGGTTTTGAAGTTTGAATAGGGGTTTTCTGAGTGGATAGTGTGTGTACTAGGGCAGAAGTAGAAAGGAAGACTGAAAGTTTGTTTGGTGGCATACCGTATTTCTGACCCATTTTCCCTTCCAGGTAACGGTAAATGGCCAAAAATATTATAGCCTTGCCCATCGACTCCCACCACAATCTGTGAAGTTTGTGCAAGTGTGGAGAGATGTCTCCCTGTCCTCAGTGTGTGTCTGCTAAAGAGGGATGTGACCAGACTACCCATTATCAAGGAGGTCCCTCCATCTAAGTGACCATGTGACTCCCAGAGTTCACTAACAGACTGGCTCCTCCTCACCCTTCCCCAAAACTTGATCATTAAAACTTCTGAAAACTTAACAGGGTTTGGTTCTTGCTTTGGGGGAAAAAAGAGTAAGTGGTCATCACCAAGAGGGGTGTGAAAGTACTATAGAAAAGATCAAGGAATCTAAAAGCATAGCTATTTCTCTGACACAAGGAGTAAGGGACAGGGTCACTGAAATGTCTGCAAAGACATTAGTAAAAATATCCTTATATAGTACCTACTATATGCCAGACACTGAACCAAAACCCTTCCCCCATTTCAGACAACTAAACCAAGATATAAGGCATCTGTCTATATACACAAAGCTATAATTGGTGATATGGGGAAGAAACTTTGTAATTTGAGGGAAATCAGGTGAAATTCATAAAAACTACTAGAACTGATAAACAAATTCAGCAAGGTAGCAGGATACAAGATTAACATACAGAAATCGGTTGCATCTCTGTCTCCCCAGGAATAGGAGAAAATATGATAATAGTCACGTTTACATCAAGCCAGATTTACTGCTATAACTATCCTGATATCCCTATAGAAGTTGTGCTGTGGTTTTTTTTTGTTCCACTTTAATAGAAAGTTTAAAGCAAATATTTAATTGCTGACCTCAGAAATTTTGATAGTTACACACATATTTGGGAGTTTGTTGGTCTCATTTGGAGACTTCCTTTGGACCCTCCTTTATGTACCTTTTAAAAATAAAAGTGAAAATATCTTTAAAAAAAAAGAAAAAAAAAGAAATTGGTTGCATTTCTTTTTTTTTTTACATCTTTATTGAGTATAATTGCTTTACAATGGTGTGTTACTTTCTGCTTTATAACAAAGTGAATTAGTTATACATATACATATGTTCCCATATCTCTTCCCTCTTGCATCTCCCTCCCTCCCACCATCCCTATCCCACCCCTCCAGGCGGTCACAAAGCACTGAGCTGATGTTTACACTAACAATGAAATATCAGAAAGGGAATGTAAAAAAAAAATTATCCCCTTTAAAATCACATCAAAAGAAAAAAACTACTTAGGAATAAACCTGACCAAGGAGCTGAAAGACTTATATGTTGAGAACTGTAAAACTTAATAAAGGAAACCATCCTTTCCTGAGGGAGTATTCTACTTGCCACTTCCATAGTTTTTCAGAGAGTCAGATTTATGAATAACTCTGAATCACTTTTTCTTCTTATGTGGTTCTGTTTATTTAAAGGAAGAGACATATACTTTGATTAAAAAATTAAAAAGGAGAATGTTTAAAAGACATAAAAGAAATCAAAGATGATTCAAAGAAATGGAACGATATCCCATACTCTTGGATTGGAAGAATTATTATCATTAAAATGGCCATACTACCCAAAGCAATCCACAGATTTAATGCAATCCCTATCAAATTACCCATGATATTTTTCACAGAACTAGAACAAATAATCCTAAAATTTATATGGAACCATAAAAGACCCAGAACTGCCAAAGCAATCCTGAGGAAAAAGAACAAAGCAGGAGGCATAATCCTCCCAGACTTCAGACAATACTACAAAGCTATAGTAATCAAAACACTGTGGTACTAGCATATGGATCAATGGGACAGAATAGAGAGCCCAGAAATAAACCCACACACCTACAGTCAATTAATCTTCAACAAAGGAAGCAAGAATATACAATGGAGAAAAGACAGCCTCTCCAGCAAATGGTGTTGAGAAAGTTGGACAGCCACATGTAAATCAAGGAAGTTAGAACACACTCTCACACAATACACAAAAATAAACACAAAATGGCTTAAAGACTTAAACATAAGACATAACATCATAAAACTCCCGGAGGAGAACATAGGCAAAACACTCTCTGACATAAATTGTACCAATGTTTTCTTAGGTCAGTCTCCCAAGGCAATAGAAACAAAAGCAAAAATAAACAAATGTGACTTAATCAAACTTACAAGTTTTGCACTGCAAAGGAAACCATAAACAAAACAAAACAGCAACCTACAGACTGGGAGAAAGTATTTGCAAATGATGCAACCAACAAGGGCTTAATTTCCAAGATATACAAACAGTTCATACAACTCAATAACAAAAAACAAACAACACAATTGAAAAACAGGCAGAAGACCTAAATAGACATTTCTCCAGGGACTTCCCTGGTGGCGCAGTGGTTGAGAATCCACCTGCCAATGCAGGGGACACGGGTTCGAGCACTGGTCCAGGATGATCCCACATCTGCAACTAAGCCCATGCACCACAGCTACTGAGCCTGCACTCCAGAGCTTGCAAGCCACAACTACTGAGCCTGCACACCACAACAACCGAAGCCCATGTGCCCTAGAGCCTGCACACCGCAACTACTGAGCACATGCACTGCAACTACTGAGCACATACGCCGCAACTACTGAAGCCCACGTGCCCTAGGGCCCACGTGCCACAACTACTGAGCCTGTGTGCTGCAACTACTGAAGCCCCTGCACCTAGAGCCCATGCTCTGCAACAAGAGAAGCCACCACAATGAGAAGTCCCTGCACCGTTAACAAAGAGTAGCCCCCACTCGCCACAACTAGAGAAAGCCCACGCGCAGCAATGAAGACCCAACGCAGCCCCCCCAAAAAAAAAGTCTACAAATAACAAATGTTGGAGAGGGTGTGGAGAAAAGGGAACCCTCTGACACTGTTGGTGGGAATGTAATTTGGTGCACCCGCTATGGAAAACCGTTTGGAGGTTCTTCAAAAAACTAAAAAAAAAGTTGTCATATGACCCAGCAATCCCACTCCTGGGCATATATCCAGATAAAAGTATAATCCAAAAAGATACATGCACCCCTATGTTCAAAGCAGCACTATTCACAATAGCCAAGATATGGAAACAACCTAAATGTCCATTGACAGATGAATAGATAAAGAAGATGTGGTACATATATACAATGGAATACTACTCAGCCATAAAAAAGAATGAAATAATGCCATTTGCAGCAACATGGATGGACCTAGAGATCATCATCCTAAGTGAAGTAAGTCAGAAAAAGACAAAAAGCATATGATATCACTTACATGTGGAATCTAAAATATGACACAAATGGGACTTCCCTGGTGGTCCAGTGGTAAAGAATCCGCCTTCCAATGCGGGGGACGTGGGTTTGATCCCTGGTAGGGGAACTAAGATCCCACATGCCATGGGGCAACTAAGGCCCCGTGCCAAAACTGCTGAGCTCTCGCATCTCAACCAGAGAGCCTGCGTGCCGCAAACTACAGAGCCCATGCTCTCTGGAGCCCGAGCACAACAACTAGAGAGAGAAAAACCCGCGTGTCACAACTAGAGAGAAGCCTGCATGCCACAGCTAAGACCTGACGCAGCCAAAAAAAATAAAATAATAAAAAAAAAATAAAATATGACACAAATGAACTTTATAAGAAACAGAAATAGACTCACAGACATAGAGAACAGACCTGTGATTGCCAAGTGGGAGAGGGATAGGAGAAGGATAGACTGGGAGTTTGGGATTAGCAGATGCAAACTATTATACATAGAATGGATAAACAACAAGGTCCTACTGTACAGCACAAGGAACTATATTCAATATCCTGTGATAACCCATAATGGGAAAGAATATGCAAAAGAATGTATATGTATGTATAACTGAATCACTTTGCTGTACAGCATAAATTAACACAACATTGTAAATCAACTATATTTCAATAAAATAATTTTTTTAAAAACAACAGTGCTTCACACAGATTCTTTTAAAATCAGGTGAAATTTCTTAATTCTTCCTTCATTCTAAGGATGTTTATTGTTTTGGGTTTTTTTGTGGTTTTTTTTTTTGGTTTTTTTTTTTTTTTTTCGGTACGCGGACCTCTCACTGTTGTGGCCTCTCCCACTGCGGAACACAGGCTCCGGACACGCAGGCTCAGCGGCCGTGGCTCACGGGCCCAGCCACTCCGCGGCATGTGGGATCTTCCCGGACCGCGGCACGAACCCGCGTCCCCTGCATCGGCAGGCGGACTCTCAACCACTGCACCACCAGGGAAGCCCAGGATGTTTATTGTTAATTGACACTGCCTCGCTTTGTGCAAGGTGCACTGGAGAAATTAAAGAAAGAAAATGACAAGGTCAGAATTTGAAACTTTTAATCCAAGGAAGAGTCGGGGCACAGAAAATTGCCCTCAAAGAATCCTTTCCCTTGTATCCAAAAATTGCAAGATTTTTGCAATTTATGTGGGCGGACACCTGGGGCTTACATTTTGGAAATGAATTATCAGGCTTTTAGACCAGGGAGGGAAGAATTTGTTATCGGAACAAGCAAAATTTGTAAACATGGATGCAGTGACCAGACTCTGGTCTTGATGTTGTTCCAGTTAACCATTGCAGAATAACAAATCTCCCCCAAACATATTGATTTAAAGCAATAATTTATTATCTCACCCAGTTTTGCAGGTTTACCCCCACTCATATGGGTACCGTATCATGCAGCTTTAATCAGATCATGATGGGGCATAGAGTTTTCTGAAGGATCTCCTGGTCTGGGCTAGCAGATGGATGCTTTCCTCATGTCTGACATTTCATTTGGGGTGGCTAAAACAGCTAAGGGTAGGCTAGTTATTTCTTTCTTACAAAACCTGCATGGCTATCTTAGATGGCCTCAATCATGGAGGCCTCAGGGGTTTTGGACTCAGTGACTGGCTTCCACCAGTGAAGCAGAAGGTACAAGATATAATAGGACCTAGCCCCGGGAGTCAGGCTGTGCCACCCCCATCACATCCTGTTGTTCAAAGGCAAGTCAAAGAGACAGCCAAGGGCTTCCCTGGTGGCACAGTGGTTGAGAGTCCGCCTGCCGATGCAGGGGACGCGGGTTCGTGCCCCAGACCGGGAAGATCCCACATGCCGCGGAGCGGCTGGGCCCGTGAGCCATGGCCGCTGAGCCTGCGCATCCGGAGCCTGTGCTCCGCGACGGGAGAGGCCACAACAGTGAGAGGCCTGCGTACCGCAAAAAAAAAAAAAAAGAGACAGCCAAAATAATGGATGCTTACTAAGCTAATTGTGGTAATCATTTCATGACGTATTATGTTGTACACCTGAAACTTACACAGTGCTGTGTGTCAATTATATCTCAATAAAAATGGAAGGAAAACAACCCGAGGGAAAAAAAAAAAAGAGACAGCCAAAATCATGGGGAGGAGGCTACATAGGGCATGGGTCTTCTGACTTATGGTTCTTGGGAAGTCATCCTTGGCCACTACCTACTGTTCCACCCTCAGGCCCCAGTGACTTCACACTTCCCACGTACCAAAAACACTAACGTCTCTCTAAAGAATTCCCAAGCGTCGTACAATCACAAAAAAACAGGCTCAGGAATGATGTCCAGCATCTCATTATCTCAACCAGGACCTGGTGCTCACGAAGTCAATGCGTATAGATCCTCAGGTGCAGTTCCTTTCAACGTGAGCGCTAAAGGGACATGATCGGCCTCACACACACCAAGCACACAACGCTGAAAGAGACACAGGGGAAAAACGCAGTCAACACACCCATTTTAAGAGGGGGCAGCAGGAGATGTATAGCAATCCTCGGTCCCTATCATTTCTGAAACCAGCCAGCCTCAAATCTATCATTCTCTACGGGAATCCTTCTCTGCAGCAATTGGCACCACCCTCCATTCTCAGCTTCTATGAGTTCTTGCAAGACGGTAAAACGGGAGCTCCTTCCTTCTAGAGGCTCTGATCATCTGCTCCTTAGTAAAGTCTGGAGAACCACTTAGGAGACACGAGATATTGCCTACAAATAGACCAAGACAGATTGAAGAAAGTCCTCTGTGTCCACAAGGACTATCTCAGGCATCCGTTTTGATCATTCATATCATCTCTCACCACGCCCACCGTCACAGCTTGTTCTTCAACTGTAACCTTACTAACTGGTCTGCCTCTTTCCTTAACCTTCTCAACGTAACCTCCGGATACCTTGAGGGGGCAACTCACGGCTCACCGTGCTCTTCAGGCCTTTCTTCCTGGTCTCATTCCACAGGGGAATGAAATTTCCTCCTCTCTATCTGTAAACTCTTGGGTTCTGATTTGGCACAATCTCCTTCTTACACCTGCCCTGTCTCATTCTTGGTCACTTCAGCATTTTGAAAATGGATCATAGAACCCCATCAGTAGCCTGTAACTCATGTTTTGGGGAATTAGGCAATTCTTGGTCTAAGTGGATAAAAACTATCCTGTGGCCCACAGCCTACTGAGCAGAGCATGAGTTAGATTTTATATCAACTTGTCCCTTGGCTGGTGGCTACTTTATCTGAATAAACTACAGAACCCTGCACAGTGGCCCTGCTAAACAAACATGTAATAACTGCCCTTCCCTGAATGATATTTGTCAACCAGTCCACTTCACACAGATCGTTACATTCATCTCCATCTTAGATACTGCTCTGTGCTCAGGGTGGCCAGTAGAGGTGTTTCAGATACAAATATTTGTAAATATTTTCAGATACAAAAATTTGAAGTGCCTCTGGTGACTTCCCCAGCCCCCATTTTCCTCAATCCTTCTCAATCCCTGATCATCTCTCAGCTAACAGGGCATTTCTCAAGAAATGGAAAGCCAGTCTTGGGTCCTAAAGCCTTCCCTTCTCAGTGCCTTTTGCTCTTCCCAGTCTGTGCCAGAGTCCCCAAAAGAAGAAGTTCTGTTCTGTGATAATTCTACTCTTTTTTTTTTAACATCTTTATTGGAGTATAGTTGCTTTACAATGTTGTGTTAGTTTCTACTGTATAACAAAGTGAATCAGTTATACATATACACATATTCCCATATCCCCTCCCTCTTGCGTCTCCCTCCCACCCTCCCTATCCCACCCCTCTAGGTGGTCACAAAGCACTGGACTGAACTCCCTGTGCTATGCAGCTGCTTCCCACTAGCTATTTATTTTACATTTGGTAGTGTATATATGTCCATGCTACTCTCTCACTTCGTCCCAGCTTACCCTTCCCCCTCCCCGTGTCCTCAAGTCCATTCTTTAACTCTGTGTCTTTATTCCTGTCCTGCCCCTAGGTTCATTAGAACCTTTTTTTTTTTTTTTTTAGATTCCAGATATATGGATAATTCTATTCTTGACGCCCAAGTCCCCAAAAGCCGTTTCCCCTCTGTGGCGTGTCCGTGGTGCTGACTAATGATGGCTCTAATGTGGAAGCACGTCTGTTTCCAAGTGAGGGGCAGGCAACACAGAATAAAAGGGCCTTTTTTTCTGATGAGTCATAGCACTAACTCTCTATGATGGACGAAACATAAATTCACTTTGGATTTTCTGTACAAAAATTTGCAGGGGCTTCCCTGGCGGTCCAGTGGTTGGGACTCCCTGCTCCCACTGCAGAGGGCACGGGTTCGAACCCCGGTCAGGGAACTAGGATCCCACATGCCGTGCGGCCACACACACACACAAAAATTGCAAATTGTTTCAGATTCTTCTAACAGGAATTCTTACGCAAGAGAGTTTAGAACTGGAGAAAAACTCAATTTTCATCAGCATTTCATATATTGATTACTCAACAACTATTAAAATATTTTACATATTCTTCCTCCCAAAGAACCAAGATGCTGTAAAAGTTGCTCAAAAACAGCAAAAAATTTGCTGTTTTCATTTTCATAAAACTGCAATGGTAAAATAAACCTACATTCCATACTATGGTCTCATAAGCCATATATCAAGACGGATGGGATTTCCTCACCCTTCCCTCACAAAATAGATAAAACATTAATATAGGGATAATTCAACAAGAGTTGGCAATTACTCTGAATATTAAAGTACTAGTATGTTCTATCAATAAAGGGCTGATGTAAAAAATAAGCAGAAGTTACAATATTACCAACAAAAAAAAAGAAGAAATATACCACAGCATGTTTATGGCTCTACTTCAATATTTTATTTTTAGGGACCACAAGATGAGTTAAGAAGCTCTGGTAAATATCAGAGAGGCAGGATCCCTATCACAAGGCCTTTGAGTACCAACATAAGAGGCTTATACTTTGTCCTGAGGACATCTGTGAGCCTTAGGAAGCTACAGAGCCGGAAAGCAACAAGGTCGTCTTCTGCCATCAGACACTATTTATTAAATAGAACAATGAATGAAGACCAAGTGTCTACCAAACCTGAAGACTGTCCCATCCCCAGGGCCCCTGCTGTGAAAGTTGTCACAGGGAGAGAAAGCATGGTTTGGAAATCAGGGGATGTTAATTACATGGGCCCTCGCAGAGCAGCTACTCAAAACAGATGTGTGCAAGGAGTGCAGGAATAACCAAGTGAGTGAGCGTGCCCCAGTTCTACTCTGAATATTCAACCAGGGACACTGTTTTTTGTGGATCTCTCTGATATCTCCTCCCATCTCTCTTGGTGGTGAATGGCTGGTGCAGGACAGGAAGACAGAATCTACTGGTATAGGGAGCAATTCTGGAAAACAGCCCAGACCCTAATGGGGGCGCACCTTCAGATCTGAATGAGCTGAGTACATTAAAAGGAACTGAGAACAGAATCCAGGTTTCACTCCCTGCCTTTGTTTGACCTTTTGCAAACACAGCTAAGGCACCAACTTGGAGATTATACCCTGTGGTACTGGAGTACTGTCCCTCAAGATGCCTTATACCAACAACCACTGTATAGTATAGTTCTCAATAAGAGGTAGACATAGAATTGACCCCTCTCACCATGACTCCCATGACCCATTTTGGGGAATATGTGTTTCTGTTCCTGCGATTCCAGACCCTGCAGATCTAGAGGTCGTGGTTCCCAGGGGAGGAACCACTTCCGCCAGAGGACACAGCAAAAGCTCCATTAACCTTAAGCTTTCATTGCCACCCAATCACTTTTGGGCTCTTCATGTCAAGAGAACAGCAAGCAAAGAAATAAATTACTATACTGGCAGGAAACAGGACTGCTGCTGTGTAATAGGAACAAGGAAGAATATGTCTAGAACTCTTGATGCCTCCATGCCCAGAACTAACTGTAGATGGGGAATTGCAGCATCATCAGTGTGATGAGGGAAAAGTAACCAGGGTTCAGATTGCTCAGACAGGAAGGTATATGTTTATTTCAACAAGTAAGCAACATAGATCAAGAGAAGTACTGGTCAAGTATGAGAGGAGTCTTGAATGTTAATATACAAACAAAATTCTGACCAAGACCAACTATAGCAGTGAAGACCTCGTCCAACTGTATATCTTTAAAAACAAAACAAAACAAAACAAAAACAAGTGTGACTGGCTGCCAACTTGACAGAGCAGTGGCAGGATGGAGTGCACTTCTGTGAGGCACCAGTGGCCCTGAGTGGTGCAAGGGGTGACTCTAACAGAAACTATCAACACCCTGCCCATGCTCCTTGGACCTTCAGTGTGCACCAGCAGATTTCCAACTGCCAGTATCTTCATCTGTGCATTATTATCCTCTTCTGGAACTATAGAAAGCCATACTGCCCACATATGCGTGGCAATCTGGAAACGCCAAAGAATTAACATGTACTGTACCAGGAAATAACCCTAATCAACGACACTTAGGAGTTGCTGTATAAATAGCCCAACACCCTCAACCCTCCCGTGAGATCATTCTGAGGCGTGTTTTGCACTGCTTTCCAAAGTTTTCACGTGGGCTTAAATTTCAGCTTTGCACTGTAGTTGCTGGCTTAATAGAGCACTCTTTATTGGCTGCCTTCCCTTCCCTGTTAACACACCCCTAACTCCCTTCTCTTCCCAAATAAATTACTTACACTTGTTCCCGGGTCTAAGGGTCTACTTCTGAAAAAACCCAAACTAAGACAAGTTATGCAATGTTTTTCAACAGTTTCCCTTGTTTGTTGCAACTTACGGATAGTTTATCTTAAATTTGCTTATGCATGAGACTCTTCATACCTTTCCCTTTGGACTTCATTCTCTAGTCTTCTAAATACAAATGGTGTATTATTTGTTTTGTTTCAGGTGAGAAAGCTCTTGATGTGTTCCTAGAGCTTACACTTTTTATAAACATTTCCACTGCATATGTGCCAGTTATTATTCCTAGTGTTACTAAAATAACTGTAAAATATGTATCCCAAAATTCCCTAAAGGCTACAAGTTATGTAAACAGAATCCAGCTCCCAGTCTTGTGTAGCCTCAATGCTTCTTTATGGACATTTTCTAGTTTCTGAGTCACATAGGCCTGACATTCCTTATCAGTGAGAGTACACATCCCTTCTATTAGTTAAGGTCTATAATAATTTGACAATTGCAGTATTAATTCCTCCTGCTATCCAAGCAAAATCCAGAGCCATGAATTCTGTAGGACTTTAGTTCCAATAGCCACCATCTCCATAGGTATCTGATTTGAAGAAGTTATCAGCAAGATCTTTTAGCAACTGGAATATGCAACCCCATTGATGGTAGTGTTATTCTCCAAATACATTGTCCTTTTCTTATATAACTGTGGTGGACTCTGCTAGTCTTTCACTAAGTCCCTTTCTTCTTTTGTCCTCAGCACAGAGCTAAGCACACTTCCTAACCCCCCTACCAGTTAAATATTTACATGGCTGACTTCTAGCCAATGGAATATAAGTGGTAGGCACCATGTCCAAGCCTGTCCCACAAAAACCTCCTGTGCAGGCTCCATTCTCCCTCTTCTGGCTGACTGGCATGCAAACCTCCAGGGTGACCTGGGAATCCAGGTGTTAATGATGGCAGGGCTGAAACCAACCTGGTTCCCTGAATGATAGCATAGGGAACTCCAAGTAAAAGGCAGGAATTGGTAAAATTCACTTTTTTTATGATTCAAATATATGCTATCTACAAGACACAAATTAGATTCAAAAACACAAATAGACAAAATTAAAAGGATGGAAAGACATATACCATGCAAACAGTAAACAAAAGAAAGCAGAGTGGCTATACTAATATTTGAGAAATAGTCTTCAAGATAAAAATTATTACTAGAGGGCTTCCCTGGTGGCGCAGTGGTTAAGAATCCTCCTGCCAATGCAGGGGACGCAGGTTCGAGCCTTGGTCTGGGAAGATCCCACGTGCCGCAGAGCAACTAAGCCCGTGACCCACAACTGTTGAGCCCGCGTGCCACAACTACTGAGGCCTATGCACCTAAAGTCCACGCTCCACAACAAGAGAGGCCACCGCAATGAGAAGCCCACGACCACAACAAAAAGTAGCCCCCGCTCGCCACAACTAGAGAAGGCCTGCACGTAGCAACGAAGACCTAATGCAGCCAAAAATAAAAACAAATAAATAAATTTATTTTAAAAAAATTATTACTAGAGACAAAGAATGACATTTTAAAAGGGGTCATTTCATCAAGAAGATATAACAAACATATAAGCACCTAACAACAGAGCCCCAAAATACATGAAGCAAAAAGCAGACTTGAATGGAGACAATTCAACAATAAGAGAAACTTCAATACTCCACTTTCAATAATGGACAGACCAACTAGACAGAAAACCAAGGAAATATAAGACTTGCACAACACTATAAACCAACTAGTCCTTACAGAAATCCACAGATCACCCAACAACAATAGAATTCAGATTTTTCTCAAGTGCACATGGATCATTCTCCAGGAGAGATCATGTTAGGCCATAACACAATTCTCAAAATTTTTAAAGCACTGAAATCATACAAAGTATGTTGAGCGCAATGGAATTAAATTAGAAATCAATAACAGAAGGAAATTTGGGAAATTCCCAAATGTGTGGAAATTAAACAACACACTCCTAAATAACCAACTGGTCAAAGAAGAAATCATAAGAGAAATTTTCAAATATTTTGAGATAAATGAAAACAAAATCACAACATACCTAAACTTATGAGATGCAAAAAAAGCAGTGTTTGCAGGGAAATTTATAGTTGGAAATACCTATATTAACGAAAACGAAAATTTTCAAATAAATAAACTAACCTTCCACCTTAAGAAACTAGAAGAGCGAACTAAACCCAAAACAAGCAGAAGGAAATCATAAAGATTACAACAGAAATAAATAGGAGAAAAACAACAGACAAAATCAAAAACCAAAAGTTGGTTCCTTGAAAAGATTCACAAAATTGACAAACTGTTAGGTATACTGACCAAGAAAAAAGAGAGAATGCTCAAATTATTTGCAATGGGCAAAGAAACTATTTTTTAAAGTCTGTTAGAACTTACAAACATTCAGCAAAGTTACTGGACAAAACAACATGGGAACCATCAGCATTCTTAAAGAGCAGCGTGAGAGTCCTTTTGCAATAGAGAGCCTATCCACACAGCAACTAAATGCTTAATGTTCCTAAAATTCAATCCAATAAAAGGCAGGAGAGATTTGTTTAAACTGTGAAATATATCATGCACATAAAACTTATAACAAACTAGAATAATTAAAATTTTTTAAAAAACACAAAAACTAGTCATGTACCCACCACCAAGCTTCAGAAATAAAAACATTAGTACCTGTGAGACAGGCTGGGACCTGGGACCCTTTGCTGCAGTGCTTGCACCTGGACAAACATCTCCTAGAGCAGTAAAATACAAAGAAACTATAAGGGACTAAAAATAACTTCGCGCTGCACAGTTGAGGCAAATTATGAACAACAAGATACAAAAAGACCAAAAACCCACCCAGCACCACCAAGGGGGTGGCCGAAGCCAAGCCCCTGGCCTAACCCCTGCACCCACCTACCCTTACCCTCACCCCCATAAAAGGAACCAGCTGGCCACCCCCCTCAGAGAGCCAGCAAGAGAAACTGTTACTTGTTTTCACTCCCTCCTGCTGCAGCAGGAGCCCCGGTAAAGCCTTGCCTGAATTTGTCTGGCCTCTTGTCGATTTCTATTGATTAAGGAGGCCAAGAACCCTGGTCGGTAACACCTGTGAATTTCTCTCGGTGTCCCTCCCCACTGCCTCTACTTGCTCACTTTCCCAAGTAAACTCCATTTTGAATTTCTCATTTATTGTTTTTAGTTACAGTTTTACTATCTACATCTAAAAACAATTAGAAAGAAAACTATAAAACTTTTATAATGTAGTAGAAAACCTTAATAAGTGGATACACACATACATCACATTAATGCAGGAGAAGAATCCATTTTAAAGATTCCAGTTCTTCCCTGAATTAAACTAAGAAGTCATGAATTTCTAAGCAAAATCCCAATAAGATTTTAAGGAAATTCTCAAACTGACTCAAAAATTCACACACAGTGTAAAAGTCCAAGGAGAGCTAAGACAATCTTGAAGAACTAGGAGGGAGGATTCAGGCTCATCCAATGTCAATAAGTCACGTATTAAAGTGTTTGGTATAATTATAGTAAGACGATTTGTATTGGTGCAGATAAGCACATAAATTAACAGGAAAGAACAGACATGGGACTTCCCTGGCCGTCCAGTGGTTGACTCCAGGCTTCCACTACAAGGGGCACGGGCTTCGATCCCTGGTCGGGGAACTAGGATCCTGCATGCCACACAGCTCAGAAGAAGAAGAAGAAGAAGGGGAAGGGGAAAGAAAAGAGCAGAAGTCCAGAAACAGACCCAAGCAGAGACGTGGCATTACAAGGGAGTCTGGAAGACAGTTCCCTTAGAAATTAGAAGCAGTCTGGGCTGAAAGTCTGGGACGTTACAACAGTCGGGTAGGCAGAGGAGCCTGCCAGAGACTTAGACTTAAGACGAAAGGCAAGGGGTGGGGAGAAAGAAATGGAAGGGAGGGAGGCTGGGAGAAGAAGGAAGATGAAAGGGCGGGAGGACAGAGGGAAAGAGAGAAAGGGGGAATGGAAGGAGAAGGTAGCAGGGGAAGAGAGGAGGAGGAGAAGGGAAAGAGGGGGGAGGGGAGGAAAGGAAAGAGAAAAGCGGGAAAGAGAAAAGGAGGTGAGGAACGCCAAGAGGGGCAAGAGTTCATAACGCAGCAGCATGCATGGGAGGGCAGTTTCAGGTTTCCAGCATCAAAAGTTGCACAGCTTTCTAAAATAAAATAGGGACCCAGGGCTTCCCTGGTGGCGCAGTGGTTGAGAATCTGCCGGTTCGAGCCCTGGTCTGGGAGGATCCCACATGCCGCGGAGCAACTGGGCCTGTGAGCCACAACTACTGAGCCTGCGCGTCTGGAGCCTGTGCTCCGCAACAAGAGAGGCCGCAATAGTGAGTGGCCCCCACTTGCCACAACTAGAGAAAGCCCTCGCACAGAAACGAAGACCCAACACAGCAAAAATAAATTAATAAACTCCTACCCCCAACATCTTCTTTAAAAAAAAAAAAAGGGACCGAGACACTGATGGTGTAGGTGTGCCTTACCAAGAATTCTTGACTATGACTTCCCTGGTGGCGCAGTGGTTGAGAGTCCGCCTGCCGATGCTGGGGACACGGGCTCGTGCCCCGGTCCGGAAGGATCCCGCGTGCCGCGGGGCAGCTGGGCCCGTGAGCCATGGCCGCTGAGCCTGCGCTCCGCGACGGGAGAGGCCGCAGCAGTGAGAGGCCCGCGTACCACAAAAAAAAAAAAAAAAAGAATTCTTGACTAAAACTTAGAAGTATGAAGCAGCCCTTGTCATTCGTTGGGGACTGACAGCAACAAAAGCCTTGCCGAAACTTAACATTATGAACCTTCTCACAGGCACGGTCACCATACAAGCATGCCAGTTAAGCACACCCGCGCGAGCGTACACGCTCACGTGCACGCACGCGCACAGAGATACGCACGAGCATGCGCACTCGCTCACGTGTTCGCACGCACAGTTGTGCTGTTCCGTTGTTCCAAAGTTTCTGAGAAGCGGCCGCGCGGGCTCCGCGGTCCGAGATGCCCAAGCTGCCCGCAGGCAGCAGTGTTCCGCCGACGGGCTGGGCGAATGGCGACCGCGACGTCCCGCAGGCGGAGGTCGGCGGCGGGAGGCGGGAGCCGGCCCCTACGGGGCCTGCGGAGCCCGGGGAAGGTTGGATGACGGACGAGGACAGAGAAGGCCCGGTGGCTGGGCCACGCGGGGACGGGGGTCCCCGAGAATCGCCCCGGCAGGGGAACGGCCCCGACCCGGCCGAATTCCCACGACCGCAACGCGAGCCCGAAGGCTTCGAGCCTGACTTGGGACAGGCGTAGCCTTGGTTGTGGGGAAGAGGTGCCCAGCGCCCACGGCAGCCGATTAAGAGGGTTTGACGAACCCAACTGGGTGTGTTACGGATGTGTGTAGAGCAAGGGAAGTAGCCCACGATTCCAGCTGGCAAACGCGTTATCCCAGCGTCTGTCTGATTGTACATTTATCAAAGATCTCTTTACATCTGTGGCTCTCAGTCACCTGGCTGCAGAACTCGGGTGCGATGAGCTGAAAGACAGGGAATAGTTTTCACCACCAAAAAAAAAAAGTTAATTATGTGAGGTGATGAAAGTGTTAACTAACCCTATTGTAATTATTTCAAAATATATACATGTATCAAACCATCACATTGTACAACTTAAACTTATACGTTACGTGTCAATTTCATCTCAATAAAGCTGGGGGGAAAACATACCTTTCCTCTAGACTTCTTTCTATTTTAAGATCAGGCTTCTGCAGGACCATGCCTGTGGGCTTCCTAGAAACCCTTTCTTCTAGCTGGGAAGCTCACCTACGCACTGCCTCACATTTTCGAACTTTTAACAAAGGGTCATAAAGCCACACCTTTAATCTGATCTATACTCACAGGCTGTTTTTCACTTTGACAATCTTTTTTTTTCACTGGATGTGAAAAAAGCTTTTCTTTCCCAACCTAGCAAGTCATAGTCTCTCTACATTTCCTTTAAATTCTTCTGGAAGGTCAGCCAGTTCCTTCTATCGGTCAACCCTTTCTTGCTACGCTGTATCATGCTCATCAGTGAGTAATCAGCATTATGCCTGGGTATCTCCTTAGCCAAACACTTTCTATTTTCTGTTTCTATTTCTATTTCTGGGTAATCACAGGCGACAGTTTGACAATTATTTCACTACATCATAATGAGTCATCATTTTTTCTGTTCCAATAACAATTTCCTCACTGTTTTCCCTACGTATCTTAGCCTTTTCTTAGGGCACTACCCAACTCCTGATACCAATTTCTGGAGCAGTTATCTATTGCCACAATAATGTTGCATGGCAAATCACATCAAGCATTTATTTAGTCTATGAGCCTAAAAGTCAGCTGGTGGCTCAGGTGGAGCTGACTGATCTTCCCCCCGACCCTGCCACGAGTCAACCACAGGTTGAACCTGGGCCCCGGCAATGAAAGCACTGACTCCTAACCACTGGACCACCAGGGAATTCCCAGGACTGACTAACCTTGAATGCCTTGTCTGAGACCACGTTTCCCAGTCCCAGGTGTCTTCCACCGTCCAGCAAGCTGGTCCAGGATTGTTCTCATGGTCGAGACAGGAGTCCGAGAGAGAACGGAAGCATGAAATGCCTCTTGAGGCCCAGTCTCGAAACTGATACACCATGATTTCTGCCACATCCTATCGGTCAAAGTAAGTCACAAGGCCAGTTCCGATTCAAGGGATGGAGAAAAGGAATCTACCTATTGATGAGAAGAGCTACAAACTATTATTACAAAGGGTGTAGAAACAGAGAGGATGGAGAATTGGGACCACTTTTACAATTAATCTAGCACAGTAGCAATCTTGGGAAAAGAGACAAGGCTTGTAACATCATGTTTAGACCTCAACACAGCATTAAATATCTCAGGAGAGATAAGCAAATCTAGAAAATCCCCTTAGAGAAAGAAGCACCTATATCCACCATTAAGTCAGCTCAAGCCCATCTAGTGAGCAGAACATGTAAGGCCTAGAATAATCAGGGGTAATAAAGAGGCAAGAATGACATCATGATTTCCCCAATTGTCCTAAGCCAGGTTCAGATTCTGAGTTGTGGTTTCAACCCCTATCCATAAAAGTACTGATTTAGGTCAACATGTGTATTTATCCTTTAAAGGAAGTCTTTGTTCCCAGTAAGGATAAATATCCCACCAGTGCTATTTATTACAGGCTTTTGCAGCTTTTGGGAGAAGAAGATCCAGTCCCTTTCCTTATAAACTCTTCACCTTCTCTTTTAAAATGTTAATTGTATGACCATGGGTTTAAATTCTCTATTTTTTCCTGTAAAAATATACCAGCGTGGAGCCCCTGATATCAGCTCGCTTAATTGTTGAGTCTGCACCATGACTAAAACTGTCCTCAGATGATTCTGAAATGCTGGCGGTGAGTCAGAGACAAAGATGCTACAGCCGCTACACAGGAACAGTCTTGGGAGCAATAGCGAACCTGGAATCTATCTCAAATTTTTGCTTTCATCTCCCCACATGAGCACTTCTGTTTAATACACCATAATTTTCTCTAGAGCTATTCTTATCCCTGGATAATGGAAGGGCCTTTCAGCTTCAGCTGGAAGGTGATTTGGGGCCTCAAAAGACAGGACAGATATCTGCCTCCATAGTATTATAGCAAATTACTGCAATTTCTAGTTCCCCCTCTAATAATATGTTATTACACAAGTCTGGGGATTCTTCTATTAAATATTTGTGATTTTCCAGGCAGCCTGAGGGTGGCAGCAATGGACCTTTGGTCTCCAGACTAGCCTGGGAGCTGTTAAGGAGCCACACACTTAGTCATTGCCCAGATGCTGGGGTGAAGCTGTGTTTGAAGCAGCACATAGGCTGGATGTTGTGTTTTATAAATGTGGTGCTTGGACCAGGAAAAAAAAAATGCAACCTCGGGGCTTCCCTGGTGGCGCAATGGTTAAGAATCCGCCTGCCAGTGCAGCGGACACGGGTTCGAGCCCTGGTCCAAGCCCTGGTCCGGGAAGATCCCACATGCCGTGGAGCAACTAAGCGTGTGAGCCACAACTACCGAGCCTGCGCTCTAGAGCCCGCGAACCACAACTACTGAAGCCCGCACGCCTAGAGCCCGTGTTCCTCAACAAGAGAAGCCACCACAATGAGAAACCTGCGCACCACGACGAAGAGTAACCCCCACTCGCCGCAACTAAAGAAAGCCTGTGTGCAGCAACGAAGACCCAATTCAGCCAAAAATAAATAAATAAATAAATTTATTTTAAAAAGAAAATGCGGGCTTCCCTGGTGGCGCAGTTGTTGAGAGTCCGCCTGCCGATGCAGGGGACACGGGTTCGTAGCCCTGGTCCGGGAAGATCTCACATGCCGCGGAGCGGCTGGGCCCGTGAGCCATGGCCACTGAGCCTGCGCGTCCGGAGCCTGTGCTCCGCAACGGGAGAGGCCACAGCAGTGAAAGGCCCGCGTACCGCAAAAAGAAAAATAATAATGGTAATGGATATGTAACTATCAAGAAAATTAAGTCACCTAGAGGGGTGGGATAGGGAGGGTGGGAGGGAGACGCAAGAGGGAGGAGGTATGGGGATATATATATATATGTATAGCTGACTCACTTTGTTATAAAGCAGAAACTAACACACCATTGTAAAGCAATTATACTCCAATAAAGATGTTAAAAAAAGAAAGAAAGAAAATGAAGTATTTATAACCACAATGAAAAGCATAGGTGAATCTCATAAAAATAATGTTGTGGGAAAGAAACGAGACACAAGCGTATGTAAAATTCAAAAAAACAAGCAAAATTAAACTACAGTATCAGAATGCAGCTCTAGGTAGTAAAACATAAAGAAAAGCAAAGAAATAATTACCATACATATCAGTATAGTAGTTACCTCTGGGTAGAAAGGAGACAATAGTGATAAGAAGAGGGAAAGGATTCTGGGATACTAGAAATATTCAATTCCTTGACCCAGGTGGTGGTTACATGGACATTCACTTTGCGATAAATCATTCAGCCGTATATTTATATTTTGTATATTTTTCCTGCATGCTATATTGTACGAAAAAGATTTAGAAAAAAAATTAATGTCCAAGAATAGCCAAAGCATTTTTTTTAAATAACAAGGGAACGTTATTACAAAGTTTTAGTAATTAAGAGGATTGGTATGGGTGAAGATAGGCAAATGAATAAATGGAGAAGAATAAAGAACCACACCCTACCCCCAAAATAACCCATGAATCTAAACTATCTGGGTATATAATAGAAGTGGCATTATAATCACTAGAGAACAAGAAGGAAGAGGCATCCTAGGATGTAATCTTGGGAAAGCCAACAGGAAGCGATCTTGTGAGACTTTCCTTGTAGACATTAAACTAGTTGAAATGTAAAACAAGGCTCGACTCCGCCCTTAGACATTCTGGGTAACAGGGGAAGGTTTCAGGTGTGTTTGTTGGCTCTTCCGGCCGCTAGGTGGCACCTGGAAGATCGCAGGCGCGTGGGGATGACTCATGCGCAGTGCTCTTAGGTTCAGCCGCAGGCCCTACGCTCGTGCACGTGGGTTTGCCCACAGCGTTGACCCGTGTGCACAGCGCTCACGCACGCGCATTTACTTGCAAACCGCTGATCGCGCTGTACCGTTATTCCCGTTTTTCTGAGAGCGGCCGAGCTGACCCCGCGGTCCGGGATGTCCGAGCTGCCCGCAGACAGCAGTGTCCCACCGAAGGGCGCGGCGAATGACAACGGCGACGTCCCGCAGGCGGAGGTAGGCGGCGGGAGGCGGGAGCCGGCCCCAGCGCAGCCTGTGGAGGCCAGGGACCGTCCGATGGCGGCGGCCAGGGAAGGTCCAGTGGCGGATGCCAGGGAAGGTCCGATGGCGGCGGCCAGGGAAGCCCGGATTGCAGAGGTTGCCCGATTGTTGGCGGAGCCAGCAGAGGAAGAGGGTCCTGAGGGCAGACGCCGGTCCAGGCCCGGGAACAGCCCCGGCCTGGCTGCGTTGCCGAATCTCCGCCTCCGTCACCCACTTGGCGTTTTAGGAATTAATTATCAGCAGCTCCTCCGCCACTATCTGGAACACTACCCGATTGCTCCCGGCAGAATTCAGGAGCTTGAAGGACGCCGCAGGAGATTTGTGGAAGCCTGCAGAGCAAGGGAAGCAGCGTTTGATGCCGAATATCAGCGGAATCCTCAGAGGATGGATTTTGATATTTTAACATTTAGTATAACTCTGACTGCATCTGAAATTATCAATCCTCTGATAGAAGAACTTGGTTGTGATAAGTTTATCGGTAGAGAATAATTTAGTGATGAAACTACTTCAAGAACCTCTGTGTCCAGTACAGTCATACCAATCCTGTAACTTGATTTTAAAAAGTCAAAGTATTTGAGAATAAGGCAAGGCACAGTTGAAAAAGAAAAGGAAGCTTATCAAGAAAAACCATCAGAAAAGAAATAGAAGAAAATAAAAAACGTTATGACTCCTCTAACGTCCTTTGAGTTTGTGATTGATCCAGATTGTTTTCCCTGCATTGTGGAAATGTCTTTTAGAATTGCTTCACTAAAGTGAAGAATGGTTTTATATAATGGAGACTTGATGAAGAAAAACTGCCAATAGAGCCCATAGTGTAAGATTGATTTTGTGTTTTCTGAGGCATTTCAAATGAAAGGCAAAGTAAATACTGTATATATTACATGATAAATTATGTATTCAAGACTATCGGAAATTTCTGGATTTTTTCTTTTATTCAATTTTTAATACTTTTTTGGTAAATAATCTATTTATAAGCCCCCAAAATATAAAGTGTGCAATGAAAAGTCTTCTATCCCTTGCCCCCCGCCCACCCAGTACCTACCACAATTCCCATCTGTAACCACAGTACCTCTTCTGTCTTTTCAGTTTCCCTATGTATACACAAGCAAATACAAATCTGGGTGGGTTTTTTTTTTCATTTCTTCACAAAAGTTGGCAAATTATATTTATTGATTTATGCATTGCATTTTCAGTAAGAACTTATCTTAAAGATCCTTCCAAACCACTACATTTCCTCATTCTTTTTTAGAGCTGCATTTTATTCCATTCTGTGGTTATGTTGTAATTTACTTAACCAGGAACATACTGATGGGCATTTAGGTTTTTTCCCATCATTTTCTATTGGCCAAAAAAGTTGCTATAATAGTTAATCTTGTCTGTATATCCCATGGCATGGGCACAAATACAGTATTGCTCTGATTCTAAATGCACTTTTCATATATTGACGTCTCTGAAATTGGGGTGTGTCTTACATTTGATGGTGTAATACAGCATTTTCATAAAAACAATGGTGCATATTATAATCAGCAGCTTCTTAGATTCCTTGTTATGTATAATATCTTAGTACGACTTTCCAGAGGTGAGAATTCTGAGGTGAATGCACTCATGTGAAAGTTTAGAGATATTACTAAGTTGCCTTCCATTCATGTTGTACCTCTTCACACTCCCACCAGCAACTGCTGAACATGGACATTTCCCCTGCAGCCTCACCAGCACAGTAAGTCATCAAGTGTCTGCATTTTGCCAGTCTATATAGTTGGAAAATGGTATATCAGTTTTAATTTGCTTTTCTCTCATTATGAGGGAAGTTAAATATCTTTTCATTTGAGTTATACATATTCCCTTTTCCATGAACTATCTATTCAAAATCTTTTCTCCATTTCTTTCCTGAATAATTTTGTCCTTTCTTTATTGACTCTGTTAACTATTAATGAAATAGTGAGATGAGCCATGATAATAGCTTGTAATGTGTGTTATGGATAGTTTTTCCTAGGTTGTCATTTGTCTTTGGTTTTCCTGAAAGCCTTTTGGCATGGAGATTTTTGCTCTTGTTTCCTTTTATCTTTTAAACCTGCAAGGTTTGGGGAATTCCCCGGTGGTCCAGTGATTAGGACTCAGTGCTTTCACTGCCGGGTCACGGGTTTGATCCCTGGTCGGGGAACTGAGATTCTGCAAGCCGTGCAGCGTGGCCAAAAAAAAAAAAAAAGAGAAAAAACCTGCAAGATTTTGAAACTCGAGGTTTTCTCGGTGTGTGTGCATGTGTATGTATGTGTGTGGTTTTATTGTTCATATTTGAATTTTTGAACCATTCGGAATTTATCCCGATGTACAATATGAGGTAAGGATCCAAATTTTCTTTTTTAGGTGGCTACCTGGCTGCCGCAACACCAGATACTAACTAGCCCATCTTTTCCCCACTAACTTTGTTTAAAGATGCCTCTTCATCATATACTAAACTTTTTAAAGTTTTCTAACTAGTTTTACAGGTAATAATGCTAAAACCTCTCATTATACTTCATTTTCAGAGTGTTCTGGCTATCTTTGTTTATTTATATTACTACGTCAACCTCAAAGTCAGCTTACCTTATTTCAAAGTTCTTTATTAGAATCACATTATATTTAATAAATCGAAGATAACTGCCATCGCTAAGATATCCAAATTATTTATTTTTCCATTTTTTAAAGGCTTCCTTTGTATCCTTCAGAAGAGTATTAATGTTTGTCCTTAAATTAGTGTTCCTAAAGTAGGTCTTTTACAGGTCTAATCATTTATTCCTAGACATTTTATCTTTTATGTTTTTTCTATAGTAAATGAGGATTATCGCTGTTATATTTTCTAAAAGCTTGCCTATGTATTTGAAAATAATTCATTTCTGCATATTTATTTGATAGCCTGTTAACATACTGAATTCTCTTACTGTTTTACAGTAGTTTTTCATTTGAATCTCCTAGATTGGGGAACAAGTCATATGCAAATAGTGACAGTATTGCCTCTTTTATAATGTTTATACTTCTGACTTCTTTCTCTTTATTTATACATTAGACAGAAGGTACTTTATTGGTACCTTCTTTCTAATGTAAAATAATATGAATGATAGTGAAGCATCATTAACTTGTCCTAATTTTGTAGAAATTCTTCACATATCCATCTCTCACTATTTGTACATGTGTGTGTTTTATCTAGAGTGGTTACAGAATTTTGTCAAAGGCCTTTTCATAATCCATGAAGGTGTTATTTTTATATCCACCACCATGATTGCATTCTTCAAATGATCCTTATTTACAAATGAGATATAATCCTTTTTTTTTTTTTGCCTCGCCAAGTGACTTGCAGGATCTTGGTTCCCCGACCAGGGATCGAACCTGGGCCCAGCAGTGAAAGCGCCAAGTCCTAACCACTGGACCGCCAGGGAATTCCCTTGGCCACTTCTTAGATCCCATTTCTATGAGACCTCCATGCGCATGAACTAAATTTTGTTTCTTTTTCTCCTGTTAATCTGTCTTGTGTCAATTTTATTATTAGTCCAGCCACAAGACCTCAAGATGGGTCCAAGAGAAAATTTCCCCCTCCCTGACAGTTCCTTCATACGTTTCCAATCAAATCCACTCACACGACCGACCCCTTCACTTTGGTAGACTTGAGTGAAAATCTGGTGGGTCGCAGGGCTGGGGTCATCCCTTGAAGGACAAGCCTCCCCACCTGGCTGGTTCCTTTCAACTTCTCCCCTTCCCTCCTCTTCACCTTTCATCTCAGGAGCAAAATCAAGTCCTCTTCTTGTCTCTCAAAGCATTTTAAGGAGCCTCTTCTCTTGCTTGAACAATTTCAGCTGCAGTGTCAGCACGTACAGTGGCTTCTTCCCCAGAGTTTAGCCAAACTCCCCAGGTCAGGGACACAGTCCTCTGTTACAGACACCATAGCTCTAAGTTCAGGGGTCCCCAGGCCACTCCCACGTCTGACCAGCAGGCTACAAGTTTGAGGATTCCCAGTTCCCATGCAGTTTCAATAATTTGCTAAAAAAAAAAAAAAAAAAAAAAAAGACTCACAGAACTCAAGAAAGCATTACAGTTATGATTACAATTTCATGATAGCAAAGGATACAAATCATAACCAGCTAAAGGGAAAGACGAGTAGGACCAAGTCTGGGAGAGTCCCAAACATGATATTACTGCCCTCCTCAGGGATGCATCATCCTCCGGCACGTGCAGAGCATTTACCAACCAGGGACGCTCCACGAGCCCTGAAGTTAGGCCGAAATCGCGAGGCCTAAACCCTCTATGACTCCCAGGGATGGCCCAAGGGGTTCCCCACACACACCAGTAACAAAGACACTCCTATTGAAATGGGGATGGGGCGGCCGTTACCGCGCGACAGTTACCGGGCAACCGTTGCTCTGTAACGAACAGGTCCCTCGCATAGCTGCCTCTGGCGCTACAGTTACCAGGCAACCGTTACCGGGAGACCGCTAATGCGGGACCGTTAGAGCGAGACCGCTAGCCTGGCCGGTTAGAGGGCCCCTTCTGCCAGTCAGGCGGTTGGTGGTTCTCTGGGGAAAAGTGAGGTAGGAGGCGGATCCCGGCCTTCTCCCGGGGGCCCTCCGGGCACTCTGGCCTTGGGCCAGCAGGTGAGCTGGGGGGCTGGGGATAGGCTGGGGCCTGTGTCCTGCAGGGCTCCAGAGCCCTCGCCAAGGCCCCCCACTGGCCGGGCCCAGGCCTTGAGGCTGCGGTGAACCTCGCCCCCATCCCCACCTCCGCGACCTAATGGCAGCGGCAGTCTGCGTGGGACGCAGTTTGCGGGACCTGGCCCCCGCCGTTTGGGCGGCCTGAGGAGCCTGAGGGCCGGCTGGGTCCTAGGCGTCTGGCTCCCTCAGTGATGACAGCTGTGCAGGGTCTGGGGACCTGGTCCTGAGGGCACTGCCAGCTGGGATCTGCCTCTTCAGCCGGGAGGACCCAGACTGGGTGCCGGACGAACGCTCCTGGGCAGGGTAACTGGCCCCCGCAGGGACCCCCTCCTCTTAGCCAGGACCTGGACCTCGGAGGGTGAAAGTTGAGCCTTAGGACTTTGCCCTTTCTTGTCAGAACAGAGAATAACATTTGTTGGGTGGAGATTTACAGGAACATCATTACCTGACCGTGACCTGACCTCAAGGACAAAGGATCTGACACCAAGAAATTTACAACTGACCACGCCCCTCCCTCACCATTGCTATAAAAGGGCTTTGCTGAAAGCTTTCAGGGAGTTTAGGGTTTTTCAGGCATGAACCACCCATCTCCTTGCATGGCCCTGCGATAAACCTTTCTCTGCTCCAAACTCGGACGTTTTGGTATCGTTTGGCCTCACTATGCGTCGGGCACACGGACTTGCATTCGGTAACACTATCGCTGGAAATTCCAAAGATTTGGAATTTGGAATTTGGTTACCTTCTGGGAATTAGGGACAAAGTCCAATCAAATTAACATGATGGTTCTTCCAAACCAATACTGGCCTCTCTTTACGAATTCTGGGGGAAATTAGTCTCTGTCCCCTAATACTGATGTTCCAGTTATCTCTTGCTGTGTAACTAACCACCCTAAAACTTAATGGCTTTAAGCAACAACCATTTTATCACTGCTCACTCTTCTGTAGGTTGACCGAAATCAGCTCAGCAGTTCTGCTCCACGTGATGGTGGCCAGGAGCTCAGCTGGGCTGGAATGTCCTGGACGGGTCACTCACGTGCCTGTCATATTGGTGGGAAAAGGCTGGAAGGCTGGGCCTCTCCTTGTATGCAGTTTCAAACCCTCTTCCTCTCCACCTTCTCTCCAATAGTGTAGCCAGATTTCTTATGTGGCCGCCTCAGGGCTTCCAAAAGTGCAAAGGTGGGAAGCTGCCAGGCCTTCAGACTCAGGCCCAGAGCTAGCACACATCCGCCTCATTCTGTGGGTTACACAGGCCCAGCCCATTTCAGGGAGGAGAGGCAATACCCAAGGAAGTGAATCCTGAGCACTGCGGTTTATGGGGAGCCATCTTTGGAAACCGGTCACCACAGATGATATAACCACCATCGCCATTGGTTGAGAGTTTATGGTGATCCAGGCACAGATCTTGGTGCTTTATTTATGGCATCTCACAGAATTCTCACCATGGTGTGAGGTAAAGAGTATTAGCATATCCATTTTATAGATGAGAAAACTGAGGCTTACTAGCTGTATCAGTCAGGGTTCTTCTGAGAAATAGAACCAATAGGAAAGCCATGATCTAGGCACATGGGCTTCTTTCTGTGTGTGTGTGTGTGTGTGTGTGTGTGTGTGTGTGTAATGTATATTGTATATGTATACATATATATTGTATATACAGAGAGAGAAAGAGATCTTAAGGAATTCATTCACAGGATTGTGGAGGCTGGCAAGTGCAAAATCTGTGGGGCAGGCCAGCAGCCTGGAGATTTAGGTAAAGTTAATGTTGTGGTCCTGAATGTGAAGGCTGGAAACTCAGGGAGAATATCTATGTTGCAATCTAGAGGAGAATTCCACTTTTTCAGGAAACTTTAGTTTTTGCTCTTACGGAACTAAGATCCCGCAAGATCTTTTTGGCTCTGCACGGCCAAAAATATATATATATATATATATATATATATACACACACACATATATATATGTATATATATATATATATATATACATACCTTCAAGCGATTAGATGAGGCAAGTCTGCTTTATTTAGAGCCAACTGTTGATAAATCTTAATCACTTCTAGGAAGTATCTTTATAGCAACATCTTAGACTAGTGTTTGACCAAACAGCTGGTCATCATAGTCTAGCCAAGTGGACACAGAATTTATCATCACACTTACCCAAGTTCACACAGCTAAGAAGCAGTAGAATTAGGGCTCAAACCCAGCTTTCTTGCCTCCAAAACTCATACTAATAATCAATTCATCAGTGATTGCCAAAATGGACCACCTTTAGAAATGAACTGGAGTGCTGACCAGAAAATTTTTTCCCAGGACTCCACTCTGACTCTAGAAGACACTTCTTGAGATGGCTACCCACTACGTCCTCCTTTCTCTAGGAATCTCACCCCACCCTCTTAATGCTATTTGACCTTTGTGACTTCACTTCCCCTCCAACTGTAGTTGATTTGATCAACGGTGGCACTTCAACTAGGCTGGGCCAATGAGATACTCGAATACTGGAGCTGGACTGTCAAGGTTCAAATCCCTATTCCACTTCTTACCAGCAGTGAGCTCTAAGGTGAATTACTCTACTTCTCTGGATCAGTCTTTCATCTGTAAAATGGGGGTAATGTTAACAATATCGACAGTTACATTATGAAAAATTATCCAAAGCCTACAAGTAAGACAAGTGATGACTTCATGTCCTTTCTTTTCTTTTTTTAATTAATTTATTTTTGGCTGCATTGGGTCCTCATTGCTGTGCGCGGGCTTTTCCCTAGCTGTGGGGAGCGGGGGCTACTCTTAGTTGCGGTGCTCGGACTTCTCACTGCGGTGGCTTCTCTTGTTGCGGAGCACAGGCTCTAGGTGCGCGGGCTTCAGTAGTTACATGTTAACAGTTTTATGAAAAATAACTGTTTCAG